>NC_141689.1:242252869-242869202 GCF_964263255.1 Lissotriton vulgaris | reverse complement strand
ATTCTGTTCTGCTTTCTTGTGTTCTCTAAGTGTTACTGCATACTTCTAATATAACAAACCAATGATAATTAAAACAGGCATTTATAAGTTATTAAGACACCTATTATATGATCTACCTGATGGCCTCTTAAATGACAATATTGCACATACAGCAGGATGGTCTGTATGAGACCCATACACAGCCTCATTCAGAATATGAATGCACTTAATTTGAACCTAGGTTCTTTCTTTATAAAGTGTATTCACAAAGCTCAAATGTACACATTACATGAATTTGCTTAAATAACATTTCACAATTAAGGTGTAGTGTTATGGGGGTGAATTTTTTTGAGTTCTTGAGCCCGGATGACTTTTTAAGTAGCCGAACACACACAAATTCTGTAAGTATTCACAAACTTTTGGCATGCATATTTTCACTCAGAAGGCAGGCCTACATTAAAGAGCAGGAGAACATTTTCATATAAGGTTAAAATGGCGATGAACAGTTCCTAAACGTAAAGAAAGATTTTCTCCAGCTAGGACTATATTTCTTCAATGTAAAAAAAAAGTTAGCAAGTCCAATTGCTCTAGGCAGCAAATTTGCATATGTTCAAATGTACTCCTTTTACACTAAGATATGCAAAAATGGTTCTGCATTTGAATAAAGTGAAATTCATGAAAAAAAACCCTGATGTAGCCTTTATAGCTACAGCCTTCCAGTATAAATTCTCACGGAACGTAAGAAACATACCCTAAACCTAGGGAAAGATTGACTTTTTATTGTCTGTGGCCAGACAATTGCGTAAGAATCACCAGGAGAGGGACTTTGGCTCAGCCCTAACCTGGGAGCCAAGGCTACATGTTTTGATTGGAAATAAGTTGTGTGCTTCCACAAAAAAAGTGTTTGACCTCCACGTAGCTGAGATAATTGTTTTTTATTTATCCAGCTGCTTTATTTTGAACTTTCAGGAGTGCACAAATGACAATGTGATACTATTAAAGTGTCTTAGATAATTAGAAAAATGTAGGTATTTGGACAAACTATTGAGTTGTAAATATTGGAAGACAGAAATATTGGAAAGAAAATATTGTGATGCATAAATATCATGATGCATGTATATCGTTGACAAGAATATTGCTTTTTGAAATAATTAGCACTGTTTTAAATAATATTGATGTTTTTAATGTAGTTTTCAGTAACATACTGATTAAAACATTGTTTTTTATTTATTTTAATGCGTTTTATTTGATATATTAATTGTATGTACTAATATTTATAGAAATGTTCTTTTTTTTAAATCTGGCATGTCATTTTTAGAGATTTAAAATTCTTTATTTAATTTTTGTTAGCAATTTATAGTGCAGCGGGTTGTTGGATTTGTAGAGTGATGGGGGAAGTAAAGTAAGCAATAATTAATGATAGATTATTTAATACATTTTACTTAATTATGTGATGGATATTTAATATGTAAATTATGTAATGCTGGTTTATTTTTGTTATATGTTACTCACAGGCTTTTGTGTTTTTTGGGGTATAGGACGAGAAGTTCATTAAGTAATAATTAATTAAAAATTACCTATTCCTGTTAATTAATTACTGAATTCTTTTTTAATTATGTAATTTATCAAATACTTTATTATTTGACTTATATTTTAATTGTAGGCTGCTCAGTTTGTAGGAGTTTAGGGTGGGAAGTTAATTAAGTGATAGTTAATTAACACTTTATCAATTGATAATTATTTCATTGATATCTAATTATGTAAAATATAGAATACTAATTTATTGGACTTCTATTTTATTTGGTTGTGGGATGCTAAGTTTGTAGTTTGTAGGAGTATTGGGTGGAAAACGAATTAAGTAATACATTATTAGCTATTACTTATTGTTTGTAAATTAATTATTTAATTGAATTTAAAATACATAAATTATGGAATTCTTATTTATTTTATTCATATTTTAGTTACATGCGGCTAGATTTTTAGGGCTTTATAGTGGGAAGCTAATTAAGTAATAATTAAATTACATGTAGTTATAAATTGGTAATTAATTATTTAATTGATTTTAAATATGTACATTTTGGAATGATTTGCTTTTTAGTTTTATAATGAAAAAAACAAAGGTTAAAGCTTAGTTATAATTTGAAAAACTTTTTTTCCCTGTACAGACCTAACTTAAACTACACAAACTTTAGCAATTTTAAAGTCATAGTTTTATCTTTAATTTACAATTTATCAACCACCTTCAAATTATTATAAGTAGAGCTCCTCCATACACAATCTTTTCAGATTTGTAACCAACAAGACTTGCTATATAACTTGCCGCTCTATCATGCACTGTGTTCTCACAAATAATGACATTCCACTGTACGACTACACTACAACACTCTACTATTAAAGTGGCTGGAGGTAGGGAAATAACATACAACCTAATACTTACCTATAACTAAGGCCCTAAGTAACAACGCTGGCAAAGTGGCCTCAAAACAACATAGCTGCCCTAGCTTTTGTAAAGGTAGTCATTATACAATAAGATAATGACTTGTCTTGACCATGTACTGTGGTAGTTTTGCACAATATAATAAATTCCACAACATTACAGCAGTCACATATACCACTAAATTTAAATGCCTCATAACTTACAAAATACTTACCCTATTTACCTGCAGTATCATCGGCACACCATCATGTACAGTCCTGCCAAATTTCATGTAAATCCATTCAGCTGTTTTTGCACTATGTCGAATACAATATTCTATGGAAAATTCAGTGGTGGAAAAATATGTTTGAGGACCCACCTTTTATCTTTGGACCCTCTTCAAAATTCACCATAAAAATGTACATCATCACAAAATGTAGTCCATGCTATATGTCAGGACAGTTTTGTGGTAATTTGTTGAAGGGGTGGAAAGTCATTAGGGAGGAAACATCTGAGCAATTCCTATCTCTGGGAATCCTAACTATAAGTACAGGGTGGCAATCAGACTTAATGTGACTTCTTTTTTTATCTATTGTATTTGTTATGTATTTATTTATTGGTTCATATAATCCTGTGTCCATAAATGTGCCTTTTTTTTGTTCATGTACTACTTTTGAAACTTTAAATATACAGTCTACTTAATTTTTTGGGCTTCCTTGCTACTTTTAGTAGTATTGTGTTACTTAGATTCACTGAGATGTTTTTCCTTATAACTTAAGAACCACTAAACTAATGTATGGGCCAAATGAAAAAGGATCATCTATGCAGAGTACTGTACATTCCTGCAAAATTTTATTTTCTAATGTGTGCTGCCGTTTTGGGTTCCAAATCTGTATTCAGATGCCTCTTTTTTGTTTGCACTCTCTTTACCAAACGCCACAAAACTTTACATACTCTGCCAGTTTATAGGGGCAATAGGTGTGCATAGTTTTGTGGAGATTTGTCATAAGTGTACTAGTCATTAAGGGGCACAACTCCAAGGAATTCCTATCTCTGGTAACCCTAACTATTACTCCAGAGTAGCTACTACCAATCTGTAATATATACACACACACATACATATATATGTTTCATGTTAATTAGTCAATTTTATATTAAGAGTTAATTTTTTCCTGCAATTACCGGGGTTACTCAAATAAGTCATGTGTTTCACTAGGGGTGTGGCTTAGGCACTAAGCATGGCGGAAGTGGGAGCGCGGATCCCAGTCCCGGCCAAAAACGTATCTTGTTTTACTGACTGCATTTAACATCCTCAACAGGCTGGATTGACCACCCTCCTTTCCTGTCCACTGGGTAGAGCAATGCTGAGGGTAGGCGGCCCTCAACAGCCCGGAGGGCCGAGAGGCAGAAGGTGAGGGAATCGCGAGCTCAGAACCTGCGATTGCGAAGGGCAGGCGCATGGCCTGAGAGAGTCAGTGTCCCGTACAAGTAAGGCACCGCATACCTGGACGATCATGAAGACTACAGACCCCTGACTGGGGCGCCTGTGAGCGTGGCTCCGACGGGCACGCCAAGACTGGGGCCAAGTGACCGGCAGCGACCAATAGTGAGCCGGAAATTGAAATGCGGGTGGAGAGGCCGGATGCGGCCTGAAGAGGTGACGCAGCAGGCTCCGGCAAGTTCGCTCCACAGCCGAGATTAGCAAGAGTCCCTACAAGGATTTCCGATGGGCGGTTCGGCCCGGGACGACCAAGAGGTGGCCGTACGGTTGGTATGATGAGTGCTGCGGAGCAGTCATGGTGGTGGGCGGGGCTGGGGAAACAGCTCACAGAAGTGCCGGGGACTCTGTCACATGGTGTTGGCTGCCATTGCTTATACAAAAAATGCTCTGCAACAGGACATTGGGGCAGTGTCTGTGGACCTGGGCCCACTACAGGTGGAGCATGGGAAGTTTGTAGACAGGGTTCGGGAAGTGGAAGCTGCTGTGTCCGACCTACAACCAGAGCATGCCTCCAGGAATAATGAGCTGTCTTCTAGAGTGGCATTCCTTGAACGCCATGCTGAAGATGCAGAAGGCCGCAATCGCAGAAATAATGTCAGATTTATTGGAATCCCAGAAATGGCAGAAGGACCCAATTTGGTGTAATTTCTGAAAAAGTGGTGGTGCTCTGTTGTGACTCTGAAACTTTTTTCTCAATTCTTTGCCCTGGACAGAGCTCATAGAGTACCAGCCTAACCCACTGGTGCCGGGAAGGCCCTCTGTCCTTCTGCTTTACTACAGGGATCGGGACACAATCCTTCAACACTCACAAATGCATGACCCATACGTGATTAAAACAGCAAGGTGCCAATTTTCCCAGATTTCATTGCCAGGCTACAGGCCCAGTGGGCCTCTTTCTTCGAAGTGAAAAAGGGCCTGCATGAGGTAGGGATTCAATACTCCTTAATATTTCCAGCCAAGCTGAAAATCATGCTAGATGGGACCTCCCATTTCTGTGACTCTCCAGAGGAAGCTTGGACCTGGCTAGAGGCAAACAAATCTGGCACACCATTGCCTCGGAAGACTCCACAAGCAGGAATGGTGCTACTGCCCTGAAGGAAAAGACCAAAGTGGGTCTGAAGGAAATACCAGGTACTAAAACCCACAGCCTCGCAAACCCAACAGGACAGACAAACTGCATTACAAGCAGTAGCGCAAATCATCTCGCCTCAAAACCGAGATAGAACCTTGGACACTTCTGCCAGGTCCTATGATGCATCATCAGAGTCTGGGGACTCCCTCGAAGCGGACCCTCCCCTGCCTAAGCTCACTCCAAGATCGGCAGACGATATCGCCTAGCTGAAGCAGATCACCACAATGCCACTCGAGCGATCCCATCCGCTTCTCACAGGAACCTCGCCAGGATGGAGAAGGGTCCATAAATTGACTTATACATAGAGGAACCATAGAGTATGGGCTTGAGCTGTTCTCTCTGGAAACTGGTTTCATAATGGAGCTGGGATGCAGCACACCTGCTCATCCAAAACACAGAGTCCACCCCCCACCAGAACGCTTTGCTGGATGGTCCAGAAGAAGTGTTCTGACGTTAAGCACCATTTTGGGCAGCTAGCGGTTGCTCTGTTGTCCTGGGATTGGGGAGTTGGGGTTCCTAATGTTTGTATAGGCACCCAGGAGCAAAGGCATAGTCAAATCCGGCAACGCCAGGTAGGCCGCGACATCAAACACATATGGCATATACAAATGTCAGTTCTAGAGGGATAAAGATCCTTACATGGAATGTTAGAGGCATGGGTTCACCATAAAATACTTAGCTATATGAGGCGCAGGGGAGCGCAAATTGAGATGTTTCAAGAGGCACATTTGACATTAGAAGAGGAAATAGCCTTTTCAGAAGGAGGAGAGGCAATTTATGCACTATACCATACTCAGCCTTCTCCTGAGGAGCTTGGTGTGGGTACGCCCTGGGACCCCTTTTGATGCATTACAAACCATGATTGATCCAGAGGGCAAATATGTGCTAGTCAAGGGGATGTTATTGGGTAAAAAGATAACGTTGGGCAGAGTTTATGCGCCTAACCAAGAGCAGCCACAGTTTCTTTGCAGGCTTTCCAGTCCACTTGCAGAGATAGCCACTCAAGAAATTGTACTGGGGAGGACTATAACTGTGTAGTGGACATTAACATTGATAGATCCACTATGCCATGGGTACTCACAAACTTTCTCTAGGGGGCCAAATTTACAGTGTGGTTTATGTCCGAGGGCCGCACTGGTGGGGGCGGGGCCAGTGGGGGAAGGGGCGGGGCTAGAGCAACAAGAAAAAAAACTGTGACCATGAAGTTGATCACAGGTTCCTGCAGCGGACGCCTTCGTCCACTGAGCCACCAGACCCGGCATACACACATCTCTCTCTCTCTCTCTCTCTCGTTCTTTCTCTCCCTCACTATCTCTCCCTCCCTCTCTCTCCCTCTGTCTCTCTGTCTCCATCTGCCTCCCTCACTCTGACTGTATCGCTCCCTCTCTCCCTCTGTCTCACTCCCTCTCTCCCTCTGTCTCACTCTTTCTCTCCCTCTGTCTTGCTCACTCCCTCACTCACTCTGAATGTCTCACTCTCTATATCTCCCTCTCCATCTCTGTCTACCTCTCCATCTCTGTCTACCTCTCCATCTCTGTCTTCCTCTCCCTCACTCTGTTTCCCTCTCCCTCAGTTTTCCTCTCCCTCACTCTGTTTCCCTCTCCCTCACTTTCCCTCTCTCTCACCGTTTCCCTCTCCCTCAGTTTCCCTCTCTCTCACTCTGTTTCCCTCTCCCTCAGTTTCCCTCTCCCTCACTCTCCCACTCCCTCACTCTGTTTCCCCTCTCCCTCAGTTTCCCTCTCCCTCACTCTGTTTCCCTCTCCCTCCTTCCCTCTGTCTCCCTCTCTCCTTCCTTCCCTCTGTCTCCCTCTCTCCTTCCCTCTCCCTCCTTCCCTTTCCCTCTTTCCCTCGGTCTCCCTCTCTCTCCCTCCCTCACTCTGTCTCCATCCCTCACTCTGTCTCCCTCCCTCACTATGTCTCCCTCCCTCACTATGTCTCCCTCCCTCACTCTGTCTCCCTCCCTCACCCTTAGCGGGCTCCCTCACTCTTAGCGGGCTCCCTCGCTCTTAGCGGGCTCCCTCGCTCTTAGCGGGTTCCCTCACTCTTAGCGGGTTCCCTCACTCTTAGCGGGCTCCCTCACTCTTAGCGGGCTCCCTCACTCTTGGCGGGCTCCCTTACTCTCCTTCCCTCTCCCTCCCTCCCTCACTCTCCTTCCCTCACTCTCTCCTTCCCTCACTCTCTCCCTCCCTCGCTCTCCTTCCCTCGCTCTCTCCTTCCCTCGCTCTCTCCTTCCCTCGCCCTCCTCTCCCCTCGCCCTCCCTCTCTCCTCGCCCTCCCTCTCTCCTCGCCCTCACTCTCTCCTTCCCTCACTCTCTCATTCCCTCACTCTCTCCTTCCCTCACTCTCTCCTCCCTCACTCTCTCCTCCCTCACTCTCTCCTCCCTCACTCCCTCCTCCCTCGCTCTATCCTCCCTCGCTCTCCTCCCTCCCTCTCCCTCCCTCTCTCGCTCTCCCTCCCTCGCTCTCCCTCCCTCGCTCTCCCTCCCTCGCTATCCTTCCCTCTCACTCTCCTTCCCACTCCCTCATTCCCTCACTCTCCCTCACTCTCTCCTTCCCTCACTCTCCTTCCTTCTCCCTCCTTCACTCTCCCTCCCTCTCTCCTTCGCTCCCTCTCTCCTTCCCTCCCTCTCTCCTTCCCTCCCTCTCTCCTTCCCTCACTCACTCTCTCCTTCCCTCGCCCTCCCTCTCCCTCGCCCTCTCCTTGCCCTCACTCTCTCCTTCCCTCACTCTCTCCTCCCTCACTCTCTCCTCCCTCACTCTCTCCTCCCTCACTCTCCCTCCCTCACTACCCCCGCTCTCCTTCCCTCGCTCTCTCCTTCCCTCGCTCTCTCCTTCCTCCCCCTCCTTCCCTCCCCCTCCTTCCATCCCCCTCCTTCCCTCTCCCTCCTTCCCTCACTCTCTCCTTCCCTCAATCTCCCTCCCTCGCTCTCCTTCCCTCGCTCTCCTTCCCTCGCGCTCTCCTTCCCTCACTCTCCCTCTCCCTCCCTCCCTCACTCTCCCTCACTCTCTCTCTCTCCCTCACTCTCTCCCTCCCTCACTCTCCCTCCCTCGCTCTCTCCTTCCCTCGCTCTCTCCTTCCCTCGCTCTCTCCTTCCCTCGCTCTCTCCTTCCCTTGCTCTCCCTCCCTCTCCCTCGTCCTCCCTCTCCCTCGACCTCCCTCTCCCTCACTCTCTCCTTCCCTCGCTCTCTCCTTCCCTCGCTCTCTCCTTCCCTCACTCTCTCCTTCCCTTGCTCTCCCTCCCTCTCCCTCGTCCTCCCTCTCCCTCGACCTCCCTCTCCCTCCCTCTCTCCTTCCCTCGCTCTCTCCTTCCCTCGCTCTCTCCTTCCCTTGCTCTCCCTCCCTCTCCCTCGTCCTCCCTCTCCCTCGACCTCCCTCTCCCTCACTCTCTCCTTCCCTCGCTCTCTCCTTCCCTCATTCTCCTGCCCTCTCCCTCCCTCACTCTCTCCTTCCCTCACTCTCTCCTTCCCTTGCTCTCCCTCTCCCTCTCTCTCGTCCTCACTCTCTCCTTCCCTCGCTCTACCTCTCCCTCGCCCTCACTCTCCTGCCCTCACTCTCCTGCCATCACTCTCCTTCCCTCCCTCTCCCTCACTCTCCTTCCCTCCCTGTCTCTCGCCCTCCCTTTCCCTCCCTGTCTCCCTCCCTCCACCTTGCCCGTGTGTGCCCGGGCTGAGACAGCTTCTGGGCAGGCACACCCACAAACACAGCCTCACCGGAGCACTTCACACGTCTTCAAAAGACACTTCGTTTGTTAATGAGGCTTTGTCACCTCTTAGCCCCCCTGCAGCCCCACTCTGACTACGAAGGGAATCGCCCGGCCCCCACAGAGCAGCAGTCTGAGTCGCGCTGCCGCAGGGGTTTTTGCTGACACTGTAAAAAAAAAAAAAATTAAACACGGGTACATGTCTGCAAGGTCCGCGGGCCGCCAGGGAAGGCTTGCCGGGCCGCCCCTGGCCCGCGGGCCGTACTATGAGTACCCGTGCACTATGCCATTACATGGTATATAGCCAGTTCCAACGCAAAAGCTCTTTGAGAATGGATAGATAGTTGGGGCTTGGTGGATGTTTGGAGATTGCAACACAGCCATATCAGGGATTAATCATTCCATTCCCCATTATATCATTTACATACTGGACTGGACATGTTTCTCTGCTCTTCTCACATTAGCCCACACTAAAGGTGGACTCTGAATATTTAGGTTTAAGTTGTCAGACCACAGCGCCTTGCTTTTAACCCTCTCTATCACACCCAAAGTGACGGCCATTCCAACCTGGTGACTAGATGCAACCATGTTGGAAGACACATGTTTCAAACAGTCCCTCCATGATACTAATTATGACTATTTTTTGAGGAACCAGGGTATGGTCAGCTCCTCAATGATAGAGTGGGACTCCGTCAAGTTGGTTGTTAGAGGCCACTGCATAGGGTAGACAGTGGGGGCCAGAAGAGAATTAGTGAGGGAATTCCGGATTTACGAAAATAAGATACATGAGCTTGAGCTTAGGCTGGGGGCTCAGATAGACGCCTTTACTCAATTGTCCAGAACCAAGAGTAACTATAGTAAAACGCTTGATAGACTGAGAAAATTAGATTACAAAGAATACCAGAAGACAGAACACACTGAGGACGGGAAGGCAGGCAAGCTCTTTGCGTGGCTGATTCAGCCAGAAAGCAGAGGATCACCCATAACCAGGCTTCACACTGGTGATGATTACACAACCTACTCCCCTAGAACTATTAATACCTGCTTCTTAACTTACTATAAAGCCTTTTATGAACCCCTGCCCGAAATACCTGTGAGTACCATCGACACTTACCTGGGCAAAACTCAACTACAGAAAGTTGACCCTGTTGCTCAGAAGGACTTAGGGGGCCCCATTGGAGTACCTGAGATCAGTGCGGCGATTAAAGACATGGCAAGGTGAAGACCTCAGGCCCGATGGCCTCCCGTGGAATTTTATGTGGCCTACAGTGTCCAGATGGCCCTTCACCTCGAGAAGTTATAGGCTGATTCATTAAGATGTGGCCAGTTACCAATGATGACCAGAGAAGCCCTGGTGGTACCCCTCCCAAAAGCTAAATCAGGCAATCCTACTGTTTCAGAATTTGGACCGTTGTCCATGTTAAATCTGTACTTTAAGATTTTGAGTAAAATCCTTGCTAATAGATTGCTCCCATACATGTGAAGTCTGGTCCATGCAGATCAGAATGGGGTTAGCCCTACCAGGTCTACGTCAGACAGCTTTAGGCGTCTATATAGCACATTGCTTCACCGCGATCTCTCTACCTACCCTGAGGCAGTGGTAATGGTGGTGGACCTTAAAAAGGCTTTTGATTGTTTAAGATGGGATGTTTTGATCGAGGTAATGCGCGCTATGGGGCTTGGAGAAAGATGGCATAACTGGGTCAAACTCCTATATACTTCCCCCTCAGCCAGAGTTAGGATGGGAGGTATAATTTCAAATCCATATGAGGTACACAGGGGAACGAGCCAGGGGTGCCCCCTGTCTCCACTCCTGTTCGCTCTGGCGATGGAGCCACTGGCTGTGCAGTTTACAGAGGAGACTGGTAGGCTGGGCCTGAAACTGGATGGGAGAGAGTTCATGATCTCTCTCTACGTAAATGATATCCTGCTATATTTAAGGGGAGGAGACCATGGGGTTTGTGACGCAATGGACATCTTGAATGATTATATTTCCCTAACTGGTTTGAAGGTAAACCAGTCCAAGACTCACATCTTCTCCTTCACCATGTGACCGCCTGCCCCCTGTCACTTCCAAGAGACACTAACTGGTCCCCCCCAGTCCTTTATATATCTGGGGATTCAAATATTCCATGAACAACAGGACCTCCTTGAAGGTCACTTGAATCCGGATTTTCGATCCCTTAAATCATCTGTGACATTTTGGCGCTCTCTTAAACTCCCCATTATGTCAAGGGTGGAACCGTCCAAAATGGTCCTGTTACCGCGTTTACTATATATTTTTTTGCTAATTTGTCGGTGGTCATCCCAAGGACCTGGTTCAAAGAACTGGATACATTGCTGAGGGATTTGATTTGGGATGGGGACTGTAATGGCTGGATTTTCTGTTTAGATGGGATCAGCCCCCAGGGGCCCCTGTGACCCAGCCAAAACGTACTCACCTTCCCTTCTTAGATCGTATTCACAATAAGTAAATATACAGATAAATATACAAGTTGCACCTAAGAATGGGGAATGACAATATACATATACAGATTTTCTACAATATCTTATTCACATCAGTTGGCCTCGCGGTCACCCCGACCCAGACCGTTCTACCCTAGGGCAGATCTGACACACAATCTGGTGCGTCTACACACGGGCCTGCAGAACCCAATGCTCCCTTTTCCAAACCGTTCGCGATCCTGCGAAACCTACACACTAGTTCGACCACCTAGTGCTCTCATTACCTCAAGCCACAATCCTGTGGGTATAAACACTGGTTCGACCCCCCAGTGCTCTCATTAACGCCGCATATCAACGACGACCACATTCCTATGAACACCTATACATATATATATAGGGATATTATCTCAGCTGTCTACTCGGAATGAAACTACAATAATGACTTTGGATATGGGTCCAGATTGTATAGTGTACTCGCTGCTTTTGGCATCAAAGGTTCACTCACTCCCTATTTGTGTGATCACCACTTACCTGATTGGGATTACTCATCCATTCACGTGCCTAGTTTTCACCTAGGAGTATCGTTTACCAAGATTGAACATAAGCACCAGGCACACGGTAATTCTATATGAATTAGGATATTTATTAACGATAAACATGAATCATATTACTATGCAATAATACATTTGCAAAGGGAATAAAAGATAAAGGTTAGGGTGCACATACTATAAGAATCGGTCGGACTTCACCTGGTTAATGGGAAATCGGGAATCGGCAGTCATCTAGGCTCCTGTCTCGTCTCTGGGTCCTGGCTCGCCTCGCAGTCACCCTCAGCCGTCACAAGTACACGTCTGCACTGCTAGGCTCAAACTCGTCTGCTCTCCCTCAGGACCTCGGAACCTTGCTGTTAATTAGCTACCGTCTCTCTCTCTCTCTCTGCATTAGTGCGCTCCGCGCCACTTCTCGTTCAGTCTATCTTCAGAGAGTTTCGGTCTTAAATCTTTCTCCGACTTCAAAGATGGCGACTTGTCCACCATGAAAGTGAATAATGGCAGAGATGCTAACGGCTAGATGCCGCCTACGGACTAACTGACAAAAAGACTAACACCTTCGCTAATATCAAAGCCCGTTCCTTCATGGAAATTCACGGCCAGTAACCTGCCGCCCACCAAATTCTTGTACCTCCCCGTACCAAGGACACTTTCCCAGCCGGCCGGCCTGAAGTTGTGTCTTCGGAGTGGAGAAAAATACATTCCTTCGATAAGGGTCAGCCTGAACCGGTTCTCTCCAAGCGAACAACAGCTTAAAACTAAAACATCACACTTGACCTAGAAAGCCTTCTCGAGCTACCAGGCAGAAAGCAAAATGGAGTCTGTCTCGTTTAAGGCCTACGGAGCCCATAATATGCATAGCTCCATGAAAAACAGATCGGCATGTTAGCAAATGAGTGAATCATGACTAATACTTATATATCTAACCCCTCACTTAAATTCATAAGCCTTACTCTAAGGGAAGTAACACGCAAATGCCTTTATATATGTATGACAGAGTCCCTGTCTATCGGCCTAATCCCTATGCTATGGGGGTGATAGGCTGGAGTCACTCTCCATCATTCTCCTTCTCCAGAGAGCTAGCAAAAAGACAGCCATAACATTACACCCCTTGACTCCAGTCTATCATCCACCAACTAAATGGAACTAACGTCAGTAGACGAATAATATGAAACAAAACTAACTGATCTACGAGTCTTAGTAAGTCTAAAAAATTGGAATAGGGAAGGGATACACTGAATAAAGCAGCAAATCGCTATAAGGATACAAACAGCAACAATAACCCCACCCAAAATTTGTCGTAAAAAATGCATGTCAGGGAGCCAGTTAAAAAGCCAGTCAAAGAAACCCTGATCTATGTGTTCTCTAATTTCTGCAGTCAAGTCGTGGAGTTTATTAATATGGGATTGGATATCGTTAGAATGGTCAGATAAATTAAAACAGCATAGACCTTCAAATTCAGAGCACTCGTGCCCATGTTTCAACAACAAATAATCGATTGCAGCACGGTTTTGCAAAATAGCTCTACGTTCACCTTGGGAATCTAATAATAAATCAGATAAAACAGCAGACGTTTGATTGATTGACTTCACCATCCAGCAGGCCATTTTGCCGATTGTTTTGGCATTATAAACGGCCAATGCCGGAACACCAATAATAGAAAAAGCTAAACCAAGATATTCAGATCTAGAAAAAAGATGAACAGAGGAATCACAATTTTCATGTAATGACATAGAGTCTCGGACAATACGAGAATGGGAAGAAGGACGTGAAGAAAACATTAGCAAACTTAACCTAGTGATAGCACATGGGCCACCAGAGATATTTGCAGGAATATAGGGCCAAGATGAATTCCCGCAGGAAAAGAGCCATCCAGCTGGTAATAACATTGAACGATAATGGCTAGTGGCTACAACCAAACTTTTACAGGTCATATTGTTATTCACTGAAAGACATGAATTAGGAAGTCTTTTTGAACACAGCAAACGTTGATGAAATGAAAAAGTAGTAGCGGCTTGGAGTTTCAACCGCAGACACTCAGAAATGGCCTTAGGATTGCAGGTCATAATAAAACAAAGATCACCAGGGGTAATATTAAAAGTAGGAATCCTGGAATTAATAGGGACATCCAGGTCTGGAAGAAGAGTACATGAGGGACAAAATTCATGGGCCGCGAAATCGCCCAGAATAACATTAGGTCGGGCATTAGATACATTAAACACATAATGAAGAGTTTCAGTAGATGCAGGGACAGCAACCAAACAGGTCGCTAAAATGTCAGTGACGGACTTCATGGGGGTAAGGCAAAAATGCGGAGAGTTCGTCACTCGCTTCGCGAGTGTGATCCAAAAATTTGAAGAGGCGCGCCACGCGGACCGCGCGGCTCTTATTGTCCCATCACTCGGCGTCGGTGGATCCTCTCCTCTCCCGGCGTAGCAAGCCAAAAGGAGTCCAACGCCGACACATCCTGCAGCAGCAGTCCAAAGAATGATCTGAAAGAATAGAAACACAGGCCTTAATCATTCTCGTAAGTAACATTTATCAGCTGGGACAGCTTCCCAGCCATCTCTCCCTGGCTTCATCACCAAAACGGTGTTGTCATGACCGGTCGCAATAATATCAGCCTGTTCAGGAGGATTTTTAGGCGATTGCACCCATATTTTAGCTCCAGGAAGATCAGACGATCCGAAGCCTTTTTGTCCTCGCACAGTTAGCAACGTTGGGGCAGAGCCTTTCTTGATCTCACCACTGAATACAGGCATAATCAGTAACTGAGCAACACGGTCAGACTTTTTGATCAACAAATCAGTCTCACTGCTATTAAGCAAGAGAACCTTAATCTCTCCCTGATAATCACTGTCAATCACTCCTCCGAGTACTTGTACACCTTTCAGGGCCAGGCCAGATCTAGGGGCAATTAATCCAAAACTACCGGCAGGTATAGAGACACCAATGCCAGTTTCAACAATGATTCGATCTTTTCCTGGGAAGTGTGCATCATTTAATGCATGCAGGTCGAGGCCTGAGGAGCCTGGGGTTGCTCTACACGGAGCCAGAGCACCGGGGGTAATTTCCCAATATGTGACCGTAGTTGCAATAGAATTAGGTTTCGCATCAACATGTGGAGGAAACAAACGCATCAAAGGAGATTCAGCATGTAACAAAGGACGGTTATTTAAAATTAATAAAGCTTGAAGTAGGACATCTCTCCACTGGCTGTAACGGTCATTAGTCAACTTGCGCAACTGTTCTTTCAACAAGCCATTCATTCTCTCAATCAGTCCTGAAGCTTGTGGATAATATGGAATATGAAACACCCAATCTATATTATTCTCCATACAGAATTCCTGCACCAATCTTCCACGAAAGTGGGATGCATTGTCTGATTGAATTTGGAATGGGACACCATAGTACAGAATAATTAGCTCCAAGGTTTTAATAGTATTCACTTGGGTAGCATTCTTGCAAGGGAAAGCGACCAAAAGGCCACTATAAGTATCAACCACTGTACAAATGTATTGACAATTTCTGCTCATGGGAAGCGGACCAATATAATCAATCTGCCAAATTTGGGCGGGCAATTTACCTCGATGTAAGTGACCTCGAACAATTTGAGACACCTCCTTCTTTCTAGAATGTTGGCAAATGGGACAATGTAGAATGGCATCTTTAATTAAAGAAAAGGGAATATGAATTCCTCTATCAGCAGCCCACCTGTTAGTGGCTTTCTCTCCAAAATGTCCTGCTTTCTGATGGGCCCATTTCGCCAATCCCGCCAAATCAGATTCTTGCATGTCAACCACTGCCTCAGAAATTTTAGACTGTTCATCTGCAATGTTATGGAAAAATTTGTCAAGGGAGTCAATCGAAGTATGAGCATCCACGTGAAAGATTGTTACAGTACTCTGCGGAAGCAGTTCCCAAATATCTTGCCACAACTCTTTACCCCACAACTCTTTTGAATGCAATTCCCAATTATGCGAGTGCCATGTCGGCAGCCACACCGCTAGTCCATTTGCAGTGGACCAAGAATCAGTGAAAATATGACATGTACCTGGTAACTCCTGTTTCAAAACTTGGTAAACTGCATAGAGTTCAGCATACTGACTACTCTTACCGACTCCAGTTGTGCTCAATAATTTCTGTGTAATCGGATTATAGGAGACAGCTTTCCAATGTCTTTTGTCACCAATGAACTTCGCAGAACCATCCGTAAACCACACATGTTTTCTATCCTCCGCGGACAGATCATCAAATGATTTACCCCACTTCACGGGAGACTCCTGCACTACGGGAACCGAACACTCACTTTCAACCTCATTGGAGGGCGCCTGCGCCACTCGCTCATGTAAAACCGCCACACCTTTCGGACCCACACGTGCTCTGTCCTGAATATACCATTTCCATTTAATCACACTAGCCTCCTGAGCATGTCCAATTCGATGGGACTTCGGTGAACTCAAAACCCACTGCATGATGGGAATTTCAGGCCTCAAAATCACAGCATGGCCTAAAGTCAATTGCTCGGTATCCACCAGAGCCCAGTAACAAGCAAGCAACTGTTTTTCAAAAGGTGAGTAACGCTCACCAGCCTCTGGCAACTTTTTGGTCCAAAAACCTAATGGCACTTTTTGTCTGCCCTGCTTTTGCCACAAA
The DNA here is from genome assembly GCF_964263255.1 of Lissotriton vulgaris. Lineage (NCBI taxonomy): Eukaryota > Metazoa > Chordata > Amphibia > Caudata > Salamandridae > Lissotriton > Lissotriton vulgaris. Next base: position 242,852,821 of record NC_141689.1, on the reverse strand, counting down.
CTCCAATTGGCATACAGACCTTCCACGGACACATTCAAATCCACATCACCATCACTCACGGGCCACAAATCCAAAGCATACTGAATAGCTTCTTTAGCCAAATTAAAAGCAGTCTGTTGAGGTTCACCCCATTCAAACGCATTCTTTTTACGAGTGACTCGATACAAAGGAGCCAAAATCTGACTCAAATGGGGAATATGCTGACGCCAAAATCCAAACAATCCGATAAAGGATTGCGCCTCTTTCCTATTTCTGGGAACAGCAAAATCAAGTATTGTTCGTTTAACCTGTGGAATCACCTCTCTGTGACCCTCATGCCAATTAATTCCTAGAAATCTTACAGCTTGGGATGGAGTTTGTAATTTGTCAGGATTAATTTCCCAACCTTTCGCTCGCAAACAATCAATAATTTGATCTAAATGGGACTGTACCTGGTCTTGTGTTTCACCTTGAATCAAGATGTCATCAATATAATGACAAATCTGAACTTGTGGAATCGTAGGCACTTCAGACAAATGTTCCGCCACCAGCCGGTGACAGATCGTAGGACTATGTACATAGCCTTGAGGAAGACTCCGGAACGTCATTTGACGTCCATTCCATGTAAAACTGAATTGCTCCTGGCATTCGGGGGCAATCGGAATTGAAAAGAATGCATTAGCAATATCAATAGAAGCATACCACGTACCTGGATGCTTTTGAATTCTCTCAATCAGTGTAACAATGTCAGGCACTGCAACAGTCAATTTAGGTGTATGTTTGTTCAATTCTCGATAATCAACAGTCATGCGCCAAGAGTTGTCACTTTTGCGCACGGGCCAAACAGGATTATTCCAAGCAGATGTGACCGGAGTAATGACTCCCGCGTCAACCAAATCCTGAATCGTAGCTGTAATTTCTTCATGACCACCCGGGATGCGATATTGTTTCTGAGAAATCACTTTCGTCGCTAAAGGGATCTTAATAGGTGGCATGCGTAAACGGCCAACCCGTACGGGTCTGGTCGAAATGTACTGTCTAGTACCAAATTGATAGTAACCATCATCCAAATGCAAAGCCATACCTTTCAAAATGTCAATTCCAATAATGTATTCCAAAAGTGGCACGACCAACACAGAGTATTCTCTACGAGGAATCCTACCAATTTTAATTTCAAGCGCAGTTTGAACTGCGGGTGTTTCTTTACCACCCAGACCGGTAATTGTAAAAGATTGTCCATGAAATTTTCTCGACTTACCATGAATTAAAGTGGCCTCCGCCCCAGTATCAACTAACGCTCGGGCCCTTTGGATATTACGATGTTTCCAAAAAATCTCAATATCTACATAGGGTCTGTAATCTCTGTGGGCCCACCTGCGTACCGGAGCTTGACCTATTTCCTAGTCATTTTTCCCGCGTTCCGTCAACCAAGACAGATCAGGGTAAATGTTTTCAGTTTCCTTGGGTATCAGAATTTCTTGTTCATATCCGTCTCCAGTACGAAACGGATTAGTATCGGGTTCAAAAAGTTGTGAATTACGGTCAGAGAGTCTGTTACGATCCTCCCTCCTTCGTACGTCAGGGGAATAACTCCTTGCATCTCTACGTCCGCTAGAGCCACGATCATCTCCTCCCCTCTCACGATCATCCTCTCTCCCCCTCCCCTCATCACGACGGGGGGAACCACCACGTTCATGGCGCCGATCATCACGGCGATCAGAATTCACACGTCGCCTCTCATCACCACTGTCATCCGAACCACGATCATACTCATTCTTTCGCACACGACGGGCACCTTCCTTTCGATCCAAACCACGCTTACGAAACATATCCCATAGGACATTATTAGGTTCACCATCAATCTCTTCCCTTTTGATACCATCCGCAAGGAGAGCAAAAAACATGTCACGTCTAGAGAACTTATAGTCCCCACCAGTACGACCCTCAGGTCGGGATTGTCTTTCAGGTTTAAACCATTCACCCAGCTCACCAAGCTGACGAACAGACTCAAGCACAGCAGACAAAGGATTGCCAGTTTGGTTAATCAATAAAGTCATCATGACCTGCTTGTAAGCAACAGGAGAAGTACGTATAATGCGGTTAGGCACAGAAGATGTTAAAAGACCATCCAATAATCTGTCAGCAGTACTAAGGAAGATACACGTTTTCATGACTTCTTCCTTTAAACGTTGCGACGCATCGCGCAGAGTATACCACGGCTTTTCATCAGAGGGCCAATCAGACTCAGTTGGATATTTATGATTACAGCCATCAGACGCAAGCTGGAGCAAAGAAGTTTGGACATTACCATTAAAATTCCGAAAATGGTCCTGAATAGTAGAATCAGAACTCAAAGAGCAAAATCGTAAGCAATCAACAGCATCGAGCATAATACCGGAAGCGCCAAGCTCATAAAGGCGCACCATCCAGGTAAGCAAGGTCTCACCAGGCCGTTGTTTAAATCGTTGCAGGATGTCGCTGATCTCCTGCTGAGTAAAATCTTCAATACAGTCAAGAGCAATACCACCCGGATTACCAGGGGCTTGTTGTAATTTTCGTCGAAAGATCGGGTGAGCAGAAACTGCGGGAAGAGCTTCCGAGGAAGCCCGCATCTTAGATTTAACAGCACAATCAGGGCAAGCTACGTTATCCGCACGGGAAGAACGAGCACGGTCACAATCGGGAGTTGAATCAATGCACGAAGCAGATTTACAATCACGTCCGGAGCGAGAAGACTCGCGCTTGTCACCCTCCTCTGCCGAGGAGTCAGAAGTATGAGAATCCCAGATATTACCGTCCCACTCATCGGGGTTCCAATCCATTCCAGCTTTTGCGACAACCATACGCACTTTGCGTGAAGACACACGTCCACGACGATGTTTATACTTATATCGTGCAATACGGACCGCAGCCCTTTCGGCAATGGTCTGATATGTTTCAAGTTTATCGGCAAGCAATTTATTTTGACAACGCAACAAAGTGTGCGCATTTTGCAACTCGACACACTGTCCTTCCGAATCTTTAAACTGTTTCTGTAGTTGCACAAACCTCTCATGCATTATTCTGTATGCATTAAGAATAATCCACCCTCTGCGTCCTAAAATAGGAAGCTCATCACCCTTCACTACTGGCGCTTTCTGTAGGCACGAAATCACATCAGCAGGCTCCGCCTGCTCCAAGAATGAAGACCAATTTTCACTCAAACCAGTAGAATCAGCCCACTCACGGGCCAAAGCCTCGTAAGGCGTAGACTCCCAGCCGGGAATCTGGATCGGTAATTTAAAAACCGACGGTGATTTTTTCACAAACATAATGACACACAAAAAATTATATACACAATTATAAACAAAATTTTATACGTACAAGCCGAGCGCAAACCAACGAGATGAAAACAACACAATGCACACAGGCTTCGTAAACAGTTCGTGACGCCAGATGTAATGGCTGGATTTTCTGTTTAGATGGGATCAGCCCCCAGGGGCCCCTGTGACCCAGCCAAAACGTACTCACCTTCCCTTCTTAGATCGTATTCACAATAAGTAAATATACAGATAAATATACAAGTTGCACCTAAGAATGGGGAATGACAATATACATATACAGATTTTCTACAATATCTTATTCACATCAGTTGGCCTCGCGGTCACCCCGACCCAGACCGTTCTACCCTAGGGCAGATCTGACACACAATCTGGTGCGTCTACACACGGGCCTGCAGAACCCAATGCTCCCTTTTCCAAACCGTTCGCGATCCTGCGAAACCTACACACTAGTTCGACCACCTAGTGCTCTCATTACCTCAAGCCACAATCCTGTGGGTATAAACACTGGTTCGACCCCCCAGTGCTCTCATTAACGCCGCATATCAACGACGACCACATTCCTATGAACACCTATACATATATATATAGGGATATTATCTCAGCTGTCTACTCGGAATGAAACTACAATAATGACTTTGGATATGGGTCCAGATTGTATAGTGTACTCGCTGCTTTTGGCATCAAAGGTTCACTCACTCCCTATTTGTGTGATCACCACTTACCTGATTGGGATTACTCATCCATTCACGTGCCTAGTTTTCACCTAGGAGTATCGTTTACCAAGATTGAACATAAGCACCAGGCACACGGTAATTCTATATGAATTAGGATATTTATTAACGATAAACATGAATCATATTACTATGCAATAATACATTTGCAAAGGGAATAAAAGATAAAGGTTAGGGTGCACATACTATAAGAATCGGTCGGACTTCACCTGGTTAATGGGAAATCGGGAATCGGCAGTCATCTAGGCTCCTGTCTCGTCTCTGGGTCCTGGCTCGCCTCGCAGTCACCCTCAGCCGTCACAAGTACACGTCTGCACTGCTAGGCTCAAACTCGTCTGCTCTCCCTCAGGACCTCGGAACCTTGCTGTTAATTAGCTACCGTCTCTCTCTCTCTCTGCATTAGTGCGCTCCGCGCCACTTCTCGTTCAGTCTATCTTCAGAGAGTTTCGGTCTTAAATCTTTCTCCGACTTCAAAGATGGCGACTTGTCCACCATGAAAGTGAATAATGGCAGAGATGCTAACGGCTAGATGCCGCCTACGGACTAACTGACAAAAAGACTAACACCTTCGCTAATATCAAAGCCCGTTCCTTCATGGAAATTCACGGCCAGTAACCTGCCGCCCACCAAATTCTTGTACCTCCCCGTACCAAGGACACTTTCCCAGCCGGCCGGCCTGAAGTTGTGTCTTCGGAGTGGAGAAAAATACATTCCTTCGATAAGGGTCAGCCTGAACCGGTTCTCTCCAAGCGAACAACAGCTTAAAACTAAAACATCACACTTGACCTAGAAAGCCTTCTCGAGCTACCAGGCAGAAAGCAAAATGGAGTCTGTCTCGTTTAAGGCCTACGGAGCCCATAATATGCATAGCTCCATGAAAAACAGATCGGCATGTTAGCAAATGAGTGAATCATGACTAATACTTATATATCTAACCCCTCACTTAAATTCATAAGCCTTACTCTAAGGGAAGTAACACGCAAATGCCTTTATATATGTATGACAGAGTCCCTGTCTATCGGCCTAATCCCTATGCTATGGGAGTGATAGGCTGGAGTCACTCTCCATCATTCTCCTTCTCCAGAGAGCTAGCAAAAAGACAGCCATAACAGGGACGTAATAGAATGTCGCTGGCCACTCCTCAGAGGGCACCGGAGGGTATTGGGAGCGCCGGATTTTGATGCTTATTCTTTAGCTGCTCAATTGCAGTGGTTGGCTCAGGGGCTGGAGAGGATTGAGCTGGGGACGCTGGATATGCCATCTGGTAATGATCTTAAAGGGAAACTGATGGCTAGGCTACTACATCCCAGGAAGTGGATGCAACTCCAGGGTGCCTTGTTCATGGTGGCCTTGAGATGCTGGTGCAGAAACATTATGCGCACCACGGAAATCCCTTTATATTCACCATACCTCCCCCAGGTTGCCTTACAGCGAGGAGGAACCTCCTTATTCTTCACTAACAACTAATTGAGGGATTGGGGAAGGGTGGGTTTGGTGCTAGCAGGAGACATCTAATTGGAGGGCATAATGATTCCTTTGGGCAACTTAATCTCTGAGTAAGAGCTGCCTACTGGGCAATCTTTAAATTCTGGACTGCAGAAATCGTTACAGTGCTTATGGATTGTTGGTACTCAAGAACCAAAAATACAGGCTCTTCTACAGGCCTTGATCTCATTAGGATTGGTAAGGCACCTCATAAAATGGTTATACTGGGTTCTGAGGGAGATGGCGGAAAAACCTCTACCAACCCTGCTACAGAAATGGGAGGCACTCGCAAAACGTAATTTGTCTAAAGTTGATTGGAAAAAGGCACTGAGATCGCCCAAGACGATAAGCATAAACTCCAGCTTTAAATACACCCAATTTAATATCCTCCATATGACCTACCTCACTCCACACAGACAACTTAATGCTGGATAGTAATGACCTGCAGTGCCCATGCTGTGCACACATAGATGCTGATTCTAAGAATATGTTGTGGGTTTGCCCAACCCTGCCCGAATATTAGCATCATGTCCTGGAAGTATTACACTAGATGCTCGCATGTACCATTCCTCACACGATAGAAGCATGCTTGTGGGGGTTATTTCCCAGGCCAAGGACCAAAAAGGTAGGAACCCGATTCATAGACCTGGCTTTGTTTCTGGCCAAAAGAAGAATAGCGTTAAGATGGAAATCTCACACAGGTCCTAACATTGCAATCTGGGAAAAGGATGTTCAGGCTTGGGCCCGGGCGGAGGAACGAGCTTTAATAGAGGAAGGTAAAAGAGGGGTGAGGCGCAGCCCCATAGTGGACTTATGGACAGAAATATTACGAGAATGGGAAGCGAGAGATGTAGATGGTAGAGGGAAGGAGTAGCCCTCCCGAACCCACACAGCCAGCCATACTACCATGATCAACAAAAATACAAGCACCACTGATCAAGGGCCTAACTTAGTACGAAACCTCACTGCCTCTATATAGGCTCTCTTGCTGGCATAGCTTAGAACAATTACAAGGTATTGAATATATATGTAATATACTTGTACTGAGGATAATTATACAGTTGTAAATATAGCCTGGCTGGTTTTACTGGGTGCAATTGTTGTTGTTGTTTTAAGAGTAGTTGTTGTATATATAGTTGGGCTTTGGACTTCGGCTCGAGACACTACGCATGAGGAGCGGATCCCAAAAAATATGTCTATTATCTGTAAAATTTGATGTTGAATCTTGATTGTTGATATTGTGCTAAAGTCAGCAGTAGAAATGATGTCTCCCTACATGTTACGTAAATTGATATTGTTGAGGTTTCATGACAAACAGTAGTTAGTATGAGTATTTTTTCAAAGTAAATTGTAAACTCAATAAAAATATATGTAATTAAAACAAAGTAATGTGTTTCCCTACTCTTGCGTAGACCAGTAGAAATAGTAAAATTAACCCCTCCGAAGTCCACCACTTTCGATACTGTTGCACTGTTTGGAGTGGGAATTAATAAATGTAACCCTCTCCTAATTACAAGTATAGGAGCACGATATTGTGGTAAACAATATTTTTGATGGAATATTTTTGTCAACAATATTTTTCACCTCAATACTGTGCCGGTGAACCGACAATTAATGTTTTTTTCTATGGCAGCAGCAGAGATGGGAGGAGGGCATTCATTAACATACAAGGATTTTTAAGTTTGGCTTGACAGTTAAGCTGTCCCCTAACCTTTAACCTAAACCAGTAATATTCAACAGTTCTTGCTTCCACACAAATACATAACCATTCCCTTGCTATTTTATTTAATGCTTCACACTGCCAAACAACATCAATTTAAAGCCAGACCAATTGGCAATGCCAATGTCTATTTAATGTGGATTGAATTCCAGAGAATCCTACTAAATAATTAAAATTTTCACCTACATATACAATATGATAGTCTCCCCCATGGAATGTGCTCTGAAGCAATCTTAGAGCAGCCCCAGTGTTATACAAAAGGAATTAATTTAAAAAAATGAAAATATTTCAGATAGGGCTCCCTATCTTAATCCTTTGCTTCAATTGATTTGAATTTTTGTAACATAAATATTTCACTTAGAGTCCTGGACCCTACAATGGCCAGGACTCTATTGGCCGGTGGGGGGCAACCTCTGACCCTGCCAGCAGGTAGGTCGCCCCCCCAGCCGCCGCACGAACCTCCTGTGCAGCTGCCATCTGTGCACCTCGCTGCTGCTGAGGCCCGGTAAGCTCTCCTGGGCCTGCCGCTCTTGTGCCTCTGTCCCCGGCTCCCCCGTTCCCTGCTGTTGCGGTTTTCTTCCTCTGAGCCTGTGTGCCCCCGTGATTGCTGCCGTTTTCTTCCTCTGTGCCCGCGTGTCCCCGTGATTGTTGCCTTTTTCTTCCTCTGTGCCCGTGTGCCCCCGTGATTGTTGCAGTTTTCTTCCTCTGTGCCCGTGCGCCCCTGTGATCATCCCCGTCCTTCTGGGACCCCCCCGCTTCCCCCCGGTCCTCCTTCCCGCTGCTGCGTCCCTGCGGCTCTGCCCCCAGCTGCCCATTCGCCACCCCGCTCCGGCCTCCCTCCTGCTCCTCCCTCACACTTCGCCATTTATGGCGGAGTCCACGCGTACACGCAGCATTTACATGCAGCAGGCGTGCCGATTGTGCGCCGAAGGCGTGCCAAAGGCAAGCCCGTCTACGCCCATCCACGCCTGGACCACTGGCCCTCGACGATGCCAGGCCACACGACGGACTTATGACACCACCACCCTACACACACTCAACGCCGGCCGGAACCCCGCCTGCTACCGAGCCACCCCGAAACGCACCCACGGACCCTTCACCTGCCAAGCCTGCAAATTCACATGCCTTTGAACCTGCACCGCACCCACCAAGACAAGCACCAGCAACAATTACCTCAAGTGCATCCAGCTCAATATCCGCTCCGTCCACAGGCACGCCGTCGAACTCTGGAACCTCCTCGACACAACATCACCAGAGGTCGCCTTCCTCAAGGAAACCTGGATGAACGCCTCCTCATCCCCCGACATCGCCATAGCCATCCCGGATGGCTACAAGATCACCCGGAGGGACCGCGTCAACCAAACCGGAGGAGGCATCGCCATCGTCCACAGAAAGACCATCCGAATCACGACCAACTCCGACAACACCCTCACCGCCGCCGAGCACCTTCACTTCCAGATACACACCGACCCCAAGACCACCCTCAGAGGCACCCTCATCTACAGACACCCGGGACTGCGCACACAATTCAGCGAAGCCATCGCAGAATTCGTCAGCCAGCACGGCCTAACCTCTTCAGACTACATCCTCCGAGGGGACCTCAACTTCCACCTGGAGAACAACAATGACAGCAACACCACCGCCCTGCTGGACAACCTCGCCAACCTCGGACTCAAGCAACTGGTGAACACCCCCACCCACTACGCCAGCCACACGCTTGACCCCATCTTCTCCTCCAGCAAGCACATCTCCTTCAGCCACTCCACCGGACTACACTGGACAGATCACAGCTGCGTCCACTTCAACTTCAGGAGAACCACGACCCACCACCACCCGCAACAGATTCCCTGCAGAAGCTGGAGCAAGATCACCACTGACCTGCTCACCACCTCCCTCAGCCAGAACCCTCCCACCAACACAACGGACGCCAACGAAGCAGCCCGCAACCTCACACAGTGGTTCACCAACTGCGACAATGACCTTGCACCACTGAGGAACCCTCCCAGCAGACCCGGCAGCAAGAAAGCCTTGTGGTTCACCAACGACCTCAAAAACTCCAAAAAAACCTGCCGCACCCTAGAGAAAGCCTGGCGCCACGACCAGACAACAGAAAACATGACAGCCCTCAAGAACGCCACCCGCAAACACCAGCAGCTGATCCGCACCACCAAAAGGACAACATTCAAAGAACGACTGGACAACAACACCCACAACAGCAAGGAACTCTTCAGCATCGTGAAAGAGCTCTCCAACCCCAGCGCCTGCAACAACAACATCACACCCTCGCAAGACCTCTGCGACTCACTCACCTCGTTCTTTCACCGCAAGATCGCCGACATACACAACAGCTTCTGCGCACAGACCACGCACCCAACCACCGAACCAGCGCCCCCCACCACCATCCTCCGCACCTGGACCTCTGTCAGCACCGAAGACACCACCGCACGATGAACACCATCCACTCCAACTCCCCAACCAATCCCTGTCCACACCACATCTTTAACAAAGCCGACTCCAGCATCGCACCCCAACTCCGAGACATCATTAACAGCTCCTTCGCATCCGCCACATTCCCGGAGAGCTGGAAACATGCCGAGCTCAGCTCCCTCCTGAAGAAACCCACAGTGGACCCCACGGACCTCAGTAACTTCCGCCCCATCTCACTCCTCCCTTTTCCTGCCAAAGTCATCGAGGAGGCTTTCAACAAAAAACTTTCCGCCTTCCTCGAGTCAAACGGATCCCTCAACCCCTCGCAGTCCGGTTTCTGAGCAAACCACAGCACCGAGACCGCCCTCATCGCAGCTACCGACGACATCAGGTCCCTGTTCGACAACGGGGAAACAGCTGCCCTCATCCTCCTGTACCTCTCAGCAGCCTTCAACACCGTATGCCACCGCACCCTGATACAGCGCCTCAGCAACACTGGAATCCAAGGAACGGACTTGGAGTGGATCATCTCATTCCTCGCCGGTAGAACCCAGCGAGTCCGCCTCCCCCCATTCCGATCCGCGGCCACCGAAGTCATCTGCGGCGCCCGCAAGGATCCTCGCTCAGCCCCACCCTCTTCAACGTTTACTTGAGCCCCCTCGCAGCCATCGCACGCCAACACAACCTTAACATCATCTCCTATGCTGACGACACCCAGCTGATCCTCTCCCTCACCAACGACCCCGCCACCGCCAGAGCCAGAGCCAGCCTCCAGGAAGGAATGAAAGATGTCGCGGAATGGATGAAGATCAGCCGTCTGAAACTGAACTCATACAAGACGGAAGTCCTTATCCTGGGACCATCCCCCGACTCCTGGTGGCCTCCTGCCCTGGGCACCGCCCCAAGCCAACTGACCATGCACGCAACCTGGGTTTCATCCTGGACTCCTCCCTCACGATGACCAAGCAAGTCAACGCCGTCTCGTCAACCTGTTTCAACACCCCGCGCATGCTCCGAAAGATCTTCCGATGGATCCCCACCGAAACCAGGAAGACGGTCACCCAAGCCCTCGTCACCAGCAGACTGGACTACGGGAACACCCTCTACGCTGGAACCACCGCCAAACTCCAGGAAAGACTCCAGCGCATACAGAACGCTTCGGCTCGACTCATCCTGGACATCCCCCGGCACAGCCACATCTCTGCCCATCTGAAAGACCTGCACTGGCTCCCCGTGAGCAAGAGGATCACGTTCAGACTCCTCACCCACGCACACAAGGCTCTCCACGACATGGGCCCCAAATACCTCAACAGCCGCCTCACATTCTACACACCCACCCGCCAGCTCCGATCCGCCAGCCTCGCCCTCGCCACCCTCCCACGAATCCGCAAAGCCACCGCCGGAGGAAGATCCTTCTCCTACCTGGTGGCCAAGACATGGAACTCCCTCCCCACCCACCTACGGCTGACCTAGGACCATCTCTCCTTCAGGAAACAGCTCAAGGCCTGGCTGTTCGAGCAGTAGCAACTCCCCCCTCCTCCCAGCGCCTTGAGACGCTACCGGGTGAGTAGCGCACTATAAAAATTTGTTTGATTTGATTTGACCAGTGCTTGAGTTGGAAAAATAGAAGTGTAGGTACTCTGTATCAGGGTACCTGCTTGTTTCTGAGAAGTGCTGGTACTCTCCAATTAAAAGTATTAGCCTCTCTTGAGAAGTGCAGGTACTCTCCCTCTCGAAGTAGAAAATTGCCGGTACACAGTACCGGACAGTACCGGCCCTTTTAAAGCACTGGTTCTTGACATTTACTTGATTAGAATTATGGTCTTCGAGTATATATTTATAAACATGTGCATTTGTTGACACAGTGTTTTACTGTAAACATTGTAAAAGCAATATGGCAGCAACCTACCATAGGCATCAATGGGGTCCATAGATCAGTGATAATGGTGGTTGGTAAAGAATGGCCAGATAATAACATACAATTTATATTCTATTTGAATTCATGATTTGTATTCATAAAAAGTAAATTTACTCTTGTAAATCTAATAAAGCACATGTAACAATTCACCAGTACCTGTAAGTTTAAGTTGGAGAATATCTGTTCATATAGGGGTGCAAGTGTCATTCCAGGATGGGAATGTCTTGGAAAGTCTGTGCATACCCAAAAACTTCGCATGTGCAAAGCTTTTCTCGGACTGTTCCCACTACAGACGGCTAGGAGATGAGCTCCTGACAAGACCAGGAGGAAATCCGTATCCAGAGTGGTAGTGGGCCGAGAGCACCCTCAAAGGTTATAGTTGTGTTGGGGATGTGTTTTCATATGAACAATATCTTACCCATTGGAAAACAAGAAAAATAGAGATTTTCCGCATGTATGTAGTACATTAAAAATATAGTAGAAATGCCGCTGGCCGCGCGGCACGAAGGGGAGATAACGCGAGACAGCGTCTTAGTGACACATGCCGCGCGAGTAAAACGATAGCGCGCCGCCCCCTTTATTAACGGCCAATGAAAGGTGAGTTGGAAGAGCGAGAGGCGGACCCACGGGCCTTTATCTGGAGCAGCTTGATTTTGCTCGGTCTTTTCTCGCCGCGTTTCCTGACTGCTCTGCGCTGTTTGTGCGTCGGTGGGCTCGTCGATCGCAGGTATGGGTTACTACAGGCCTCCCCCCGGCCCCGTCCCTGGGCATGACCAGGTTGATAGGGCCCAGTGGATCGTCCACGGGGGGGGTTGGTAGTAGCTGGACGGTCGTTGGTATCGGAGGATAGGCCGAACGGGTTGCATAGGGTATCGCTAGGCGGGCAGTGCAGGATTATGGCGGCGGTGGGCATTTGGATGTGCAGTCGGGGATAGCGGCTGTGCGGGGTCTTGTGCCGGGGTGCGGAGTAGTGAGAGCGGAGTGAAGCGTGCGGTGTGTCAGAGTGTGTTATACGGGCCTGGCGGGCCTCCCCGGAAATTGCTTTGTTTCTGTCCTGTTGGTTTCAGTTTTCTAATGTATATACAGGAAACGCCATTTTAGACCTTGAATCTGCAGCAGGATTCATCGGGGACGGGGCGCTGGCTGGGGGCGTGCGCTAGACTAGCCAGGCAGGACTCGTTTGCAAACGGCACATTAGTACCAGTATCTTTTGTCTCAGCAGAATGAATATCACTGGAAGGAAATTGTTTGGTCTTTGAAGAAATACCTAGCCCTTTTGTAAAATATATTGGTTGTTGTCTTAGAAAAATATTCTGTCACATAGATCGAGGGTTCCCAGTAGAACCGCGGGGCCTGCTTTGTTCGGAAAGCGTGACTTTCGGGGACTCAAAACCACGCGAGACCTCTTGGCTTTCCTGGTATAGGTAGGGTTATGGGGTTGGCTCCGGCGTGTTACCTTCTCTTCGCCGGTCACTCTCCTGGACCCCCAGTGTCTGCGTCGGTGTTAGGCGGGGCTTTGAACGCGGTTCCAGCACTGTTAGGCCTACTGTCGGGTGCGGGCGGGAAGTGTTTCGCATGTGGCTATGGTGGGTTTGCAGTAAAGGGGCCCGCCTTACAATGCCTTTCTTCTTAATTCAGCGGGAAACTCAAGAGATCACCCGTAAACTTTTAAGGTTTACGACTGCCTGCATAATCCCCCGCAGCCTGCAAGTCTGCGTTGTATCTATATTGAGTCCACACGTGAATCTGTGCGGGCTGCCGCAAACGCACACCTTTGCTCTGCATTAGAGTGACCTGTGCACTCTACACGTACCAATGCTGCGTTCATGCGTCCCGTCCACCGGTCACAATGAGATCGCCACTCCAGTGACGAGCGCACCGCGTGGCCAGCAATGGCGGCGGAATCCCACCCCACCCCGTCTTTTCCGGGCAAACCTTTCTCTGTTACCGACGAAGTTTTGCGGGGAAATGGTGCAGTAGTAAAATCATTTATGCATGATCGGTTGCTTTTAATATACCTGCCAAGCATGTACGGAACTATTTCTTTTGTAAACGTAAGTTTGAGACTATGTTTGTGCAAGTTGCAAAAAGTACTTTAGTCTAGCTGACCTTGTGTAGGGGCTGTTACTGCCTACCCGTTGTTTATGTTGAGTACTCTACCATATCACCCAAAGGCTGCTCAGATTACTTCTTATTGCTCTGGAACATGGCCACGTTTATTCTTTATACCAACTCAACCTTGCGTGAGCAAGAGATTTTCACTAAATGTACCCATCTATTATAAACACACGACTATTTACTTTTCTAGTTAACCTGCATATCCCCTTTCAGAAATACAGCTCATTCTGTCAAAGCCTAGTAACGACTTAAGGAAACTCGGGGGAAAACGAATACATTAAAACTGGTCGCCTGTATGACGACATTTCTCCGGTATCTGGCATGATCGTGAGTGGGCTGAGAAGAACATAAACGAGCCGGTGCTTTGCATGCAGACACACAATGGCGAGGGGACTGGGTTGGCGCCTTAATTCACTCGGGCCGGGCTTTTAGGTGACCGTGGTTAGGTTGAGGTTGTTTTGTAAATGAAATTTTCTATTGGTTTGCCGTGGGAGCTACAGGGAAGTTGTGTCCTTGGAACGATGATCAAGTGCACATTTATTTATTTATTTATTTATTTATTTATTTACGCAACTTTTATAGCGCAACAAATACCCGAAGGTGTCTCGGCGCTGTGGAGCAACAAGAGTTCATCATCCTACCGTCTTCTCACTGGTTAAACAACCATGTTTTCAGAAGCCTACGGAAGCTAATCAGATTCGGAGCAGCTTTTATGGCAGTTGGCAGAAGGTTCCAAAGTTTTGGAGTGGCCACAAGAAAGCGCCTATCACCCCAGGTAACTGATCTTGTACGTGGCACCGGCAGAAGACTGGTATTGGCCGATCTAAGGTGCCTTCTGGGGGTATAGAGCTGAAAGGCTTCGATCAAGAATCTGGGTCCTGTGCCATGTATGGCCTTATAGGCAATACAGAGGGCCTTAAATTTGACACGGCTCTCAACTCTCAGCCAGTGAAGCTGGCGAATAGCAGAGGTGGTAGATTTGCGGCGAGGGATATTGAGAAGAATCCTGGCAGCCGCGTTCTGAATAGATTGCAGCTTCAAGATGACACGCTTCTGAGTGTGGAGGAAGAGAGCGTTCCCGTAGTCTATTTTTGAGAAGACTAAGGTAGAAACCAGAGTCTTCCCAGCTGACGGAGGGAGATAAGGTAGCAGCTTCTTAATCTTTTTCAAGATGTAAAATGAAGATGACACAACCTTATTAACATGGTGGTCAAAGACCAGCTTGTTGTCGAAAGTCACTCCCAGGTTTCTGGCTTTTTCCACTGGGACAGGTGGATGGCCGAGCTTATCTGGCCACCAACCGAGAGACCATTCAGGGGAGAGTTTTCCGAAGGTCATGATCTCGGTCTTGTCCGAGTTAAGCCTGAGGCAGTTCAAGGCCATCCAGGTACTGACCTCGAGCATAGCTTTCTGGAAGTTGGCTGCTACAGTAAGGCCATCCTTATGGATACCCAGCATTGAGGCGGTAATGTAACATGGGAATATTCCCCGTGCAGTGTGTAAGCAATGGAACGGTGGGGCGCCTGTTGTGAATGCGATTTGCTTAAAAAAGCGTTTTATACATTGATGTTACAACCATCAGAGATCGCCATTTTGAAACAAAACTGTCTTGTGTTTTGGGGACGGGGGCGTGGTGGCTTATCGGAGATGAGTGTTTACCGGGTGCAGCATAGAATAGGGATGATCCATAGCAATCCCGAAAGCAAGTGATTTGTGTGCGCTAGAATCATAGAGAATGGCTTATTTCATTCTACAGTGAGAAAGTTAATTCCTCTAAGCATTAATTTCAGCTACGGCTGAGTCAGTTTCTTCACAAACGAGTTCCATGAGGTGCCACTTCAATGGCCTTATTTATTGCATTAACACAACTGTTAGAGGGGGGTTGCAATTTCAAGGGGTGTGATAAAGTTCACATCCGCTGGATTTCTCCCTTTAAATTTCGGTAATTGAGACGTACGCGTTTTGCTCCTCAGTGAGATTGTAATCCAGCTTTGGACAGTTCTGCAGTCCAGAGGCAGAGGAATCGAAGAATAATGGGTTGCTCGCATGTCTTTCTCCATGTTCTCTGCAAAGTTACAAGGTTTAATGTGTGGCTTCAAGGAATTCCAAGTATTAGTGATAAAAAAAAATTAAAAAAAAAGTTAACAGGTTATAACACCATATTGTTCTTTCAGACACCACGTGGACCACGGCACGAGATTAGCTTCTTGGGCAAGGCAAAGCGGGAAGGATCAGATTGGGTGCGAGCGCGCGGGCGGGGATCGGCAGCAGCTACCTCACAAGACTTTCAGGTAAAGCGGGGTTGCGTACGTCAATTACGAGCGGGGTGTCGGGCACACCACGGTTCTCTCTACAGGTGCAGGCAAGAATCCGTGTGCAGTCGGAATAATGCAATTTATTTTACAGATACGGCCAGAATCGCGGGCACCGACCGGTTGCGGCCATCTAAAAGAGCGCCAGGTAATATAGGTGTTACATACGTCGTAGTACGGGTCAGCGGGTAACGCGGGTTTTTCCTTGCAGGTTTGCGAGCAGGAAGTTCGTGCAGGTGGAGTAACACGTGTTGTTTTGCAGGTCGCGTCCGGCGTGTTCGGATCTCGGAAGGGTGTGACAGCGGACGCTTTTAAAGAACAGCAGGTAATACTCGCTTCGAATACATGGCACCGTTGTAGAGTCTTAGAAAAGAAAGCGGGAGAGTCCCTGTTGCATCAGAGTTATATATGTTATGCGCACGATGGGTCTAGCCGATTACGTTCCGCTACTGCTGGGATCTGGTAGGAACGCAGGGGGGTAACGCGGGGTTCAGTGGGCTTTTGCATTGAACTGATTTGGACGGATGTAGAGCATTGACGTTTACTTTCTCACTCGTAGGGATTCCGAGGGTTAGGAGCATTCGCAATGAGCTCCCGCGGTGATGCGTTGCCACAAGATGGGCTGTGGGCAGAATTCCTGGCGGTCGCACAGTCGAAAGGGCAAGCCTGGGCTCAAGGCTTTATCGAAGCACGCCGGCTGGAAGAGGCGGGCAGACCTGGGGCACGCGATGACGCACAGGGAACTTCAGGAGAGGGTACGCGTCGGT
The DNA here is from genome assembly GCF_964263255.1 of Lissotriton vulgaris. NCBI lineage: Eukaryota > Metazoa > Chordata > Amphibia > Caudata > Salamandridae > Lissotriton > Lissotriton vulgaris. The sequence continues at coordinate 242,836,041 of NC_141689.1, read as the reverse complement.
CCACCCGCAAGAGGAAGGGCACCCGGAAGGAATTCCCACCGACACCACCACGCAGGAATGAAGCAGTGACACCAACCCTTTCCGTTGAGGTCCCGGCCAACACGGCGAACACGGTGTCAGTACCCACAGTGGTGCCGGTGGCGGAGATAACTGACTTGTCCCAAATGGGTAAGACAATGGACGACATGATGGGTTTAATGGCCATGTTTCAGAAGCGTTTAGACTCCATGGCGGCTGCACATGAGAAGTTGGTTCCATTGCTTGGGGCAGCAGCTTCTGATCCAGTGAGCCAGGTATGGGCTCAATCAGGACCGCCATCGATAGCAGGGCCAGCACCGATGGCCGGACCATCAACGTTGATACCTGCCAACTTGGGTGCCAACTCTCAGGCTTCACAGAGTGTCTCTCTGGCCAGTCAACTAGGTGCTGTCAACAATGTTTCACAAGCTGTGCCTACAACTCTCACGGTCACCCCGCAGATTGTGAATGCCATCAATTCCCAGAGTGTATCGGCTGTCGCTCAGCAGATTAGTGCTCCTGCGGTACAGCAGAGCATGGCCCACGGGTTTCCTCTAACTGTAGCTCCGCAGATTGTCAATGCCCTTAACTCACAGAGTGTGTCAGCAGTCGGTCACCTAAGTGTGGCCCCCATTGTCCCTCAGAGCGGGCCTCCCATTACACCTGTGGGTACCCCCCCGGTCGTGCCCCAGCCTGGCGCCACCTCGGGTGCACAAGCTGCAGGCAGGGCACCGGCCTCGGAAGGTACATCAGGCTCAGGTTTGAACACAGGTGGGTCAGCGGTTGGGGCTGCTGCAGTTCATGCAGGGGTGGGTCAGCCAACGGGCGCAGGGAAACCAGCCTTTAAATCAAAAGGGGGCTGTTCATTGTCCAGGCAAGTACCACAAGCTGCGAAGGAGGGCATATGGAGAAGGGAGTATATAGACATCCTGACCTTACTTATGCATGACAATGCGGGGGCTGACACGAGGAGGATGGGAAAGAAGGAGGAGGACAAGGTTAGGTTTCACCGGTGGCCCGAGAAGACCATTGAGAATTGGACTGAGGCTTTCAACATTATGGCAGCTATAATTGTGCAGAAGGACCCAGATCAGAGCGAGGCCTTGATGCAGTATGCCAATTCCATCCAGCAAGGGGCAAGAGAGTCTGGGGGGATGGGATGGTTTTCATATGATCAGGAGTTCAGAAAGACCATGGCCAGTTGCCCAGAAATAGGGTGGGATCACACTGACATCCAGCTTTGGTTTAAGCACATGTGCAGGACGGGGAATGGCAAAAGGGACACATCACACAGGTCACAGAGCGAGGGTTATGAAGCCAAGAGGTGGGAACAGGATCGGAAGTGGGAGCAGTACCCGCGGCGGTCCTTTCAGCAGCCCTTTCGGGGAGGACGGGGGAGGGGCTACGGAACAGGACCAAGGCGCTTCAACTCAGGAACATGTAGGCTGTTTAACAATGGGGCGTGCACATGGGGGAGGGCGTGCAAGTTTGCCCACGAGTGCAGCAAGTGTGGTTCGCAACACGCAGCAATCTCTTGCACCAATGTCCAGAACCCGCCCACCACTCCAACACAGGGTTCAGAAGGTGCCAGACAATGAGATGATTGAAGGGCAGACAGGACAGATAGAGCATGGCGACCAAGCAAGTGAACATGATTTTGGAATCCCCCAGCTGGGTGGTGGGATGGTGCATTCCAAGGGTCCTTCCCCGATAGTGCTGCAAAACATCCTGCCGTTGCTCAGGGTGTACCCGCTTAGGAAGGAGCGTGAGCTATTGATTGAAGGTTTTGTGGATGGTTTCAGGATTCCGTACAAGGGGCCCCTGGGCCACAGGGATGCCCCGAATTTGAAATCAGCTAGGGAATTACCTCAAGTGGTCAGCGAGAAAATAAAGAAGGAGGTCGACTTGGGGAGGGTGGCCGGGCCATATCCTTCTCCCCCGCTTCCGAATCTCTTAGTTTCCCCGCTAGGTGTAGTCCCGAAAAAGCAACAGGGTTCCTACAGACTGATCCATCACCTGTCATACCCGGAGGGCAATTCGGTCAACCACTGGTTGGAGGAGGGGGCGTGTTCGGTTTCTTACTGCTCTCTAGACATGGCCATCGATCTGATCAGGAGAACAGGCAGGGGAGCGTGGTTGGCGAAAGCAGACATCGAGTCAGCGTTCCGCCTCCTGCCGGTTCACCCTGACAGTCAGCACTTGCTGGGTTTCAGGTGGGAGGGGGCATTCTTCTTTGACTGCTGCATGCCTATGGGTTGCGCAGTCTCGTGCGCCTTTTTTGAGGCTTTCAGCTCCTTCCTGCAGTGGGCCCTCATGTACAGGCATGGCATCCCACAAGTCACCCACTATCTGGACGACTTCCTCTTTTTTGGCAGGGACGGTTCTCAGGAGTGCGCGGAAGCCTTGCGGGCCTTTGAGGTCTTGTCGGACCATCTGGGGGTTCCCCTGGCACCAGGGAAAACGGAGGGGCCTGCACAGGTGCTAACATTCCTGGGTATTGAGCTAGATACGGTCAAAGGGCAATCCAGACTCCCGGCGGAGAAGGTGTGTGAATTGAGACAAGAGATTAGCGCAATGTTGGGAAAGGGCAGCGCAACCCTGGAGCTAGTACAGAGCTTGTTAGGCAAGCTGAACTTCGCCGCAAGAGTCATCCCAGCCGGGAAGGTTTTCTCCCGCAGGTTGGCTAAGGCTACGGCGGGGATGGTGAAGAAGCATCACCTGGTGCGTCTGGGACCGGGTTTGAGAGCAGACCTGAGCATGTGGGATGAGTTCCTAAAAAATTTCAATGGTACTGTGATATGGAGGGCCCCCTGGGAGAGCAGCCAAGGCATGTGTTTATTTTCTGATGCATCCGGGAGAGTAGGTTTCGGGGTAATATTCAGAGAGAAGTGGTGTGCCATGAAATGGCATGATGCATGGCGCAAAAAAGGGGTGACGGCTAATATCACAGTTCTGGAACTGTTTCCCATCGTGGTGGCGCTGCACCTATGGCCTGAGGGGCTGGGCAACAGAAAGGTGGTGTTCTGGTCTGACAACCTTGCTGTGGTCCAGGCGGTTAACGGCCTGAGCGCAAACTGCCCGTTAGTTCTTAGTCTGCTGAGAGAGCTGGTAAGGGCGGGGTTACGTCACAACATCGAGTTCAGAGCTAGACATGTAGAGGGTGTCAAGAATGTGGCAGCTGACGCTCTCTCTCGCTTTAAGCTGTCACGATTCCGGGAGGCATGGCCGCAGGCAGGGGAGGAGATGACACCGTTCCCGGCAGCACTTTGGCGACTCCTTCGGTGGGGGAGCGTTTGAAAAGGATGGGCCAACGTTCCCTGGCACAGTCCACCAGGAGAAGATATGCGTCCCAGCTGGGCACTTTACGAGCAGTGATAAAGTCCCTTGGTGCAACAACTTTAAGCTTGAAGGAGCAAGTGGAGGGTTTTGTTGTTTGGGCGAATGAATCAGGCAAGTCCCATTCTTGGGTGTGCAGCCACCTGGCTGCGCTCAAGCACGAAACTAGGCTGAATGGAGAGGACGACCCAACGGGGGCGTTCAGGATTAGGGCGGCACTGAAAGGATGGGCACGGGACGAGGTCAGGAGCCCTGATAAGAGAGCTGGAATAGAGTTCCCTGCCCTGAAGTGCATGGTGGACACTGTGCCTGCGGTGGCTAACTCGGCATTCGAGGCTCAACTCTTTGCAACAGCCTTCTGCCTGGCCTTCTTCGGGGCCTTTCGGACCAGCGAGTTGGTGGCAAGGTCCAAAACTGATAGGTCTGGGAGAGCACTGGACATGTTAGACGTATGTGCCAGGGATACACTGGTTCTGTGGCTGCGCAAATCTAAAACTGATCAGGCCGGGAAGGGAGTGGCCATAACATTGCATGCGTTCGAGGACCCCAGATACTGCCCGGTAACCTTGGTAAGGGAATACCTAAAAATCAGACCCCTGCTGGCGGGCCCCTTCCTGATCCACGCGGACGGCATGCCATTGACAAAATTTCAATTTGAACGAGTAATGGAGAGGGTATTGGCAAAGGCAGGCTTGTCAGTTGCCGGGGAAGGCAAGACATTTTCCAGTCATTCTTTTAGAATAGGAGCAGCTACTGCAGCTTATAGGGCGGGGCTGGGTGAAGAAGGGGTTAAAAGAGTGGGGAGATGGTCGTCCTCCTGTTATCAGAGATATGTCCGCCCGTGAATAGGAATATGGCACAATGGATATGAGATATTTACGTATTTTATGTAACGCCACATTGGTATGGCCATCACTGTCGATTTTCGTTTGCTGTGCAGGGTGTTCTGAATAAAGGGGATGAGCCATTTGCGTGTTCTATGCAATACCAATTCTGGATCGCTTTTACTGTTTTGAATTTTCGTTTGCTGTGCGGTGTGTTTTGAATAAAACAATATTGCCAACGGTGTCTTTTCTTGCAGTTGATTGTTGCGTGTGGGTGATGGGCCATTCGTATGTTACCAGACTCGAACAGTGGGCGTCATACAGGAAGTGGGAGTTGGCCTTTGCAAGGACACGAATAGTGTTGATGGGCTCACCGGGAATGAGATGGGGTCAGCTGAGGCGCAGACTGGACCAATGTGTGTCGGCCCGTGGGGGGCCTCCCAACATCCTCGTGATACACCTGGGTGGGAATGATCTGGTGACAATGGGGAGGCGAGCATTAGTGGATGCCATGCAGCGGGATGTCACCGCGATAACTAACGAACTGGGGGCTACTGAATTTGTATGGTCAGAGATTGTCCCCCGCAGGACCTGGAGGGGAGCACGGTCACCCCTTGCCATCGAGCAAAGCAGGAGGAGGGTGAACAGGGCCATGCAAAAATTCATGGAGAAGAGGGGCCTGGGGTTTATTAGGCACGCGCTGATGCAGGACAGGACAGTGGGCTACTACGAAAGAGATGGGGTTCACTTTTCTGGGGTTGGGATGGATGTTTTCCTCCTTGACTTACAGGAAGCTCTGGCAGCAGCAGGGTGCCTATGATCGGAGGGTGCCAGGTAAAAGGTGGCTAGGTGGTGGGGGGCTCTGTCATCGACGGGGGCCTCCTCCAGAGCTGTGGCGGAGGACAGGGCGATCAGGAAGCAGATGGACAGTAAGGGTACCTCTGCGGCAGAAGGAGACAGTCAATACCTCTGCCTGGCACAGTAGGAGTGCCTGAGCCAAGAACCTGGAGCCGAGGGGGTTCCAGGAACAGCGTCGGCGCCCCGTTAGTCCTTCGGGCGGTCGGGGGGCCTGAACCGACCGGGGGTGTGCCTCATCGCTCCGCCCTGACAGGGGGGGCGGGAGTAAACGAAATAAAGTATTAACGTATTGCACCGTCAAGAGCATCGACTTACCGTGCAAGATGGCTAATTAGGCATGCGGGTCAGCGAGGGGCTGCCGCATTGGATCGCCTGTAAGATGACCCACCTTATCTGCTTCTTGTTATGCAAAATAAACCTGCACCACCGTTTTCCACAATTATGTCTCATGAGTCTCCTTGGTATGTAAGTTTGTGGGGCGCAAGGTGGAGCGAGCGCTGGCAGTGTGGGCACTATGCCGCTGGCCGTGCGACACGAAGGGGAGATAACGCGAGACAGCATCTTAGTGACACATGCCGCGCGAGTAAAACGATAGCGCGCCGCCCCCTTTATTAACGGCCAATGAAAGGTGAGCTGGAAGAGCAAGAGGCGGACCCACGGGCCTTTATCTGGAGCAGCTTGATTTTGCTCGGTCTTTTCTCGCCGCGTTTCCTGACTGCTCTGCGCTGTTCCCACCCTGGCCCTGACCCAGCAGCGGAGCAGCAGGCGAGTGTGAACTACTGATGGTCTGTTTTGTGTTGCAGGCGGAGTCACAGGGCGATCTGGAAGCAGATGGACAGTAAGGGTACCTCTGCGGCAGAAGGAGACAGTCAATACCTCTGCCTGGCACAGTAGGGGTGCCTGAGCCAAGAACCTGGAGCCGAGGGGGTTCCAGGAACAGCGTCGGCGCCCCGTTAGTCCTTCGGGCGGTCGGGGGGCCTGAACCGACCGGGGGTGTGCCTCATCGCTCCGCCCTGACAGGGGGGGCGGGAGTAAACGAAATAAAGTATTAACGTATTGCACCGTCAAGAGCATCGACTTACCGTGCAAGATGGCTAATTAGGCATGCGGGTCAGCGAGGGGCTGCCGCATTGGATCGCCTGTAAGATGACCCACCTTATCTGCTTCTTGTTATGCAAAATAAACCTGCACCACCGTTTTCCACAATTATGTCTCATGAGTCTCCTTGGTATGTAAGTGTGTGGGGCGCAATGTGGAGCGAGCGCTGGCAGTGTGGGCACTATGTTTCAATTTGTGAGACGTGCCTTTCCGTTGTTTGGGGCATATTTCATCTATTGTACGTATGTCTGAATGTAAAAAAAATTCAGCCATTTTTGCCTCACAGTTTTTCAAATTTTGAGTACAGAAGATAAAGCTTGCAATAATTAGCTATTGAAAAGTACAGCATATTATTATTTTTAAACTGTATACATGTCTAAAACATCAGTTGAAACTATGAAGAGCTGTTGTAAATATATTGTTTTAATCTGTATGAACCTGATAGACGTGCAATAAACCTTGAAACTTGGAAAATACATAGCTATAGTCAGTGACAACCAGCTGATGGAATGAAAAACGCCAGCGAAATTTGTATGTACCTATACTTTTGCCACACTTCACTTAAAAAAAAGCATCCTGAATAATAAAGTAGCAAATAGATAAATTAGTGAGGTTTTATTGAAAATGCACTAGTGTACAAGAACCCATAAATATGCAATTAACCACATCACTTACTCAAACTCGAATTACGGCTATTTCATTAAAAATGATTGTTGGTCGAACGAACGTAAAGTCAAATAAAATGTCGTGGTTTCAGGCTGCAGTGTTATGAATTAATGAAGGGATTCTGGATTTCTACAAATACACAGTGTCACAGTAACTGCAAGCAGGCCATACATAACTGTATATACATTGTATCTTCCGGTGAATTAATTTCCTAGTTCTACAGATGCAAATGCATCCCTGAAAGTGACAACAATAATGAAATAAGCTGTCGCTGAACATTTATTAAGAAATAGAAGACGCATCAAAATATACATTTATAATACCACTCACTGTCTTTCTCAGGATGAGATGGACTTCCCTTGAGTTTGACAGAATGAGCAAGGGTGCTGTTTCTGTCTTAAATATGGCACTCCTGTATTTTTTCTAAATTTCAACTAGACCGCTTGAATAATCACAGTTGCACGCCTTATCAAATTCCTTATTACAAGTTCTCCATTACGCATACTACTTAAGAAATTAATGTTTCCCTGTACCCCAGCACAAGAATATCACGAAAAGCCACGAAATGCACCGCGCATGCTGTATTCGCCAGCCTTGGCAACTTCAATGCGGGCCCGCGCACCGCCGCGCGGCGAACATTCTGGGTCCTCCCAGGGCCAATTTGCATAAAGGATAAACGAGAGAAACACAATGTGAAGTTTATTCATTTTTAAATCCTGCAGCGTTGGTGATTGAAGGCCCAAGCTCAGATGTTTTCCTGATGTGTACCATTATGGCTCAGGGCCTTGGCTAATGCCTTGGTTACTGCGGGCGCGCGCGACTCACACTGTTCCCTCCACACTGTAGTGTCGTTTGCAGCGCGCGCTGGTTCCACCAGGGAGCGAAAAGCAGCCTGCTCCATTATCCAGGCCCACTCCCTTTAATTTGGTGTAACAGTGCCAGCACATTAAATACATGGCATATTGATGCTCATTGCGAACCCTGGAGGGTTTTTACCCATCCTTGTCAGAGAGGCTGTACTATCCAAGACATTTTACCATAGTGACAGCGCACCACAGTGGATGCAGCATGCGTCTTTCCACTTTATGTCCACCATTTTACTTCCAAAGTCACACTTAGGGTCATCAGTTGGGGAAGGCCACTTGGACTGTGGTCAGATTAGACCCACATTTTCCTTTATTTCTATAGTCTTTTAAACTCTCTCCCTCGAAGCCCTAGACGACTCCAAATATATCCACCTCTTGCTTTGAACATCAGTGATAGGTTTGGGCTAATGAATGATTTAAAAATTGCAGGGCTGTCGTGAACACAGTTAGGCCATAAAGTGCCTTCCTCACAGCTGTTACTGAGCATCAAACCCCTTGTGGGAATCCCCAGCTAATTAGTGCTCATGCTGGGCATGTGGGCATAGTGACAAGTGTAAAATAATCTTTATCATTTCAGCTATGCCTTTACAATTAGAACCAGAACAGCACCCTCATTAAAATTTACGAAAAATCTGTACGACGTGCTTGTGGTTATCAAGCAGGCAAAAGCTTACTTTTGGGGTCTGAGGGACCACGGGGCTCAGTTAATGCACCACAATATAATGTGTTATTATTATTATCGGATATTGTGTAAAGGTGCCAAAAAACACCAAATTTAGCCTAAGGGTGAACATTAGGTTCAATACAATTAGGAAGTGAGTTGACAAAAAAAAGTGTCAGGTGACAATAATTTTAAACCAAACAAGATGATACCAAATGCTAGTAGACAGATGAGCCTGAGAAAGGGATACCAGTCATCGCGCAAGAAATCATTGTCCACACCTCTTTTAGGAGCAAGAAAGGCCACTTTATTTTAGGACAGGTGCATCATAAATTTCATAACACATTCATTATTTATTTATTCACATAACGCAACTCTACAGTGAGCCTACGAAACCTAAATCCCAAAACCCCGAACAAACTCCTGCCTACTACCCCTAGACCTACCCAACTATCTACCCTTCAGGATGGCCAACCCGCTCCAGGCTGCCCACCCCCACTAGCAAAAACCCGCCTCCAAAAGAACAAAGGCACCCATCCTAACAGTGGCAAACCTACAGAAACGAAACAGCACCTAGAGCACCGCAAAATAAAAAACCCACAAATAAATAAAAAAGAGGGAGGGTGGGTGGGGCAAAACAAACCTCCCTTCTAGCCTCCCGCCACGCAGTTCCTAACCGCCAGCCTGTCTCCCCTTTTATCCCCTCCGCTAATCAGTCCCACCTGATTCATGATCCTCGCGCGAACCTACCCAGGAAGAGACCGGCTCGCGCCTGGCTCTCCCTGGGTCCCCCCTCGCGCAAGAAATCATTGTCCACACCTCTTTTAGGAGCAAGAAAGGCCACTTTATTTTAGGACAGGTGCATCATAAATTTCATAACACATTCATTATTTATTTATTCACATAACGCAACTCTACAGTGAGCCTACGAAACCTAAATCCCAAAACCCCGAACAAACTCCTGCCTACTACCCCTAGACCTACCCAACTATCTACCCTTCAGGATGGCCAACCCGCTCCAGGCTGCCCACCCCCACTAGCAAAAACCCGCCACCCAGGAAAACCTTTAGTGTTTTCCTGCCCCACCTAAAATTGGAAAGGAAGGAGCACACCACAACTGCACCTGAAGAACTTTGCTAATCAAATCCCTGAGTTCCAGAAGGTAAAAAGAGATGCCCAACACAGAGAGATGCACACCGTCCTCACAAAATAAATGATGTTCAGAGACTTTCAAATGATAATGATTTAAACAGTAGATACCCAAATGGTGACAAAAAAGTCGCATTGTTCTGTTCACTTTCCTTCTAGCCTTTTCCAGGGCGGAATGGTCCCTTGCCCCATGCCATTGCAAACGAGGCACGAACTCAGTCCATACCAGCATGGTGCTCACCCATGTGGTTTTGATGATTTCCAAGTCTTGCTTCATTAGTTTTAACAAAGTCAACCCAGAGAGAGAAACCAAATCATTCTCGCCCAAATGTAGCACCAGGAGATCCGGAGGGCCCCCCAAACACTGAGAAACCAAAGCAGCCAAGGCGGGAAAAAGCCCACCCCAGCGCATGCCCCCTGTTCCATGCCAGGAGACTTCGTGTGTCATGCTGTTTAGGCCAAGCAATCTCCCACAGAGCTGACTGGCAGCGGCTAAAGCTGCCCGTTTTACAAAAGAGTGCCCCAGTATCCACACCCTCCGTTTGGATCCGGCGACTGATGGCCAAGGACCTAGGAGAAAAAGAAATGTTAGACAAGCAAAATGGCACTATTTTCTCACATATTTTTCACAGCACTTGGAACGCTAACGACCAATGCGACGAATCTGTGACCAGTCCCACCCCAACCGAGCGGCCTCCGTTGCCGCACCAATTCTGAATGAATGGGTACCAAATGGAACAGGATCCTTCCCCAAGTGCAACAAAACCTTGCGCAAGACAGCCAACAATTGAGATGCAACTATGGGACTACCATCAGCATGACAAAATATGGGCCCCTGGAGAAAATGTTGGGATGACACAAACACTTCCCATTCCCCCACCGGGCAACATGCAGAGACACCACTCCTGCCAAGGAACACCCACTTACCCCTCCCCATCTGGTCGGTCTTGGATGCCCGCAGCCACAGCCGCACTCTATCACTTTCCAATACCACCTCACCACTGGTCATACCTACCCTGCCCCTTAACCCCAGCAACTCTGATGCCCGAAATGCCCCAAAGAACAACCAAACAAAACACAAACGAAATTTGGCACACTCAAAAGCATCATGGCAACACACCTCCAATTCCGGCAACAGCATCTGGAGCAACTCAAAAGTCACTGGCTGCCGGAGCCGCTGACCACCAGCCTGAAGCCTAGCCAAACCCTTCAACACTTTACGAACCAACACCCCCCCAACCGGATCCCTCCCCCACCAAAGCTGCCTATAAAAAGAAACCCCAGCCAATTTGCCAGAAATAGTAGTGGGCGATAGGCCTTTGTCCGCCAAATGTAAAACAAACTGCAAGATGCATTGTTCATCAGACCAACCATCCCTGATCGAACCCATCAAATCCTTACCGAACTGCAGAAACTCATTCCAGGCCTTCACATAACCCCGCCGTGTGGAGTCAGCCACAGAATTTTCCACCAATTGGTGAACCCTCAATCCCCCAGGTCCCATACGTACTGTGGGATCGCTGTTGGTTCCAGGTCCGCCCCAGGAGCTAACTTGCGGAACTCGGCCCACTGAAAGCGAGACAAAGAGTCAGCGATGCAATTAGAAGTACCAGGAACATGCCGTGCTTTAAAGACAATATTTAATTGCAGACACCGCAGCATGAATGCGCGCAGGAGCCGCAAAACCCGCAAGTCGCGAGCCTTTTGGTGATTGACAAGGTGTACTACTGCCAAATTGTCCACATGGAACAAGACTGAGCGATTCTGAAACTCAGCCCCCCATAAATACAAAGCAACCAGCAGCGGGAAGAGCTCCAGAAACGCTATACTGCGACCCTGTTCCTTCCAGTGCGCCGGCCAGCCGGCCGCGCACCATCGACCTTCCCAAAATACACCGAAGCCGTGAGCCCCCGACGCATCAGTGAACAACTGTACTTGCCACACCATGTCCTCATCCGCAAAAAACAAGGACACTCCATTGAACTCCTGCAGAAAACAAAGCCAGACAGTCAAATCGGCACGCACAGCGGTGGTGACACGCACCCGGTGATGGGGAAGGCTGGCGCCGGACATGGAAAGACCCAAACGTCTGCAGAACGTCCTGCCCGCCCGAACAACCCGGCAAGCAAAATTGAGGTACCCTAAAAGCTTCTGGACCGTCCGCAAAAAGACTTTCCGCTCCCCCAACACCAGATGTATGAAATCAGACATTTCCTTCACTTTAGCCTCAGGCAATCTCGCCACCATAGACAGAGTATCAATTTCAATCCCCAAGAAAGTCAGAGACGTACAGGGACCTTCTGTCTTGTCCGGCGCCAAGGGAACACCCAATTCCTCCGCCAGAGCCTGGAAGATGTTCAAAGCCGACTGACACTGCCCAGAGCGACCTTCCCCAATGAAAAGAAAATCATCAAGGTAATGACAGACCAAAACGTGGCCACTAACAAAAGTGAAGCGCCACTGCAGAAAGGTACTGAATGTTTCAAAAAGGGAGCATGACACTGAACATCCCATGGGCAACACCCGATCCACGTAGAAACTACCATCAAAATGCATTCCCAACAGACTGAAATCCCAAGGATGGATGGGCAATAGCCGGAAAGCCGACTGAATGTCGCTCTTTGCCAGCAAAGCCCCAACACCAGCCGTGCGCACGAGCCGTAAGGCATCGTCCACCGACGCATAATTGACAGTTGAGTCAGCTGGATCAATAAAGTCATTAATTGATGTACCCTCGGGCCAGGACAGGTGATGGATAAGACGAAACTCCCCTTCCGCCTTCTTGGGCACCACGCCCAGGGGTGATACAATCAAGTCAGGCAGAGGACAATGCACAAAAGGACCAGCAATCCTACCCGCCGCAAGCTCGGCATCCAGCTTTTTCCGAACAACATGGGGACTCTCCTTCGCAGACTTCAAATTGTCCGACCACCTGCCCACTCTGGGTCCCTGGTACCCAATCCGAAAACCAATTTTGAAACCCCAAGACAGAATCTTAGCAGCCTCAATATCCGGGTAATCCACCAGCCAGAGATCGAGAACCTCCTGCCTAATAGGAGTAGGAGCCCTTGTAAACAGACTGTTGCGGCTGTCCCCTACCCCCTGAACCTCTTCCCTGATCACCAAATCGTTGTCCGGGAAAACACTGGGTGAGCGCATGCTTCCCCCCACACTGCGAACACTCATGTTTGTACCTGCAAGCTGGTCTGTTACAGGAACCCCTGTTAAAATGCCAGCATGTGCCAGAGGTGGCCGATTGACCTCTGCCCCAAACCCCCGCCCCAGACTGAGCGGGGCGAGCTGAAAAGGGCCGATAATACACTGGCTGCCCGCTAGCCGTGTGGGTCGTAGCAGGTGGATTTGCCGAAGCCATCCATTGCAGCCATAACTCGGAATCGACCTCACCCCACGAACGATCAGGAAAAGCGCTCATGCGCGCCCTGAATTCGTCATCGTAAGACAACCATGCAAAGCCGCCAAAATAACTGTGAGCCTTGCGTATGACATCTGCATATTTAAACATGTCTATTGCCTTCTCTGGATGACGTTGGCAATAAACGCTGGCATAAATAAGAAAGGCCGAAGTCCAATTCTCTATGGACTTCGGAACACGAGGCCTCCGAGCCAATTCCAATTCCTCCTCTTTGGACCCTTCTTTTGCCTGGACATCCCTATGGAGAAGCCGAAAAACATCCACAAATGCCCCAGACCATATCAGATTCTTTGTTTTTTCAGACAAATGGGACCCCAAGGGCATCCCAACCCCTGAATAAGGCAACTTTTTCGGTAGGATACTATCCTCCGTGACCCGTGTGGCAACCACCCCGCCATCCCCTGCTGTAGAAACTTCTTTTGCAACTTGCACAGTAGAAACATTCGAAAGTACAGGCCGCTCAAGCCCCGGTGCCAGAGCGACTCGCTCAACCACAACCCCACCATCCCCTGTTGTAGAAAACTCTTTTGCAACTTGCCCAGTAGAAACATTCGAAATTACAGGCCGCTCAAGCCTCGGTGCCAGAGCGACTCGCTCAACCACAACCCCATCACCCGTACCAATAGATCTTGTACTTTTAACCGGGAGACTCTCCCTGGGTTGCCACACAGACCACCACCCATCCTTACCTCTTGGCAGCTGCTCCGCCTGCGGTCGAACAGCCACTCGATCCCCTTGAGTAGGTCCAGACCTCACTGCCCCTCGTACTGCTGCATGGTCCGCACGAGACGCCTGCAAAACACGAGAAACAGTGGGTTGCCCCAACCCACCCCCCTGGGCCCGTGCTGCCAAAAGCCCAACATCTTTGTCTCTCAATTCCCCCTCCTCCAAATCATCATCATGAAAACTCCCACAGAAAACTTCATCAGAAAATGCGACTTGCGCGCTGCCACTGGGCAAAGCCCCATCACCAATACCCCCATCATAAAACTGCCAGTCAATGTTCTGAAAGCTGTGTGTATCGAAAGCTGTAGAAGAGTTATCCGCTCCAGATAACTCCCTTGAAAGCCCACCACTGGAAACAGCCGTGGGGACAGTTCCCGGGCCCGTAGAAACTGCCAACAGCCGCCCAGCCGGAGGCGCAGCTTGAAAACTGCGGCCGCTCAAGCCAGACAATGAAGTGTTCGAAACAACATGCTCCCCGAAAGCTGAACCGCAATCTCCCCCCAAGGGACGGCCCACCGACGCCAGACCATGGACACCACCCGACCCAGTCATATGACCACCCTGGAGGCCACCTGGCCGCCCCCTGGGGACCGGGAACAAGGCCTGCCCTGGATGCAGGTGCGCCCCCTTGTGGAACAAACCCCTCTCACCAGGAGCCAAGGGCGTGGGGGTGGCAGACCGGGGGCCAGGCACACCAGCGGCCGCAGACTTGGGGGCCGGAGGGGGCAGCAAGCTAGTGGCAGTGCCCACTGAAACCACGGCAGGGGCAGGAGTGGAAGCCTCAGGGGGGGGGGTGAGCCGGCAGCGCGGCAGTGCGTGGCCCAGCGGCGGCATCACACATAGGTGAGGGGCCAAAATCGTGGGGGGGGGGCAGGACCAGGCCCCGGCGTGGCAGGAGAGAGCATAAAACATTGGCCATTCAGCCACAAGTATGGGGAAACCCCCTCCGGCAAATGGGGCACCGTAATGGGGAAGTCTACAGTCATCACGGCAGGGGGAGAGGACAGCGAGTGCCCATAGGAATCCAGGCTCCGCCCACGCTTCGGTCTTGGGCCCGCCTGCAGCTTCCCCGGCTTCCCAGAGACCGGTCCGCCTGAGCGCGGAGCCTGCCGGCCCGCAGAACGCCCCCGCCTCCCCCCGGGCGCCCCACGAGAACCAGCGCTAAAGAATGGTAAATCACATACCTGCTGGAGGGCGCCCGGGTCACCCGGCGGGGGTTCCACAGCAGCGGCAGGCACAACGAGCACGGGCCCGTCCGCCGGCATGGCCGCCTCGCCGTCTTCCTCTTCCTCCGGGCCCGGGGATAAACACGCCTCCACAGCCCTGGAGACGCCCTCCGAAGCCTTGCGAGGTGGGCGGGCCATTCCGATCCACGCCTCCGCCGGGACACCCGGCCGCAGCAGGTCCTCGCGCCCGGCCTCGCAGAGTATCTGCACGGCCCTCCTGACCTCCGCCGCTTCCTCCATGTATCCAGGGAAAACCAAGGTACACCAAACAAGCGCCGCAAAACAAACCTCCCTTCTAGCCTCCCGCCACGCAGTTCCTAACCGCCAGCCTGTCTCCCCTTTTATCCCCTCCGCTAATCAGTCCCACCTGATTCATGATCCTCGCGCGAACCTACCCAGGAAGAGACCGGCTCGCGCCTGGCTCTCCCTGGGTCCCCCCGTGGGCTGACCCGGAGAGGGTAACGTGGGCTGGTTTTAAGTGCTTATCCAGTAAGGGATAAAGGATGGAGGGCCTGTGCCGAGGAAGTGAGACGACTGTTCTGCTTGTCTACTGTCGTCATAACAGACTTCATCTAAAATGCTACTGATGATGCATAGTTCCAACCATTAAAATATTTCTACAGGTCTTACATGCAGATGTACGATACAGAGAGGCAAATGTAGATAATAACTAGAGCAATAATCATATATTTTTTAATTTATTTATTAAAAGTGATTTTATATAGCGCAAACATTACCCAAAGGTGTCAGAGTGCTTTACAAGAGAACCAGTTGCAATACATAAGGATTTAGGATTACACGAGTTACATAAAAGATACAAACAGAAAAAATTGCAAGTGTGCAAGTTGTAAAGTCACACAAGGAAGAGATACAAACAGAGAAAATTGCAAATGTACAAGTTGTAAAGTCACTCAAGGATGACTTGTATGATGATGTTGCCAGTTTTGAAGATGGAAATGTCAATATCACCGAGAAAAAAGGGGGATGGGGAGGTAGCCAGTTTAAAACCGTATGGAATGTTAGTGGATATCGAGATTTTAAGGTGGCGGAGAAAAGTGCTTTCCCATTTAGAGGGGCGTTTGGTGAAGAAAATGTAGTTCGATTTAATGGGCGAGATGAGACTAAGGTAGGTATCAGTTATTAAAGTTTCTGGGTGACAAGTAAGTCATTTTTGCTTGAAATATTTCTTGCCATTCTTTGAAAAGTTGGAGGGGTATAGGAAGTTCCATGAGTTAAGGCCATGTCTGGAGAGTGCTGTGTCAGGAGGAGAGGGGGGTTGGTATGGCTGGGACGTGAGAAGGAGATTAGGGGGAGTGAGGAAGGGGGGATATGAATAATAGTTAGAGGGACTTGGGGAGTCACTGTTGTAAACTAAGTGAGGGGAGGAAAGGTCTAAGTGAGGGGGGAGAGATCAAGAATGCGAGGAGACCGGGGAGAAATGTAGGATCACAATGATCTTTTTCCCACAGGTAGTTAGGGGTCTGGACCATGGGATAAAGGTGAGTAGTACGGGGTGAATAAGGATGCCAGATAGAGCGGTTCAACATTCAAGGCAATTAAAGATCAAGATGAGGTAGCACATAATATTCCATGCTTCTAATCATAATAACATAACAATAAAATGAACAAAAGCAAAACATAGTTGTTTTTATATCTCACGTGCATCATTTTGAAGAGATGTAAATGGCAGATAATTCTCTTACTCAGTTTAATGGTGCTTAATTTAAATCCTGATCTTCCGACATTTACATATATGAAATTGTATGGTGGCCATTGGAACCTGCCTGAATGGGGGTTCCTTTCAACTAACGAGATTTCAGAAATGTATGAAGTGTGTATGAACAGCGCCATGACCATTCCCATCTCGGAGAAGGATAATACTGAGGGCCTGATTATGACTGTAACGGTCCTCCTGTGAAGCGTCATGCTTGTGCTCTGCAGGAGGACCGCCAAAGCAGTTCTGAAACCGCCCACCAGATTAGCAGTGTAATGTGTAATCCATGGTGGGTAGAAATGGTGCAGCCTTCCCAAGGCTGTGGCTGGCTGAAGGCTAGTAGGAGAGCCTTAGACAGGCACTGCCATGGGGCTGCCGCAGCACGTTCCTGCATGAGAAGGAATGCACCATTGGTGAACCAAAGGTTTATCTGACTTGTCTTTAGCATTAGTGAATACTCAATGTCTTAAAAAGTAGATCCCTTTGGGAATTTTTGCATACAACAGACCACTCCAAATTTTTTTCACATGACCCATACAGCAACCAATACAAACTCACTCATTCAATAGGAGCTTCCAATAGTTGCCAATTGATCAAAAATGTAATAAGTGTTTTATTTATTTGTACCTTCTAAGTTCATGACAAAGTTAAAATCACAACAAAATACACATTTTGAATTAAAAAACAAAAGTGCATGACTAATCAATATTCATGCACAATTAAAAACTTAATGAGACAAGATCTCACAAACATTAATGTCTCCAAAAGAACAATCTATCTTTAAAAAGTGACCAAAAAGCAGGGTTTGCAATGAGCTTCTCGGTCACTATTTTTTAAGACATTGAGTCAAGCGGCGTCCTGTCCCTTTGGCAGAGTAGGACCCCTCTCTGTTTGTTTTGGTATTAGTGAATACTCTACAGCCGTCCCTATTGCTTATTCTTTTCAAATTTTTAAGGATGTATTCATTTTATGAAATGTAATGTCTTCTATTCTTTGCAAATATTAATGTACAATTTCACTATACAACCATGTTTTAGAGTGCACTAGTTATTTTATATAATTGTACTGATTTTAATTAATCACGCAGTATACTTATCGATACCTGTACTGTGGATTCAAGCTTGTGTTCTACATATCAATGTAGACATCAGCGGCAAAGATTAACTTCCTGATACAACCCAAGACTACATGCCAAAGGAATGCAAATAGGTCTATGTATGTATGTGAGTGTAGATTTACTATTCTGATGTCAACCTTTAGGTACTGAGACAATTTCCATTTATTATTAAGGTTTATGGATGCAAAGGTAGATGTAGTAAATCAATCATAACTATGCATACTTAAAAATATTTCGGTAGTGAATGTTCTGGCTATCACATTTTAAAAGCACAATATTTTTAAAACTTAATATACAGATAGAATACTTTAGGAAATCATATAAATTATTTAACCGCATCGCTGCGGCGGTTATTTTTCCGCTGTGCAGCTTTTTTCTAAAAGCCACGTTACATGACGAGCTCAGCTCGTCATCCGCACACAACCACCGTGGCTGATGACGAGCTGAGCTCGTCATCAGCAGCAAAGAGGTTAAATACTATATTGATTAAAAATAGTTTTGAATAAAGCATTTTGGGGCTGTAATAACAACACTCCCAGGGCCAGTGCAACCACCCAATTTGCGCCTCGCTAACTGCGTCGAAATTGCGAGTCGCAAATTGGGATGTACAACAGTGTCAGAGGCACTGTTAGCGCTTCCCAATGGGGTCGCAAAATACAAAGCTCATGAATATTAACGAGCCACTCGCAATTTGTGACCCTATTGGGAATGGCAGGCCCTTCCGGGTATGGTGGCCCGCTAGGCTCAGTATACCACCATGTCTGGAACTGCTTTTAAATACAGCATTTTTTTTAAATGCAGGCCATTTTCTTTTTTAAAAAACAGGATGCATTTTTTTTAAAGGTAGTGCTCCTTAGAACCCTTGCCTGACCATAAAAAATATTTTCAGAGCCAATCACAAAGAGGAAGCAGTCTCCTGGGGACCGTTTCTCATTTGTGACTCAATTACCACCCTCTTGAAGAGGGTGGTAATTTGCGAGTATTTTGCAACCGTAATTGAGGTCGCAAAAAATTGGTACATGGCTTTGCGGTCGCTATTAGGAAGGGAATGCCCCTTTCTAATAGCAAGTCGCAAAACCAATTAAGCGAGTTGCAAATAAATTGGAAATCGCTAATTAGGCTCTGTACATGGGCCATGAGGTTTTTGCATGCGTAAACGGGTGGCAAACGTGTTTGCGCATGCAAAAACTGGTCGTATATCTGGCCCCTAATCTCTTAACTTCAAAGCACTACAATATATTCTTATTGTGTATATCCTTGAAGGATTAGAGATATTTAGCAGGCAGAGCAACATTTTCAGAGAGGGTGTTTCGATGAGACCTGCATGGTGATTGAGTGCGCTCCACTTCCCTTTCTTTTTACCTTAGAGTCATGATAATCTACCACAAGAGCAGAGGTCTAGGCTTGTCTCTATATAATTTGAGGTCCAGTACATGTGCCTTAGGGTCGTGGGAGGGAAATGGGTAGCTGGGGGTTCGGGGTAGGTTTTAAGGCAGTGGACCGGTTGGTGGGTTAATTCAAGGGACAGTGGGGGGTGGTCTAGTTCAGGGTTTTAGGCTTTAGGGAAGTGGGAGGGGGATGGGTAGTTAGGGTAGCTTTTGGGGCCGGGAGGGGGTTGAGGTAGGTTTGAGGGCAGTGTAAGGTTTTGGGGTAGTTTAAGGGATGGCGCAGGGGCAGGGTAGTGTAGAGTTTTAGGCCTTAGGTCGCTGGAAGGGGTTCGGGTAGATGGGGTCATTTTTAGTGTAGTGGGTCGGGTAGGTTTTAGGGAAATTGAAGGGGTTGGGTTAGCTTAAGGGACAGGGGGAGGCGGGGTAGTGGCGACCTTAACCACACATACCCCTTTACCATTCATGCATATACCACAGAATTTCATGGTAAAGGCATGCAAGGTTTGAGGCCTTAGGGCAGTGGGAGGGGAATGGGTAGGTGGGGGCATGGGGTAGGGGTAGTGTACGTTTTAGTCCTTAGGGCAGTGGGACTGGAATGGGTAGATGGGGTAGCTTTTAGTGTTGTGGGTCGGGGTAGGTTTTAGGGCAATGGAAGGGGTTGGGTTAGTTAAGGGATAGTGCGGCGCAGAGGTGGGGGGTGGTCAGGGGGGGCGGGGTAGTGGTGACCTTAACCACACCTACCCCTTTACCATTCATGCATATACTACAGAATTTCATGGTTAAGACGCATGGGAAAGGAATACTTGGTTAAGACCCATTCATGGTTGGGCTGCGTGGTAGAGGCACGCGTGGTAAAACCATTTGTGCTTCTATCATACAACCCTTTGTTGGCCATTACAATCTAATTATGGTAGTTGTTGTTTTGAATTTTAAAAACAATGGGCCTCATTTTTGGGGGGGTTAACATTTTTGTTGCTGTTGTTTTTTGTATATTTTGTACTTAAGATTTTTCAAATTCGACTATTTCAAAAATGTTTAATTGTAACTATTTTCAAATAATTTAAAATGTCAGGAGTTCATTTATTTTTGGCTGTAAAAATGTATACATGATATTTTTAGAATATTCAATAAAAATGTATTTTCTTTTAAATACTTGTTTTTTATTGTAATAAAAATTTAATTTGACAAATGGGTAATTTTGTTGCAGTGTATATCTTATACATTTAAAAATTTAAATGTTATAATTGTCATATGTATAACAATTAATCTTTGTATATTATTTTGTTTGTAGGTCATGTATTTCAGTGTAGTGTATTTAGCACAATTGTTTTCAAATGAAAGTATATTACATAAGAAACATAAATATCAAAACATATGAATATTTTATATACTTTATTTTAACACAACCCCAACCATTCCCTAAAATTCACATATTTTGTGACAAAAGTCTAAGAATAATATATGTCACCCACCACACATTTATACACTTTCTCCAATATTATTTGGAATGAAGTAGCAAAACTCACCCTATCATGTATGCTCTTTTTGCAATTGTAGTTGAATTGGTGTTCGAATAGCAAATCTTGTCCTTTTAATTTGTTGCATTTCCTCAAACTAAGGGGTCCATTACGAGGTCCTCCCACCACTGTAATGGTACCCGGGACTGACTGCTAGAGGTGCGGCGGTCCCGCCATTGCAATCAGGAGGCCACCAACACAGATGCTGTGGCATTCCGCATATATTGCATTGTGGAGGGTGGTGCTGTAAGCAGCACCCACCACAATGCAATATATGCATGTTGTGCTTTGGCATGCCCAACGTGACAGGCACCATGCGGTGCCTGCTTCCTTGTCCGTGCTAATGTTGGGGGGTATCATAGGTACCCCCCGAGTTCTGCTCCCACACCACTGGGGGCCTACAACGGGCCTCCGAAGCAAAATCTGCATGCCTTTCCATGGCGGAGTCTCCGCCATGGAAAGGCATTCAAAAAGCCACATAACAAAATGGATAGCGGTGCCTTGTTAAGGGCCTTTCCCGCCAGGTCGGGACTTCGACCAGCGGAAAAGCCGGGGGACGATCTTTCTGTCTGCCGCGGTGCCCCATGCCATACAAATATTGCGGGTGATAACGGGCCATCTGGTGGGCTGATCGCCACCGCCAGGCCAGCGGTGACCACCGCCTGCCCGGCGGTGGCGATCCGCCTGTCATGCTAATGGGCCCAAAAGTTGTACTGTTGTATCTCACCCCTTAGATCAATAGACCATACCTAATATTTGTGAGATAGAGTTAGAATAGTGATTCTAACCCTGGGAGAAATTACATTGTTGGTTGAGTGGTGACCACTGTACAAGCAACAGTGACGATCCCTGTCAGGGTGAACCACAAAAGACAATAAACTACCTGTACATAACCCTCTGCTAGCTTGGCTCAAAAGCAGTCAGGCTTCACTTAGAGGCCACGTGTATTTATGCAGCACACAAACAGTAATAGAGTCAAAACACAACACAAGAAAAATCCCATACCATTTGAGAAAAATAGAATACATTTCAATATATCATTTGATATCAACATGACAAAAATCGAATTAGTAGAACCACAACTAACAGATCACATCACTAATCGCGGACATCTAGTGGTGCGATACCGGGCCAAACTAAAACAATATGGACGACTGCGATGGAGCACAGGTCGAATAAAAAAAAGTGGATTGGGCCCGGTTAGAGCCTACCTTTGGACTTAGATGAAATTTTAAATAAAAGTGTTCTGAGAAGGTAAAGTTAAGGGGCTTGGCTGCAGGCCGTGCCGGAGGAGGGTGTGCCACTAGATGAAGTTGCAGTGATGATTTCTCCGTTTGGACTTAAGGCCCGATTACGAGTACGGCGGTCCATAGAACCTTCGACCACGACAGGCTGCAGCATTCTGTGTCGCATTCTGCGTGTGGTAGTTGGACAACCACAGGACCACCGCCTTCACCGGGATCCCACTGCTTGGTGAACGCAGTCTGAGGCAGGAAAATGCTGGTGGTACCGCTGCCGCACCGCAGAGCATATTCTGAGTTGCCAAACCACCACCCTTTCCATGGTGGTAAATCCTCATGAAAAGGGTGGTAGTGAGGAAACGAAGGGTTCCTGAGGGGTGCATGCCGGGGCAATCACATGTAGTGCCCCTCTGGATTTGCACCCCCAGTTTCTGCACAGTGTGGTATGTATGCCACACCGTGCAGAAACATGCAGTTGGCGCTCTGACAGCGACAGTCTGCATGACAGGCTCTTCTATGGGCCTGACAGACCGCTCCGGTGTCAGACCACTGCAGAACTGCCCACCAGACAAGGATTTCACTCCTAATCTGGTGAGCGGCAGCAAGATGGCTATGGCAGTCCTACAGCGGACGGCGCAACGCACTGTCTGCACTAGGTCTGCCAAAGTCATAATCAGGCCGTAAGTCTTTTTTTTAGAAGTTAAAAATCTTCATCGGGATGAAGTGGGAGGCTGTTGCCAATGAGAGTACCAGGAGAACCATTTCCCCTTTAGTGAAGGTCCTCTGAATAGGATTTGCTGATGCAGAGAAGAACGTAGCGGAGCTGACGTGAAGTCAGGACGGCCGACGATGCACCTTGAGCAGATAGACGAGCTGTTGGTCCTGGTCTTCTCTCAGTTCTCAAAGTCATTTTAGCTAAAAAAAATCCTGAGTCCCAAGTTTTGGATTTTGGCTATCTGAGCCCCCTTAGCACCACCACCAAGGGTCCAAGGCTGGAAGGGCACCACTTGGAGGTTAGAACTCATTCGGAATGTGTCCAGGTGCGAGTTCAAGATGACTGGACCCTTTTCTGTCCCGGATGCTATGATCTGGAGACCAGACAACTAGCCCTTGGAATCATTCTGGCATTCACTTATTGTAACAGGGCTTAATCAGCAGGGCAGGCCTCAAAGGGTTTACAGCAGGCTCTAGGCAGCAAAGCAGTCCTTCCAGGTGCAGCAAAGCAGTCTTGTGGAGTAAATGGCAGACCACAGCAGCAGGCAGTCTTTTGAGATGCCTTCTCCAGACCCAGAATGTGAACAAAAGAGTGGGTCTGAGGGTCCTACATTTACACCTGGTGGCTTCTTTGAAGTAGGAGAAGTTTCTAGAGAATTCCCTTTGAAGTGCTGGAAGTTGTCTGACTTCCCTACCCTCGCTCCAAGCTGGCTGCATCAACAATTCAGGGGTGAAAAGTTCTTTGTGTGAAGACAGAATACAGCCTATTAATTTGCAAGTGGGGCTGTGCCAAGCTCCACCCTCCCATCCTGCCAATTGATAGCCCATTCAGGCACACCTAATCCCTCTATTGTGTGACTGTCTGGGAAGGATAAACAAAGCGATCTGCCAACTACACCCATTCATGTGACCCAGGAAGAGCCTGCAGCTGCCAAATGGTTTGGGTCGGAAAGAGACAACTTTCTAAATGTGTCATTTTTAAAATTGTAACTAACAATTTGACTTTACCATTAAAGAGGATTTTTTATTAACCTGTCACAGACACCAAACATGAAATCTTTACCTGTTCCCAATCAAACGTGAGCACTTATTAAATGTAATAAAGCAACCCAATGTTATCCTACTTGAGAGGTAGGCTTCATAGTAGTCAACAACAAATGTAGGTGTTTTTCACTATCAGGACATGTAAAACTTGAAAGTACATGCCTGCCATATTAATTTCACTGCACCCAGCCAATGGGCGACCTAGGCCTACCTGAGGCCTTATATGCAATAAAAGAGGAGTTTAAGGCTTGGCAAGGGAGTTATAGTACCAAGTAAAATTGGCAGTTTAAAAATGCATTCAGGCTGCAATAGCATGCCTGGGACATATTTTAAAGGGGCACCTTTTGTGGGTGGCATAACAAATGCTGCAGGCAGTGGGATGGGTATGCTCAGACGTGAGTCCCATGCACTCCACACCACTGTATTCAAGCAAGCCGGGCTGAAGACGGCTGTAATGCCAGAAACCGGTCCTCGGAAGCTTGTGTCCGGTCCAGGGAAGTCATGGCTTGGCAGTTCGGGCTGGACTGTTCCCATGAGGCACAGGGTCAGACTGATTTGCATATGGCCATGTCTGAACTCGGGTGGTGTGGAGTGCAAAAACACGATGGATTTAGTCCCAGATCTCTGTACAGGGGTGAATGTATGACATTGTTCTGCATTCTGTCCATCAACTGTGGTTTTTGCATTTGTCAGCCCGAGTGGGATGGGTATGCTCAGACGTGAGTCCCATGCACTCCACACCACTGGATTCATGCAAGCTGGGCTGAAGACGGCTGGAATGCCAGTAACCGGTCCTCAGAAGCTTGTTCCGGTCCAGGGAAGGCATCACTTGGCAGTTCGGGCTGGACTGTTCCCATGAGGCACAGGGTCAGACTGATTTGCATATGGCCATGTCTGAACTGGGGTGGTGTGGAGTGCAAAAAATCGATGGATTTAGGCCCAGATCTCTGTACTGGGGTGAATGTATGACATTGTTCTGCATTCTGTCCATCAACTGTGTTTTTTGCATTTGTCACCCCGAGTGGGATGGGTATGCTCAGACGTGAGTCCCATGCACTCCACACCAGTGGATTCAAGCAAACCGGGCTGAAGACGGCTGGAATGCCAGATACCGGTCCTCGGAAGCTTGTTTCCGGTCCAGGGAAGGCATGGCTTGGCAGTTCGGGCTGGACTGTTCCCATGAGGCACAGGGTCAGACTGATTTGCATATGGGTATGTCTGAACTGAGGTGGTGTGGAGTGCAAAAAAACAATGGATTTAGGCCCAGATCTCTGTACTGGGGTGAATGTATGACATTGTTCTGCATTCTGTCCATCAACTGTGGTTTTTGCATTTGTCACCCCGCGTGGGATGGGTATGCTCAGACGTGAGTCCCATGCACTCCACACCACTGGATTCAAGCAAGCCGGGCTGAAGACGGCTGAAATGCCAGAAACCGGTCCTCAGAAGCTTGTTTCCGGTCCAGAGAAGGCATGGTTTGGCAGTTCGGGCTGGACTGTTCCCATGAGGCACAGGGTCAGACTGATTTGCATATGGCGATGTCTGAACTGGGGTGGTGTGGAGTGCAAAAAAACGATGGATTTAGGCCCAGGTCTCTGTACTGGGGTGAATGTATGACATTGTTCAGCAGTCTGTCCATCAACTGTGGTTTTTGCATTTGTCACCCCGTGTCGGATGGGTATGCTCAGACATGAGTCCCATGCACTCCACACCACTGGATTCAAATAAGCCGGGCTGAAGACGGCTGGAATGCCAGAAACCGGTCCTCAGAAACTTGTTTCCGTTCCAGAGAAGGCATGGCTTGGCAGTTCGGGCTGGACTGTTCCCATGAGGCACACAGTCAGACTGATATGCATATGGCCATGTCTGAACTAGGGTGGTGTGGAGTGCAAAAAAACGATGGATTTAGTCCCAGATCTCTGTACTGGGGTGAATGTATGACATTGTTCTACATTCCGTCCATCAACTGTGGTTTTTGCATTTGTCACCCCGAGTGGGATGGGTATGCTCAGACGTGAGTCCCATGCACTCCACACCGCTGGATTCAAGCAAGCCGGGCTGAAGACGGCTGGAATGCCAGAAACCAGTCCTCGGAAGCTTGATTCCGGAACAGGGAAGGCATGGCTTGGCAGTTCGGGCTGGACTGTTCCCATGAGGCACAGGGTCAGACTGATTTGCATATGGCCATGTCTGAACTGGGGTGGTGTGGAGTGCAAAAAAAACGATGGATTTAGGCCCAGATCTCTGTACTGGGGTGAATGTATGACATTGTTCTGCATTCTGTCCATCAACTGTGGTTTTTGCAATTTTCACCCCGAGTGGGCTGGGTATGCTCAGACGTGAGTCCTATGCACTCCACACCGCTGGATTCAAGCAAGCCGGGCTGAAGACGGCTGGAATGTCAGAAACCAGTCCTCGGAAGCTTGTTTCGGGTCCAGGTAAGGCATGGCTTGGCAGTTCGGGCTGGACTGTTCCCATGAGGCACAGGGTCAGACTGATTTGCATATGGCCATGTCTGAACTGGGGTGGTGTGGAGTGCAAAAAAACGGTAGATTTAGGCCCAGATCTCTGTACTGGGGTGAATGTATGACATTGTTCTGCATTCTGTCCATCAACTGTGGTTTTTGCAGCAGGCACACTAGTAGCATTTAATTTACATGCCCAGAGTATATAGTATACCACTCTACAAGGGATTATAAGTAAATTAAATATGCCACTCAAGTTTAAGAAAAGTTTACCAAGTTTAAGGGAGTGAGCACTTTAGCAGTGGCGAGCAGCGGTAAAGTGTACAGAGTTGTAAGGCCAACAAAAATGAATTTATGCAATAAGGGGAGAGTAAAGAAAAGAAATCTGGGGGAAGTCCACTTTAAAACTGACAGATCAAACATACTCCTTTTAAATATATGTAATTTTGCCAATTAATGTTGGATTTGAAATAGAATAAATGATCTCACCTCTTTTACTTTTGCAATTTGCCTAATTTTACTTGGAATGGAGTGGGAATAGTAAATCTCATCCCTTCTCCCCTGATTTATATGCTTTGTTGTATGTTTGTACGGATAGAATTACACAATACTAAATCTCACCCTTTCTTGTATTTGTTTGATTGAAGTTAGAATAGTAACTCTCACCATTTCAATAATGCACGTTCTCCAGTGTATTTGATAATGGGGGTTAGAATAGTAAGCTTCAAAGTTTTGATTTATTGACTTTCCCAATGTTATTTGTATTGGAGGATAATAAATAACATACTTTGATTTATACATTTTCCCAAACGTTAGTATTACTGGAGTTGTAAGAAAAAATCTCACGCCTTTGATGAATCCACTTTCTCTTATTTTGGTGTAATTAGAGTTAGAATAGTAAATCTCGCACCTTTCATTTTCTCAAACAGCACTTGGATTAGCGTTGTAATAGTAAATCTCCTCCCCTTGATTTAAGTACTTCCTCCATATGTTTCTGGCACTGGAGATAAAATAGCACTTATCTCAAATTAATACTCTTTTGCCGATGTTTATGGGATTGGAGTTAGAGTAGTAAATCTCCCAACTTTTGTAATGTAGTTTCTCCAATTTTATTTCAGTTGGAGTGAGAATAGTAAAGCACACCATGTTTATCTCAGCACTTTCCATAATTTTAGTTGGTAGGAGTTAGAATGGAAAACCACACTCCTTTTATTTGTGCACTTTAGAATTATTAGAATAATAAATATCACCCCTCTGATTACTCCACTTTCCCCTACGTATGTGAACTGAAGTTATAAATCTAAATCTCCCTCTTTTAATTTACACACTACCACCAATTATGTGGACAGGGTTAGACTATTAAATCACACCTCTATCATTTATTTTATTTTTTTCAGATTTTACTTGGATTGGAGTATGAATAGAACATCTCTCCCATGCCACTCACAATGATTAATCCACTTTCCACTGTGTTTGTAAGGGTTAGAATAGTAAGTATCACTTCTCTTAATTTTGCACTTTCTCCAATTATTGTTGGCTGGACTGGTGTTATTAATTTTCCCCTATTTTAGATATGTAATTTCATTAATTTTAGTTCACTACATTGATGCATGCACTTTTCCCAATGGTTACTGCCTTGGAGTTAGTTACTATGCCTCACCCCATCAAATTATACATTTGTATTGCTTGACAGATTGTTAGTACATTTTATATTTTTATCTTGTTTCTTGTAATTTGTATGTTTTGGTCTGACTTTTAGAATCACTTTATAGGTGTTTATGTTACTTCTTAAAGACCATTCAAATAATGTACATGATTATTAATATTAGGGTTGAATGAATGTTAATTATTTATTTTGAGAAGTACACACATTTGTTATTGTTTAAATGTTTTTATTAACAATTAAATATGCCTATATAATTGATTATTTTGAAATATAAATAAATGTAATGTAATGTATTACATATATGTATATATATATATACATATATATATATAAAAATAAAATAAATAAATTAATATTATGTAAAGGTTATATATATATAGATATATATGTATATAGATATATATGTATACATGTAATGTATATGTATGTATGTGTATACATATATATATAACCTTTACATAATATTAATTCATTTTTACATATATATACATATACCTTGTTTGTGCAAGGATGCAATTGGAGGAAGTGGAGCGGGCACACAGCAGGGGTAGCCACCCCCAAATAACCACAGTAAATCCAGTGGAGATGGGTCTTATGGTCAAAAAGAACACCAGAGCCCCTTGAGAAAGTAATGACGTAACTCCGAAACGCGTCGGGACCTAGTGTTGCAATAAACACGATTTTAATTGAGGCCACGGCTCAGATGTTTTTTCTGACCATACGAACCATTTTCACTGGATTTACTATACATATACATATATATAACACTCTGCTTCCACAGAGTCCTTCGAAGGTACAAAATGGACACGGAGCACAATTATCATGCTAAAGTGTTTATTATGGACTGTCTGCCATAACGCTTTTCGGCCATCCACAGCCTTGATCACATGACAACGCTACTGTTCAGGATCAGCAATTTGAACTGGCACGTACATCCTCCATATCAATGGATACAGACTTTCGCCGCTGTAGTGCCAATATCTTCACAATAGTTATATAAATATATATCCATGTATATATTGAGTACCACGAGCTTTTGAGACAAATAAATACATAAATGTCAGAATTAATCTTACAAACAGGTGATTTTATAATTGGATTTTATAAGTAAGAATTACTACATATATATTGTAAGTTTTTTTTAATTAATCAAACAAATAAACTTTTCATTCATTCATTCATTCATTCATTCATTCATTTTCATTCATTCATCCATTTGTTTAATTAAGCCTCTGGGAGGGACAGGCGCAGGGAGCAATTACAAATAATAATGCGGGGGAATGCGTGGGCCCGCACAGCCCTGGGGACCGTCAGGGCTCGAATACTGAAATGCAGGGGCCATGTGCCCCACGCTGCCCCGGGGACCGCCACCTGCCCGAGATTATAGTTAAAACAATGTGTGGGGGGGCTCCAGTCCCCCATGCACACTGGCGACCGCCACCTCCCCTGGGCACAAGCGAAGTAATGATGGGGTCGGTTGTGGTTCCCCAGGGACCACCACCTCCCCGGGGCTATACAGATGATGGGAGGGGGTTGCCACGCGGTCCCCACTCCAGGAGCTCTCTATGGCCCTGAGGACCGCCACCACCAGGGCCAGCTCCAGCAAAGTCCTGGGATGCCCAGCCCCGGGACATTGCAGTTTGCAATGGCTTGGTGGGAGCACCACTCCCACCAAGCCATAGCAAACTCTGCTCTGCTTCGTGGAAGTGAGAGCATTAAAAATGCTCTCACTTCCATGAAGTGGAGCAGAATTGCTTTTGGACCGACGGAGCTGCATGTTAGCAGCTCCCTCTGTCCAAAAGCAATGCCTGCTGCAGCAGGAGGCGGGGGCCCGCAGGGACAGCGGGGCCTTGAGACTTCCCCCGTGGTCCACAGCAAGAGGCCATGCCCCGGGGGATGGTGTCCCTGGGGCAATATCGGCCGTGCTGGCACCCCTCCCCATTTTTAAGAAAGGTGAAGGCCTGGCCCCGGGGGATGGTGTCCCTGGGGAAAAAATAGGCCCGGGAAGGGGGGCCACGTGGCCCCACTCTCTTTATTTAAAAAAAAAACAAAGGGCAGGATCCTCGGGGGTGGTTTTCACCGAACCAAAATTGGCTCAGGAAAGGGGGGCCACGCAGCCCCCCTTCCTTTATTTATTTATTTTTTAATGGCAAAGGCCGGGACCCAGGGGATGGGGTCCCCAGAGCCGTAATCGTCTGGGTAGGGAGGCCGCGCAGACCAATTCCCCATTATTAAAAAAAGTACTGGCCCCGGGGGATGTGGGCCTACTCAGCCCTACTTCTTTAAAAAAAGAAAATATTTTAAAAAGCAAGTCAACGGAGGGCCACACCCCTTTACCATCACTCTGCAGATGTGACTCCTGGGACAGTGGTAGTTATGGAATTAAATCCACTTGAATGCTGAGGGTCTTTGGGGGGCAAAAGCCATCTTGCTACCTCCAGTAAATCCAAGACAGCGGGATTGCTGTGAGGACTTGAAGGCCATGACCCCTTTCTCTACCACTCGCCTGCTAGCATGCTTCTGGTTGCGGAATAAATTCCACTTTATTCCTGAGGGCCTCAGGTCTAAAGTGGGCTTAATCCCCCAAGCACCCTCTCCCTTTGTGATAATTAGTTGGCGAATCTCTACCAGGTTTAAGATATGATTAAAAAGGGATATTTGTCAACTCCGATCCAGGTTCAGGCAATTTCACCAGGGTGCAATGCAAGCATGTAGGGAGAAACAGTCCATAGGCCAAGAGAATGAAGAGACAAGCCGAACTGAAAGCAGAGGTGGGAGGTCTAAAGTTGATTGTCTTAAGACCTCTGGGAATCGTAAAGGGATGGGGGCCTGGCATTTCTCAAAGGTGTGGGGATAGGGTTAGACTAATCTGTATGAGCAAGATCTTTAGGGCACAACTGAAAGAACGCATTGTACTATACAAGGTTCATGGCTACCGTTGGTGCAGCAGGTGCAGAGGCACTGGGGCCCAGAGCCCGTGGGGGACCATTGAACCCTGATAAATGCTCTATTTACTATGTTTGATACACCACCAACAACAACACAACACAACAGTAACAACAAACAAACAACAACAACAAACAACAAACAAACAACAAACAAACAACACAACAGTAAAGGTGCATGTTCTTTGCTTGTGACATCGTTGCTACGCTACTGGTGCTAAGCTTTGCCCATAATGCGGTTTTTGAACATGGACAGGTGCAGTGTCAGAACAGAGTCCACCTCGGGTGTACCTAACCTGGTTTACATTGTCACTTTCCATCTACAGCAGCAATTTAGCTCTACTAAAAACTGCTTTCGGCCCAGGATGCTGGCCTGTGAATTAAACGGCAAAGAAAGAAGCCGCCTGGCTCTTCTCTGAGCTGGAGACAATCCTGCTGCATGGAACCAGAGGAAGCCCCCAGTGCAATAACACAGCGCTGGAAAAAAAAGTACCGGGAGTAATTAAGTGGCTGGTGCATAGAAGAAGCAGTTACAAAGAATTGCGTAAATTGGCCATTCATTAGCAGCGCGGCATGAAGGGAGAATTACAAGTGCACAAAAGAGCCCGCAGTAATTCAATCTAACCTTGTACTTACAGAAAACAATGAGATAATGAACAGAAAAATTACCAGGCACATATTGCATTTTGTTCGAGGGGGTGGGGGGGAGGAGCGGAGCAGCCGCGCGGCTCGAGCTTGGGACTGGATTGGCACGTGCGTCGCTAATGGCGTCGCTCAAGCTGAGCGCGCTGAGCAAACGTCTCTCCAACACAATCATAGTTCTCACTCTAAGGGCCTCTGGGGAGGCAAGATGAGGCAAGATTGGGAACAAACACAAAAAAACGTAATTTATGGCGCGTCTGCGGAACAGAATTTATCATTGGATCCGTTTGCCGCCGCTCAATTGATATGTAGTTGATTTCGAACAACACCCCCCAGGCGTCTACTGGGAACATTTTTTAGATTTTACGCTTGGATATATCTGTTTAACTCGCCATTTACCAAAGCAACGGCTGATGACAGAACAAACAAGTCACTCCTCATAAGGGGGTGGAAGGAATTCCTCTTAGGCTAAGCCATACACAGAAAAATGCATAAAGAAAGTAGGAATAAAAAGAACAAGATGTGCCGTGTCTCTGGGGCGTCAGGCAAATGTATATCTCACAGCTAATGCACACCGGGTTTCTTGGTGACTAAACGTATTTCCATTTTTTCTCCTTACTTGTCTTGTTTAAACAAATGTATGTTTCTGAAACCGATGCCTTTTAACTGCTAAGCTATGGGGGATACCCACTATATCAGCTGCTGAATTGCCGTATGTTCTAGGAATAATGCGTAGCGAAGCATCACGGATATTTTGTAGAATGGACTCTTGAACAGACGTGCACTGAAATATCGCGTCTAGTATTGTTCGACGGCATTTTCAAAGGCTAGTCAAACTCCTTTTATTGCTCGGGCCGCCCTTGTCCTGATTTAGGATTGCCACGTTGCTTCCTCTCGTCAGTCCACCATATTTCTGGCCGTGGACTTTTTTTGTTGACATCCTAATGCAGCTAATTGTCGTTTTAGGCCCTCGTTCTAAGGTGCAAAGGCTTATGCTACTCCTTCTTTAGGAAGAATCTATGCCACATAAGGGGAACAGAGGACAGTGACGTTGCCTCTTATTTCTTTAACAGTATTGTCGCCAGGCGTCAGGCATTTTTAAGTTCAGAATTAAAAAAACATCACTTTTTATAACTACCTCTAAATGTAGTGATGTGATCTGATGTACTAAAGTGAAATACTTAAGCATGTTACAGTAATATACTTTTTTTAATTTTGGAGTCAATTTACCATTTTTCATATGATCTTTGATGAACGATTTACATGCCAATTAATTCCTTGGCTTAGCTTGTGCACCAGCTCTTAAAGCCAAGCCAAACCTTGGCTCGGCCCTAGCTCAGACCTCCTTGATAATGTGTTGGCTCGCCTACCTCTGGCTTCTATTGCACCAATTTGACTAATGCACTAACTAAAAGAGTTCAAGAGAGCACCGTCCTTGGAAGCATGGCCGCGAGACGTCAGGCAACTTGGTGACACCCATATCTGCATTTCTCTATGTATTATTTAATTTTCCATTAATAACTTGCTACTGTTATCACCTTAAGTAGATAACATCATATGTTTGTGTCTAGCCTAACCAAATATGGTAAATGAAGATCTGTTTGTGTTTATATTTCCGGTCTCGCACCGTTCATGCATAATAAGAGCCACATAATTATGTCCAACACAGGCATGCATTCATCACGGGCCCTCATTACGAGATGTTTGAAATCCTCATGGGGAGGTACCAGGGCGGAGTTAACAACTCCTTTGTGTACCTCTGCACTAGTGTCAGGCTATCATAAGTTGAAGGCTCTGAAATGGACAATAAGTAGAATTACCAGGTCAAACGTGGTGGTGGAAGGTTTAGGCCTTGTATGCAACCTGCACTTGGATGCGCCCCACTCCCAGAGCCCACGCACGCACACACAACACATGCACACACTGTCTTGGTGTCAGAGTGTGACCTAAATCGGTCCACACCCTTTTATTTCAATCACCTGGCCAGAGGATGTGGTGTATCTACATCCGGGTATACCCCAGGGAGCAGACACAAGGAGATGATGGACGGAGCACTGAAACTTTTCAGACACTCAACCCCAGTCACAGATCTGGGTTGAATCCATCATCATTCTTTAGCTCACTTCACCACCTCAGTTCAGACCCAGCTATGTGCAAATCATTCTTGACCCTGTGGCTGTGCCTCATGGGAACATTCAAGCCCAAACTGCCAAGCCAGGTCTTCCCTGAACTGGAAACAAGCATCCTGGGACCGTTTTCTGGGTAACAACCTTCATTGACTAACCTGCTACATCCCTCCCCAACTTGGTTTCGGAGTTCAAAGTTTATTTTATTCAGCATACAAAGTTTTTGAGTTGCTTGCTGGGTTGAGGATTAGGACGGAGGGATAAGTAGACATAATATCGAATTCATAATATCAAATGTAAGTAATATCGAAGTTAAAATATCAACATTACAATAATATCGAATAATAAAATATAAATGTGTAAAATATCGTTTTAATTTTTAAGTAATAAATATCGAAGTTAAAAATAACAGATTGATAATATCATTTTACTTTAATATTGTTTTTTTATTGTGTAAAATATCGAAAATTAATATGTAGAATGTTTAAAATATCGAAAATAAATATATAGAATGTAGAAAATATCGAAAATACATATATAGAATGTTTAAAATATCGATTTAGTAATTTTTTTATTATTTTGTTTTTTTGTATAATTTGTAATTATTTTAATTGTTTGTAATCATTTTGTTAAAAATTTATTTTAAGATTTGTTTTAGGAGTGGGATGTTGTGTTATTAGGGGATAAAGGTGGGGAGTGGTTTAAAATAATTTGTTATAAAATTCACTTCAAAATTTTAATTTCTATTTTAAAATTTAGAAAAATTATGACATTAAAAAAAAAAATCGAAATTATTTTTGTAGAAATTATGATAAAAAATTCGAATTTATAGTAATTTTTTAGGAGCGGGATGTTGGGTTATTAGGGGATAAGGGTGGGGAGTGTTTTAAAATAATTTGAAAACAATTACTTATATTGAAAATTATTTCTAAATTTGTGATTTTTTTAAATATGAAATTTGTTTTATAATTTCAAAATTATATTTGTAAAAATGTAATTTGAAATGTTGAATTTATAGAAATTTTTTAGGAATGGGATGTTGGGTTATTAGAGGATAAGGGTGGGGAGAGTTTTAAAAATATTATATTTAAATGTAGATTAAAATTAAAAATGTTAAATGTAAAAAAAAATTGAAATTGGAAAATACTTTTTAAATTCAAAATTTTATTTACATTTAGAATAAACTATTAATTTAGAAATTGATAATAGTTAATTTATTATTTTTTATATTTGAAAATTTATTATAAAATTATTATATTTTTTTAGTTTTCTTACTATATTTTATAGTTTAGATGTTGGGTTATTAGTTAGTCAGTGTCTGGCATCTTCCCTGACTTTCACCTAACTGGAGTGGGAATAGTAATTTATATATGGTCAGTGTCCAGCACCTTCCCTGATTTTCACCTTACTGGAGAGGGAATATTAATTTATATATGGTCAGTGTCCAGCATCTTCCTTGACTTTCAATTAACTGGAGTGGGAATAGTAAATTATATTGGGTCAGTGTCCAGCACCTTCCCTGATTTTCACCTAACTGGAGTGGGAATAGAAAATTCTATTGGGTCAGTGTCCAGCACCTTCCCTGACATTCATCGAACTGGAGTGGGAATAGTAAATTATATTGGGTCAGTGTCCAGCACCTTCCCTGACTTTCACCTAACTGGAGTGAGAAATATAAATTATATTGGGTCAGTGTCCAGCACCTTCTCTGATTTTCACCTACCTGGAATGGAAATATTAATTTATATATGGTCAGTGTCCAGCATCTTTCTTGACTTTCACTTAACTGGAGTGGGAATAGTAAATTATATTGGGTCAGTGTCCAGCACCTTCCCTGATTTTCACATGATTGGAGTGGGAATAGTAAATTATATTGGGTCAGTGTCCAGCACCTTCCCTGACTTTCTCCTAACTGGAGTGGGAATAGTAATTTATATTGGGTCAGTGTCCAGCACCTTCCCTGACTTTCACTTAACTGGAGTGGGAATATTAATTTATATATAGTCAGTTTCCAGCACCTTCCCTGACTTTCACTTAACTGGAGTGGAAATAGTAAATTATATTGGGTCAGTGTCCAGCACCTTCCCTGACTTTCGTCTAACTGGAGTTGAAATAGTAAATTATTTTGGGTCAGTGTCCAGCACTTTCCCTGACTTTCTACTAACTGGAGTGGGAATAGTAATTCATATTGGGTCAGTTTCCAGCACCTTCCCTGAATTTCACTTAACTGGAGTGGGAATAGTAAATTATATTGGGTCAGTGTCCAGCACCTTCCCTGATTTTCACATGATTGGAGTGGGAATAGTAAATTATATTGGGTCAGTGTCCAGCACCTTCCCTGACTTTCTCCTAACTGGAGTGGGAATATTAATTTATATATAGTCAGTTTCCAGCACCTTCCCTGACTTTCACTTAACTGGAGTGGAAATAGTAAATTATATTGGGTCAGTGTCCAGCACCTTCCCTGACTTTCGTCTAACTGGAGTTGGAATAGTAAATTATATTGGGTCAGTGTCCAGCACTTTCCCTGACTTTCTACTAACTGGAGTGGGAATAGTAATTCATATTGGGTCAGTTTCCAGCACCTTCCCTAAATTTCACTTAACTGGAGTGGGAATAGTTCAAGTTCAAGTTCAAAAGACTTTATTCGAATTGAATTCACAATTCATGAAATTATACAGAAAAAAATCACAATTAAAATTTCATTTTTCCATTCTAGATTAAGCATTACTAAGGTTTGATTTTTTACAGTTAAAAAGTAGTTTAAAAAGATAAAACAATACAATCAGTTAAAACACATAGTAGTTAAAAGCACTTAATTAACTCTTGTTATGCCATGACGATGGTCCTTCTCACTCTTAAAATTGTATTCAGGAAGAGGCTCACTGTACTGATAGTAAGACAATCATCTAAGGACCTAAGTTTATTATAGGCATCTCTTGCTTTCCTTAGGACCCAGGTTAACAAGAGAAGTTTTAAGATTTGTCGTCTGGAATGGCAATATAAAGTGCAGAAAAGAGTACAGTGAATATTTGATTGAAATGATTTGTCATCACAAGGAGTGGGAATAGTAAATTATATTACGTCAGCGTCCAGCACCTTCCATGATTTTCACCTAACTGGAGTGGGAATAGAAACATATAATGGGTCAGTGTCCAGCACCTTCCCTGACTTTCACCTAACTGGAGTTGGAATAGTAAATTATATTGGATCAGTGTCCCGCACCTTCCCTGACTTTCACGTTATTGGAGTGGGAATAGTAAATTATATTGGGTCAGTGTCCAGCACCCTCCCTGATTTTCACTTAACTGGCGTGGGAATAATAATTTATATATAGTCAGTGTCCAGCACCTTCCCTGACTTTCACTTAACTGGAGTGGAAATAGTAAATCATATTGATTCAGTGTCCAGCACCTTCCCTGACTTTCACCTAACTGGAGTGGGAATAGTAAATTATATTGGGTCAATCAATACATTTGTAGAGCACGCTACTCTCCCGTGAGGGTATCAAGGTGCTGAAGGGAGGGGGGTGCCGCTACTGCTCGAAAAGCCACGTCTTGAAGTGTCTCCGTAAGGTGAGATGGTCCTGGGTCAGCCGTAGGTATGCGGGGAGGGAGTTCCATGTCTTGGCTGCCAGGTAGTAATTTATTTATGGTCAGTGTCCTGCATCTTCCTTGACTTTCACTTAACTGAAGTGGGAATAGTAAATTATATTGGGTCAGTGTCCAGCACCTTTCCTGATTTTCACCTAAATGGAGTGGGAGTAGAAGATTATATTGGGTCAGTGTCCAGCACCTTCCTTGACTTTCACCTAACTGGAGTTGGAATGGTAAAATATATTGGGTCAGTGTTCAGCACCTTCCCTGACTTTCACTTAACTGGAGTGGGAATAGTAAAGTAGCACCTTCCCTGACTTTTACTTAACTGGAGTGGGAATAGTAAATTATATATGGTCAGTGTCCAGCACCTTCCCTGACTTTCACGTAACTGGAGTGGGAATAGTACATTATATTGGGTCAGTGTCCAGCACCTTCCCTGATTTTTACTTCACTGGAGTGGGAATAGTAATTTATATATGGTAAGTGTCCAGCACCTTCTCTGACTTTCACTTAACTGGAGTGTGAATAGTAAATTATTTTGGGTCAGTGTCCAGCACCATCCCTGATTTTCACCTAATTGGAGTGGGAATAGTAAATTATATTGGGTCAGTGTCCAGCACCTTCCCTGACTTTCACCTAACTGGAGTGGGAATAGTACATTATATTGGGTCAGTGTCCAGCACCTTCCCTGACTTTCACTTAATTGGAGTGGGAATAGTAAATTGTATTGGGTCAGTGTCCAGCACCTTCCCTGATATTCACTTAACTGGAGTGGGAATAATAATTTATATATAATCAGTGTCCAGCACCTTCCCTGACTTTCACTTAACTGGAGTGGAAATAGTAAATTATATTGGGTCAGTGTCCAGCACCTTCCCTGACTTTCGCCTAACTGGAGTTGGAATAGTAAATTATATTGGGTCAGTGTCCAGCACCTTCCCTGACTTTCACCTAACTGGAGTTGGAATTGTAAATTATATTGGGTCAGTGTCCAGCACCTTCCCTGACTTTCACCTAACTGGAGTTGGAATAGTAAATTATATTGGGTCAGTGTCCAGCACCTTCCCTGACCTCACCTAACTGGAGTGGGAATAGTAAATTATATTGGGTAGGCGTCCAGCACCTTC
This sequence comes from Lissotriton vulgaris, assembly GCF_964263255.1. Lineage (NCBI taxonomy): Eukaryota > Metazoa > Chordata > Amphibia > Caudata > Salamandridae > Lissotriton > Lissotriton vulgaris. The sequence continues at coordinate 242,797,875 of NC_141689.1, read as the reverse complement.
CCTGACTTTCATCTAACTTGAGTGGGAATAGTAAATTATATTGGGTCAGTGTCCAGCACCTTCCCTGACTTTCACCTAACTGGAGAGAGAAGAGTAAATTATTTTGGGTCAGTGTCCAGCACCTTCCCTGATTTTCACCTAATTGGAGTTTGAATAGTAAATTATATTGGGTCAGTGTCTAGCACCTTCCCTGGTTTTCTCCTAACTGGAGTGGGAATAGTAAATTATATTGAGTCAGTGTCCAGCACCTTCCATGATCTTCACCTAACTGGAGTGGGAATAGAAAATTATATTGGCTCAGTGTCCAGCACCTTTCCTGGCTTTCACCTAACTGGAGTTGGAATAGTAAATTATATTGGGTCAGTGTCCAGCACCTTCCCTGACTTTCAACCAACTGGAGTGGGAATAGTAAATTATATTGAGTCAGTGTCCAGCACCTTCCCTGACTTTCACTTTATTGGAGTGGGAATAGTGAATTATATTGGGTCAGTGTCCAGCACCTTCCCTGATTTTCACTTACCTGGAGTCGGAATAATAATTTATATATAGTCAGTGTCCAGCACCTTCCCTGACTTTTACTTAACTGGAGTGGACATAGTAAATTATATTGAGTCAGTGTCCAGCACCTTCCCTGACTTTCACCTAACTGGAGTGGGAATAGTAAATTATATTGGGTCAATCAATACATTTGTAGAGCACGCTACTCCCCCGTGAGGGTATCAAGGCGCTGAAGGGAGGGGGGGGTGCTGCTACTGCTCGAATAGCCAGGTCTTGAAGTGTCTCCTTAAGGTGAGATGGTCCTCGGCAGTCATAGGTATGCGGGGAGGGAGTTCCATGTCTTGGCTGCCAGGTAGTTATTTATATATGGTCAGTGTCCTGCATCTTCCTTGACTTTCACTTAACTGGAGTGGGAATAGTAAATTATATTGGGTCAGTGTCCAGCACCTTCCCTGATGTTCACCTAACTGGAGTGGGAATAGAAGATGATATTGGGTCAGTGTCCAGCACCTTCACTGACTTTCACCTAACTGGAGTTGGAATAGTAAATATATTGGGTCAGTGTCCAGCACCTTCCCTGACTTTTACTTAACTGGAGTGGGAATAGTAAATTATATATGGCCAGTGTCCAGCACCTTCCCTGACTTTCACCTAACTGGAGTGGGAATAGTAAATTATATTGAGTCAGTGTCCAGCACCTTCTCTGGTTTTCACTTAACTGGAGTGGGAATAGTAATTTATATATGGTCAGTGTCCAGCACCTTCCCTGACTTTCACTTAACTGGAGTGGAAATAGTAAATTATATTGGGTCAGTGTCCAGCACCTTCCCTGACTTTCGTCTAACTGGAGTTGGAATAGTAAATTATATTGGGTCAGTGTCCAGCACTTTCCCTGACTTTCTACTAACTGGAGTGGGAATAGTAATTCATATTGGGTCAGTTTCCAGCACCTTCCCTGAATTTCACTTAACTGGAGTGGGAATAGTTCAAGTTCAAGTTCAAAAGACTTTATTCGAATTGAATTCACAATTCATGAAATTATACAGAAAAAAATCACAATTAAAATTTCATTTTTCCATTCTAGATTAAGCATTACTAAGGTTTGATTTTTTACAGTTAAAAAGTAGTTTAAAAAGATAAAACAATACAATCAGTTAAAACACATAGTAGTTAAAAGCACTTAATTAACTCTTGTTATGCCATGACGATGGTCCTTCTCACTCTTAAAATTGTATTCAGGAAGAGGCTCACTGTACTGATAGTAAGACAATCATCTAAGGACCTAAGTTTATTATAGGCATCTCTTGCTTTCCTTAGGACCCAGGTTAACAAGAGAAGTTTTAAGATTTGTCGTCTGGAATGGCAATATAAAGTGCAGAAAAGAGTACAGTGAATATTTGATTGAAATGATTTGTCATCACAAGGAGTGGGAATAGTAAATTATATTACGTCAGCGTCCAGCACCTTCCATGATTTTCACCTAACTGGAGTGGGAATAGAAACATATAATGGGTCAGTGTCCAGCACCTTCCCTGACTTTCACCTAACTGGAGTTGGAATAGTAAATTATATTGGATCAGTGTCCCGCACCTTCCCTGACTTTCACGTTATTGGAGTGGGAATAGTAAATTATATTGGGTCAGTGTCCAGCACCCTCCCTGATTTTCACTTAACTGGCGTGGGAATAATAATTTATATATAGTCAGTGTCCAGCACCTTCCCTGACTTTCACTTAACTGGAGTGGAAATAGTAAATCATATTGATTCAGTGTCCAGCACCTTCCCTGACTTTCACCTAACTGGAGTGGGAATAGTAAATTATATTGGGTCAATCAATGCATTTGTAGAGCACGCTACTCTCCCGTGAGGGTATCAAGGTGCTGAAGGGAGGGGGGTGCCGCTACTGCTCGAAAAGCCACGTCTTGAAGTGTCTCCGTAAGGTGAGATGGTCCTGGGTCAGCCGTAGGTATGCGGGGAGGGAGTTCCATGTCTTGGCTGCCAGGTAGTTATGTTATGTTATGTTATGTTAAACAAATTTGTAAGGCGCAACTAACACCATTAGGTTTCTTGGCGCCAAAGTAAAGAGAGCAGAAGATAGAGCAAAAAGGCCATTTATTGATAAGATTCTGTGAAAAGAAAAGTTTTAAGGGCAGATCTAAAGCTGGGGTACGAAGTGGTCAATCTGAGGGACAAAGGGAGGGAATTCCAAAAAGTGGGGGCCAGGAAGGAGAACTTGAGCCCGCCGTGTTTCTTCCTCTTATATCTAGGGATGGAAAGCAAGACCATTTGGGAAGACCGGAGAGTGCGGGAAGGGACGTAGGGTTGAAGAAGGGAGGAAATAAAGAAGGGGCCCTGACCGGCTAGAGATTTAGAGATGATACAGCCCAACTTGAACTTGCAGCGGGCGGCTACAGGGAGCCAATGAAGGCTTTTTAGAAGGGGGCGGACATGTTGATCAGGCGGAAATGGATCAGGCGGGCAGCCTGATTCTGGATCAGCTGAAGCCGCCTAAGTTGGTAGGCTGGGATGCCTACATAGAGCGCGTTGGCGTAGTCTAACCTCGATATTACAAGCGCCATCAGGGCCAAGGTAAGGGCCTCGGAAGTAAGTAACCGGGAGATTTTCTTAATTTTCCTTAATTGAAAATGGCTGGAGGAGACTACCGCGCTAATCTGGGGCGTCATGGAGAGGTTGCTACTGATGACGACTCCCAGACTTTTGACACAGTTGGCGGGGCTGGGTGGACTGCCGAGGCTGAGGGGCCAGAAAGAAGAGTCCCAAGGGTTGAGGGAACCCCCGACAAGGACGAGCTCGGTCTTGTCGGGGTTGAGCTTCAGATGGTTTGAGCTCATCCAATTGCTGATAAAGCACAGGGTATTTTGGAAGGTGGCAATAGAGTCAGCAGAGGAATCAATGTTGAAGATTAGTTGTATGTCATCAGCATATTTGAATGCTGTGACATTAAACTGACGGAGGGCACGGATAAGTGGGGAAAGATACAGATTAAAGAGGAGAGGAGAGAGGGAAGAGCCTTGTGGGACACCACAGGACAGTTTAACCTGGGGAGCAATGAACTGGGATAGTCTGACAGCTTGATGGCATTGGGTCAGAAAGGAACGGACCCAGGCCAGAGCGGTGCCCCGGATGCCAGCCTCCCCGACACGGTCGACCAAAATCTCATGGTCGACCGTGTCAAAGGCGGCCGACAGATCCAGGAGGACCAAGGCCTGGCAGGTGTTCGCGTCCGCACCCCTGCGCAGTTCCTCCATAACAGAAAGAATGACGGCTTCTGTTGAGTGCGCAGGTCTAAATCCAGCCTGCTGGGGGTCCAGTACACCAGAGTCTTCCACAAAGGAACTGAGAGTATGAGTGACATGCGACTCTAGAACTTTGCTAAGAAAAGGAAGAAGAGAAATTGGGCGAAAGTTGCTCATAATGGAAGGGTCTGCCGAAGGTTTTTTGAGAATGGCAACCACCTCGGCCTGTTTGAAGGGTCCAGGAACCTCCCCTGTGGCTAAAGAGTTGTTCAAGAGAGCAAGGGGGGGGTCTGGGCAGGAGGTAAAGGCTTCTCGAAGGACCGAGGGGGGGCAACAATCGCTGGGAGAGCCAGAAGAGACTTTATGGAGGAGTGGAATAAAGTTATCCTTGGAAATGAGGGGAAAATGAGTAAAGATGTGAGTGGGAGAATAACTGGGGACACAAAAGGATGTAGGAGCAGGTGGAGAGATGGAAATGCTAGTTTTGATTTTGGTGATTTTCTCCACAAAAAATTGATTAAGGGAGTCGCACAAGGATTGGGAAGGGAGAGGGGCTAGGAGAACTCTTTCCGGATTAGATAATTCATCCACTATAGAAAAAATATCTTTGGATTTGTTAGATGAGTTTAAAATTTTGCTTGAGAAGTAGCATGATTTGGCCACAGTAATTGCGTTTTTATACTCCTTCAACCGAGACGAGAAGATCTCTTTCGATTCGGGGGAGTAGTCCCGGCGCCAGCGTCTCTCTGCCTGGCGGAGAGTAAGTTTGTGTGCGCTAAGCTCAGCGGTAAACCACTTTTGGGCATCGTGCCTGCGCCTTGTCTTGACCGGTTTTAAAGGTGCCACAGAGTCGGCAGTCGGTAGTAATTTATATATGGTCAGTGTCCTGCATCTTCCTTGACTTTCACTTAACTGAAGTGGGAATAGTAAATTATATTGGGTCAGTGTCCAGCACCTTTCCTGATTTTCACCTAAATGGAGTGGGAGTAGAAGATTATATTGGGTCAGTGTCCAGCACCTTCCTTGACTTTCACCTAACTGGAGTTGGAATGGTAAAATATATTGGGTCAGTGTTCAGCACCTTCCCTGACTTTCACTTAACTGGAGTGGGAATAGTAAAGTAGCACCTTCCCTGACTTTTACTTAACTGGAGTGGGAATAGTAAATTATATATGGTCAGTGTCCAGCACCTTCCCTGACTTTCACGTAACTGGAGTGGGAATAGTACATTATATTGGGTCAGTGTCCAGCACCTTCCCTGATTTTTACTTCACTGGAGTGGGAATAGTAATTTATATATGGTAAGTGTCCATCACCTTCTCTGACTTTCACTTAACTGGAGTGTGAATAGTAAATTATTTTGGGTCAGTGTCCAGCACCATCCCTGATTTTCACCTAATTGGAGTGGGAATAGTAAATTATATTGGGTCAGTGTCCAGCACCTTCCCTGACTTTCACCTAACTGGAGTGGGAATAGTAAATTATATTGGGTCAGTGTCCAGCACCTTCCCTGACTTTCACCTAACTGGAGTGGGAATAGTAAATTATATTGGGTCAATCAATACATTTGTAGAGCACGCTACTCCCCCGTGAGGGTATCAAGGCGCTGAAGGGAGGGGGGGTGCTGCTACTGCTCGAATAGCCAGGTCTTGAAGTGTCTCCTTAAGGTGAGATGGTCCTCGGCAGTCATAGGTATGCGGGGAGGGAGTTCCATGTCTTGGCTGCCAGGTAGTTATTTATATATGGTCAGTGTCCTGCATCTTCCTTGACTTTCACTTAACTGGAGTGGGAATAGTAAATTATATTGGGTCAGTGTCCAGCACCTTCCCTGATGTTCACCTAACTGGAGTGGGAATAGAAGATGATATTGGGTCAGTGTCCAGCACCTTCACTGACTTTCACCTAACTGGAGTTGGAATAGTAAATTATATTGGGTCAGTGTTCAGCACCTTCCCTGACTTTCACCTAACTAGAGTGGGAATAGTAAATTATATTGGGTCAGTGTCCAGCACCTTCCCTGACTTTTACTTAACTGGAGTGGGAATAGTAAATTATATATGGCCAGTGTCCAGCACCTTCCCTGACTTTCACCTAACTGGAGTGGGAATAGTAAATTATATTGAGTCAGTGTCCAGCACCTTCTCTGGTTTTCACTTAACTGGAGTGGGAATAGTAATTTATATATGGTCAGTGTCCAGCACCTTCCCTGACTTTCACTTAACTGGAGTGGAAATAGTAAATTATATTGGGTCAGTGTCCAGCACCTTCCCTGACTTTCGTCTAACTGGAGTTGGAATAGTAAATTATATTGGGTCAGTGTCCAGCACTTTCCCTGACTTTCTACTAACTGGAGTGGGAATAGTAATTCATATTGGGTCAGTTTCCAGCACCTTCCCTGAATTTCACTTAACTGGAGTGGGAATAGTTCAAGTTCAAGTTCAAAAGACTTTATTCGAATTGAATTCACAATTCATGAAATTATACAGAAAAAAATCACAATTAAAATTTCATTTTTCCATTCTAGATTAAGCATTACTAAGGTTTGATTTTTTACAGTTAAAAAGTAGTTTAAAAAGATAAAACAATACAATCAGTTAAAACACATAGTAGTTAAAAGCACTTAATTAACTCTTGTTGTGCCATGACGATGGTCCTTCTCACTCTTAAAATTGTATTCAGGAAGAGGCTCACTGTACTGATAGTAAGACAATCATCTAAGGACCTAAGTTTATTATAGGCATCTTTTGCTTTCCTTAGGACCCAGGTTAACAAGAGAAGTTTTAAGATTTGTCGTCTGGAATGGCAATATAAAGTGCAGAAAAGAGTACAGTGAATATTTGATTGAAATGATTTGTCATCACAAGGAGTGGGAATAGTAAATTATATTACGTCAGCGTCCAGCACCTTCCATGATTTTCACCTAACTGGAGTGGGAATAGAAACATATAATGGGTCAGTGTCCAGCACCTTCCCTGACTTTCACCTAACTGGAGTTGGAATAGTAAATTATATTGGATCAGTGTCCCGCACCTTCCCTGACTTTCACGTTATTGGAGTGGGAATAGTAAATTATATTGGGTCAGTGTCCAGCACCCTCCCTGATTTTCACTTAACTGGCGTGGGAATAATAATTTATATATAGTCAGTGTCCAGCACCTTCCCTGACTTTCACTTAACTGGAGTGAAAATAGTAAATCATATTGATTCAGTGTCCAGCACCTTCCCTGACTTTCACCTAACTGGAGTGGGAATAGTAAATTATATTGGGTCAATCAATACATTTGTAGAGCACGCTACTCTCCCGTGAGGGTATCAATGTGCTGAAGGGAGGGGGGTGCCGCTACTGCTCGAAAAGCCACGTCTTGAAGTGTCTCCGTAAGGTGAGATGGTCCTGGGTCAGCCGTAGGTATGCGGGGAGGGAGTTCCATGTCTTGGCTGCCAGGTAGTAATTTATATATGGTCAGTGTCCTGCATCTTCCTTGACTTTCACTTAACTGAAGTGGGAATAGTAAATTATATTGGGTCAGTGTCCAGCACCTTTCCTGATTTTCACCTAAATGGAGTGGGAGTAGAAGATTATATTGGGTCAGTGTCCAGCACCTTCCTTGACTTTCACCTAACTGGAGTTGGAATGGTAAAATATATTGGGTCAGTGTTCAGCACCTTCCCTGACTTTCACTTAACTGGAGTGGGAATAGTAAAGTAGCACCTTCTCTGACTTTTACTTAACTGGAGTGGGAATAGTAAATTATATATGGTCAGTGTCCAGCACCTTCCCTGACTTTCACGTAACTGGAGTGGGAATAGTACATTATATTGGGTCAGTGTCCAGCACCTTCCCTGATTTTTACTTCACTGGAGTGGGAATAGTAATTTATATATGGTAAGTGTCCATCACCTTCTCTGACTTTCACTTAACTGGAGTGTGAATAGTAAATTATTTTGGGTCAGTGTCCAGCACCATCCCTGATTTTCACCTAATTGGAGTGGGAATAGTAAATTATATTGGGTCAGTGTCCAGCACCTTCCCTGACTTTCACCTAACTGGAGTGGGAATAGTAAATTATATTGGGTCAGTGTCCAGCACCTTCCCTGACTTTCACTTAATTGGAGTGGGAATAGTAAATTGTATTGGGTCAGTGTCCAGCACCTTCCCTGATATTCACTTAACTGGAGTGGGAATAATAATTTATATATAATCAGTGTCCACCACCTTCCCTGACTTTCACTTAACTGGAGTGGAAATAGTAAATTATATTGGGTCAGTGTCCAGCACCTTCCCTGACTTTCGCCTAACTGGAGTTAGAATAGTAAATTATATTGGGTCAGTGTCCAGCACCTTCCCTGACTTTCACCTAACTGGAGTTGGAATTGTAAATTATATTGGGTCAGTGTCCAGCACCTTCCCTGACTTTCACCTAACTGGAGTTGGAATAGTAAATTATATTGGGTCAGTGTCCAGCACCTTCCCTGACCTCACCTAACTGGAGTGGGAATAGTAAATTATATTGGGTAGGCGTCCAGCACCTTCCCTGACTTTCATCTAACTTGAGTGGGAATAGTAAATTATATTGGGTCAGTGTCCAGCACCTTCCCTGACTTTCACCTAACTGGAGAGAGAAGAGTAAATTATTTTGGGTCAGTGTCCAGCACCTTCCCTGATTTTCACCTAATTGGAGTTTGAATAGTAAATTATATTGGGTCAGTGTCTAGCACCTTCCCTGGTTTTCTCCTAACTGGAGTGGGAATAGTAAATTATATTGAGTCAGTGTCCAGCACCTTCCATGATCTTCACCTAACTGGAGTGGGAATAGAAAATTATATTGGCTCAGTGTCCAGCACCTTTCCTGGCTTTCACCTAACTGGAGTTGGAATAGTAAATTATATTGGGTCAGTGTCCAGCACCTTCCCTGACTTTCAACCAACTGGAGTGGGAATAGTAAATTATATTGAGTCAGTGTCCAGCACCTTCCCTGACTTTCACTTTATTGGAGTGGGAATAGTGAATTATATTGGGTCAGTGTCCAGCACCTTCCCTGATTTTCACTTACCTGGAGTCGGAATAATAATTTATATATAGTCAGTGTCCAGCACCTTCCCTGACTTTTACTTAACTGGAGTGGACATAGTAAATTATATTGAGTCAGTGTCCAACACCTTCCCTGACTTTCACCTAACTGGAGTGGGAATAGTAAATTATATTGGGTCAATCAATACATTTGTAGAGCACGCTACTCCCCCGTGAGGGTATCAAGGCGCTGAAGGGAGGGGGGGTGCTGCTACTGCTCGAATAGCCAGGTCTTGAAGTGTCTCCTTAAGGTGAGATGGTCCTCGGCAGTCATAGGTATGCAGGGAGGGAGTTCCATGTCTTGGCTGCCAGGTAGTTATTTATATATGGTCAGTGTCCTGCATCTTCCTTGACTTTCACTTAACTGGAGTGGGAATAGTAAATTATATTGGGTCAGTGTCCAGCACCTTCCCTGATGTTCACCTAACTGGAGTGGGAATAGAAGATGATATTGGGTCAGTGTCCAGCACCTTCACTGACTTTCACCTAACCGGAGTTGGAATAGTAAATTATATTGGGTCAGTGTTCAGCACCTTCCCTGACTTTCACCTAACTAGAGTGGGAATAGTAAATTATATTGGGTCAGTGTCCAGCACCTTCCCTGACTTTTACTTAACTGGAGTGGGAATAGTAAATTATATATGGCCAGTGTCCAGCACCTTCCCTGACTTTCACCTAACTGGAGTGGGAATAGTAAATTATATTGAGTCAGTGTCCAGCACCTTCTCTGGTTTTCACTTAACTGGAGTGGGAATAGTAATTTATATATGGTCAGTGTCCAGCACCTTCTCTGACTTTCACTTAACTGGAGTGTGAATAGTAAATTATTTTGGGTCAGTGTCCAGCACCATCCCTGATTTTGACCTAAGTGGAGTGGTAGTAGTAAATTATATTGGGCCAGGGTCCAGCACCTTACTTGACTTTCACCTAACTGGAGTGGTAATAGTAAATTATAGTGGGTCAGTGTCCAGCACCTTCCCTGACTTTCACCTAATTGGAGTGGGAATAGTAAATTATATTGGGTCAGTGTCCAGCACCTTCCCTGACTTTCACCTAACTGGAGTGGGAATAGTAAATTATTTTGGGTCAGTGTCCAGCACCTTCCCTGACTTTCATTTAATTGGAGTGGGAATAGTAAATTATATTGGGTCAGTGTCCAGCATCTTGCCTGACTTTCTCTGTGTGTTTCTATTGTGTGTAGTTTAGTGAGAAAATTAATGTTTAAAAATTAATGTAGTAAAATTATAAATGCTGATTAAAAATATGTAAGTGAAATATGATATATTAATTTTTAAATATTAAAATAAAAAAACATTTTTTTTAGAATACACATTTTATTTTTGTAGAAGTAAGTAGAGATGAATAGTTGGCAATTTTTTATTTACAGAAATAATTTTACATTAGTCAAAATACCGAAAATATGAACATAATTCTTTATTCATGTTGAACTTTTAGGTAAACAAAATTTATTACATCATAATTTTGAATAACATAAGTATTTAGAATTAATGAAAAATACATATATATTTATTAAACATTTATAACTATTTTTGAATTCAAATAGCATACTTTCTTATAACATTTTTGTTTTTTTAATACATATACATAGTGTATTTTAGAAACATGTTTTAACATTATAATTTTTCATTCACAAAAATTAACAGCTTCAGATTTTTTTTTAATTGTTTTTGATTAAATATTTAATTAATAATAATATATATTATATATTAGTATTATTAAATATTATATTTTTAAATTGTATTAACAACAAATTTAAAACAGGTAAGTATATTTTTACAATTTTTAGTTGCTTGATATGTATTTTTTCAACATTTATATGCAGAACAAATATTATTAATAATTAATATAATTTGTTTATTAATTATTATTATTAATTTACAAAGAGTAATTATTTATACAGTAATTTTTAAACTTACAGACATTTTATCATAACATTTACAGTCAAATATAATGCTTGTTTTTCATTTTTATCATTGTACTTAATATATTTAAGTTGCTATTTTCATTTCACTCGGACTGTTTTTTAAGTGCGTATCGTTATTTTGCTTCATTCAGGACTGGAGAAGCTCGCGGTTGGAATCTACGTCACGTTGGGCAAGGTAAGGTAAATTTAAAGCATTACTGGGTTGATTCCGATTCGGTTAAATGCCCTCCGAATAGAGGTACGGAGCGTTTTTCCCGTACGAATCGTATGCAGAACCGTACCCGTACGTACGATGTAGTACGATGTGTACCCAAAGCAGTTCTCCATACGAATCGTACCGAAGACCGCACAACTCACTAATCCGTACAAATCGTATTCAGAACGCGCAGTACTCAATCGAAGCTGCATTTTCCGACCCAGCAAGTAGGAATCGTATCAACAACACTCCGTACGACTCTTTCTATATGGGAGCTTAAAAAGTCAGTAAAAGCAGATTTCGCCTCGAAATGCATACGAAACGGACCCCCCCGGGTACAGTGCATACACCCCATGCTTGCAGGGGTACGGTGCATTGGGGTACAGTGCGTACACCCCTGGATGTCAGGGGTACTGTGCGTATGTCCCCATGCGTACACCCCATGATCATAGGTGTACGGACCGTGGAGGTACGGTTCGTACACCCCAGTGTCTTAGGTGTCCGGTGCGTACACCCCATGCGTACGCCCCTTGATTTTAGCGGTGCGTATGTGATAGTGTTGCCCTTCGTACGAATTGCTCATACGCCACGTTTACCGTACAAATCGCGTACTCTTTCCCAGGTCCGGATTGTACTTGGCGGGTCGTACGACATTTTCACGAATCATACGGTTCACTGTGCGCGTCGATGTTGTACGGATTTATCCTTCATTTTCGTACGGTTCACTATGATTCGGACTGATTTTCTCGGAACAGATCGTACTATGCAATTCGGACAGATTCGTACGATTCGAACGGAAATGGCTACGAATACGAATCATCGTACGGATTAATTTCCCGAATCGGAATCAACCCCTATATGTTAGAAAATACATATGTTTGAGTGTAGTTAGGAGGTTGGTAGTTTTATTTTAGTATGTGGTCGTGATTTTGGTATATTTTAGGTGATTTTTATGGAGGTGTTGTGAGTGACTTTTTTAGGCCTAGTGTACTTAGTTCATTGTGTTATTAAATATGTGTTTATTTTTATGTTGTACATTCATGTTATTCTACTTATTGCAATGTTTTGGGGGTTTTGTGTTGGTGGGTTTGTTTTCGATATTTTTTACAAGTTCCTGTTTATCGCGGTTACGTTCCGGAGAAGGATGCGTTTAAAAAAAGAAAAGAAAAGTGTGTGTTAGTTCATTAAACTAATATTGTTATACTATCTTTCTTTTTTCGTGGTTCCCTGGAGCGATTATTAACTTTTAAAATTATTTTTCGGGTTTTTAAGGGTTTCAAATTTATGCTGGAGAAGAAGATGCGTTAAAAAAAAAATTAAAAGTGTGTGTATGTTACTTTAATTAATAAAGTTACCACACTTTATTTTCTCGGGATTTCCTGGGACATTTTTTTACTGTTTTTACGTTTATTCAGGTTTTTGAGGGTTTCGATCTATTGGATTTTTCGAAGATTTGTTTTTCTTGGTGACATTGCCTTTTCGCGTTAAATATTTGGGTATTTTGGGGATTTATCATTGATTACCAGTGTAGTGTACAGATTGCAAGTTGTTGGACTACATATTCGACTGCTACATGAATTGTACGTTTATTTATTTTACATTATTTAGGTGGGAAATGTGATTTTTACTACCTTTTTAGAAATAATCTATAAGTGTGCATATATATTTACTTTGTTGAAATAAATATGTATGACAATTATATATTATTTCTGAAAATATAATATTTATTTATGTTTGTTAACTGATTATTTTGTATAATATTGTGTATTTTTATTTCTGTATAGGTAAATTAGAGGAGGCTTTTGGCTATTAGAGATAGATAGTCTAGACCTCGTGTTGAAGGATATAGGGTCACCTGACTTTGTATTAGTTTAAACATTTGTTTAGTTTGTTTTGTTAATTTAGGACCAATTTGAGTTACTGATTGTTCTATGCGTAACTCTTGGTAACTCTGTTCTTTTTGTAAAGATTGTAGTAGTTTTTGTAGGGTAGGTTTTCCTCTACTAGTAGTTGCTTGGAAGGCATTGTGCCATCCTTCTACACTGTTATTCGTTTTTGCTTCCTGGTTTAGTGTGCTTAAGTACTCATTCCACCAAGCAATGTGGTATTTTGGTTGGCGTCTATGTCCAGATCGGTGCAGCCTTCCCACCCATGTATCCTCAAAGTAGTCAAGGAGTGGTGCTATTTTCTCTTAATTTCTTTTGTAATATGGGCTATCTATTAGTATCCTGTAATGTTCTGCTGTGTCTGTAACTGGTACATATACTAGGGCAATTAATTGTTTCACTTGGTAGGCAAAAGTGCTATCTGTAGCATATTGTATACTTATGACCCCATTAGGATAGCGGGCGGAAAATCACCCCAACTGCCATGGAGGCGGAAAACAACTGCCCGCCAGGACCGCGGACAAACCAGCGGTCAAATTAGGATCAACCGCCAAAAAAGACTGTCTGTGGCGGTCGGAAACGTAGCGGAAAAGCTACAACCCGCTGCTAGCAAAGCTGAGACACTGCACAGGAAATTAGGATTTCCCCGATGGTCCCGCGGTACGATCCGCAGTTTCTAACTGCCACGGTCGCACACAGGAGTGAATGGGAGAGACAGCGGAAGAGCTGCAGCATAGCCACCGCAGCGGAAGGTACATGAAAAAAATGGCCAAAACACTGCAACAATGCCTAACTGAGCACAAACCAAAGTAGCCATGCCCTACAAATACACAAAACACATACCAATGATAAAACAAATGCCCAAAAATTAAATACAATTCCCAGGACAACACACCTCACAGCAAAGGCCCATTTGGACACACCCACACAGCTGAGTATAAAACCAGCCCCTTTACTGACCACAATCCTTTGCAAAATTCCAGAAGAGACGGGCATACACCTCATCTGACAGGAGAGGCAAAACAACACAACACACACTCCACCAACACCACCACTACCACCATCACAACCACATCACACTAGCACCAACAATCCCCCAGCACACAACACACCTCACACTTCAACACAACACCCACAACACCCACCCCTGCACCCACAAACACTGCAAACACCACTCACCATGGCAGCACAGAAAATGCCACAACTCATAGAGGGTGAGTTGACAGTGATGGTCAATGAGATACTGAGAGTGGAACCACAACTGTTTGGTAGCCTGGTCCAACAGACACCATTAGCCTCAAGGACACAAATGTGGGAAAGGATAGTCCAAAGGGTCAATGCAGTAGGGACCACCCCTCGATCCAAGAAGGAGATCATGAAGCGGTGGCATGATCTGAAGAGGGTTGTCAAGGAGAGGAGGAGCAAGAACTGGGAGCTGGCTAACCGGACTGGCAGTGGCCCTCCCATCCCACAGAAAACATTTACACAATGGGAGGAGAAGGTGCTTGCCATACTGCATCCAGAGTCTCACAGGAGTATCCGGGGGAATGGAGGCTGGTAAGTACAAACAAATGGCAACCAACATACTGATAGGTACATCCTTGCATAACCCAAACACCATTGCATTGTTCACCCTCACCTAACAGGTAGCTAGCCATCTTTCTTGGGAGGCTTGTTTGGGGGTGGGAGGCCTGTACCACGACTTCCACCATGATCCCTGTCCCACACCTGAGCAGGATAAAGGCCTCCCCCCACACCACCCAAGACCACAAGGAAGCCATTGCAATGTTCATCAAACAAACTTACAGGTAGATAGCCATCTTGCTTGGGAGGCCTGTTTGTGGGAGGGAGGCCTGTACCACGACTCCCACCATGCCCCCTGTCCACACCTGAGCAGGATAGAGGCCTCCCCCCACACCACCCAGGAGCACATGGAAGCCATTGCATTGTTCATAAAACAAACTTACAGGTAGGTAGCCATCTTGCTTAGGAGGCCTGTTTGTGTGAGGGAGGCCTCCATTCCTACTCCCATCATGCACCCTGTTCCACACTCCAGCAGCATGGAGGCCTCCCCCACGCAGTCCAGTGTCAGACATTGCACTGTTCTCCCTCACCTAACAGGTAGGTAGCCATCTTGTTTGAGAGGCTTGTTTGGGGATGGGAGGCCTGCACTACCACTCCCACCATGCCCCAGTCCCACACCTGAGCAGGATAGAGGCCTCTCCCACCCAAAAGCATGTGTCAGCATGTGTCAGCCATTGCACGGTTCACCCTCACCTAACAGGTAGCTAGCCATCTTGCTTGTGAGGCCTGTTTGGGGGTGGGAGGCCTGCACTCCTACTCCCACAATGCCCCCCGTCCCACTCCCCAGTAAGATGGAGGCCTCCCCCCACACCACCCAGGAGGACATGGAAGCCATTGCATTGTTCATCAAACAAACTTACAGGTAGGCAGCCATCTTCACTGGTCTGGCTGTTTGTAGTTGTGAGACCTGCATCACTACACGCTGCACTAATTGCATGCAATGCATCGATACCTGACATGTATGATTAATTGATATTCCTCTGCTCCATGTAATAACACTCAGTATTGCATTTAACAATAATAGTGAAGTTGTTTCAATTGTGCAGTGTACAAACAGCGGATGACATTCAGCTAACAGAATACTTGCACATTGCCCAACACTGACCATTCCCCATCTAATCCACAGTTGATGAAGATCTCACTGCTGAGGACAACAACGACCAGCAGAGCCAGTCACCACCCCCGGTACATGGACTCTTGGATGTTGACTTCCAGGATAGTTTGGACGATGAGCTCCGGGCCGGCCCATCTGGTGTGTCAAGGACCAACAGGTCCCAGGACCACCACGTCTGCTGCACCAACAACAGCACAGCAAACCCCTACTGTCACGGGCTGTGCCTCCACCGCTGCCACCTCGGCCACCACCACCACCACCAGCACCCTCCCTGTCCCAGGGGACAACCAGGTCACACCACCAACTGTGGAGGGCAGGGAGAGTGTGCGTGGACCCACCGTGGTGAGGCAACAGGTGAGTGGCAGCAGGGCAGGTGGAAGGGCCAGGGTTAACCCAGACCGCAGGAGGTTGGCACACCATACCTGGACTACTTCACCAGAGTCATAGGTGCATATGAACAGGTTCAGGGACAACGTGGCCGGTCTGATGAACTATTACGTGAGCTCATCCTGCTGATGAGGTCCATCGACACACGCATTGGTCAAATGGTGGACCTCATGGCCCAGCAAGTGGCGTTGCTGAAGGACAGGCCTGCATCCCAAACAACACCTCTGCCCCCCTCTGTTGTGCTGCAGGATGACAGTGCACCATCCTCCCCTGCGCCAACAGAGAGGGGTGAGTCATCAGATGCAGCTGACCATGCAGCAGGCCCCCCTGCCCAAGCGATCAAGGGGGCGTCCAAAGAAGAGCCTGGGAGTCTCTGGAGGCAAAGCACCAGCCACACACCAATCACGGAGCTAGCCCTGATGGCAACCCTCTTACCCCCTGCATTGACTGTTTGGACTGTCCTTCCCCACACTACCTTGTGAATGGCACTTGTCTGTTGGACTGGGTAACTACATTCATGTGGTGTCTACTCTTGCATCTCATCTACCATGACTGTCAACTCACTGCTCCATCGCCATCTTCATATGCCTGCACCCCTCACATGTCCACTTTGCAAATAAAATTCCTCACTTACTAGAATTTGTGCTGTTTTGTTTTTAGTGCAATATTTACAGTTTTAAAAATGTTCATGATGTATCCAAAAGATATACAGTACGTAGGGCAGGTTAATTTTGAAGCACCTAGGGAGACACAACAGAACAACAGTCACTGGTGTCAGTGTGGCATCACAGACATAACACTACACAAAACATACACATAAGTCTACAGGCATACAACACAATGTGCAGCAAGTGTCAACAAACAGTTCTGCATATGTTCACATATGCAATGTCACTGCCACCTTTCTACACACAGGGGACTCAACATGTGCCTGTCTGTATCATCCGCCCATAGCCCTTCACAACAAAAACAACCACACCAGACAGTGTACAAGTCGTACCTCTTCACCCACCTTCAAGTGAAGTAGCGGGTGATGAGCTGTTGACGCATGTCAACTCCTTCCTCCTCTCCACTGTCCTCATCACTGGACTTTGGTCCTTGGGCAGGCGGGGGCCTTGGTTCCTCACCATCATCCAGGAGCAGGGGAATTCCCGTGTGAATGGCCATGTTGTGCAGCATACAGCATGCCACAATGATCTTGCAGACCTTCCCAGGCGAGTATGCCAGTGCACCTCCAGTCCTGTCAAGGCAGCGGAATCTTGACTTGAGCAGCCCAAAAGTCCGCTCAATGACACGTCGGGTCCTGACTTGGGCCTCATTGTACCTGACGTCAGCTGGGGTCCTGGGATTTCGAAGTGGGCTAAGCAGCCATGGACGGGTGGGATATGCAGAGTCACCTGTGAATGACAAACACACATTGCAATGTTGCACAGGCAGAGGGCAGCAGGTCACACACACACAGCACACCATACCACTAGGCATACTCACCCACAATCCAAGCACGCTCGGGAAGCAGATTTGCCTTCATCAGGGGCACCATGCTGTTCCTCCTGATGTATGAATCATGGGCTGAGACGGAGAATCTTGCACACACATGTGAAATGGTCATGTCCGCAAGGCACACCACCTGCACATTTATCGAATGATAATGTTTGCGATTTCTAAAAATGTTCTCAGTCGCCTGTGGTGGTGCCAGACCTACATGGGAGCAATCGATGCCACCAACAACATGGGGGATGTGCCCAAGGGGATAGAAGTCACCATTCACACCGGCCAATTCTGCTCCCCTGGAAAAATGTATGTATCGATCCTTATATATCACCATGGCTGCAAGAACTACACCAACCCAGCATGCCATAGGACTCAACACAATGGATTTGTCTAGCCTATGTGTGATATGACTAGGGAACATGTGTACTAGCTTTAGTTTAAAGGCCTACTGATTTAAAAGTGATGCTATCAATGTCACACCACCTTTACCCAGTCCCTCACAAACCCAATCACATCCCATCCTTCCTTTCCTGAGAACACCATCGCTGTAATGATTTGAAAATTACGCGTATAAACTTTGAAGATAAAAAGTTACTTCTGTGATGTAGTAATTCATAACTTACACGGTTGTAAGAATAAATGCAATCAGACTTTGAGTATTGCAAGCTTTATTGTTCACTTTGTTTATCAATGAATAATGATACATGTATGTGGTGAACGTCTTTATGGAATAAGACAGAATATCTATAAATAATTGGCAAACTCAGACCATTTCCCCTGTACTTGCAAGAACATCCCTCAGCACCATGCTGAACATGGGTTGCGACATCCTTGCAGCGCCGGCCACGGTCTCCTGGAAGGAATCAGTTGCAAAAAAGTGGAGGGCTGCCATTACTTTGCATGTGGGTGTTAATGCCGTTGGGTAGTGGCGACGAGGCTGCAGGTGGGGTTTCAACAGATCACAAAGCGTCTGCAGGGTTGGTCTGTCTAGGCAGAATTTGCGAATGATCACTATATCCTCCATGTCCTCCAGCACTGTCAGGTGACGTATGAGATTAGGCCTCCTCCTAGTTCAGATGTAAATGGACAAATGTCAATGACAACCATCATGAGGTGGCCACAGCATATCCCGTTAAGGATATCACGCAAAAACAAAGACTGCCATGAGAGATGCGTGGCACACCAGATTACATGGGTGGACATTTGAGACACACAGAGGGCACACCTCTCCATTTACAGTACACAAGTGCCGCAAACAACACATAAGTCAATGGGAATGCACACATACAGAACACCACATCCCACATGTGCACACCTCGTACCGTACCATCCACCAAAGTGTGTCAAATTAACATGACTGGCTCATACCCATCTGCTGTACCTGTCACACCTCAATGCATCATGTGAACTTGGCACACATCAAGAGCTAAATGATCACAGTATCAGGAAAACTGTCACTTGTGTGCATGAGCTGATATGGTAGCACAAGTAAGTAACAACACCGTACAGTGAGACAAGCCCGATCCACAACACATTGATTTGTCACACTTCATTGACATCAGCTTAAAACTGTGAAGCTTCATCAAACATCAAATGTATAAGTGACATTGCAGGCACCACAGACCAATGTGCGTCACACATAACGTGCGACCACCTGTGCATTATATTGAATAATGGCATTGTGTGCACAATGATGTGCCCTTAACCATGTTGCTGCTGTGTACTGATGCAGTGTTCACGATGGACATTGCCATTGCATGTGCCCAAAATCGCAGCAGCTACTGCCTGGCCACAGCGGTGTGAGCCAGCACCACCCCCTTCACAAGTACGGTAGCCATTGGCATGGAGACATGGGTAGATGGCGGTCAGCATGCGCCGTCACCCAAATCGCGGTAGCTACCGCCTGGCCACGGTGGTGTGAGCCCTGCACCACCCCCTTCGCAAGTGCGGTAGCCATTGGCATGGAGACATGGGTAGATGGCGGTGGGCATGCGCCGTCACCCAAATTGCCGTAGCCACCACCTGGCCCCTGCGGTGCATCACCACCATGGAGCATTGCCTACAGCCAATGGGAGCGATGATTGCGGTGGCATGATGCACATTTGAAAATCACGGAAGGCGCTCTCCGCCACCGCAGAGGCATTGAATGGGTTTGAATGAGGCAGACCTGGACAACCAATTGTTGCAGCTTTGCCCCTTACAAATGACCCCAGGGGGCTATAAATCTGTGGGAGTGAGCCTCACATTTCCACTGTTCACAGAGCCTGCTGCCCGGGACCCCCTCCTGCTGCTGCCTGAAGAGCCTGCTGCCTGAGACCTCTCCTGCTGCTGCCTCAAGAGCCTGCTGCCTGGGACCCCTCACCACTCACATCAACCACAGGTGTTCCATGTCCACAGGGATGGCAAGGACAGAGAAGATCCGTGCCAGTCCATTCTCAAGCGAGGAGCTGGAGGTCCTAGTGGACGAGGTGCTGGCACAGTACCCAAGGCTGTATGGTGTCCCCAATGTAGTGGTAAGTTATTGTGAAGGGAGTTGTAGGGCAGGGATGGTGTCAGACATGCATGGGACTGGTGATGTCTGCAAGCCACTGAGGGGGTTTAGTGCAGTCATCCTGCATGTGTGTGTGAATATCAGGTACGCTCTACGCCCTCATGTATGCATGCAATCACATTTGTTTGGCCCATGCAGAGTGCACTTGTGAGGTGTCCCCTAGTTTGGGATGGAGGGAGATTACAATAGGTCCTGAGTCTGTGTCTTGCCATTGATGTTGGTACATGACACTGTGTAACTGGTCATTTACCCTTCTTTTCACCTATACCTGCAGCTCAAGGTACACCAGCGTAAGGCCATGTGGAGGACCATTGCAGCAAAGGTGCGAGCCCTGGGGTTATCCAACCGACGACGCACCCACTGCCACAAGAGGTGGGACAACATCAGCCGGCTGGCAAAGAACGTGGCTGAGATGACTTTGGGGCTGCAACCACTGGGCGTTTGGCACGGCGCAACTTAACACCACTGATGGCCTGCATTTTGGCAGTACTAATCCTGAGCTGAATGCACGTCTGAAGGAGCATCGCCAGCAAGGCAGTGGTGAGTATTTGGAGAGGGTGACTTTGCTGGGAGCGGATGCATGTGTACAGGGCCTGTGGCAGCGGTGGCCCATGTGAAGTTTGTGTGGTGGTGCTGTTCTGTATCATGTGATTGGCTGCTGGGATGTGAGCTAGTGTCAGGCATTGAGAGAAACTGGGCTTACAAAGCTGATCCTCCCTGCTGTGCTTTCTCATAGCCAGATGTGTTAGGATCCACATGGTCATTCTCCATTGGGATAGTGTGGGGAATCTATTAGGGGTTGGACTTCAGGGTCCACTTTCTGAGTGCGAATTCATGTATGTCTACTTTGCAAGCACCATGATCGGTGAGGCCCACACATCTGACAACAAGGTGACCCGGAGTAACACATGGTGCTTGGTATGGCCTACTTGACATTGTGGACTGCCATGTCATAATAGGTGTGTGTGTTGTGCCCTCCTGTTCCCTGAACGTCTGTCAGTGGCAATGAGTGTTGGGACATGATAGGTGTGGGCAGGGCGAGTTGTGTGTCTGTTACACTTCAACCACGCGCATGGTGTTGTGCTGTGTGGCCTCAACATGGCTCAGTCATGGCAGATATTCAAGGTGACCGGCACTGTTGTGCTCAATCTAGTGTGTTGCTGCAATGTGATTGCAGGGTGTGGTGGTCACCATTTTGATTTGGGCATCCCCTGTACTCCATTGATTGGATTGCTTTGTCCAGATGATGACACTAATACAATCCTGCATCTCCCACTCATGCAGAATTGTCTGTGGACCCGGAGTACCAGGAGCCGCAAACCAGTGGTGGTGAGAGTAACACCACAGCTGCACCAGAGACCAGTGACACAGAGCCCACCAGCGCATCTGAAGGGGACCGAAGTATGCAGGAGGAATCCGTGGCTGAGACACAGAGTACTACATCATACAATGCCAGCGGTGATGCATCCATGTTGGCAGGCACTGGGGATGGGAAGTCTGCAACATCATCTACCACACAGCAGCCAGTGCCCAGCCTCCCATCCGCCTCATCTGGTGCTGGCCGTGTCCATGTCAGTAAGAGGGGACGAGTTACATTCACACCTGGCACCGCTGAGCCTGCACCTGTCCCCCCCTGCTGCCCTCAGTGCTGAGTCTGTTGAACTCCTGCACCAGCTTTGTGTGGGCCAGACCGCCCTTCTCAATGCCTTCAGTGACCATGACAAGAAATTAGGCCAGGTGGTTGCCTACATGGAGGGCATACACTCTGACGTGGGTCGGCTACACCGTACAGTCTAAGCTTTGTCATCTGCTGTGACATCTGCCCTTCAACAAGCACATGCTCCCATTCCTGCTTATGTGCCTTTGTCCACCCCTCAGTCAGTGGCAACATCAGATGACAGTGACCACGGTTTGCATGTGTCACAATAGAGCACAAGGAGCACACAGCAGACACAACCCAAGCGGCCCCGGCCACAGACACCATCCCCACAGTAGAGCAGAGCCACCCCAGAATGCAAGCACAAGAGCCTGTCAGGGAAGAGCAACGCTGAAAAAGCAATGAGGCTGACATCAGGCTCACATGCCTCAGAGGCATCACCATCAAAGGAATCTCCAGGCCCTAAAACTTCACGCAGAGCTAGGCGTGCATTGTCTGTGACCACTGAGGAGGTGTTGTATAGCAAGGGTATACATAGGAAGGGCACAGGGCCACATCCCCCTACCACATCAACTCCAATTCCAAGCCCAGTGAAGCAGGTGGAGGAAGGCACTGTAGGGGCCACCCCTGGCAAAGAGGCAAAGGAGGACACTGTAGGGGCCACCCTGGAAAAGAGGCAAAGGAGTGGACTGTAGGTGGGACACCTGGCAAACAGGCAAAGTGGGCACTGTAGGGGCCACTCCTGGCAAAGAGGCAAAGGAGGGCACTGTAGGTGGACACCTGGCAAACAGAGGAAGGTGGTCCAGAGGCGTTGCCAGACAAGGAATTTTGCAGGATCCAGCACATCACCAGAGGTAGTGCCAGTGTCTGCACCTGATGCGGGACAGTTGATGTGTGTGCCTGTTGTGTCATCAGCAGTTCCCATTAACCCCAAGAGAGGGAAGCCATTTTGTATTCCCAAAAAGTAGAAGGGCACCCCTCCAACCTCTCCCACACACACTGTGTCACAGGTCTGCATGATTCCACCTCCACCTGCCACTATGCCACCTGGTCCAGCCCTCCAGCTTCACAGACAACAGATAGCCCTACATCACCTGTGCCTCTGTCTTCCCACTAAAGTGTTCCTGCTGTCCCCGACACACAACCATCTCCAAGTCCGCCTGACAGCCAAATGTGAGTGGCAGTCCCCCTCATACACCTGTCTCACATACAGGTGTGCTAGTCCTGCCCATTGTTTGCCACCTGGATGTGTTGCTGGTCATGGAAGGGTACAGTCAAACACACTCACTGTGCAGCTTCTCATGTCCTGATACAGTATTTCTTCCCGGCCACTGATATTGACATTCACAGCTGTGTTGTACTCTCCCCTGTGCCCTGGACACTGGCCCTGTTGCTCTGCTGTGTTGTACTCTCCCCTGTGCCATGGACACTGGCCCTGTTGCTCTGCTGTGTTGCACTCTCCCTTCTGCCATGGCCACTGGCCCTGTTGCTCTTCTGTGTTGTACTCTCACCTGTGCCATGGACACTGGCCCTGCTGCTCTGATGTGTTGTACTCTCACCTGTGCCATGGACACTGGCCCTGTTGCTCTGCTGTGTTGTATTCTCCCCTGTGCCATGGACACTGGCCCTGTTGCTCTGCTGTTTTGTACTCTCCCCTGTGCCATGGACACTGGCCCTGTTGCTCTGCTGTGTTGTACTCTCCCCTGTGCCATGGACACTGGCCCTGTTGCTCTGCTGTGTTGTACTCTCACCTGTGCAATGCCCACTGGCCCTCCTGTTTGTAGTTTGCCTGTACAGATTATCTTGCATATGGTCAGCATTTTGTGACTTTCTCTTGTTCACTGTTGTTCTACTGTCACATCTGTGCAATATGCAGGTCTGCGCCCGTCCGCGACCCGGAGCGCCCAGCGGCCACAAACTCTGTCCAACTTGTGCCAGACTCCTGTAACCTAGTCATCTACTCATCTGAGGAGTTACACCGGCTCAGAGGTAATTTTCCCACCTGCCCCTGTCCTGATCTACTAGTAAGCGACCTGGCTAAATGCTCCCATTACAACTTCCCCCTCTGTCAAGAAATTATGCCCACAGTGCCTTTGACTTCACTCTACAAGTTTTGGAGCATTAATTGCCGATCCCTGCCTAAAAACAAAGATCATATTTTCGATCTCTTATCCTCTGCCCAGCCAGATGCACTGTTCTTGACCGAAACTTGGCTTCATGCCAGTTCCGGCCCAGATGTGGCTAGTGCCCTACCCTCTGAATACGTTATTGTCTGACAAGACAGGGACACGGGGAAAGGTGGCGGGATAGCGATTATTTTCAAGGCTACTCACTCTTGTCAATTGGAAGCTCTTCCATTTCCCGATTGCGAAGCTGCTTTATTTAAATTAGCAGTCTCCTCCCAACTGACTTTTTCGGGAATACTTATTTATCGTCCCCCCGATAAGTCTACCCGATGGTTATCATCATTTGCTGAACGAGTGGCCCAGCTTGCATTGAAGTCAGCCAATTTTACGATCTTGGGGGACCTAAACCTTCATTTGGAAGACACCCAAAATAATTTAAGTAGTATGTTTTTATCTGATTGTGAGGCAATTAATCTAATACTCCGCAATCTGGGTCCGACTCATCAGGCTGGCTACCTACTCGACCCAGTCATCTCAAACATACCACTAAGCATGGGCGAATTTTGCGAATCTCGCGTTCGCAAATTTTGCGGATTTGCGAACTCGCAATTCGCAAAATCCGCGAATTCTCGCAAATTTGCGGATTTTTTTTTTGTGTTCGCGCGTGTTTCTACCAGTTCGCGAGGGTTTTGTACAATTTCGCAAAACGCGAACTTACCTGTCGGGTCGCAAGTTTTGCGAACTTGTTGTTTCTACGTGTCCAGCCTGTTTGGGACACTCTTCTTCATCACTGCCACTCACTGTCACCACTGCCACTCTCTGACTACTCATGCCACCCTCTGGCCCACCCATGCCACCCTCTGTTTCATCACAGCACCCTCTGGTTGTCCAGTCAGTGTACATTATTGTGGCAAAGCAAAGCACACCTTCCCTGCCTCAAGTGACCTGAATTAATTTGGGGCTGATTAATGTGTCACAGAATATTTTTTTAGCTGGCACCTGCTTCCTTAGTGCTTCCTGATTAGTGATCTTTTGCACTTGCTAAGTGCTTTCATTGTTGCAAAATTAGGTACAACACCTGCCCTGCCCCAACTGACAATAATGAATTAGGGGCTGATTAATGGATTTGAACTTCCAGCCTGGCTCCTGCTTGTCTCCCTTAGCTGTAATTCAGGACCTTTGTGGCATATGTGTAACTATTCTGAGGTTCAGAGCTGGGTCACATAATAGTTGCAAGTAGGCAACTGAACTCTGGAGGGGCCCCTCAGGAAGCACTACAGGAAATGGCTACTAATGATGAGCCTGAACTTTTGAACCTGGTAAGTAGTTTCAGTTTTGCTAAGATCGTATTTCTGCAATTTAGCGCTTATTCGCGGGGCGCGAAGTTGTACTGGGAAGCCGCGAACTCACGCGAACAGTGCGAGCAAGCCATAAAATCCGCTGCTCGCGGATTTGCGGATTTTGCGGGAGATTCGCGAATCTCGCGGATTGCGAATTTACCGAAAATCCGCAAAATCCGCGAGCGAAACGGATTTTCCGCCCATGCTTACATACCACCTGACTGTAGTACCCCTGCTCTTCCTCTTGTATGGTCAGACCATTTTGCTATCTTTTTTAGTCTGACTGCAGTGAGTACTAGGAAAGAGTCCCTTCCTGCCACTATAAGCAGTCACAGAGCCTGGTTCAAACTAAATATTCCTGCGTTCAATGCAACACTACTTGCCAGCCGCCCTAACTCTAACTTAATGTGTAATTCGCTGAACCAGGAAGTTTCTACATGGCTGTCCTCCAATATTATTCGTCATCTACCATTAAGTTCCAGACGTCCCATCACCCACCTCCCTCCAGCTCCATGGTTCACGGACGATTTAAAAATTTTGAAGTCTAAATGCAAACAGCAGGAAAGATCTTGGAGAAAGACATATACCTTAAACGATAAATTAACTTATTGTCTGCACTTAGGCAGTACCATCGAGCCTGTAGAGAAGCGAAAGGCTCTTACGTCTCGGAGCCTATCAATAGCGCCACCAGCCGGCCGAAAGCTTTATTCTCAATGGTGAAAAAGCTCGCAGGTTCAAACACCTCTCCCACTCCACCGTCTTTGGGGGAAACCGAATGCAATGAAGTCGCTGATTTCTTCATCTCTAAAGTCGACATCATATATAAATCTCTCTCTTTGACTTCTTCCATGACATTGCACGATTTCTCCACCCCTGTTATACCTGCCCCCTTACCCACGGTGGCATTTATATCAGAGTGGCCCCAGTTCCACCAGACCTGGCTTTGCGATTGCATGGCTAAGGTAAATTCAGGCTCTCCCCTTGACTCAATTCATATTACTATTCTCCGACAGCTCTCTCCTGGTCTGCTCCTGATCATTCAAGAGCTTCTGAACTCCTCATTACGAGAATCTATCGTCCCTGACGATTGGAAAAGAGCCATGGTGAACTTTAAAAAAAAAATCAGGTGCTGATCCCAAGATATACTCCAACTATCGCCCCATTTCTCTGCTGCCAATGTTTTCAAAGATTCTGGAGAGACCTATTA
The DNA here is from genome assembly GCF_964263255.1 of Lissotriton vulgaris. Taxonomy (NCBI): domain Eukaryota; kingdom Metazoa; phylum Chordata; class Amphibia; order Caudata; family Salamandridae; genus Lissotriton; species Lissotriton vulgaris. The sequence continues at coordinate 242,771,568 of NC_141689.1, read as the reverse complement.
ATATCCATCTTACCTCCCATATCGAGGCTACAGGCTTCTTACATCCATCTCAATCTGGGTTTCGTACCCATTTTTCAACAGAAACCACCCTAGAACTTGCGCGCCCGCCTCGATCAGGGTGATACCGCGGCGCTTATTCTTTTAGACTTAAGCGCCGCATTTGACACGGTTTCACACTATGGGCCTTATTTATGAAGGCCTTGCGCCGCCGGTGCGTCACTTTTAAAATAGGAAAAAGTGACGCACCGGTGGCGCAAGGCCTTCATAAATAAGGCCCCATGTTCTTTTCAATACATTGAAGACTGCTGGGGTGACTGGCTCTGCATTGGCCTGGATCTCTTCCTTTCTGAGCGGTCGCTCATTCCAGGTTTTTTCTTCTAACTCTACCTCCTCTGTTCGATCGTCTGCGCATGGGGTGCCCCAGGGGTCCTCACTGAGCCCTCTGCTCTTTAACATCTATATGAGGCCCCTGGCAAGCATTGTGGAAGACTTTGGTCTTTCCCTTTACTCATACGCAGACAACACTTAAATCATTTTCTCTCTTTCTCCGGCTAAGGCGTGTGCCCCGTCTGCTCTCAAACTAGGGCTTAGCCAAGTGGCGGAGTGGATGCCGGCCAATCTCCTAAAATTGAAAGGAGACAAGACGGAGGTAGTCATCCTAGGCAAACACAAACACCTCTGGGGCCCTCAACATTGGCCACCAGAAATGGGCCCACTACCCCTGCCTGTTACACAGGTACGGAATCTTGGCTTTGTTTTGGATGAGTCACTAACTATGCGGCACCAAGTAGTCAAAGTGGCAGCATGTCCAGAACTCGGCCGCACGTCTACTTTGCAAAGTTCCTTGGAGATCCCCCATCTCCCCTTATCTTAAGGATCTGCACTGGCTTCGCATAGAAAGCAGAATCAAGTTCAAGGCCCTTTGCTTCATGCATAAGATCAAGCAGGGGCTAGCCCCAGCCTACCTCCAATCTCTCGTCCAACCTTACTCTTCTCCCCGCTTTCTCAGATCCTCGTCTCAAGGGAATTTCTCGATTCCACGTTTCAAACTGGCGAGAATGGGCGGTCGTTCCTTCTCTTGTCTTGCCCCTAAACTGTGGAATTCTCTTCCTGCCCCACTAAAACTGGAGCCTTCCCTTACGAAATTTCATAAAAAGCTTAAAACCTTGCTTTTTCCTCAGTGACGATTGCCTGACCCTTTCACTACTACCTTTCTGCTGCACCGGGAGACCCCATGTGGGTAGCTGTGCGCATTATAAATCTAGCTACAATACAATACAATACAATATGTGAATAAAGACAGTTACTCCTGTTGTGTGTTTTGTCAGTGTCATTGCTGATTACAGTTATTTTGGTGTGTGCATTTGGTTGCCTGTGCCCCATGCTCTATGTGTCACTTAAACATTGCCAAGCTCTTTGCCCGCATCACATTTCTAAACAGGGGTGACAGGGTCATCAGTCCATTCAAACACTGATACTTGTGTTATCTGTGTTGGCTATTTTACCTGTGATGCAGTTCTCTTTTTAGTGGTTTGATATTGTTGGCTACGTGTTTGCCATGTCAGGTTGGGGTACACTGCCAGCACAGGGTGTGATGCTGTGCACAGGTTTGCATGCAGGATGGGCAATGTCATGATGTATGTGTGTTATTCCTGTATATGTGCCCAGCTGTGTATGTGTTTGTTTATTTTATGTTGGCCCTTAGTCCAGGCCCCCTGGCCTACATGAGATGTTTGCTCTTGGGTGGTGAGGAGGTAAAATGTAAATTGATACCTGTATAGCGTGCTACTCACCCGCAAGGGTCTCAAGGCGCTTGTACGAATACCGCTGTGGAACCCGTCCTGCCTTTCCCTGTGAGGCGTCCACTCCTGGGCACCCCCAGGGTGAAGGCCAGGCATCCTTAGCATTGTGGGGCCGTTGTGGAGATTAAGCAAGCTATTACCCAGAGTTGCAGAGTGGGACTCTATGATTAGAATAGGCACCGAGGCGAGAATTATCAGGTCCGTGGAATTTTGAGCCCAAGACCCGCTGAGGCAGGGAATTGAACCCTGGTCCCGGGCTAGACTTCAGCATCAGGGTCTGCCGCTCTAACCATTGAGCCACACTTCTCCATCCTGAGGTGTGTAGTGTGAAGGGTGTGACTTTGTAGTGGGTGTGGGTGGGTGTATCCCCTGTATTGTGATAGACACACATGTGGCAGCCAGGAGTTGTGCGCCTGTAGTTTGGATTGTCCTGCACCGTGTAAAAGATTGTATGCACTTGTGTGAGTTGTCTGTTGTGCACTGTTCAGTGTGTTGGTGTGTCCATGCAGTTCTGTGTGACTCCTCCTTGTTGTTTTGGCCACTTATGAGTGTGCAAAGTGTGTAACTTGCACATCAGTGTTGTGGTTGTTTGATCATCAATGTGTCTTGAGTGCGTTTGGTTATACTGTGTGGCCCGGCTGCTCCTCACTGGCATTGTGTTTGTGTTTGTCATGCATTGCAGGCACATGGTGCCTTTTCTCCTCCTGTATGGCATGGTGTGTGTGGTGTGATGCCATCCCCTATGTGTGCCACTTGTGCCTAGCCATTGTGGGTCTGCACTCCCTCTAGTTGTGTATGGTACACCGCTTACATGTCGAATACTGACATGCAAGTCGGTTGAATTTGATGTTAGCTGTCCCCTTTGTTTACATGTGTATGTGCCTCCCCATCACTTCATTTGTGAGACTGTGCCTTGGGGTGCAGTTCTTGGGCCAGGAGTGATGTTGCACTCTGGACATTGCCCCAATGGATTATGTGTAATGTTCTTCAGGTATTTATCAGTGAGGATTGCCCATGTGCACTTGGGCTGTGTGTGCTGCCCAGTTCTCTGGTGTAGGTGGTTGGGCTCTGGTGTCCCAGAGTGGTGCATCCTGTTGTTGTTGTGTTGGATGTCAGCGTGTTGGCTGTGGTATTGCGTCACTTCCTGGGTGCGCTGTTGTTTTTGTGCTGTGTGGTGTGTGTGGTGAGGTTGTGTCAGTCATGTCTGTGTGTAGCTGTTGTGCGTGGTGTGCATACACTGCTTGTTGTGCTTACAGTGCTATGTGTATGTGGGCTTGACATTGTCTGATGTGCATCCCCTGATGTCCTGTGGTGTTTGATGATTTGTGCTTTCATGAGCATCTGTGGTTGGTTTGATGTGGCAGCGTAGGTCTGTGCAGGTGCACTATTTGTGTGATTTGTGGTATGTTAAGTGTGTGTTTTGTTCTTGAGTAATGATGTTGTGTGCTCATGTTGTGTTTGTGCTCCCATTGCCTTTCCATAGTTTGGCTGACAGGGTATGTCTATTTCTGTTGGGGTTCTGTGTGTGTTCCTGTAGTGTTTGTGCGTTGTTTTTGGGCAGGCATCTGTCCAGGCAATCCTGTGTGTGTGTTCTGTTCATGGCTACATCCAGGGTGTGTGTTTGTTTGTGTGTATATGTGCTGGGAAGTATTGGCATCCTTCAGTGTGTGAGGCACTGGTGTTGTGTGTTCCTTGTCAGACACTCCTACAGTGGCTGTCTCCCTAGTTGTCTAGTTGTTTGTTGTGTAGTGCAGGGTGTGTATTGTGCTTGCTTGTTGCTGTGCTTGTTGCTTGTTGCTGTGCATGGGGGTGCACAGGATGGGCACCTGGCCTGTGACTTGATGGGGTGTGTTGATGTGTGTTTGGGGGTGGTGTGTCCCTGTGGTCTTTGTGCCCTGCCCATGCCTTGTAGTGGCCCTGTCTTCTGCATTGTGTTCATCTGTTGACCGCGGCGGTGACGTGACCGGGAACGGGACGTTGCTGCTAGTTCATGGACGATGTGTGTCCCGGATGCAGAGGGGTGACTTGTTGGCAGGTAGGTAATGTGTGGGTGCCCTTGTGGATGTGTTGTGACCCCCAGCAGGGTGTCTGTTGTGGAATTGGACCCTGTGTCAGTCCGTGTGTTGTGTGTTGTATTTGTATATTTGCGTACCTGCAGCAGCGTCCGCGGCGGCCCATTTGATGGTAGTGCTGTAGCAGGTACATGACCGGATGCATATGTACAGTTGGGACCATGGCGTTCATGACCGGGTGGAGAGGCCCGGGTCGCTGCTATCGCGTCTGCCTGTTTAGGCCATCCTAATTTGTGGAGCAGGGCAGACGTCATTCCGCACGGCAGTGAGTCTCCATTGGCTCCCACCGCCGCGGTAGCGGGCGCACTTTGATGGCGGTGCGCGTCGCTCCACGGCGGTCGGGAAATGACCTATGTTATGCTGTACTAATATGGTGGACATGAGTACCACAGCTTGCGGGCGGAAAAGGGCTTCTTTCCACCCCGCCAACACCACGGTGGTGCCACCGCCCGACATCCTAATGGATTTTTGGAGCTGTCTCCAAATGCTTTGGTTGAAATGGTAATAGCAACCTCTGTGATATTTGGGGGGGGGGGGGTGATTATGTTCTTTTGTAGATAGTACTCTAGTTTCTTCAGTGATAGCTCTACCATAAGAGTAGTATTTACTACACTTCCAAACAACTTTGAGTCGTGTTTGCTTTTCTTCGGCATACACATATCCCATATAGCATAATAACATATTATTTTTTTGAGACATCACAAATTCAGCACCTTCTGTCATGTTTGTATTTGTTGTGCTAGGAGAGATTAGATAAAATACATTTTAAGTATAAGCACATTTATATATATTTTAAAAGCATTTATATTTCAATTATTATACTTACAATGTTTCTTGTGATGCAATTGGTAATATTCAGGATATTATTTCAAGCTTTTACCTGTATTTTGATGATGTATTTTCTGTTGGCGAGAGAAAAAAACATTTGATTATTCTATTCTTTTGTTTAATTTTTATAGGTTTTTCGAGGGGAAGCTATTTTGGAGTTAGCATTTTATGTTTTTAAAATAACAAGCATATATACTTACTTTTTAAATTTGTGGAGTTGTTTAATTTGAAGAAGTACGTTTTTGATGTTTTTAAATTTTTCTGTAAAGGAGAAATAAAAGAAATAAAATATGTATTAGACGTTTTGACTTAAAAACTGTTGTAGGTTTCTTTTAAAAATGTAAAATATACTAACATTCATTTATTTTTTCTGAGGAAGATGTAGAAAGTTTTGTGCCGTGTTTAGAAGATGTTTGTAGAGGAGATATAAATGGTAAAAAATAAAGGTTAGTTAAAGTGATTTAATAAATAGTTTTACTTTTAGGCTACTACGTTTGTTTTAATTTAAGAATAGTTTAACTTACTTTGGGTAGTTCTGCAATATTGTTTTCTGGAAGAGTATTTTTTTCAGGAAACAGTTGGGCAGAGTTTCACCTTCTTCTTTCGTTTGAGTTAGAAGTAGGAAATAGATGTTGAAAAATGTATTAGTTGCTTTATTTTATTGGTTTATTCAAAAATGGGAGCATTTCATTGGTTGTTTTGAATTTTTTTATTTAATAGGCTGTTTGTTTTCATATATGGAAAATGCTAGTTAGTTACTAATTAGTGTGAAAATATTGTATTTTCGTTTGTCTCCTTTAAATATATGTTATATTTTTTGAGTAATTATATTGTGAAAGTATTATATTACTTAGCAATTTTTTTTAAAGGTTTGTAATATTTGTTGTGTGACACTTTTATTTTTATATGTATATGTATTAGTAAATAATTATTTTATGTTATATATTTGTTGTGCAGTGTATTATAATATAAATATATATTGTTTTGTTGGAGTTATATTTTATTCAATTATTTGTGCATAGTCGATATTCCTAAAAATTCGATGTTGGTGTCATCTATATTTTTGCATTCAATATTTTTGTTGGTTTGTCTTTATTTTACTACCTGACGATATTTTTTCCGATATTTTTTCGTTCGATATTGTGTATTTTGATATTTGTTATTTACGATATTTTGTACTCGATATTTTTGTATTTCATTAAATAGGTATTAGAATTCGATATAATGGTAGTCGATACTTTTTTGCCGATATTTTTTGTATTCTATATTTTGGTAGTCGATATTATGTCAGTGATCCGGCCGGAGGCTGTAGGGATAGGACTGACTGCGAGTGGGCAGATCACAGGCAGGAGAATCAGCAGGCGTGGCTTCTTGCCAGCATCCTCTTGGACTCATCAGACTTTGACTTACAAGGCCATTCCCTGCTGTGCCGCCTTCCTAGTACTCTGGCCAGCCAGCATTGTCGTCGCTGCCGCATAATTGGGAGGGCTGGGATTCTGGGCATTTTCGCACAAGGTCTTAGGCCATTTCCTCTAGTCCGGGGAACCAGACTTTCTCCCGCATTCGTGACATAATCTTTGTGGCGCCATGGTGTCCTCCGTGTGCCAGCTACATGACATGGCATCTCAGGGTCTTTGGAATCACAATGCAGGAGGAGTAGTGCTAAATTCGTCCCATACCCTCCACATCTTCGTCACCCCTCCTTTTCCTCATTCGTCCAATCATTGGCATCCTGGAACAAGTGCGTCCATGTGCCGATCTGTACATCATTGAGTACTCGGATGATGACAGGGTCCGCTTTGGCAGCTTCCTTATTGTCCTCCAGACTAAGGGCTCCGGGACACGCAGCCTTTAAAACCATGTTGATATAGTCTTCCACTCTGTCAGGGTTGTTGTGAATCTCAGCTGGTGTTGGGTTCTGCGACCCTGACCTATAGACTACTTCCATCTGGTAGTGTTGTAACTGGATGGCCCATCTCTCGATGCGCGGAGGCGGGTGAGAAGCTGATCCTTGAAAAAGCAGGGCAAGGAACTGGTGGTCTGTTATAGCCTTGAATGGTTTACCACTCAAGTATGGGTGGAAATGCCCGCAGGCTTACTTGATCGCAGGGACGTCTCGCTCGATTTGTGCATAGTGTGCTTCTGTTGGTTTCAATGATTTGCTCGCGAATGCCGGTGCTGCCCATCGCCCTGGTTCTTGTTCCTGAGCTAGTACAGCTCCTAGCCCGATGGAATGGTGCATTTGTCAGGGTCAAAGTACACAAGTGTGGTTTTGTTGAGGAGGGGATCTTTGATTCTTTGGAATGCATCGTCTTCCCAACGACCCCAAGTCCACTTCATGTCTGTCTTTGTGAGGTCTCTCAATGGCTTGGCAAAGGTCACAAGTTCTGGAATGATAAATATGGCCATCTATAGGAAACCCCTCACTTCAGAAGGTGTGTTGAGTGCTGGAGCTCGATTGAATGTCTGTAACTTGCCGGAGTCCACCTGTATTCCATCTTGGTTATAGACATACCCTAAGAACTCAATAGATGGCTGAAAGAATGAACATTTGATTTTATGCAGTGCCTCCCAATGTTCTTTGAGGTGTTTGAGAGTGGCTTTTAGATGTTTATGGTGTTCAGCACCAGTAGATGAGTGGATCAAAATGTCATTGCTGAGATTCAGGACACTGGGTAGCCCAGACAGGCTCTCGCATATGGCGTTTTGAAATACCTCGGCAGCCAATGATATTCCGAAATTCAGGCACTTGTATCAGCAAAGCCCCAGGTGGGTGCTGAAGGTGGTGTGTGTGCTGAAAGTGGTGATATACCGGCTTTCCTCTGCTAGTTTCAACTGATGATATCCGGCGTTAAGATCCAGCTTTGAAAACCAGGGGAAGCAGTTGACATCCGATATGATATCGTCCATGGTAGGTGTAAAGTGCTGCTCCCACTTTATGGAGCATTTGGTTGTCTCATGTCAATACATAAGCAGATTTTCCCAGCTTGTTTGGGTTTTTCTGCGATCACCAGCAGGAAGACCTAGGGTGTTGGCCCTGATACATTTTCGATTACACCTTCTTGTTCAAGTCCCTCGAGTTACTTCTCCACCAGCGGGCGAAGATGGAACGGAATGCAGTGGTGTACGAGTGCCACTGGTGTTACGAGTGGTGGTCGATGTGAAGTCTCACAGGGGGATACTTGAGACAGCCCAGCCCGGTGAACAACTTGGGAAACTGGTCTAGCAGATTGTCAATTTGTTGTGATCGTATGCTGTTGGCGAAGGACACCAGGCTAAGGTCTTCTGCTGTGTGGCTGCCAATCAGCTTGTCAGTTCTTGGTTGATGACGGGAAATGTCGTTGTGACTTCTTGGGTATCGAATTGTATAGGTACTAACATCTGCCCTCGGAGGGGAAAAGGGGAATGGCATCCATATGCAAAGATTTTGGTATGTGACAGTACCAATTGGGGTTTGGGCCAAAGGCGGTTGTACGATTGAACCCACATTACATTAACAGAAGCTCCGGGGTCGATGATGGCTTTCACCTCTGATTCCCCCACTTGGATGACACATGTCGGTTGTGATCTCTTGCGATGTTTCAATTCCCTTGTGAATGCTATGAGAAAAATCTCTTCTCCTTTTCTTCCGGGTGGGGTCCTCGAACCTACGGTTTTATTTCCCTTGCACTCTGGAGTCATCTTGCCATCTTGGTATGCTAGGTTCATGAGGGACAGTTGGTGTAGTGTTTTTGTCAGTAAACTGTGTTCTTCTAGCATTTGCTCTGGATTCTCTTTCTGCAGACTGATGCAAAATGATTTTGGATTCTGCAGTTGTAGCAGAGGTGGCCTTGAACTGGGCACTCGCTGATGGGGTGTTCTTCCCTGCGGTGTACAGTAAAAATGTAGAGTTTTTTTATATCAAATTACATTAATATCGATTCAAAAATATAGAATGGACACAATATCGACTGGACATAATATAGACTACAAAAATATCGACTAGAATAGCATTAATATCGATTCCAAAATATAGAATGGACAAAATATCGAATAGACTGAATATAGACAACAAAAATATCGAATTAGAGTTAAGTAAGGTAATATCAATTTTTTAAAGTGTTTTTATGTTACTGTATGTGTGAAAGGTGTATATTTATTTTATAATTTATTTTAATTAATTAATTTTATGGTATTTTATTTTTGCGTAATATAAATCAGTAGCGGGTTGTGGGTTTATAAGGGAATAGGGTGGGAAGTAATTTAATTATAATTAATTAAATATGTTAATTTATTTATTGGTATTTATTTTGAATTAATTGTTAATTATTTATTAATTGGTAATTAATTAAAATTGTATTGATAATTCATTTTAATTAATTGATTAATTGATAATTATGTTAATTATATTAATTTATTTTCTGTAGCGGGTTGTGGGTTTATAGGGGAATAGAGTGGGAAGTAATTTAATTATAATTACTTAAATATGTTAATTTATTTATTGGTATTTAAATTGAATTAATTTTTAATAATTATTAATTGGTAATTAATTAAAATGTAATTGGTAATTAAATTTAAATAATTGAATAATTCTTAATTAATTAAAATAAAATTTGGTAATTCATTGTTAATTAATTAATAATTGGTTAGTAATTAAAATATAGTTGGTAATTAATTTTAATGAATTGATTAAATGTTAATCATGTTAATTGTATTCATTTCTTTTCAGTAGTGGGTTGTGGGTTTATAGGGGAATAGGGTGGGAAGTAATTTAATTATAGATAATTACATTTTTTAATTTATTTATTGGTTATTTTAGTTGAAATTAATAATTTATTATAAAAACTAATAATTATTTAAAAAAAAATAATTAGTATTAATATTTAAATAATTTTCAATCATATATGAAGTATTTGCGTTCCCTACTGTTGCACTCTCTGGAGTGGGAATAGTAATTTTTCCCCCTACGCTATCCAACGCTTTCCCTACTGTTGCACTCATTGGAGTGGGAATAGTAATTTGTATCCCTACGCTATCCAATGCTTTCCCTACTGTTGCACTCACTGGAGTGGGAATAGGAATTTTCACCCCTACGGTATCCAAGGTTTTCCCTACTGTTGCACTCTCTGTAGTGGGAATAGTAATTTTTACCACTATGCCATCAACGTTTTCCCTACTGTTGCACTCAGGGGAGTGGGAATAGTAATTTTTACTCTCCCGCTATCCAACGCTTTCCTTACTGTTGCACTCATTGGAGTGGGAATAGTAATTTTAACCTCTACGCTATCCAACGCTTTCCCTACTGTTGCACTCACTGGAATGGGAATAGTAACTTGTACCTTCCCGCTATCCAACGCTTTCCCTACTGTTGCACTCTCTGGAGTGGAAATAGTAATTTTTACCCTCTTGCTAGCCAACGTTTTCCCTACTGTTGCACTCACTGGAGTGGGAATAGTAATTTTTATGCCTACGCTATCCAACGCTTTCCCTGCTGTTGCACTTTGTGGAGTGGGAATAGTAATTGTTATCCCTACGCTACCCAGCGCTTTCTCTACTGTTGCACTCTTTGGAGTAGGAATAGTAATTTTTACCCCTACGCTATCCAACGCTTTCCCTACTGTTGCACTCTCTGGAGTGGGAATAGTAATTCCTACCCTCCCGCTATCCAACATTTTTACTACTGTTGCACTCACTGGAGTGGGAATAGTAATGTTTACTGCTACGCTATCTAATGTTTTTCCTACTGTTGCACTCACTGGAGTGGTAATAGTAAATTTAACCCTCTCTCTATTCTATGGTAAATATATTGTATATTTTATTATTAATACTATGTATATATATATATATATATATATATATATATATATATATATATATATATATATATATATATATATATATATATATATATATATATATATATATATTCCCAACTCCTTCCTACAGAGTACGCCGTCGCCTGCCAGATCAGCGGGTGTATCGTCGTAGGAGGACTTCCGTAGCCAAGTCCTTAACATTAATTTTCAAACGCGCAGCGAAACACCACGCTTGACGATACCATGTGCTGGCCAAAATTCTTTTATTTAAGTCAGCCCCTCGGACGCGTTTCGCCTGTCCTGCAGGCTTGATCACCGAAGGCTAATGTTTTTAGCGGCCATTATAACATCAGTGCAAAATACAACCCCGATCACGTGACAGCGAACTACAAGATAGACATAAGTAAAAGACTCGTAGTTCAAGCAGCCTAGTGCATTATTAGCGAGTTCTAAACATTTCGCAAACAACTCGTAATATTTATGAGTTGCCCGGATTAAATGTCATGTTGAAAGTGCAACATTGTATATACACATTCGCGCAAGTTTTTCGGCATAATTATAACTACAATCATGTGTTTGAGCTGGAGGGAGCCGTGATGCTCAACTACCATAGTTCAAAACTTTTCTGAATGCCACATTATTAAACTCGCGCATTGTCATGTATTTTACATATTGCCCCAGTGGGCATATAATTATATGCACAACAAGAAAAAATCTTTTTAACACTCCTGTTTTAAATTAAGCCTCCAGTGGGCTTGTTAAGTCTCATGTCTATCTCTAAACAATGAGTGAAACCCCAAATATCCCCATATTGCAAATTCATTATATTAAAACCATACATAAAAATCCTCAGCTAAACACAAGATTAGCACCTTAAACAACTGTAGGAGCAAAAACCTGGTATACTTGATCCCGTGCCACTGTGGTCCAGGAGATATAGGGGAAACTGGAAGAGAACTTAAAGTCAGAATAGGAGAACATAAATCTGCCATTAGACTCAATAAGGAAAATGCCCCCTTGGTAAGTCACTGGAAAGAGAAAAAACATAGCGAGACAGATATAAAATTGGTAGTCCTTGAAAAAATTAAAGAACAGACTAGAATGGGGAATAGTACTAAGAGGCGTAAGCAACAAGAACAGTGGTACATGATAAAATTCAACACAATTAAAAATGGATTGAACACCAGAGAGACCTGGGATGCCTTGATTTAAGAAATCGATGTGGGCACTATATAAATAACTAAGCAATCCGCTTTTAGGATATGGATCCCGAGGAAACTATGGGGATAGGGGTAGAATATACAAAAAGGGACCCCTGATCTATGGTAAATAAGACCCAAGTAGATCTAAAATTAGAATAATTAATAAGACATAGTACTGGGAACCACTTAAAGATGGTTGCCGTTCTTATAATACAACACAGTACACTGATAAGCCCTGTGTGTAGTGGTTATAAGAAGGCGGGGTGTGAAATATAAATATACAAAAATATAGAAATAAAATATAGAGTAGGTTACTTAAAACAAAGGACAGATAGCCTTGTGTAGTATGAGAGTTTAGAAATAATAGACAAGGAGCGCATGGTTAGATTTTGGAGAAATACGGATAACGGATATACTAACTCATGCCCTCACAATTAGATTAAAATGTCTCTGGGTCCCCACACAGTAATTTGTATGGAAAATACCCCGTAGAAAGGCTAACGGGGTTGGTTATCTGCCATATAATACAATGGTGACACAGATTAGTAAACGCCCCTGTAAGATGGCCGCCGTCATACCGAGGAAAAAGAACGCTCTCAGAGCATGCGCGATTAGAGAGTGTTAGCCTGACACCACAGCTGTAAAATATTAGTTACGGTGGATATAAGCGCAACAGGGGAACACCCATACTGAATAGAAAAAACGAGACGAGACGTACCCGTGGTAGTAACGGAGAGAACGAAGCAAGAGGTAAGCAAGGGAACTTATGTGGGTTTTTACTAGAAGCTCTACTTAAGTCTGAGATAATTACTCGATAAGGGGGCAGTGAGAAGGAAAAAATCGAGCATTCCAGTTATACGCCGGTCTCTGGGGGTTTTAGGGGTAGTTATGATGCAGTAACACCACCGGAATGTAGGCTAAACATGTACAAAAAATATGAGGTACAGAGAGGTAAAATAGGAGAAACTCAGGACTGGGAATGGCCTCTTAACAAAGAAAACACGGTGCATTACAATGCATATAAATATAGAGGGAGGTGAGGCACTCCAGGCAAAATACTTAAAAGGTAACGAAAACATTGAGAGATATATTCTATCCATTAGATGCGGGGCAGGATGTAATTAAAATATAGGATTCCAAAAGTAACCGTAGTCAGATCTCCCTGTGTCCGGGGTCGGGCTTATAAAATAGGTAGAGAATCTGAGGTCTATATGAACATAGATATTTGAGGCATAGCACTCGACAGCAGGCCAATGTGAGAGGTGGTTTTCGTAAATGGCATGTATCGCTACCACTGCAGTACATATTGATTTCTACTAGCCGGTACCAGGACGCGATTGGCAGTCCGAATGTACAGTGAAACCACGGGGAACGAGGTGCCTCGAATAACACGAGGTAAGGAAAAAGTGAGAGGGACCGGTTAGGTAAAATACAGGCAAGAGATAAGAAATACAAAAAAACGAGTCCTTTTCCATATATTTATATTAGGAGCCCTTAACAGAAACGATTGAAACCTACCGGAGCATTTGAATCAGTAACCTGCAGAAGCAATAGAAAAAGAAAAAAGACCTGTCCATTCAGTCTTTCTTAAAGAAAAACGGTAATGTGTGACCCTTTTCTAAATATATAAAAAATGAGCAATAGGGCCACATTAGTTGAAATAAAATGCCATCCATATATTTATCCATCCTACTATTAGATTGAACATCAAGTCTCCAGAATAACCTGACCTGTTGACCATAGTGTATGGTTGAATGTGAAAACTAATGCATACAAAGACTGGAATAATTAGAATACTCAACTGAGAGGTCAGTATATATAAGTCTAAATGGCATGAGTGATGTAGTGGAGCTGGTTACTTACTACAGTATAACGGAGGGACCAGTCACCTGGGATGATAGAGAATGTATGATTATAAATAAATAATATGTAATCTGAAACATGAGATATATAGAGGAAGGAACCAGTGCTATAATGAAGACATGCACTAGACCTTGCGGGTAGATACATGACCAATGCACATATCAATGTTGTAAAGATGTATGGTTAGCTGTTGGATTGTTGACAGGGAGGGGGTAGATACATGACCCATGCACATATCAATGTTGTAAAGAGGTATGGTTACCTGTTGGATTGTTGACAGGGATGTTATACTACTATGTTAATGTACAAACACAAACATGTACTGACTGATACTTCTCTAATATACAGAAAGGATACCGGTCTATTGAACTTGATGACCCCAAGTGAATACATATTGTCCTGATGAAGGTGTGACCATATCTGCGGGCTCAAACACCGAAACGTGTCGACGCAATTTTCCAAAAGAGAATTCAAACAAAACCTAGGAGACTCTAGATATATCGTATCTTGCAATACTGGAAGTCTTAATGAATTTTTTCAAAGGCTATTGAATCAGATAATCTGTAGCAACATCAATTGCTCTATTGAAAATAGGGGGTTTCTTTTGTTTATGTTCTTTTCAATTGACCTTTAATCTATTGTATGATTATTTCTGACGATTTGAAAAATGTATCATTTCTTCCTTTTTTAATATGCTGTATAAGTGTAGTTTTACTGTTTTTTTAATAATCTTTTTTATGTTATGAGATGTTTCTATGCTAAATGTTTTCAGTAGAATCCAATCGACTCTTTACTGAAATTTTAACAAATATCATTTTTTAATAAAAAGATTGTAAACGTTATAATCTAGTTCGTGACCAGTGATTTGAGCAATACATTTAATGCATGCTGTGAGTGAATGAGATAGGAATACTGTAAGTTGGGTGTGAGTATTCTCATCTACAAACCTTTCCAGGGATAGCCCTTTGACTTTTTAGTGCCAATAACAGTAGATGCCTCTTGTACCTGTTCCCCCCCACCCCATCCTTCACATGCAGCAGACCTAATCGCGATGTGCGAGGGAGTTCCCACCCCAATACCTCAGACAAACAGTCCCACACCCCCATCAAGAATCTAGCTAGTAAGCTACAACTCCACACCGTGTGGAACGTCCCTGCCTCCCTCCCACATCATAAACAATTGGAAGATGCAATGAGGCCTGCCCGCCACAATCTCTCTCTGGTATAGTAAACCCTGTGCAAGTATTTAAATTGGAGGAGCCGCCGACGCATCGGTATGGCCACGCTTCTCGGGGCCTCTAGTGTCTCCCGCCAATCCTCTTCCTCCAGTGCCCCCACATCCCCTTCCCATGACTCTCGGAGCTTCATTAGTGTTGAGGAGCAATGTGTGACAAGTGTCTGGTGTATGCGAGATATCTTTTTATCTCCTAAGTCCCCCATGAAGACCTTGGCCTCTAATGGACTAAACTCTGGGAGGGAATCTATACTCGGCATAAGGGCATGGCGGAACTGCAGGTAATGGAAGAATTGGGACCAGGGCATGTCATATTCGTCGCGTAGGTCCTGGAAGGATTTAAGTGTCTTTCCCGACAGTACATTCCCTAGTGTCGAAATTCCGATATTATTCCAACCCCTGAAACCCTGGAGAGACACTAGGGCAGGCAGACGTTCATTATTCCATAATGGGGTCTCCGCTGTCAGCGTGCCCCACCACCCGATTCGGCGCAGTGCCTGCCTCAAAATCTGGAATACAAGTTGGGTTGCCGCCGGTAGCCTATTTCGCAGCCGCTCTGAGTATAAAATCACATGTAGGGAGTTAGAGCCCATAAGATTTTGCTCCAGGGCATATGCTGGATCCCCCCTGTCCCCATACCACCATTCATTCAGGACCAAAAGATGGGAGACTTGGTAATAAGAGAGGATATCGGAGGTCGCCAAACCACCACAATATGTTGACAGGAAACACGTCCGCAGTGCCAACCTCACCGCTCCTCCGGCACAGAGAAATTGCCCCAGCGCTGAATTCAGTTGACGGGACCACTGGGGTGAGATCGGGTAGGGGTGATTCTATAATTGATAGAGCAATCGGGGGAGGGCCACCATCTTAAAAATGGCCGATCTGCCATAAATAGTGAGGGGCATACGGGACCACGTCTTCATCTCCGTCCGGGCCACTGCTTTTTTGGTTTGTTATTTATTATTATATTTCTTCTCCTTTTTTCCCATTCTTTCCAGGTGTGGAGCTAATGCCTGAGGATGTCTTGTGCCGGTTCATTGTGCAGGCTTCTCCATGGCTGGGAGTCAGCCCGGGAGCACATGAATTGCTGCGCAGTGGGCAGGGCTTGCTCCAGCCTGTAACTCACTGTGGTCTTCAGGCTTGAAAAGTCACATCGCTGTTCCATTGATTTTTGCTTGGCTGAGCGGGAGAAGGTGTTGGCAGCCGGTGCAGTGCTCTTGGCTCCTGCAGTGATGACACAGCCTGTAGGAATGCGGGGTCGGAGTCGAGTCTTCCCAGTATGTGATCAATGCACATCACAGGCTCAACGATGACGGGCCCGTCCCGTCCTCGTAGCCAGTGTGGTGGTGGAAGGTGCAGGCCTTGTGTGCCACCTGCACTTGGATGCGCCCTGTTCCCAGAGCGCCACGCACACATGACACATGCACACAGTGTCTCAGTGGGAGAGTGAGATCCAGGGCATTGAACTCCCTTTTATTTTAACCCTCATGGCCACGCCTGGCCAGAGGATGTGGTGTATCTACATCCAGGCATCTCCCCTGAGAGCAGGACCCCTAACCTGCTACACAACACTGCATGTATTCCTAATTCCGGGGCCTCAACTGTTGAAATTCTTCACTTGCTTCAAGCAGCTGGTGGTAACTGTCTGCGGAACCCTCTTTTGTTTCACAGGGTGCATTTCAGCATCCGGTAAACCAGGCCTCTTGTTCCTTAACCAAGTAACCCTGGGTGTAACAACACCAGACAAATCAGAATTCACTTGAGCTGTATATCACCCATAAAATATGAGTGAGAGGGAATTTTAATGAGTGCCTAAATCTAAACTGTGGAACACGGTGCAACACAACAGCGAGAAATGGTAAATGCTTAGGGACGGCATCTCACAAAAAAATAGAAACATGCCAAGATTCATGGATGGAAATAAGAAAAAATTTAAACCTTCTGTAGAAAAAGATTACAAGATTTTTTGGTGAAATTAAAATGGTTAAAAAGTGACGCCTGTTTGAAAACAGTAGACTCATAGATTTCTTTTTAAAGTTGCAAATCATTTTTATTATGACTAATACATCAATAACTAGCAAAACTGCAGAAACTGTATAGTTAACATCACACTCTCACAGAGGGAAATAAACATGTGATGACCAGAGCAGAAAACAGTCGACCAACATGTATGACATCATAACACTATACAACAAAAGAACCACACAGTTTTAATTTTAAGCCACAAGTTCTTGTAATACCATATCATTGACATCACTAGACATTGCATGGGCGAGAAAGTTAGAGTAAAAAGGATGGGCTGATCATATGACACCGGGGAAATGGGAGAGAAGGTGAAATGCAGGAAGCAAGCAGAGAGAAATATAAAGAGTCATGGCTGTCATCTGGCCCATATCATGAGGATGACCCTGAGCAAGTCATGGATTGAACTTGATAGATCTTATAGCTTAAGTGGCCAAATAAGGAAGCATTTATGAGTATGGGAAGTAGTGCTACAGAATGACTCTTTACGTACTCTTACATGCCATTATGAATCAGTACGATATGTCCAACTCTATTAGTAAAAGTGCAAACCCCACACAGTTCTTTCTATTTGTAATGAATGGGGGAACGTCATGCTTTTTGGTCCTATACTCTCCCATTTTTTGACTCATACTGATGGTGACTGACTCTGACTGCGCCCTGGACTCTGTTAACGAAGCCCAGGGCCAGTGCTGTGATTAGTAAGGTTTTTGGTAATTATGTATAATTGCAATTGGCTATGACAGACCCTGTTAGTCCCTAACTTATAATAGGGTGGAGGGATTCAAACTACATATAAGTCCCTAGTATATATTAGGGCAGTGGGGTTTAGAATTAGAGGCCCAGTAGATTTCATTATAAGACAGGAGGCTACATTATGCATTAATCCTTTAATGCAGCTCACAAACAGCCGCTTACATCACAAAGACTAGAACAAGAACAAGGTGATACCATAGTATCAATAAAAGGCATGTGCCAGAGAAGATCAGCCTCTTTTAAATGCTGCTCTCAAACAGATAAGTTGTCTTCCTTACTCCTCTTTCAGTTTGATTTTACTGATATTGATATTGTTTAGAGCATATATATTTATAAGCTAGAATATTGATGTTAAATTATATGTGATTTACATATACACGTTTTAGAAGTTGTTTACTACTTTGTCCCCTGTTTTGGCTCAAGCCCTGCCTTTCATGCCTTTTGGTTACCCTTGCCGTAATCCCTCCCCTCAAGACTTCTAATTTATGGTTGTCTTGCCCTCACCTCTCTTCCCTCATGTCCGATTCCAGGGACTTTCCTTTCTATAATGTTTTCACCCCTGCGATACTCCAGATGCGCGATCAATGTAGATGAGAATATCGCGCTTACCACGAAATCAAGGCGCTTGGGCTTTCTCATTTACGATTGACCAGCTTTCTCTTCATCTGTTCCCTTTCACTCGCGCTCGAAGCACTCGCTCTCAAACAACGAGCGTCTTGCTACCGCACGCATTTAGAGAAATGACCCTCGGCAGCGGCGGTGCAGCGCGCCCTGCCTCCTAAGGGTCATTCCTCTTTCCCTCGAGGTTTCTGTAGCTCGAGCGCGTCGGTTGCTCAGGAGAGCATTTCCGACGCGACTTTCAGCTGTTTTCTTTCGGCTCTCTTCATCGCTCTGCAAAAAACTGCATATAAAGGGCAAACGAGGCATAATTGTTGTAATTCATTCTAGAATTGCTATTTTGATAAAATATATTTTTAAAAAAGGCCAAGATTTATTTATAATATTTTAATTAGCATGAGATGATATATTGGCATGGGGTGATATATCTGTTGAATATCATTCTAGAATACGTTTAATAAACTATTTGGGACATTATATAACCAAAATCTGTTATACCCTTTCATAATTTATAAATTCAATTACAACATTTATAAATTTGATTATTTATTCCTCCCGATATTTATAAGACATACATTGACACTATGTCTGACATGGAGTCCGACGACGCAGTCGCTAGCTCTCCTAGCCACACTAGTGACTCTTTAAAAAAAAATTCTAAAAAAAGAGATGTGGTCATGCATGTTAGATACTCTCAAAGAGGAGATGTCCCACAAAAGAGCGCTGATCAATGAAGGCACCACTCCTCTTTAACCCCCTTTCTCCAAAGCTCATAAGAAAGTCAAGCACAATGTAGGCACTACTGGTGTTAACCCAGTTGACATGGGAGGTCCTAGCACCTCACGCAGTTTGGGAGGCCATAGCGCCTCAAAAGGTGATGGTGCCCCTCACGGCACAATTAGGATGGGTGTCCCTGGCAGCACAGTTTTGGCGGGTGCCCTTAGTGGCACAACTGGTGACAGAGCATGTGTTGACTCAGACTCCTACTCTGATGTAGTAGAGGTCTATGATGAGCCTTACGACGAGTTCGTATTTGACCTTAACGATAACGACTTAGACGACATGGATCTAAATGCACTTTCTGAGGCAGACTCTTCCCCTTCCTCAAAAGACGCAATTCTTCATCCTCTAGGTGGCGAGATGTTCTCCCCTAATAACATTTCCCGTCCTAACAGCACTAGATGGTTTCCTCATGACCATGTCGCTAAGTTTGTTACCAAATGGCTAAAGAACACTCTCGAGAAAGATACACGCAATACCATGCGGTCCGAGTGCCCTAGACCATGTATTGATGATAAGGTCTGCCAGACCCCTAATATAGATCCAGACCTCATTAAGTTTTTATTTAAACTGGGAAAGGATCCTAGGAAAGGTCTTGAAAGGGACCTTAAGGCGTGTCAAGATCACCTTCTGGATATCCTCGGCCCACTTACCAGAATCCTCGACCTAGCAGAGGAATCCCATATTTCAAATAATCCCCTTGACATTGATCTAATAAGAGGATGGAGCCAGAGGGTGATTGTACTCCTAGGCAATGCTAATTCTGGGCTTAATTTGGAAAGAAGAAAAACTATCCTCAACAGGATCAATGGCAGAGGCTTCTCCTCCCGTGGAGCATCAAACAACAACTCTCAAAGTAAGTGCCCTTTCTTCTCTTTCCCCTCCCAGGGTCGGGGGAGACTCAAACTCTTTTTTCACGTTTGGAAGAGATTTACACAGGACCCGCGGGTTCTAAAGACAGTCCGGGGTTTCAAGATAGACTTTGTAGACACTCCTTGTCAGACCACTACACCAAGACCTCTAGACCTTCCTTTGGAACATCTAGTAATCGTCAAGGAGGAGGTCTCCTCTATGCTCAAGAAGGGTGCCATTATCAAGGTACCTTAGTCGTAAAGAAAATTTGTAAGTACCCTCTTCTTGGTCGAGAAGAAGGACAAAGGTTGGAGACTACGAGAGGTAAACAAATACCTCGTTTATCAACACTTCAAGATGGAAGGGATCCATCTTCTCAGAGACCTTCTCCTTTACGGAGATTGGCTGGTCAAATTGGACTTAAAAGATGCCTATTTTACCATCCCTATGGCCAAGAAACATCAACCCTTTCTCCAGTTTATTTGGGACGGACACCTCTTTCAATTTCAGGCACTTCCTTTCGGTCTCTCATCCGCCCCTTGGTGTTTCACCAAGGTCATGAGAACGATTGTTTCTATTCTGAGAGCAAGAGGTATTCGACTAATTATCTACTTAGACGACATCCTCATCATGTCTCAAACTCATGCCCAAATATTGGAAGATCTCAAGGTCTCCATGGACCTCATAGAGGACCTCGGCTTCATTATAAACAGGGAAAAATCCATCCTGACGCCCTCAAAATCCCTAGAGTTTCTAGGTTTCACTGTGGACACCTACAGTTGTCTCCTCTTACTTCCCAAAAAGAAAATTGCCAAAATTGGGAAAGAAATCAGATTTGTTCTGAGACAACAATCTCTCTCTCTCCGAGAATTGGCCAGACTCCTGGGTCTTCTTTCTTCTTCGATCCAAGCTATCTTGCCAGGTCCACTAAATTACCATGCTCTTCAGAGGGTGAAAGCCAATGCACTCCACTCCGGTCTTTGGTACGGGGACTATGTTTCTCTAGACCAACAAGCAAAACTGGAACTCTCTTGGTGGCTGGACAATTTGGACGCCGGGAATGGAAGGGCTATCTTCGGCTCGACCCTGGACTTTGTTTTGGAGTCAGATGCCAGCCTTCACGGTTGGGGAGCACGTCTGGAGGTGAGGTACGAGGTCTGCGGATATATCAGATCTGGCCAATATTCTGGATGTTCTGTCTGGAACACAAGATTTCTTTGAGGGCGGAATATCTTCGAGGGGAAATCCAATGCCTCAGCAGACTGGAACTCGAGATTCCTTCAAGATTTCAGCTATTGGAAACTCGATGTGTTAATTTTCAATTCCCTGGATCATTTCTGGGATCCTCTCGACGTGGACCTTTTCGCCAGCCGGTTGACCTTCCAACTCCATCAGTATTTCAGCTGGATGCCAGACCTGGGTGCTCTGGCTGTGAACGCTTTTCTGCAGTCTTGGGCTCCTAAACGCCCTTACGCATTTCCCCCATTCCAAAGTGTTCTACAGAAAGTGAGACAGGAACAGTGCTCTCTCGTCCTGATAACTCCTTTCTGGCCGTCTCAAGCCTTGTTCCCCTCAGCTCTGGAACTCTCTTGCGATGCTCCCTTTCTGATTCTCGCAACTCAGGGCCTCCTCATAAACGCAAATGGAGAGAATCACCACCTGGTTCTTTCAGGGAGTTTGAACCTTCTTGCCTGGAAAGTGTCAGGCAATCTAACCAAGTGTCTGGACTTTCGTCATCTGCTCTCACTCTCCTTGGAGAATCATGGGCACCAGGAACCCACTACAGATATAATAACATCTGGAAAATATGGTCTCATTGGTGCTTGGAGAGGAACTTGGATCCCGTGGAGGCTCCTATTGTTAATATAGTTAATTTTTTGGTAGAACTCTTCAACAACGGTCTCTCCTATAGGTCAATTAATTGCTTTAGATCTGCAATTTCAGCAGGACATTCTCTCGTCAACGGTAAGACGGTAGGTAAAAATGTTATCATTTGTAGAGTTCTTAAAAGTATTAGACTTAAAAGGCCTCCTCGCCCTAAATACCAATCTGTTTGGGATGTCAAACTTCTGCTTGACCTTTTTTGTTCATGGCCTGACAATTCTCTTCTTATCAGGAAATGTCTTTCAATTAAGCTTGCCTCTCTTTTGTGCCTAGTTTCTTGTCGCAGAGTTTCAGATGTCAAAGCTCTGGACATCTCTAATAGATGTTATGACATGTTTGGTGTGAAATTTGAAATCTTTAGGAGAACTAAAACCATGTCCGACTTCATCTTTTATCCACGTTTTGATTTCTGCAAAAAACTCTGTGTGGTTTATTGCATGAAGGAATACGATTCCAGGATGTCTAATCTTCGTCCTCCTGATGCAAATCAACTTCTTGTTTCCTATGTCAAACCCTTTAAACCCATCTCATCCTGCTCTATCGCAAGGTGGGTTAAATTGGCTATGAACTTTGCTGGTATTGACCTGTCTAAATTCCAAGCTCATTCTCCGTGAAGCGCAATGGCCAGCAAGTCATACTGGTCTGGTGGTAAGTTGGATGCTATCCTTAAGGCTGCTGATTGGTTTAATGCCTCTACCTTTGCCCATCATTATTGTAAACCAATTGAACATGTTTCTGATGTTGTTATTCAAGGCTACCAACATGCATAATGTAGCCTCCTGACTTGTAATGAAATTGCGATTCTCCTATTAACATGACCAGATAATCTGGATTTCATTAAAAACACTGAGGCTAACATTATCCCTCCCGTCCCTCCCTGGAGGGAAAATGAGGATTAATTTGGTTTTCAATGTTATGCCTTTTATAATCTATCTTACTGTACTTCTTTTGAAGGATAATGTTCCATATCTTATTGTACCTCCTTTGTAGGATACTGTGCTCCTTTCTTGATTTGCTATATTTTGTTTGCAGACAATTCGAATTGATGGATCTCCATGGATTTTTTCAACGTTCGCTAATCCTTCGTTCAAGATTACAGATTAATTGTTTGTGTGCAGCCTGATCTGATGTTCGGATGCATTTAAAAGAGGCTGATCTTCTCTAGCACATGCCTTTTATTGATACTATGATGTCACCTTGTTCTTGTTCTAGTCTTTGTGATGTAAGCGGTTGTTTGTGAGCTGCATTAAAGGATTAATGCATAATGTTAGCCTCTGTGTCTTTAATGAAATCCAGATTCTCTGATCATGTTAATAGGAGAATCGCAATTTCCTGCACTGGAGTGTGCACTACTGTGCTGTCGGCTGTCATTTTTAAAGGCAGCCTTTCTTTGTAGACTGTCTTTAAAAGTAAATTATATGCAAATTCAAATTTGGAATTAAAGGTACTTCCAAAGTGGTAATCTATCTTATTATTATAGATATGTCACCCCTAAGGTCTCCCTGGGGTGGGGTTCCATGTAACCACAAGCAGGGACATTATAAAATATGTTTAAAGTGCCCTGGTGAGGGAAAACTACCAGTTTAATTTTCCCTCATTGTAGATTAAAAGCTACATAGGCAAACATTGGCTATGCTATTTAAGTATAAACATTGCTAGGGAGGGGCTAAAAAATATAATTCAAAGACTTCAAAGATGGGTAATGATAAATCCAACAACTTGCCACTGTTGACTTTATCCTAACTAGTACAGAAAAAAAACAAGTTATAGAATGTTCTTTTCTGTGAGTCAAAATCCAGCCTTCAAGCAGCCTTTCTTGATTAGTCAAAATTAACAGGGTTAGCCAGACTGCTTTGATGAGGTGATAAGTGGCCTGTATAGAGCCAAGGTTATCTGATAGGGAGAGCTATACCGTTGCACAAAACAGGCACGGTAGGGGCAGGGAACTGGACAGTAAGGAATGCCAGTCAGGCTTATCCCCCTCTTTCTGTAACCCAAGCCAGACGCCAGCCCCATGAATGGAATATGCAGGAGGTGAAGGGAGAGTGTCAAGGGAAATGAGCCACACTAGTAGGTTGGTTTAGCCAGTTTTTACTCCACAGGAGAGAAAATATCCATCTTGAACTTTAAAGTGCAATGCTTTGTGGGAGAAGAGTATGCCACACTTTGGAGGATACTGTCATGCTTTTGGGTGGCAGCCGGCACCTCATTGGAGAGAGATGCCCCCTGATTGTCACTTCACATCATTGAATAAGTATGTGAGAGCTGAATAGCAACTCAATTTTGTCACCTGACACTACAAGAAGAAGGATTGCCCTGCTGGAACCATTGTCTGCACCACACAGGATAGCTCCCTGAAGGACTGCTCCTGTTGCACTCCTAGAACTACAGCCCAGAGGACTTTGCCTTGCTTCTAAAAGGAAAATGGAGAGAACTTCCTGAAAGCAACAGGTTAACAGAACTTCCCTGCACCATCTCCTTCAGGAAGTCCCTGGCCTTGAGTGCATCCAGTGGACATTTAACCCTTTCCCTGCTGCCGTCGGCCAATGGCAGACGGCAGCACTACCTCCCCTGTGCTGCCGTCAGCCATAGGCCGACGGCGCCCCTCCCGCGAATGAAAACGCCCGCGGCAGAATTACCGCCGGGGTTAACTGGTTAAGGATTTGGCAGGGTGCATTGTAGGAACTGTAGTCCAATCTTCCAAGGACCATGGATTTGTGTTTTGGACAGTTTGAACCTTTTGTTTGGCTTTTAGGACTCTGAATGCTTATGTGGGCCTGTGCACATGTGCTCTCTCCTTTAAACATGATAACATTAGCTTACACCCGACTGCCACATTTCATTTAATTGTAAGTCTCTAGTAAAGTGGTACTACAGGTACCCAGGGCCTGTATATAAAACACTACTAGTGGGCCTGCAACACTCCTTGTGCCACCCACTTGCGTAGTCTTATAAAACATGCCTCAGGCTGGCCGTTACAGCCTATGGGTGCAGTTTTAAACTGCCATTTCGACCTCGCAGAACAAACCTTTTGCCAGGCCAAACGCTTCTTTTTTAATACATATAAGTGTCCCCGCAGGTAGGCACTAAACAGCCCTAAGGGCCGGATGGATTGTATTTACAAGGAGGGACATGTAAGTTTTATATGTTCAGGTAGTGACAGACTCCTAAATTTATTGTTTGCTAGTGCTAGACCTATGCCTTCCATAGGATAACATTGGGTTTCCTTATTACAGTTGGAGTCTGAGGAATTGTAATCTAAAACCCTCTTTAATGCTTAAGCCAGATTTTAAGTCAGAACCCTGAAAATGCCACTTTTTGAAAGTTGTAATTTTCATCTCCTAAAAATGTAGTGCCTGCAGTTTGTTCCTGACTCACATGGCTAGGTGTAGTTGTCAGTTGGCCTGTGTGCACTACTCGTAGACAGCCACACAATAGAGAGGCTGGGTGTTGGCAGAATTGGCTATCTCTGGCAGTTTGATGGCACAGATCTTTC
Organism: Lissotriton vulgaris; assembly: GCF_964263255.1. NCBI lineage: Eukaryota > Metazoa > Chordata > Amphibia > Caudata > Salamandridae > Lissotriton > Lissotriton vulgaris. The sequence continues at coordinate 242,746,362 of NC_141689.1, read as the reverse complement.
ACCAGCTACACTTGAAATTTAATGGAGCTGCCTTTCTACACACACAGAAAGGACTTCACACTAGCCTATTGTGCCCTCAGACAGACTGGGACTATGGCAGGGAGGTAGGAAATCCCAGCCACCTCTGTAGAGGGAACCTGCAGAAGCTTTTCCTGCTTCAAAGTGGACACCAGGTATAAAAAGGTGACCCTCAGACCCAGTCTTCAGTACACTCCTGGACATTCGAATACTACAGAAGAAGGACACTCTGCTGAAATTCTGCTTGAGGCCCGGCCTGTTAACTGGGAAGGAAGACTGAACCTGCACCCTTCATCCCAGGCAGAAGTGCCTCCAAAAGCCAGTTGAATGACCTTCTGTTTTGAGCCACATGGACATAACAAGTTTGAAAGGCCTCCTGCTGCCTGGACCTGTAACTGCCTGAGCCCTACTGGACTCAGCTGGTGCGAGTTTCTTATCCCAGGTTTTGGACCCTTGATGGGCCTTTGTTGAGCTCCTCACTAAAGAAAGGAAGAGATATGGAACCTTTAGGCTCTTCACGACCGTGAACAGACACTTTCGCACCATAGATCTTGCCTGCCACGCGGACCACCAACACAGATCTCATGTGAACCCGTCTCTTCATTCTGTAGTGGCCCCTAGAGCTGACCAGCAGCATGAGATCTGCACTTCACGTTACAGCATCAACAATCTGCCGTGACCGCCAACATTATCCTCCAACAATGCCAGTTCGTGACGCCCAACAGGATCTTTGTGCCACAGAGGTGACCATCCTCGGTGCCCGGCCTGCTCTTCACACCAGTGATGACTATCTGCAACGCTCTCCCTGCTCCTCGCGACCTCCTCCACCACCGAACTTTCCATGCAGGACTTCAGAAGGTAACTTTTTCAGTGGGGACTAACCTGGTCCCTGCATCTGACAGGTGCTCCATCGAGGTTGGCTTGCATTTGTGGCTTTCATACTGTCATGAATGACCAGATAGTCTCGAGTGGCACTTTGTGCTTTTACACGTTGCAATTACCTGAAATCTTTTAGACTGCATATCTCCGGTTTACTGGTTGGAATTTTGTTAAATAATAATAATTTATAAAATTCCACTCTATTTTTCCAATTTGGTCTGTGTTGGACCTGGCCCTCTCTGCAGGGTTACCCCCAAACATTTTGCTTTCACCCTCCACGTTTTTGCTGAATTTGTTTTTGTTGGCCTTAGAACTTTGGGAACTTTACCCCTGCTAATCAGTGCTAACGTGCTTGTGCTGTCTTCCTAAAACATGTTTGATTGGTTTGTACCCAATTAGCATACTAAATGTGCTTATAAGTCCCAAGTAAATTAGCACTACATGTACCCAGAGCCAGTAAATTAAATGCTCCTAGTGGGCTTGCAGCACTGATTGTACCGCTGACTTAAGTAACCCTTTAAACATGTCTCAGGCCAGTCCCTGCAGAGCCAGTGTGTGCGGTTTGAAACTGCAATTTCAGCCTGGCAAAATAAAACAGTGCGCCCGGTTTATTCAAGACACTTTGCCTGGAATCACGATCTAAAATATACCTTTTGCCAAGTCCAAACCATCCTGTTTAATAGATATGAATCACTCCTTAGGTAGGCCCTTGACAGCCCCATGGGTAGGTTGCAGTGTATTTAAAAAGTTGGACATGTATTTTTAAGTTTTACATGTCATGGTAGTGGAAAACACTTGAATGTGTTTTTCACTACTGCAAGGCCTATTTCTCCCATAACATAATATTCGAGTTGCCTTATTACATTTTATAAGTGTAATTTCCAAATAGGTGGAGATAACCAGTACATATTTGTCATCTTTGTAATTGGGGTGAAAAGTCCTATTTAGTGGGGAAGTTGGGTTTTTGATCACAATTTTAAAAAAGCCACTTTTAAGTTGGTATTTTTCTGCCCTTAGCCCTGGCCTGGGTCACATGACTTGCTGTGACTGACAGTTAGATTTTGTGAATCCCTCCCAGACAGTCATACAATAGTAGAGGGATTAAGTATACCAGAGTATGGTATCTGCTGGGAGGATGGGGGGACAGAACTGAGCACAGCCCCACTTACACTTGAGTAACCTGTGCTCTACCTTAACACAAAGGGCTTAACGTCCCTGCATTGTCACTTCAGCCAGCTTGGACCCAGGCCAGGGGAGGCAGGAAATTCCTTGCACTTCAAAGTCAATGTCTAGGAGCTTCTCCCACCTTCCATATTCAGGGCACCAGGGTATAAAGGAAAAATCTAATACACCAACTCTTCAGTAGACTTCTGTACCTGTCGATACTCTGCCAGGAAGCAGGGCTGCTGTGCTGCTACAAGGAATGGAGAAACTGCTTCCCCTCTGTGCTACCCTGCTGCCTGTTGCACTCTTGCCCAAGGAAGAAGAACTGGACCTGCAACTCCATCTTGAACCCAGGACTCCAGAGTGGCACAGAGGGCTAATCTGCTGGCTTCCTGATCTGTGCCTCTGGGACATAAAAGGCTCCTCATTAGAGCATGGACCTAGTTGCATCGAGTTCCTGATCCCTAAGTAATGCCTCTCAGATCCTGTACCCGTGGTGTGACTCACAAGCTCTTGAAATCAAGCTTTTGGGCTCCTTGTGACTTCAAATGGTCCCGCTTGCACTGGAACCATGCAGCTCACACAAAAAATCCAGCGCCAGCCATCGCCAGTCCATATTTTCCACCAACATGAAGCTCCAGCCCACCCTCTGCGAAACCCGGCCTGCTCGTCACACCACATCAACTCCTGCCTGGAACGGGTCATTTGCTCCTCATGACTCTCTCCAACATGGACAAGACTCTTGGCACAAAGTTTCAGAAGGGAAAACTTCAGCAGGCTTAATCTGGGGCTGTAGCCGGAACCTTTGACCTTGACGCAGTCCAGCACGACCAGATAGCCGGGGTTGGTGCCTTTTTGTGTTATTTTTTCATTTTATTCTTCAAAAATTCATAACTTCATTTTGACTGATAGAATTGTTGTCTTTTGGTGTCAAATAGTTCAATTTAAAATGTTGTCTATTTTTCTTAATTGGTTTGGAATTTTTCTTGTGTTGTGTTTTCACTTTATTACTATTTGTGTGCTACATAAATACTTTACACAATTCCACCAAGTTAAGCCTGACTGCTTTGTGTTCCAACCTACCCATGGTGAAGCACAGGCATATTTAGTGACTTGACCAGGGTTCACGCCCCCAGTCAACCAACAACCCAATTACTCATAGTGTGAGATTTTTCTGGTGCTGTGTTTTCACTTTATTATTGTTTGTGTTATGCATAAATACTTTAAGTTAAGCCTGACTGCTTTTGTGCCAAGGTACCAGAGGGTCAAATACAGGTTAATTTGGTTACTTTTGTGGTTCACTCTGACAAGGATTGCAGCTGTTGATTGAGAAGGGGGTCACACTCCCCTCAACCAACAATCCTGTCTCTCACAGTTGAGTATCAACATTCAACTGCTAAGGCGATGTGAAAAAATGAGCATATATGTATTCAGGATGCGTCATACAAACTCTCTTTTGAAGTTACATCCCTATCTTTTATATCTGACTTATAGCAAAAGATAACTCATGACCTCCATTGACTAGCCCCCGGCCCACTCTGGCTTAAGTGCTAGGTACCTGGATACAAAGATTTTGTTTCAATCAAATCTCTCAGTGTGTCGGGCACTTGTGAAGCATTTAGTAATTCCCGCTTGTGCATATCAAGCACCAAGCACCCCGGGCTTCCAGGGCATATTAAGAAGCGACTACCTAATGTATTCAAAGTTGTCACAGTGCACACAGTGCACACAATCAAAATAGCAGCAACATCAGCAGGAAACGAAAGAGGAGAGGGTTAAAAAATTATATTATTCCTTATATTCTACCCTTGTTTCTCTTTTCTTACTAATTCTTTCCTGCACTACCTTTAAACATTTGTTTTTTAATTCTCCTACAGTGTACTCATGCCTCCCCTTTCCTTCTTTTTATTCTCTACCCCTTCCCATTGTGGTTCTGAGCTTCCAACTAGCATGGTATTCCCTGATATCTACACCTGCTCTCTGCATAGACAGTTGTCAATTTCATTATCCTGTTTTACACAACCTCTTATGTGCCCTTTCTATGTGTTTTCTCTCAGTGAGGAGATGCCATCTCCAGTGATCTACAGTCTGCTAGTATACCACTGGTCCAATTGTGCTTTATTGAAACATGAAGAAATTAAAGAAGAGAGAACCCTTATCACCATAGAAAAACATCTGAAAGAAGTGGAAAGAAAATAGTAGTTCCAAAGTGATGAGACAAAAATAAATCTTTCTGGGTTATTGTGGTTAGTAAGTGTGCCTATGAGAAATGTCTCTCAATCATGAAGAATATTTTTGAATATTGTATGGAAACTAATTACCAGAAGCTCATGGGTAAGAAAATTCCACATTTTCAGGACACAACTTTAGAAAGGTTGTGGCTGTGCTTCTTAAAACCTGGCATCTCTAATTTAAGTGCATTAGGCTAGCCAGATAGTGGGGAGAGTCTGTGTGTAGGATCAAATGTAGCAAGCAGGACCATTTTTTAAATATAATTGTAGTGAACAGCTAGCCACTGCAAAGTGCTGGGAATGGTGGTTCTATGGTCAAAAAGACAACTTTGAAAGACTAGCTGTATCTTACAGGGCAGCCTTAAGAGGTATAGTATACTTCAGGAATTTCATCAAAGAAGGATATTCAATAACCTAACCTTGAGAATTCCAAGAAATGTGCAACTTTCGTAAAGTCCTGCTCATGGATGTCGCTATTTATACCTTTAGGGAGTTGGCTTGGAATTCGGCAATCTCGGCTATCTTGTTATATGTCTATATGCATACCATTTTTAGTTGTTCCCATACTTTACCATATGGATATCTCTGCCTCAACTGCAGAATCCCTGGGCCAGATTCACAGAACTAACTTAAGACAAAATCCTAAACGAACTACTTTTGATATTCACAGAATGCACTTACTACTTTTAGTATTCACAGAATGGATTTACCACTACTAACTTTACGTTCGCACTCGGGCCGGAGATTCCGGCCCAGAGGCGGAGTATCTGGCCCAGAGGTGGGACTTCCGGCTCGGATTTGGAGATTTCGGCCATGGCTAAATCTCCGCCACCGGCCACAATCCCCACCTCCTGGCCGGAAGTCCCACCTCTGGGCCGGAAGTCCTACCTACGGGCTGGAATCTCCGTCTCCGGGCCGGAATCTCCGGCCAGAGTGCGGACATAAAGTTAGTAGTCGTAAATCCATTCTGTGAATACCAAAAGTAGTAAGTTTAGGATTTTGTCTTAAGTTAATTCTGTGAATCGGGCCCTCTGTCTGGAAGGGTGCAGGAAAATGTAGAGAAGTTTAACTTTAAAAAAGTTAATAAAAATATTTTTATGTGAAATTTACTTGTAAATTAAATATATATATTTATTTTAAATGCAAAAAGAACAAAATCTACAGCACTACTAAATTAATTTTGAATTAAATCTTTAATTTTTGGGGATTTTAAATAGAAAAATAAAAAATAATTTTTTGTTATGTTTTAATAATTATTCAAAAGTGATGTATGTATTTAATTACAAGTAATTTAATTATATTTGATTAGGATTAAATAGTACATCAATTTTTAACTTCATAAAACGTTGTTAAAATGTTTGATAATGAAACAATAATTATGTTTTATGTTTCTGTATTTTTGAACATACAATTATTTGTAATTATATTTTTAACTATTTTAAATCATGTATCTTAATGTTCACATTATTTCCTACCTCCATTATTTTTTATGTACCAGTGGTTGGCCATGCATGGTGCTGGATTTACTTAACTCTTATCTGGAGTCATTTCCTACTGTTTTGGATCCCTTTTTGGCTATATTACCATTAGAGTTGCAGTTTTGTTGTTAACAGCAATGGGCTTACTCTTTTGTGGGTTGGTGCAAGCTCCTCCCTGAACCCACCACTAACCTTCCTTCAACCCCTTCTTAATCCTTTCAAGTCTCCTACCCTTTAGTCATAAATATTCCCTATTTCCCAACCACTCATCTCTGTTCCACCCACATTTAATAATAAAAGGTATACTGACATGTATGAAGACTCACCAGCCGGTGTAGAGATCACCGCACTGAAAAAAGATGAGACAGGTGGTGACAGAATCTCCGCACATAAGTTTGTAAATAGCACTTTCTGGTATATTGTATCCATGTTGAGGCTATTACTCACATGGGCACCTTCTAGATCTCCATACTGTATCCCCTTGTACTAACCTCCATTCCTCGCTGCTCTATTTCCCTCACTTTTACTATATCAAGAAACGCTTCTACAATTTTTAGCTGTTATTCCATGATTTATTCTTACTCACATGAGCACCTTCTAGTTCTCCATATTTATCTCTTTCAGTGACCTTCTTTCTATTTTTCACTAATTTCCTCACTTTGTTCTTTTGAATATTGTCATTTGTCCATTTGCTTTGCATTTGGTTCATTTCACACCAATACCCCGTTACCTTTTTTTCAGTATCCTCACCCCTGTTCGGTTTATTCATTTTACTAAAAACCAAATGGCTGCTAACTTTTATTCCTTTTACATACCTCATCCATCCTTTCCGTTTTACAGATTTTTCCCTTTTTTTACAATGATATCCACGCTATACAATGTAGATAGCCTACAGGAAATATTTTGCTTTCTTTGTGTTTTGGCTTCCTTGCTTCATTTACTACACAACGTCTTAACCCTAGAACTTAGTTTGATTTTCTGGCCCTCCTTCGTTCTTAATGACTCAACGCAGGAACTTATTATTAATTAATAACTAATTAATTATTATTATTATTATTAATTAATTAATTATCTTTCCAGTGTCAGAACCCACCGCTTATTAAGTATATAAGCTCTTCTCTTTTCATTCAGGACATAGTCCCAGTTCTGGTACAACATCCAGTACACTGGATACTTTTGCACTGTCATGAGATTCCTTCAGACAAGTAGACATTGGGTTACAATATGTGGAAATGTTTTTGACATTTAGCTTGCGCTTAATCCTATTTTATGTCACCAACTGATGTTCACATCACCACGCACCAAGCTAGTATTCCTGTATGAGCATTTTTCCAATGTGCAAAGAATTTTCTTTTCTTTCCAGGTTTAACAACATTAACAAACGCCATTTAATTTTGTCATGTTTTTTTCACCAGGTCTCAACACACTTTCTTTAGGGTTTCCACGACTTGATGGTGTTCTTTTGTTTTGATTCTTTTAATTGACATGGGGCTGCTCCGGTGCATGATTGCATTATGTGCAGCCTATGTGCTCATATAACCTTTTTGTATCCTTCCCAGCCCTGAAGAAGTCATGGGATACTTCCCATTGTGACGAAACACGTGTTGGCTGATTGTGTCCAATAATGATAAAGATTAAACAAATTGACTAGATTCTAAATAACCTGAGTGGATCTTGTATGGCAACAATCTTGATGCAAGAGACTTTGCGAAGCATTGTATATATCCAATAACGTGTGCCCGGGACTTTGTTTGTTTAAAAATTGTGCGGGTCTCCACCCACACACACAAAGGGGTTTTAGGGTATTTCCCTTATCCTGGTTGCACCGTGCCACAGTCAAAGCAAACATACTAAACACAAACATTTCAAGGCGCCATACTTCCTGGTACATCTTAAACCATACCTTTCAGACAGCACTTTCTGGTACATTTGTAGTACCTTTGTAATATTACAAAAATACAATTTATCAATAGTCCCCTTTGTAATTAACTTTTACTCCAATAAAACTGATAAATGAATTGCTATGTGAACTAAGAATTATGGTCTGGTGTTTCTAGACACCACTGATGGAATTATGTGGACTTAAAGTCCCACTCAGCCCAGGGCTTAGTTTATAACCCATTGCTCTATCTTCTGAAAAATCCATAATATCTACTCACCTTATGATGAAATCCTTTTCTTTAGGCACTCCTTCCATCACATCCTCAAATCTCGGATTCCTATCTTCTATCATAAACAGTCAAAGGAGCTGCTGCAGGGGCTGATTTACATTTGACCAGACCATACCCCTTTGGAATTCATTTTACCAGACATTGCTATCTTCTGACATCTGTTGCTCAGATCATGTTATGTGCCTCCGGAGGGCAGCTTCCATCTTAAATTATGCAGATATACGTCCAGCTTATGTACCATGTTTTCTGCTAACTTCATCTTCCACTGCTTCCCTCTGATAAAACAACCGTCTACCTTTCTCCCATCAGAGGTCCTATGAAATTGTTTTATATAAATCAATTACATAAATAACTTTACACATGTTTTAAAACATTTTGGCCACTTGTGTTTAATCTTTGCAGGTTTAACTATGTTCGCAAGCCCTACACTGGATTCCAGGGCAAGACAAGAGAGGACAGAATTAAAGTCATCCTGTTGATGCAGTGAAACTTTTACCAACCTTGAAAGTGCAACCGAAAGATACTCCTTCGATCACAGGGCCGCTCGTTTGCTTCGATCAGGATGACTGTTCTTGTTCTCAGATGTTTGCATGAAGTACGCTAGACCCGGAGTTAGGGCTTTCTGGCTTAAACCCACTGTTTTGAAGCAGCCTTTCTTATTTTTATTTTTTTATTTATTTTATTGATTTTTGTGACAGCGAGTAGTTATAACCAAACAGTTTGAAACAGAATTCATGTCAAAAAGAGCATAGGCATTATAATTAAAATAAACTAATTAATTCCAGTTACAAATAGGAGCCCAAAGTTTTTGACCAAATGTCTTTTTTCTCATCCCCTTTAAACGATATACCGCCTTCTCAAGTTGATAGATGCTTAATAATTTCGACTACCGGAGTACGAGGACGGTGCAACAGGTACAAGGCAGGCTCTGACCAGAAAAGCTGGTTAACCCCTTACCGCTTCACTCCTGGAAGCATTGGCTGCAAAATCTAAGCGCATATATGAGAAGGGAATCCCCTCTCACACTTAGAGAAACACCTTAGTGAGTGTAACACATAGCCTGGATTACACTCCTTTTTATCCTACACTACACTCTATTTTAAAAAGGTCCTGAGGAAAGCCAGATTTAGTTTAAGGCACTGGCTGAAACATGTCAACCAACTGATGGATGTAGGAGGTAGTAACTCGCCTCCCTTAAACATCCCGAGCCTTATTTTAACCGCTGATGGGGGGCCCAGTTATTAAAATTTAATTTACCCTCGGGTACTGGGACCCTTGCCAAGCCGTTTTAACTCACACTTCACTTTACACCTCACACTGCACTCTCAGTAAAATACCAGCTCCGCTGTAATCAGGCGTCTCAGCACTCCCGGGACACATTAGGTGTCACTGGGCGGGCCCGATGATGAAGCATGCCACCAACCAGGTTGGTGGGTGAGGGCTTCATGAACTCACCAACGAGGTGCCCATGACAAATCTAATGAGAGTCCTAACAATATTGGTCATATTTAAGCTAGTCGCTTTTGATAACACATATAAACTACGGGGACTAGCTTTCTAGTCCTCTCTCTCTCTCTCTCTCTCTCTTGATAAGCGCATAATAATTTCGACTGCCAGTGACAAAATTTCGACTGCCAGTGACAAAATAATAGGGGTTCAGCATTTAGCCAACGTGAGGTTATACAATATCTAAAAATTGACATAGAAAAAAACAAAAAAACCTTCTTCTGTGACTGTTTTGGTGCCAGTTAAATCGGATTGAATTCCGAGTATTACTAATTCAGCAGATAGTACTATAGATGTATTTAAAATATTGTTTAAGAAGGTTTGTACTCCATTGATAAATTGCACTAACTTAGAACAATGAAAAAACATGTGAATTGCATCCGCTCCCAGATACCCACATCGACTACAGTTGACACCCCTATTGGCTTTCCATTTTAACAGCTTTGCCGGAGTATAATATAAATCCATAACGGACATAAAATGTTGGCTTTTAAGTGATCCGTTAAATAAAATCAAAGTAGCCATTTCTAAAGAACTAGATAAATCAACACTCCTTATACCAAACCCTTTTTGCCATTTGTCAATATATAAATCTAAATTATCTTCAGTTCTATTTAACATTGTATGATAGATCTCACCAATTCTGTTTCTTTTCCTACAACATTCTAATACATCAAATTGGGGCATTTTATTGGTGTTTAATAGATCTTTAGTCTCCAAGAAACTCCGTATTTGGAGATATTTAAAAAAATCTCCTCTACTGAAATTATATCTTTGCTGCAAATATAAATATGAAACAAATTGTTCATCCTGATAAAGACCCCCTAATTTGCAGAATTTGGAGTTTTGCCATCTCTGCATAATAGAATCTTTAAAAATAGCGGGCAACATTGGATTGTCTAAGAAAGGAGTATAATAGTTGTAGCCTTCACAGCAGCGAAATCTTTTTTTAAAATTGTTTCCAGATTTGATAGACCGTTAACATAATTTTAAATTTAGTTTTTTTATAGTAGCTGGGTTCAATAATTCTAACCAAGCATTCACAAGCTTCGGCCCCAGAACCATTTCATAGATTGAAGGATGAATTGATTCTTCCATTAAATAATCTTGGAAGATTAACGGACCCATGAATCTTAACGAGACCGCCCAGTAGTAGAGCCGAAAATTAGGCATCCCCCAGCATCCCCTTTTCCTGGGAAGAGTACACCATTTAAGAGATCTTCTAGGTCTCTTATAACCCCAAAGAAACCTAGAAACAATTCTGTCTAGTTTATTGAAAAAAACGGAGGGAAATAATAATGGTATAGTACGGAAAAAATAGAGAAATTTGGGGAATATAATCATCTTCACTACGTTGGTACGCCCGTATAGAGATAAGTGAAGATTATTCAGACTCTCGAGAGTCCTATTAGCAGATTCTAGTAGAGAATCTGAATTAAGGCCTAAAATATCTTCTACTTTAGCAGTGATTTTCACACCCATATATAGAGCTGAAGTTGACAGTACCACCCCATCCGGTATGCCGACAGTAGAATGAATCACTTGCGTTTTCGAGATATTTAATTTATATGGCCAGTACTATAATTTTAGGTAGTGCTCTTTTAGTATCAGAGGTAATTATCGCGACATCATCGGCATATGCAAGGACTTTATATTCTGCTTGATGGATTTTAACTGGAGGAATATCATCTTCTTTTATAAGTCTTTGTAAGTAGGGCTCTATATATAACGCGAACAACAAGAGGGAAGAAGGGCACCCTTGCCTTGTCCACCTTGTGATCTCCAGAGGGATACAAGTCTCCAAGGCCAACCGTATTACAGCTTTAGGATTAATATATAGCGCCCGGATGGCAGTTATGTACTCTACAGGAAACCCCTTCCAGACCAGCAAAGACCACAGGAACCCCCAGTCGACCCTGTTAAATGCCTTTTCGGCATCCAACAGAGCCACTCCGACTGTGGATCCCGTGGCCTGCGCCCAGTCCAGGAGAGCAATCACTCGTCTTATATTATCGGTTGTATCTCTTTCTTTAATAAAACCGTGTTGGATCTTAGAGACCAACCTGGGCATGATGTCATTTAATCTATTAGCTAATATCTTGGAAAAGATTTTGCTATCAGATGTTATAAGAGAGATTGGCCTATAAGACCCTAAATCAGTAGATTCTTTCCCTTTTTTTTTAAATACAACTATAGTTGCCAGGGACCAGGATACCGGTGGGACACCTTGAAATGCCTGTTGAAAAACCTTAAGAAGTTCCGGTTTTAACATATTACGGAAAGCGTGATAAAATTCCAAAGGAATATTATCCGGTCCCATCGCTTTACCCGGGGCTAAACCAAGAATAGCGGTTTCGATCTCTTCCCAGATGATGGGAGCGGCTAGCATTGATTTTTCTATTTCATTAAGAGAAGAATTATCAAGATTTCTTAAGTAAATCGATGCATCGTTAGCTGTACTAGTGCCATCATTAGACTTAATATACAATGCATTCAATATGCCTATTCTAGATTCATGTATTACACCTTCTTGATCTACAATTTTTGTTATATAATTTAGGGCAGCCTTCTGTCTTAACCTTTGAGCTACGATTCTCCCTGTTTGCTCACTTAGTTCATAACATTCCGTTTTATATTGCTGATATTTAGATGCAACCTGGTCAGCTAGATATGAGTATACAGCGGCGCGATGAAAAGTTAGCACCTGTTGTGCATCATCAATACCCTGGCCAGATTTAATACTAGCAGCTAATTTTAATTCTGCCTTCATCACTTTATCCAGTACAATTTTGAATTTATTATGTTTCTTTTTCCGAGAAAAGTTAGAATAGCTTGTGGTTTCACCTCTTATAATAGATTTGAAAGTGTCCCATACCGTCTGTATCGAAGCTGTCTCATTATTATATAAAAAAAATCATCAATAGTTCAATAAATTCCGCTGAAAAGACCATTGCCTATTCGAACATCTGTTCTGTGAGGATAGCAGCAATTCTAATGTGATAGGGTTATGATCGGTGACCAGTTGAGGTAAAATATCAATACTTGCATTTTCCCAAAAAACTGTAGAAGTAAAAAAATAATCTAAGCGAACAAACTTTCGATGTGGGGCCGAAAAAAAGGTAAAACCAGGCTCCATAGGTCTTAATTTATTCCACACATCGATCAGCCTGTTCCCTAATACTAGCTCCCTGAGGGATCTATAAGTCCTGATCTTATGGCCTTTATAATTCCATATATTCCTAATATTCATGTCGGCTTCAATGTGGACATTTAGATCAACGCAGAGAAATATAGGTTGGCTCCAAGCAGCCAACTCCAGATTGATTGCATTCATTACTTCATTATCATCTAGATTTGGACCGTATATAGAGCAAACGGTAAATTTATTATCTTCAATAACAATTTCAGCTAGTCCCCATCTCCCCCATTTATCGGCTAAGGTTCTGACACATTTCCCGACCCCTTGCTTCATAAAACTAGCAACTCCCCTCTTGACACCAGACTGCTTTGAACAAGTTAGAAGCTTGAGACCTAGTTTTTTTAACAAGTTCTGCTTATCCCAGGAGATATATGTCTCTTGTAGACACAATATATCAAGCTGTAATAATTGAATTAGTTTACGTAAAATCCCTATCTTCTTAAAGTCGTTGAGGCCATTGATATTTAACGTACTTAGTTTTATTTTCTTATCCATTGTGAAGTTTCAAGAATCACCATGATTAGTATTCCTCTATTATGTCTGCCCTTACAAGATAAACATAGTAAATTATTCTGTTCTGCTGTACACTCAAAATTAACTACCGCTGCTTTACATGTCTTATGTCTTCTTACCGTAGAGACGCTGATATTTGGGGAAGCTGAATTGACTCTCAGCGCCACCTCCTCCTCCTCCACCGAGCTGCTCCCAGCACTGTACTCAGCCCAATCTTTGCTCATGTTAGTACCATTGTCTGAAGTATGGTCAGATAAGGAGAAAAAATTCTCCCCTGCTTCCTGTATAACCTGTGCTGATACTTGCGTTTCGAGCGCTGAATCAATACCAGTCTGGACTTCATCTCCCATAACACCCCTGTTCTCACATATTGCCTCATGTTGAACTGGGTCCAGAGTCCCTGCAACATTCGAGCTTTATACAATAACTCCATCACTATTGTTCGGCAACATAGTTGCTTCTCCCTGAATCAAAGGATTTTTTGCCTTGACGGATTTCTCAAATAAAGCTGGAAGTGTCAGGGTTCCTTGCTTAAGGCTCGGAGAGGGTGCACCGATTTTCAGAGATGAATCGCCCCCCCCCCCCCCCCCCCTGTTAGCGCCGCTGGCCATCTCACCTTCTGGGCTTTCAATGCCTGCAACTTGAACTGTAGCTCCCTCCTCAATCGGTTGTTTTGTTTTACCGCTCCGGGTGAGAGCCTTCGACTGGACATTGGGCGGCATTTTCTTCTTGCAAGCTCCTCCTTGGCCGCGAACCACTGCTCTTTGGAAATCAAACAGAATCGCTGGAAGACGCCACAGCGGGGCACACCGCCGAGAAAAAAGCAAGTAATTTAGCATTCGCCGCTTTTGCAGGTGAGGGCGAGGGGTCCTCCCAATCCTCTGAGTCGGTCACACCGTGAGAAACAAAGACTCGAGTACAGCCGCCTGTCGCCTTTCAGCCTTTCAGCCTTTCAGCCTTTCAGCAATTGCACAGCTCCAAAATAGTATTTTAATCGAATGAAGCATTAATCATTGCTTATATTACTTGCATTAGAAGCTGCGTTGATAGCATAGGTCAGAGCGATATTCGGCAACGATATCACTCGGAACAGTTCCGGTTCAATTCGGAAGAGTAACCCCCTCTCAGGAACGCGGAGCAGAAGGCTGAGCTGCTCACACAGCCCACGCCACGGCCGCCATCTTGCCTCCCAACAACGTTCGTTTTGAAGCAGCCTTTCAACAGTTATTGGAAAATTTGCTAGCCGTGCATCATTCCATGAGCCACTTAATACTTACCTATTGTTAGTGATTCTAATGCACAGGGTTGTACTGGGACAGAAAATAGGTCCAGGCACCAAAATAAAAGAGGCGGCATTAGTAAATTGAATCATTAAAAAAGGGGCTCAGCTTCACAAATTAGAGCACTTTTGAACATATAAAGACATGCTGTACAACTGTTTTGAAAGGATGGAAGATTGCATATAACTGCACATAACTTACTGCAGGCAGTTTTTTTAATATCAGGGAAGTCAACGAGAAAACTGGACCAGCACACCATAAAACAGGCCCATAGGTAGTCAAAAAATGACCCACGCATCAACGTTTTAGACTAGCCCATTGAGCACTGCCTGATTTGTTATGTTCCCAGGTTAGGCCAATGTAGCGAAGCAGCTTATTGCTTACATTGTTCCATTGTTCTATTTTTCAGCAGTGACCTTTTGAAAATATTTGCGTGCGTGACAATGTTGGATTGGTTTCCCTGAAACTAAACTTGTTTACACATCTAGCCCCGCACAACATTATCCCAATGCCCTGAACATCATGTAGAAGGGTTTTTTTTGCACTATGCACAAATGTCATCTCTATCTTCATCCACAGAGCTACAGGGCTATCTATATACCCCTAACATCACTAATCTATATACACATCGCAAGGCTGTTTTCTATTAGAAAAGCTGAGCATTCCGATAGATTAGTAGAGGAGGCACTTCAGCTGACACAGAGGATCCCTGAATGCTGTGACTTCACCACGCCGAGGTCTGACATCTCTGTGAGGGGGTGTCCATTTCATGACCTAGATGAGCTCTTCCATTCTCTCTCATCAGGTAATGGGGTTAGATTGTCCCTTGGTGGGATTCTTGGCTCTGCACCTACACACACTAAAGGTACAGTCAGAATAGAGCTTGCATAGTAGGAGTACGCTTGATTACTGCCTTCTTTTATATGCCTGCATATATTCACTGTTTTAGCACCATGGTAGCACTATGTCTACTATTTACGCTTATGATGCTTTTAATCCCTTTTATCTGCTTCTGTCTACTAATCATTGCAACACACGTATTTTATACAAGAATAATGTTGGTCCCAAAAAATATTGAAAAGGTCCCACTGTGTATTCTTTGTATACTACTCTGAGAATAAGTGAGCAGGAGCGACTGAGTAAAAGGTTTTGTACTGTTGCCACGATCCCTCAGGGGTAGGGGTTGTCATGCTCAGTGGTTGCCAGAAACCATTCGCTCCCTGGTAAGGTTAGGGGGGCTTACGGTGGCACTGTGAGCTAACTGGCCTCTAGGCCAACATATCCTGCGGGGGTGTCCAGAAGCAGTCTAGACCCAAGCCCTTACTTTATGTAGTCCAAACAGGTGTACAGATCTTACGGATTAGTGGGAACTACACAACATGTCAACAATTGCACATGCCAAGGAGTATTGCTGTTTCATTCCTACTGCGGGTCACCTGAAGTGCCTACTTTACTAATCTATTGGGATGATCATCTTTTATAACAGAAAGCAGGCTTGCGATGTGCAAAGAGATTAGTGATGTTATACATATGTAGATAGCTCTGTCGCCCCGTGGTTGAAGATTGAGATGAAGTGATAAAAGAGATCTTGTACATGATGTTCAGGGCATTGTGATAATGTTGTGCTGGGCTATATGTGTAAACAAGTTTAGTTTCAGTGAAACAAATCCAACATTGTCGCTCACACAAATATGTGCAAAAGATCACTGCTGAAAAATAGCACAATGTAAGAAATAGGCTGTTTTGCTTTATGGCCTAACCCGGGAACATAACACCCACTCCTCATACTAAGGGTCGATAAATGAAAAGGTATATAGAACCATTCTAAAAAAGCCAGCAGGTCATGATAATATGAAAGCTAAAAAGTCTTAAAACTGGTGTAAAATCATCTAAAAGCAAGCTTCACTTAAAAATATTTCATGAAAGCCTTAAAAGTCAATATACTGTTTGAAATACCAATCACTCAGAAAGCCATGGTGCCTAGAAAAAGAAAGCAAAAGCTGTTTTGGTTAATTTTGTTTAAATACAGGCCAAATTGTTCCTACACGGAAAAGCCAATTGTTTATGTGTTCCACGTAGTAGACGCAACATTGGTATTGCCTTCAACCTCAGACGGTGTTCCCAGAAGTGCACCTTGAAGCAGGTTTAAGGAGCAAAGGTGATTCCATCCAATTCCCACAGCAGGTGCTGAGGGAGGCCTTGTAGCCCATAAGTGTGCAGCAGGGCCGCTGTTCACATCACTAGGAGAGGAGGCATCCCAGGGTGGCTCTAAGAATGCATTAATCGTCAATAGAATACGCTGGGGACAACAATACACATGGACCGTTAAGGGGTCCATCAGTACTTCAATATCTGGTGGTCCAACCAATTGTGATCTGAGTCATTTATGCAAGATGAATTTGTGGCTGCCAAGCAGACAGCAGAAAACAAGCTGTATGCAGTCAAGCCAGACAGGCCTGAAGGATAGAACCAGTGCTCGTTCAGTTCTTGAAGCCGAGGTGTGCCAAAGCAGTGTACCATGCGCTCACAGCAACGCAGCACAAGCAGTGGTGTCTCCATTCTGGGTTGAATTGGGAGGTACATTTTGGAGCAGAGAAATTTAAATCAGGATTCCTGCCACATGTAGCAGGACAAGCAGGAGCCCTCCAAAAATGCTTACCAAGGCTGTGTGCCCTTGAATCAACTTCATGGCTTTTCCATCCACTACTAGACCCTCCCTGACCCTTTTTCTCAATCTTGTAGGTCCCTTTGTGATGGTTTCCAGTCTTTCTCTGTCTCCTTTTTTGTGTGTTTTTCTATTTTTTGCTCACAGGTTAATGTCTGATGAGAAGAAATAACTACTGGTCCTGAAAAATGACTGCTGGTGGGCCTGACTGGCAGCCACCGGCACAAATTAAGTACTGCATTTAACTGAAGCAAATTAACACAAGAGCAACAAGACAGACTCTACTGGGAAGTGCTAGCTGCTGTCTTAAGGGAAGATGAAAGAATCTGCTATAAAATAACTGGATAGTTCTGAAAATGACAGATCGCTCCTCAATTAATCATAACAGGACTCTTCAGTGGTCTTAACTACTGTTAAATTGATTACCTAACAATGTTGTGCCTGAACCAAGAGAGTAGGCACTTAGAAATGGTAAAGAGTATTTAATAAGTTATCAAGCTGAGCAGCATGTGCGTCTCCTCAGTCTCACCCGACACCTAGTCACACTTGCCAGTTGTCCTTTGTTAGACTTGACAGTCTTAGGGTAGTCTCTAAATTTTAAGCCACCCTCCTCAATTTTCTGACCTAGGATTTGCGGGTTTAAAGACTCTTTGCACTCTACCACTGCTAACCAGTGCTAAAGTGCTTGTGCTCTCTCCTCTAAACATGGTAAGATTGGATGAACCCCAGTTGGCATATTTAATGTACTTGTAAGTCCATAGTAAAGTGCACTGCATGTGCCCAGGGCCTGTACATTAAATGCCACTAGTGGGCCTGCAACACTCATTGTGCCACCCACTTATGTAGTCCTCTAACCATGACTTAGGCTGCCATTGCAGAGCCTGTATGTAAAGATTCCCACTGCCACTGTGACCTAGAAAGGTAAACCTCTTAAAAGGTGTAATCTTTCCCTTTTTATGTATGTAAGTCACCCCTAGGGTAGGCCCTGTCTAACCCAATTTCCTTTTTCACTACTGCGAGGCCTATGTCTCCCATAGGATAATATTGGGATTACCTTATAACATAATTTAAATGTAATACACAATTGTGATGAGATAGACTATTCAAGTTTGGTGTCAATGGACTCATAATTTACAATCACAAGTTATGGTGAAGTTGGATTTCAAATTACAGTTGAGAAAATGCCACTTTTAGAAAGTTGTCAATTACTTACTTTAGAATTTTGGTGCCTGCTGCATGTCTCTGGTCAGTCTGGGTTGGGTGACAGCTGGGCATTGTGTATTCCCTGTAGACATCCACTCGCAAAGGGATCTGAATACGTCTTGATGGGCCTTCCTGAGAGATGGGAAGGAGGAACTGGGCACAACCTTACACTTACACCTGCATCAGCTGTATCTAGTTGACACACAAATGGCTGCATGGCCACCTTTAGAGAGTCTAGAGCCAGGGCACGAAGGGAGGACTTTTGTGAACTTAAAAGCTTTCTTTGAAGTCTGCACCACTTCAAAGGCACAACTGGGTATAAGTACTGATCCACTGGCTGTTCAGTGAGTTTTCTAATTGCTGCAGGCTGCTCAAGGACTTTCATTCTTTTGGACTGCTCTTTGCTAAACTCCCACCTTACTCTGTTGCCCTGCTGCCTGCTGCTCTCTCTTGCCTGTGTAAGAAGGACTGAACCTGCATCACTTAAACCCAGACTAACTTCAAGGGTCTGCTGGCTTGCCTCCTGTTTTAAGACTCAGAGTTACAATCTACCTGCTTGAACACGAGGATTACCCTGCTTGTTAGTCTACCTTGCCTAGTGGCGCCACCCCAGATATTGGAAGTGAGCCTAGGTGTTTGCTCCAGCTTAACCAATGCATCCTCCGCTGCCTGAGCAGAATCAGCGCATCGCCACTGTTGCAGAAACAGAATTGGCGAATCACTTTCAGTGCATCGCCTCTGGAATTGCCGCTTTGGAACCAATGCATTGCCACGACTTCATGGAAATGATCAAACCCGGCGCATCTCATTCGGAACTGCCGCATCTCAGGACTAGCGTATCACTCTCGGAACTGTCTCATTGCCGCCGTTGTGTGTAGAAATCTGACACATCACCCCAACTGTGTGTGGCTCACCGACTCATCGCTCAGTTGAACCCCACATCGATGCAAACCAAGGTTCAAGGTACTTTTGTTCAGCAAGCCTGCGTAGGTCTCTGTATCCAGCTTGCAGCCCATCACCCCTTGGATGCTTGTTTCCAGTCCAGGGAGGACCTGGCTTGGCAGTTCGGGCTGGACTGTTCCGATTGGGCACAGGATCAAGACTGATTTGCATATGGCTGGGTTCAAACTGGAATGGCATGGTGAGCAAAAAAAACGATGGATTTAGGCCCAGATCTCTGTACTTGGGTGAATGTATGACATTGTTCTGCATTCTGTCCATCACATGTTGTTTTTGCATTTGTCACCCCGAGTGTGACGGGAATGCTCAGACGTGAGTCTCCTGCTCTCCATGCCACTGGAATCAAGCTATCCAGGCTGATGAGGGCTGAAAGCCCGAAACCGGTCCTTGGATGCTTGTTTCAGTCCAGGGAGGACCTGTCTTGGAAGTTCGGGCTGGACGTTCCCATGGGGCACAGGGTCAAGACTGATTTACATATGGCTTGGTTCAAACTGGAATGGCATGGTGAGCAAAAAACAATTGATTTAGACCCAGATCTCTGTACTGGGGTGAATGTATGACATTGTTCTGCATTCTGCCCATCACCTGTTGTTTTTGCATTTGTCACCTCATCACGGTTGGCCTGAACATTTGACTTTGTCCCGGTCTGGTGCGACCAGACATCCCAATATGCGCTTATTGCTTGTAAGCACTATTTTTGCATTCAAGCTTCAAAAATTCAAATCTCAACTTCACTCATTTTTTTGGTCCTTTTTTATTCATAAAATTATTATTTATTTTCCTAACCTGCTGTGGAGTCTTTTTGTGGTGTTTTCACTGTGTTACTCTTTGAAGTGTTGCACAAATATGCATGCACATGTCCTCTTTAGTTAAGCCTGACTGCTCTGTGCCAAGCTACCAGAGAATGAGCACGGAATAATTTAGAGTGTGTTGCGACTTACCCTGATTAGGATCGTGGTTCCTGTGTGGTCAGGGTGAATACCTTTTCCAAACAGAAACCCAGTTTCTAACATCCTTGTTTAGTTCCAGTGCCTAATTTGCGCTTGTGTTTGCCGGTGGGGACCACCGGCATTCATGTTTAAGGGCCAACACTTATTTTTGCTCATCAGACTTTAAACGTGACCTCTACTGAGTGGATTTTTTTTGTTTTGTTCTTGCTTTGTTCCGAATATAACAATCTATTTTTGTAAATCTGTGTGGAGTCTTTTTGTGGTGTATTCATTGTGTTACTGTGTGTGTTTCACAGATACTTTACACATTGCCTTTTTAGATAAGCCTGACTGCTCTGTGTCAAGCTACCAGAGGGTGAGCACAGGTTATCTTTTATTGTGTATCTAGCTTACCCGGATTTGAGTGGTGGTTCCTGCTAGGCCAGAGTGCATAACTCAGTCGACCAGGAATCCCAGTTCTAACACACAGTGACTGCATGCAGAAGAAAATTCTTTAAACAGAATTAGTTACTGCATAGAGAAGTCTGTTTGCCATTTTTACTTCACACAAATGTCTTATTTGCACAGATGTTTATCACATATTCGAGGTAATTTAAATGAGGACATTTACCTAATGCCCGATGTCATTCGATTTAAACATGGCATTTTAGGGATAAATCAACCTGTGTGCTCCTTCTACTCGTATTTAGAGATTATGAGATCTTTTAGGCAGGACCTATGTTCAGTGAGTTTTCCAGTTTCTGCAGGCTTTGCTGTTTGTCACCTGTTCAATACAGACACTTCTGATTTAGGCTTCAGCTATTGTTTATGGGAAAGAATTCCTCTGAAAGTTTAAACAGATGCTGCCAGGGTCGAAGAGGTTTGTAGCAGTTCCAAAATCCAGCGAACTATTTCTGTGCAAAGGCCACATTTGCACTGGGCTAGGTTTTATAGTCCACACATGCACGGGCACCTGCCTCGACCACAGTAGAAAATATTCCATTTACCTTTGTTTCACTGCTCAGTTTCCCATTTAAAAGTCTGCGACCCTTGATTATATATTGATGTCTTCCTCTCCATCGCTGTCTGACCCTTACTGGTTGCTGGAACATGTGCCCCAAGGATTGTTTAAATGAAGTTATTTTCACTCATTTTACCCCCTCAGGTATAAACCAATGAGACGGATACTCGCAAGATGCTTCTTCTAACATAATAAAATTAAGGGCTAGCACCGGATTTTGAATGCTGACTTGTACAATTGAACATGCGTTTTATTGATGGCACACACAAGGACAAATAGATTTTGCAATAACTGCTGCCTCAGTTTGTATACTGTTTGCGGCCTATGGAACAGTGCAGAAGTGAAGAATGGCACATGGATTTTCAGAAATACAACAATTAACATCTCATTATATGTTGCGCGCTATTGTGTGCACTCATCCTGCACCCTGTAAATGCAAATTCACCTGGGTGAAGAAGTCCTTGGTTGTGCAACAAACACATATTTTCCAATATTATGTATGAGCTAGGAATAAGGCATATCATGTATTGAGAAAGTAAATTATTAATTTGGGTAAGGTTGACAACAACTAGATATAAGGCTGCCTTGAGAGTTTACAGTACAGTTCACTGAGAAACTACTGTTAACTCTGTAGCATTGGCAGTAGCAGCTGGCCCGTCCCCAGAGAATTAAGTGACATGTTCAAGAAGTACCAATAAAATAAAAATTAAAAACGATAATATTCACAAATCAATTTAGAAAGAGCAAAAAGAATTTGATACACAAAAAGGGAACAAAAAACTTTTAAGAAGTGGATTGAGGAAACATATTGTAGTACTGTAGTAAAAAGTGCGTTATGTTTTGGGCATGCAATGCAATGTTCTACTGGTCTGGTAGAATTATAGAGTGAACATTCTGTTTGAGTGTTGTCGTGTTTCTAAGTGGGCCTATGGAATGTTTAGTTTCCTGAGAATGTCATGCTTTAAATTACTACTGTTGTTCTTGAACGGTTTCTGGTGGATGTAGCGTTAGCTTTGTGCCTTCACAACCGTGTAGCCTAAGGAAATAAACTTACTCATTTACAGCTTCTTGACACGCCATCAGCTGGTTTAAGTGTTCATGTGGATGTACTTAGAGCTGCGAAATTCATTAAGGGCTTGATTGGATATGAGTGTCCACTATTCACGTTTGACACTGAATAGACCACAGTGATGTGCACATCTAACCACGTCCTGCCTTGGTTCCTTTTCAACAACACCTCATCTTCTCGAGATTTGGCTTTGTGAATGCGTGTTAACTATTCATGACCGCGGTGATGCCACACCATGTATTTTGGCTTGGTGAAGTATCCTCCTTTTCATCAAGTGGGGTGAAGTATTCCAACTTTGTTTCTTTATTTTTCTGCTGCCAGTGCATTAACCGTGATGCACTCGCCTGTTGATCATTGTCTTGTAATGCACTCCTTTTAGTTTATCTAGTGTTAGTTGTGCAGCATTATTTTTCTACTATCCTGGCTTAGATTTCAGCCTCTATCAGAATATTTTTCATATTTTGTGTGGCAGGATACTCAGGGGTGTGCACACCAATTTGAAACAGTGCTTACCTAGTTGAATTTAAAACTTTTCTTTTACTGAAATTTTGTTTTTTTCCATAAGTGTGCTCACACAGTGTGCTAGGTTTGTACTTGCTTTGCATATTATACAGCTATATTGTCATAGTTTTTTTGTGTCAACATTTGGGTAGGTTGAACTATATGCTTTATTGTTTACTCCTTTGCAAATCATGACGTGTGCCAGGCAGGCTGGTAACCCCCTCCTGCTTTTATAGATACCCCAGGTCAGGTGGGAAATTTGGTTTGATGTATTCAAAGCTGATCTGGGAGTAATTGGAGATGATGTACCGCACACAGAAAGAAATGTTTGCTTCTTTTTTCATTGTGATTCGATGGGAGGTCTATATTCAAACATTTACCAGATTTATCTCAACAGATGCAGATGATGCAGATGAGTATCAGGTAATGGCCCTCAAACTTAAGAACAGATTTGACAAACAACCTAGTCTTATGGTTTTAAGACATACATTTTTCAAGAGGAAAGAGGTTGAAGTTAAATTTGTTGTCTTATACAGATCAATATTATGCAGGTTGTCAATTGATTGAAGGATTCACTAATCAGTTAATCAGAGACCAGTTTATGTGTCACTGTAAAGACAAACAAATTAGGCAGACATTATTGAGTATGGGCAATCCTACACTGGAGGAGACCTTCAAAGTAGCCAAGAGCTCTCTCAAGTCTCCTTAAAATAGCTAGATGACAAACAATTTGAAATGTTAGTGTGGTTGGGGAGGTAAACTCCGCCAGAAGTTGGGACACAACAATAGTGCTGAAAGCTCCTAACCCACTAAGATAGACAATTTGAGTTCTAACATTGCTAATATGTGTTTGCGGTGTGGTAATGCTCTGCATGCCAAAGGGAAGAGATGTCCTGCAGCTAATGTTACATGCAACTATTGCAAAAACTTGGAACATTTTGCCAAAATCTGTTTAAAAAGTAAGTCTTCCAAGTAACATGTAGTGTGTGTGATGGAGTCAGAGGAGGAGTCAGACACTGAGGTTATATCTGCAGTTGGGGATGAACAGGTATGTACTCGAGGTAGTGAAGACTCCGATGACGAACCTATCATGTTGTGTTGACACTGTAGCAGAAGTGAGTTTGGGATGTAAAGCTCTGAAACTGTTGGTGGATCACAAGGGTAAAACAACGGTTGTTTGTAGAGACATGGAGTGATAGACTGTTGTTGCCGCCTGACTGTTCCCCAGTCTCATATAAAGTTCACAGGATTGAACTGTTGGGCTATATTGAGGAAGAGGTGGTGTTCAAGGGAAGGAAGATCAGAGGCAAAATGTATGTTGAGTGAAGTGTAAGAGAAGACCTTGAAAAGGAGCTTAAGCATCTATGTGACAAGCGCATCATAGAGCCAACAGAATCCTCTTAGTGGCTTTCTCCCCTTGTGGTAGCTTGCAAGAGTTGTGGGCAGTTACAAGTCTGTGTGGACCTGAGGTCTTTGAATAAGGACATTTGGGTTGACTCGTATCCATTGCTAAAGATCAAGGATTTGTTTGCCTGCATCAAAGGGGCTAAAGTTTTTTCTAAACTTGATATGGCCAGCGCCTGCCATCAGGTGGAACTGCATCCCGAATCACAACATCTTATGCATTTATTTCACCTCTCTGCATCTTTCAATACCATTGCATGCCTTTTGACTTGACCTCTTTCAGAGAGTGATGTACAACTTACGTAGAGAGGAAGAGGGTTTCTTGGTGTTTCCGAGTCCTGTGTTAGTTTTTGCCAAGGATGCTACTTCCAGTGATAATATTTTGCATACAGTATTGGGCATTTTTCAAAAAGGAGTTGTTCTGATGACAGAAAAATCTACGTTCTTGTGCAGCAAGGGGGCATGCTTGGGTCACATGATCTCGTGGGAAGGGAACAGACCTAGACCTGCCCTGGTGGAAAACATTGCAAATGCTCTACCTCCCACGGATAGGACTGATGGGAAGTCATTACTTGTTTTGTGTGAATATTATTCTGTATTCATCCCTGATTTTGCTACCCAGGTGCGTCCTGTTAGCAATTTATTAAGTATACAACAGAGGGGGACCTAAAAAGGACAATGTTTATGGGGGTCCAGTGTACGTGTCCTAAGAAGCTATAAACAATTGTTGTACAAAGTTCCCTAAGAATTGATGTTCGTATGGCAGGAGGGGCCTCTCTCTCTCTGAGAGAATGTGTGGAGATTTGTAAGTGAAACAGTCCCTTATCGGAACTTAGGATGCCTCACACAACTAATTAGCTTGACGACAGCTGTCATCTCGCCAGATGGTTGTCTCGTCTCATCATCGGCTTCCTGCTCCAACGTCAAGCCGGCGCTGCAATGCCTGACGGGTAGCACAGAATGCTACACTTTTGTGGAGTTCTTTTGTTCCTGGCCGTTAGTTGGGTGCGTGTGAGGGGCCTAAGTGGTGAAGTAGTGAGCGTGCAAAGGTGTATTTAAAAAAGGTAAGTTAGTCTACTAAGAAAACTTTATTAGTGTAGCTAACTGCCTTATTAAAAAGTGAGTGAAGGGAGGGGTACCGGGGCTCAACAACAATGTAGATTGGCCTCGTTCAACCCTCACCTATATTCTGGTCAACATGTTTCATGCCCTATAGGCAATTCTTCAGGACCTCACAGAAAGAGAGAGTTCTCCCAGTTAATTTTAGGTCCAGAGGCGGAAGACAAAGACAACCAAAAAATACGAAATACCTCTATAGGGACCTATATTACTTTAACATTGAATAAATCCAAGCTAATTTTATAACAGGATGCCAAAGAGGAAAGTGGAAACTTCAAAGTATTATCAAAACATATACATTTTATTTTTCTTTTTTCCTTTTTTTAGATAAATATATTTTGAGACATTTGTGCAGCTGTACATATCATTTCATCATATATCATGCTCAACAAATTCATGGCTGTTACACAAGTATTTTCAAAAATATCTATAAAGTGCAAATGCAAAACAGTAAAGCATAAGAACAAATGTGCCCTCTAATAACATGTAATCCTAACATTCATACATACATGCTCGCATACCAATCATACCTTTTCTTTTCTTAAAAAACATACCTAACAACATAAACACATAGACTAGATCTCACAAGACATAGAAAAATGACAACCCGAAGGTGTACTTGATGGAATACAGTAAGAACTAAGATGGAACAGTTCTGTCAATTAACTTTTTGGTCTAGATGGGGTTGACCAGTTCATATCCAAACAGTAGATGTTGGGCCGACGTACGTTTCAATGAATGTCACCTTCCTCAGGGCCAAGGACAACATGTAAGAAGATATATATATATAACATAGATACAAATTCTCTACTTATTTTTAAAAGAGCGAGGGCATGGCACAGTTTTCTGAAAATAAAGAGAAACGCTTGTAAATATAATCTTTCTTTATACTCATTTGTTATCTGACATTGTAATTCAGAGGCATCAACTATATACATAATTTTACATCACTTGTAGGGTTTTTAACTGCTCATATAAAGCAACAAAACAATCTTATCAGTGTTGAATCTAAATAGGGTAAAGAGCTTTATAGACAGGAAAGAGGAGTAGTGATTTAGAAGACAGGTTCCACCAAAGTTGTTCACCCAGTGTGCAAGAAACATTTTTCTAGGTGGTGTTCTGTTTTAATGGAATGAGAATGATGATGTTTATACCTATTGGGTAGATGATCAGTGAATAGAAGGCACTGAAGAGCATACTCTGGCTGTTATTTTAGGCGTATACTGTAAAAGATATAGGGATATATGTAAATATATAATTACATTAGACTGAGGTTGAAGTCTTAAGTGGTATACAAATCACGCCATATTACCTTAATTGCATAGGGTTTTTTCAAAAGCTGAGAGTCCGTTAGAAATGAAGGGCGAAGGGCCTCTATATGTCATGCATTCCTTCTGTATAGGAGAAGGTGGTAAGTCTAATAAGTATATGAATGTTGGCAGCCAAAAGAGCGAAGATTTTAAAGGAAATGATAATGAAAATACCTGATCGCTTTTACTTTGTAGTATTCAAATATTTGGGTAGTACAGTTCAGCCAGCCTCTATATCTGTGATGAAATAACAGGGTATAATATGCCTGTTACAAGGAGTTTGCTGTATTACTTATTGGCATTCAAGATAAACATATATGAGCATGCCAAGGTAGTATAGTACTCTATGGAGTCATCCTCATTAAAAGGAACAGTGTACATTACTGCACGTAATATTGCGTGTCAAATTTCATAAAAAATGCCCGAAAATACTGCGGCATTGCCATTATCACTGTGTGGTGAATAAACCACTAAACCTGCTTGCCTTAGAAAAGTAGGAGCTAGGTATATGGTTCATTATATCTCCTTTTACAGGACATTGGATATGGGAACAAACGTTCGTAGGATATGTGGGAAATGGAATTACGAATCAGGTGACATTAATCATGCTTTCAAATAAACATTGCTACTTTTGCTGGGTACATTGATGTTAAAGGACTGAGAACAATATTTTGTGAAACACAACTAAAACACACAGGGGATTTCTCTGTGTTGTGCTTTAAATTAAAAGCTACAAATAGTACAAATTAATGTAAGGCTGCGAAGGGTTTACAGTCAATAAAAGCGATCTGCTAAGGTTAGGCAGACACAAACACAGCGTAGCGTAGTTGTCCTCTTACCTGAATATGAGAGGGCTGGTGCCGCGACCGGGGGTTCCTGGGACTGAGCCCAATGTGAAAGATTTACAAGTGTTTGTGGAGGGTTTAAATACAGCCTTAATGAGGTAAGAATTTCGAACAGGTGGGTAACTATGAACATGAAAATAGGACTGAAGCATTGCCTCAATACGGCGGAAATGGGTTTTGGTAATGATTTCTTAATAGCAAATGAACAGGAATTAGGTACACTTGGAAAGTGTTATTATATAATTTTTGTGAGGAGAAAATGAAATTTATGGAGGTTCATAGAGTCCATTTGCATAGATGGTCTTGCACATAGCACACCGGGTGTGGGGTATTTTTAGGTGGTAAACTGATCAATATCAGATAGAAAACACAGTAACATCATTATAATGTTACTATCCAGGAGATTTCTTCATTATGTCCAAATCGGACTGTGTCCAGGTGGTGAATCCAAAATGTTTCACGTTTTTTGCGGAAATTTGATGAGTCTTTACCTGGTGGTACATAGACATGTTCCAAAATCTGCCATCGCATGTCTTTCTCCGTATGACCGTATTGGAGAAAATGGGGTACCATAGGCGCATTTGTCTTTTGCGTTCTGATTGCAGACTTGTGTTCAGAGAATCTAGTGCGAAATTCTCTGGACGTCTCACCTATGTACCCTATATCACACGGGCACTTGATAAGGTATATGACATTTGTAGTTCTACAATTAGTCATTTCTTTTAGATTTCCGTGTTTCTGGCCATATGTCCATTTCTCGCCAGGGATTATCTGATCGCATGCATGGCAGTTACCACATTTGTGGTTCCCTTTCGGCAGGGGATTCCCATCAATGGTTTTCTGTTTGTTTTTGTCTTTGTTTTTCCACCTGCTGTGTACCAACTTACCTCGGAGATTTTGGTTCCTTCTGAATGCAAGAGTTGGTTTACATAGTTTGCCTTCCTGGTCGTTGATGATTAGAATTTTCCAGTTGTTATAGATCACCTTCCTTATCTTGTTGTTGATAGTGGAGTGGTTCAGTACACATACGAGTTTCTGTTCTTGGGATTTTGGTGTTGGATTTAGCAGAACATCTCTGTTATAATATTTCGCTCTCTTCATGGAGTTGCATATGAGGCGTTTGGGGTATCCTCTTGCAAGTAGGCGTTCTGTTAATTTGTTGGCGTGTACCATGAAGTCTTTGATAGACGTGCAATTTCTTTTTATTCGTAGAAATTCCCCAAACGGAATGGAGTCCTTCTGGCAGTTTGGGTGGTTAGGATTACATGTTAATAGAGGGCACATTTGTTCTTATGCTTTACTGTTTTGCATTTGCACTTTATAGATTTTTTTGAAAATACTTGTGTAACAGTCATGAATTTGTTGAGCATGATATATGATGAAATTATATGTACAGCTGCACAAATGTCTCAAAATATATTTATCTAAAAAAAGGAAAAAATAAAAATAAAATGTATATGTTTTGATAATACTTTGAAGTTTCCACTTTCCTCTTTGGCATCCTGTTATAAAAATAGCTTGGATTTATTCAATGTTAAAGTAATATAGGTCCCTATAGAGGTATTTCGTATTTTTGGCTTATATTTTTTGCAATTCTTCAGGACCTAACAGTGCTCATAAACTCATAGGGAGCCCAGTGTGGGCTAAGAATTGTGCAATATACAACCTGAGGGATCAGTCACCATGGCAGGGTGGAGTCCTGCGTGGAGATCAGACCTGAAAGGAAATGAACCCAGTCAAGCAATTTTTCAAAAGACACATATATTTTGTTCAATGCGGGTCAATGTTGTATATAACGACCGTAGTCTGAGCGTGGGATATCGCCTCAAATTGGTCATGTGGAAAAACTGAGAGAGAGAGAGAGAGAGACACACACACACAAAAATTGCCAAACATCTATTCATGCGTATATAGAAACTAATTGTGTCTATATTCTGCGCTTGACCAAAGACCTGCTCCAATTTCGTCAGTCAGGTTTGATTGGTAGTGCAACAAGCGAGGAGTTATGTGAACCCAAAGAACAGAAAAAAGAGGGGGAGGAGGGTATAGAAGAGAGAAATCTTACCCTCAATCCCTAGTAATAGTCTCCACAGACTGTTCTTGTGGGACCTTTGCTTCAGGTAATATACCTGTGAATGGAGGAAAAGAATAGTGGGCAAGGTGACAACCCGGGGCGGTAAGGAACAGACCGGCTGCCCGTCTGTGGTCTCATCCCACCACCCCTCGGCGCCCGCGACACATACCACTCGAGTCAGGCAGCAGCGCAAGAGCAGACGCCGCGGGTGTCAGTCGGGCCTCAACCTGGTCACAGAGTGCCCCTGGAATGCATCACATTCTACTCCCCTTGTGGTGGTAACTCCATAGTCATTGACAGGGTAGCAAAAAGGATCACGATGATCCCCGTGGGGCCCCGTGGTGGCTGATAACCCAAAGGTTCCACGCGGGTCCGAACTGCCCCACTCACCCGGTGGAGGGCAGTCTCCCGGCACCCCTGCTTGGCGGGAACAAAACCCAGACGGCCTCGCCAGAGGGTCCGTGTATCTCGTGATAGTTGGTCCCATGACACAGTGCGACACCTTACCTGTTCAGCGTTTGGTCGTGGCTTCTAAACACCTACCCCCACAATACAACATGACTCGGCACGTAGAACAGCTGGCACAGTCCCGTGCTTACTGCCGCTGTTAAATACGGTACCGCGAGGCCGTTGTTTGTGGGCGTGTCTGAGGTTTTGTTGCTAAGCGACGTAGCCAAACCCAGTCAGGAGATGCATGTGGGAGGGAGCAACTCCCTGGCGAGGTGCAATAATGGCGCGCCATGTTTAAATGGAGTGAAAAAATGAGGGGAAGATTATAAAAGGAGTTTTTTAGGAATCATTGCCATATGTATGGATCGAGGTACTATTATGTTATGTTGAAATAGTCGATCCAGACTGATCCTCATCAAAACGGGAGTCATGGATAGCGCTGGCCACTGTGTCATATACGTTCATAATCAGTGCTTGATAACCCTGGGAATGGGTAGGGGACAAGGATGCCCGCGGTCATATTCATGATTAACCACAACCAATCAATGGCCCAATGTTTATAGACCGGCAGCACAACGCGGGTGAGCATACAATGGGAGTCTCCCATATCAGCGTCATCTTGCAATGGAGTAATATTATTTATAAACTATTGCCCCCTCAGGATGAATTAATAAGGGGGTCGGGTTCGGGTGGTGGTTGTGCTCTCCATTGAAGTTAGAACCGGCCCCAGGAGGATGAACTATCTGGCCAGCATATTCCACGGGATAGAGTCATTGAGTCCCTGGGTGTCTAGTTGTAGGCGATGTACCCATCTTTATTCGATTCTGTATAAGGCCTGTTGGCTAATCGAGGGGTGACATTCCAACACGATCCATTGTATGCTTTCTGCAGTGTGGCCTTGTTGTTTGCAATGTTCATACAAGCGTGTATGTGTCTTGGTGCAGCGGATGTTGCTATTATGTTCCATAATGCGTACCTTGACAGTACGCATCGTCATCCCAATGTACTTGAGCCCGCAAGGGCAGATAAGCATGTAAATACATTTACTGCTATTACAGTTCGTATGCTTGTTGAGATGCCATGTAAAGGTATCAGTTAGTGTGACAGATTTTTCTTGTTTGGACTGGGGACAGACAACACAATTGCCACACCGGTAATGTCCCACAACTAGGGGTAGTTCCCATAGGGTGTTCAAGGGACGGGTGCTTGTTTTCTTGGGGCGGGTGTGAATCAAGGTATCCTTTAGATTGGTTGTTCTTTTGAAGGCAAAACGAGGCCGGGGGATGTCCAAACCAGCTGAGTTGAGGATCCCCCAATGAGAGTTCACCGTTTTTTTTAATGAACGTAGAGTTCTTAGTGTAAGAAGTTACACATGTAATGATATCCTCTGTCTTCTTTGAATGTGTCTCTAGGAGAGATTCCCTGTTGTTGTTGAGTGCTCTCTTCACCGATTGTTTCAGTAGTCTGGTGGGGTACCCCCTATCCCGGAGTTTGTGTTGTAGGGTGTTCGCCTCCCGTTTGTAGTCTGTAACTGTACTACAGTTTCTGCGGACCCTCAGAAAATGGCCAAACAGCAAATTGCCCCTCAAAGCCCTGGTGTGATGGCTGTTGTAGGGAAGGAGGCTGTTTCTGTCGGTCTCTTTTTTGTAGAGAGTTGTTGTAATTTCTGTGGGTCCTAACAGGATTGTCAAGTCCAGGAAGGGTAGTGAGTGTTCAGACATAGTCCCTGTGAATTTTAAGAATGGATCCTGGAGGTTGATCCATGTGCAAAAGGCATCACAACTCACCCGGTCACCTTTCCAGAAAATCAGGATATTGTCGATATAGCGACGCCATAAGGTCAGGTTTTCTAGGAAGGGGTTATGGTCAGGAGAGTAGATGAAGTATTTTTCAAAAGTGGCCATGTATATGCATGCCAGGCTCGGTGCGAAAGTCGATCCCATTGATGTTCCACGGATCTGATGGTATAGTTGTGACTCGTATTTGAAGAAATTCTCCGTTAGGGCTATGTTAGCCAATGCCATGATAAAAGAGATCGGGGTAGGAGATGACCATTCTTCAAACCTGAAAGTTGACTCAACTGCCTCTAAAGTAGCCTGTTGGGGGATGTTCGTATACAAGGCTTCCACGTCCAATGTTAGGAGGATGTCAACATCTTCTCTGCCATCCACATCGTTGATCAAGCGGAGGGCATCCCTAGTGTCCTGTAGATAGGAAGGGATTTTCTTCACCACTGGTTGTAAAAAGACGTCACAAAATTGGGACAGTGGTTCCAGTAGTGATCCTATCCCGGAGACAATAGGTCTACCAGGAACAGGGGTGACACCCTTGTGGATTTTAGGGAGTGTGTAGAAGTAGGGTTTGACGGGTTCCGTTGTAATGAGGAAGTCCGCTTCCTTTTTGGTTATCCATTCATTCGTTTCACCCTCAATCACCAGACTCATGATGGTAGTAGTCAAACGTTTCGTTGGATCCACGGTGAGGGGTCTATAATGGGTGTTGTTGGATAACTGCCGTCTGCATTCTCGGTCATAGTCGTCATGATTTTGGATGACCGTGGCACCCCCCTTATCTGCTTGTTTGATGACAATGGTTTCGTCATTGCCCAAGGTGATGGAAGCTTGTCTCTCAGCATTCGACAGGTTGTGGAACTGGTTAATGTGAGGTTTGTCCTTGAGGCTTGCTAGGACTGCTCGCTCAAATGTAAGGACCTCTGGAGGCACCATCCCATCTTTTGGAGTGAAAGTGGAAGGTTTCCTTAATCCAGTATCTTGACTCCTTGGTTCCGGTTTGCCGTCAAAGAAAGCACGTAAGCGTATCTTTCCGAACAGTTGTCTGATTTCTATCATTTCTTGGAAGTTGTCTGGGGTAGGTGTAGGGACAAACCCCAATCCTTTTTCTAAGACGCTCTTTTCTGTTTGGGACAGGACTTTTGTTGAGAGGTTGACTATTAGACTCTTCTCCCCCTGGTGGAGGTGCTCCTGGTTTCCATCATGGTCTGCGGTGTGGGCTGATCTTGCCATTGCACCCCTTTCTGTCGGCCTCGCTTTCGCCCTCTTCCTCTGCCCCAACCTCTGCCTCGAAAAGGTGGCGGGTTCAAAGGGTAAAATTGCGGTGGACCCTGTGGGTAGAAGGGGTACGGCCATGGTGGAGTCATCTGTGGAGGGCCATGGAGTATTGGTCCTTGTTGGTAGCCTTGTTGCCAATTTGGTCCTTGTTGGAACCGGTTATTTTTTGGGGTATAGCCACCACTGGAGTCACTACTCATAGAGCCTCGTCTATTGTTGGCATCCGTGCTGTCATCTGAAGAGTAGTTCGTTCTTTTACTTTTGTAACCGTCCTTTAGATAAGGGTATACCTTCTTTTTCTCAAATTTCGAAATATCTTTTTGAAGTTTTGCAGTTTTCTGTTTCAGAAGGTATTCATGGTGGTCTGCCATTTCCTGATTTATATCAGCTAGTTTGGTGGTAAAAGCGGCTTTGTTGATTTTGTTGACAGCACTCTTCATCGTGGCTTCTATAGCTGCAATTTTTTCTAACAAGGCGTCTGATAGTCGTTTAGCAGTTTGTGTTATGAGGAAAAGTAAGTCTTTGGTACATTTCCAGGACACCTGGCACCAGTCAACCTTGAATTGTTTGTCTTCTAAGAAGAGTCTTGGAATGATGTTCACGACCAGTCCCTGTGGTGCTATATTACTCCTGAGGTATTCTGTCATCATTATACCATGTATGGTAATCCTGATCAGTTCTTTCTTCATCTCAGTCAGAGTCACCCAATCATCATTGGAGGTGCCTGGAGTAGAGGTTGGCGGTGTATTGAGTAGTGATGGTGCTGTTCTTAGGGCTTCAGCGATGGTTTCCTCATCGAAGCTAAGTCCCGGTACATCTTCCATGCTTGGTGGAGGGTGGCCGGGCTTGGGGATATATGCTAACCAAGAGAGTTCAAGCCGTACCTGTTGCCTTCTCAATTATAGCGGTTAGGTGGTGGGCCAAGACAGTGAAGTAGTATCACTGTTGGTAACCTCAGAGTCCACTGGGGGGGAACCCACGTAAAGTAAGTATACAACAGAGGGGGACCTAAAAAGGACAATGTTTATGGGGGTCCAGTGTACGTGTCCTAAGAAGCTATAAACAATTGTTGTACAGAGTTCCCAAAGAATTGATGTTCATATGGCAGGAGGGGCCTCTCTCTCTCTGAGAGAATGTGTGGAGATTTGTAAGGGAAACAGTCCCTTATCGGAACTTAGGATGCCTCACAAAACTAATTAGCTTGACGACAGCTGTCATCTCGCCAGATGGTTGTCTCGTCTCATCATCGGCTTCCTGCTCCAACGTCAAGCCGGCGCTGCAATGCCTGACGGGTAGCACAGAATGCTACACTTTCGTGGAGTTCTTTTGTTCCTGGCCGTTAGTTGGGTGCATGTGAGGGGCCTAAGTGGTGAAGTAGTGAGCGTGCAAAGGTGTATTTAAAAAAGGTAAGTTAGTCTACTAAGAAAACTTTATTAGTGTAGCTAACTGCCTTATTAAAAAGTGAGTGAAGGGAGGGGTACCGGGGCTCAACAACAATGTAGATTGGCCTCCTTCAACCCTCACCTATATTCTGGTCAACATGTTTCATGCCCTATCGGCAATTCTTCAGGACCTAACAGTGCTCATAAACTCAGGGGCCCACATGCATCATTGTGTCATTTTGCATTTCTTAATTTGCGAAAAATAAGGAATCGCAAATTAAGAAGTGCAAAATGCTATGCATCATTTTTTTCGGTATTTCTTTGTGATTCGGTAAAAATAGCAATTTTTACCGAATCCCAAAGAAATACCGAATTCTTAAGTTAATTTTCGCAATTCCCATTGATTCCTATGGGCCAAAAGGCCCATAGGAGTCAATGCAAATTGCGAGTGGCACTTAGAAAATTTCATGGGTGCAGGGGGGGGTCCAAAGGACCTCCCCATGCACCCCTGAAATGTATTTTTCGCATCATGTTGCACACACACATGTCCTAAGGACATGTGTGTCCGTAACATGAATGTTGAAAAAAAAGCATTTTCAACATTTTAAACACTTTTTCCAAATTTACCAAGTGGTTCAACCACTCGGTAAATTTGGCACCCTATTTGCGAATTTTCACTTTTTAAAATAATGATGCATTGCTTTTAAGAAATCGCACATCTGCGACTTCTTAAAAGCACCCGCAATTTTAGAATTCGCAAACATGTTACGAATTCTAAAATTGCTTCATGCATCCCAAAAAGCACTTTTGCATTCGCAAACGGCCGATTTTAAGGAATCGCACCGTTTGCGAATGAAAAAGTGCTTGATGCATGTGGGCCATAGGGAGCCCAGTGTGGGCAAAGAATTGTGCAATATACAACCTGAGGGATCAGTCACCATGGCAGGGTGGAGTCCTGCGTGGAGATCAGACCTGAAAGGAAATGAACCCAGTCAAGAAATTTTTCAAAAGACACATATATTTTGTTCAATGCGGGTCAATGTTGTATATAACGACCGTAGTCTGAGCGTGGGATATCGTCTCAAATTGGTCGTGTGGAAAAACTGAGATAGAGAGAGAGAGACACACACACACACAAAAATTGCCAATCATCTATTCATGCGTGTATAGAAACAAATTGTGTCTATATTCTGCGCTTGACCAAAGACCTGCTCCAATTTCGTCAGTCAGGTTTGATTGGTAGTGCAACAAGCGAGGAGTTATGTGAACCCAAAGACCAGAAAAAAGTGGGGGAGGAGGGTATAGAAGAGAGAAATCTTACCCTCAATCCCTAGTAATAGTCTCCACAGACTGTTCTTGTGGGACCTTTGCTTCAGGTAATATACCTGTGAATGGAGGAAAAGAATAGTGGGCAAGGTGACAACCCGGGGCGGTAAGGAACAGACCGTCTGCCCATCTGTGGTCTCATCCCACCACCCCTCGGCGCCGGCGAGACATACCACTCGAGTCAGGCAGCAGCGCAAGAGCAGACGCCGCGGGTGTCAGTCGGGCCTCAACCTGGTCACAGAGTGCCCCTGGAATGCATCGCACTCTACCCCCCTTGTGGTGGTAACTCCATAGTCATTGACAGGGTGGCAAAAAGGATCACGATGATCCCCGTGGGGCCCCGTGGTGGCTGATAACCCAAAGCCTCCACGCGGGTCCGAACTGCCCCACTCACCCGGTGGAGGGCAGTCTCCCGGCACCCCTGCGTGGCGGGAACAAAACCCAGACGGCCTCTCCGGAGGGTCCGTGTATTTCGTGATAGTTGGTCCCATGACACAGTGCGACACCTTACCTGTTCAGCGTTTGGTCATGGCTTCTAAACACCTACCCCCACAATACAACGTGGCTCGGCACGTAGAACAGCTGGCACAGTCCTGTGCTTACTGCCGCTGTTAAATATGGTCCAGTGAGGCCGTTGTTTGTGGGCGTGTCTGAGGTTTCGTTGCTAAGCGACGTAGCCAAACCCAGTCAGGAGATGCATGTGGGAGGGAGCAACTCCCTGGCGAGGTGCAATAATGGCGCGCCATGTTTAAATGGAGTGAAAAAATGAGGGGAAGATTATAAAAGGAGTTTTTTAGGAATCATTGCCATATGTATGGATCGAGGTACTATTATGTTATGTTGAAATAGTCGATCCAGACTGATCCTCATCAAAACGGGAGTCATGGATAGCGCTGGCCACTGTGTCATATACGTTCATAATCAGTGCTTGATAACCCTGGGAATGGGTAGGGGACAAGGATGCCCGCGGTCATATTCACGATTAACCACAACCAATCAATGGCCCAATGTTTGAAGACCGGCCGCACAACGCGGGTGAGCATACAATGGGAGTCTCCCATATCAGCACCATCTTGCAATGGAGTAATATTATTTATAAACGATTGCCCCCTCAGGAAGACTTAATAAGGGGTTCGGGTTCGGGTGGTGGTTGTGCTCTCCATTGAAGTTAGAACCGGCCCCAGGAGGATGAACTATCTGGCCAGCATATTCCACTGGATAGAGTCATTGAGTCCCTGGGTGTCTAGTTGTAGGCGATGTACCCATCTTTATTCGATTCTGTATAAGGCCTGTTGGCTAATCGAGGGGTGACATTCCAACACGATCCATTGTATGCTTTCTGCAGTGTAGCCTTGTTGTTTGCAATGTTCATACAAGTGTGTATGTGTCTTGGTGCAGCGGATGTTGCTATTATGTTCCATAATGCGTACCTTGACAGTACGCATTGTCATCCCAATGTACTTGAGCCCGCAAGGGAAGATAAGCATGTAAATACATTTACTGCTATTACAGTTCGTATGCTTGTTGAGATGCCATGTAAAGGTATCAGTTAGTGTGACAGATTTTTCTTGTTTGGACTGGGGACAGACAACACAATTGCCACACCGGTAATGTCCCACAACTGGGGGTAGTTCCCATAGGGTGTTCAAGGGACGGGTGCTCGTTTTCTTGGGGCGGGTGTGAATCAAGGTATCCTTTAGATTGGTTGTTCTTTTGAAGGCAAAACGAGGCCGGGGGATGTCCAAACCAGCTGAGTTGAGGATCCCCCAATGAGAGTTCACTGTTTTTTTAATGAACGTAGAGTTCTTAGTGTAAGAAGTTACACATGTAATGATATCCTCTGTCTC
This sequence comes from Lissotriton vulgaris, assembly GCF_964263255.1. Taxonomy (NCBI): domain Eukaryota; kingdom Metazoa; phylum Chordata; class Amphibia; order Caudata; family Salamandridae; genus Lissotriton; species Lissotriton vulgaris. The sequence continues at coordinate 242,708,750 of NC_141689.1, read as the reverse complement.
CTTTGAATGTGTCTCTAGGAGAGATTCTCTGTTGTTGTTGAGTGCTCTCTTCACCGATTGTTTCAGTAGTCTGGTGGGGTACCCCCTATCCCGGAGTTTGTGTTGTAGGGTGTTCGCCTCCCGTTTGTAGTCTGTAACTGTACTACAGTTTCTGCGGACCCTCAGAAATTGGCCAAACAGCAAATTGTCCCTCAAAGCCCTGGTGTGATGGCTGTTGTAGAGAAGGAGGCTGTTTCTGTCGGTCTCTTTTTTGTAGAGAGTTGTTGTAATTTCTGTGGGTCCTAACAGGATTGTCAAGTCCAGAAAGGGTAGTGAGTGTTCAGACATAGTCCCTGTGAATTTTAAGAATGGATCCTGGAGGTTGATCCATGTACAAAAGGCATCACAACTCGCCCGGTCACCTTTCCAGAAAATCAGGATATCGTCGATATAGCGACGCCATAAGGTCAGGTTTTCTAGGAAGGGGTTATGGTCAGGAGAGTAGATGAAGTATTTTTCAAAAGTGGCCATGTATATGCATGCCAGGCTCGGTGCGAAAGTCGATCCCATTGATGTTCCATGGATCTGATGGTATAGTTGTGACTCGTATTTGAAGAAGTTCTCCGTTAGGGCTATGTTAGCCAATGCCATGATAAAAGAGATCGGGGTAGGAGATGACCATTCTTCAGACCTCAAAGTTGACTCAATTGCCTCTAAAGTAGCCTGTTGGGGGATGTTCGTATACAAGGCTTCCACGTCCAATGTTAGGAGGATGTCAACATCTTCTCTGCCATCCACATCGTTGATCAAGCGGAGGACATCCCTAGTGTCCTGTAGATAGGAAGGGATTTTCTTCACCACTGGTTGTAAAAAGACGTCACAAAATTGGGACAGTGGTTCCAGTAGTGATCCTATCCCGGAGACAATAGGTCTACCAGGAACAGGGGTGACACCCTTGTGGATTTTAGGGAGTGTGTAGAAGTAGGGTTTGACGGGTTCCGTTGTAATGAGGAAGTCCGCTTCCTTCTTGGTTATCCATTCATTCGTTTCACCCTCAATCACCAGACTCATGATGGTAGTAGTCAAACGTTTCGTTGGATCCACGGTGAGGGGTCTATATTGGGTGTTGTTGGATAACTGCCGTCTGCATTCTCGGTCATAGTCGTCATGATTTTGGATGACCGTGGCACCCCCTTATCTGCTTGTTTGATGACAATGGTTTCGTCATTGCCCAAGGTGATGGAAGCTTGTCTCTCAGCATTCGACAGGTTGTGGAACTGGTTAATGTGAGGTTTGTCCTTGAGGCTTGCTAGAACTGCTCGCTCAAATGTAAGGACCTCTGGAGGCACCATCCCATCTGTTGGAGTGAAAGTGGAAGGTTTCCTTAATCCAGTATCTTGACTCCTTGGTTTTAGGACAGGGAGATCCACCAGTGATCAATGCCTGAACCTTTACATGCTGACTGCCAAATACACCATGGCCAGTGATGAATCGATCTACATGGGATTCATGGATTTGGCAGCGGCATTTGATCACGTCAACAGGGAGAAACTGTGGGACATGATGTCTCGTATGGGGATAGAGAGTGGCCTAATCAACATACTTAGGGAACTGCATAGTGACACCACGGCTAGGGTTCGATTCAACAGGGAGGGGGGGCTGACCGACTCTTTCCCCTGTATGAGTGGAGTCCGGCAAGGCTGCATTCTTGCCCCTTTTTTGTTCTCCCTTTATATTAATAATCTGGAGCAGTACCTGTTAGGTTTAAAGGCAGATTGCCCAAGGGTGGGGTTGCGTCATATTCCTGTTCTGCTTTACGCAGATGACGCGGTCCTGATTGCACGCACACCCAGGAGCTTACAAATCTTGATTGACGGATTTGTCAAGTTCATGGGTGCCCTAGATCTCTCTGTCAACCTGGGCAAATCCTACGTGCCCCTGGCTGGTAAAAAAACTCCTTCCAAATTCACTTACACAATAGGAAGCCACATAGTAGAAGAGGTTAAAACGTTTCCTTATCTAGGTGTAACTTTTGATGGCGCCTTACAGTTTAACTCCCTGGTGGAGGAGCGTTGCAGTAAAATGATCGCTTCTAATGGGGCAATAGCAAGCTACGGCAGGAGGTTAGGTAGATGGAGCCCGGAACAGGTGATGAACCTGTATAGCTCCGTATCATGCTCTAAAGTAATCTATGGGGCAGAAGTATGGGGCTTTATTAATACCACAAGAATCCAACGGGAGGAAAACAAATACCTAAAATCCATCTTGAAGGTACCCCCAAGTACTGCTGGCTTCATAGCACACAGGGAATTAGGGAGGCCACACCTAGATGATTTGGTAAAACTCAGGCCAATCGTGGCCTGGTTAAAAATCTGGGTTAATCCTGATGCGTCTCTAAGCAGAGAAATTTTATCGGATTGTTTAGAGAGGGACAAATGTATGCGAATTCCCTGGCTCAATTATGTAAAGAACACCCTAGAGGAACTAGGCTTTGGGAATCTCTTCACTAACCCTGCAACAATTGTAGCCCAGCACAAGATGCAAGTAAAAAAAATCTTCCTAGAGCTGAAATGTCAACGTAAAGCTGAGGCTGAAGGGCTTAAAAAGACAGTGAGGGCCCATAACCTGGTGAAGAGCGTTGAGGGAATGGAGCCATATTTGTACCTAATGCACAATGCACAGGATAGATTCCTGATGTGTCGTTTTAGACTGAACCTACTCCCATTTATGCTCGCATCACCAGCAGGGTTTGCAACATCAATTGAACAGAAGGGATCCTGCGGCTGCGACAATAGGTCTCCGCAGGACTCCCTTCACTTTGTTTTACTCTGTCCTTTTTTTTACAATGCCCAGGCGCAGATTTCTTGTAAAAGTTTTAAAACAAGCTAAACTGGAACATGCCAGGGAGGCATTAGTCTTTTTACAAAAAGCATCGGACCCCTTAACACTGTGTTGTATAATGAATTTTATTAAGGTAGCGGTCCGTTTAAGGCTAACTAGGGGAGATGAATGATGTGTTCCTGATTTTATTTTTCTTAAAGTGTTATATTCTTTCTTCGCTTGTGTTCCACGTTAATATTAATATTTTTGTATCAGGATCTTGAAAATGTTTAATGACTTTTTATTCATGTAATTATGTATGTGCTTTTATGGTGATTTTTAATCATCGAATAAAGATTCCTTGAATTGAATTGACTCCTTGGTTCCGGTTTGCCGTCAAAGAAAGCACGTAAGCGTATCTTTCCGAACAGTTGTCTGATTTCTATCATTTCTTGGAAGTTGTCTGGGGTAGGTGTAGGGACAAACCCCAATCCTTTTTCTAAGACGCTCTTTTCTGTTGGGGACAGGACTTTTGTTGAGAGGTTGACTATTAGACTCTTCTCCCCCTGGCAGAAAGCATACAATGGATCGTGTTGGAATGTCACCCTTCGATTAGCCAACAGGCCTTATACAGAATCGAACAAAGATGGGTACATCGCCTACAACTAGACACCCAGGGACTCAATGACTCTATCCCGTGGAATATGCTGGCCAGATAGTTCATCCTCCTGGGACAGGTTCTAACTTCAATGGAGAGCACAACCACCACCCGAGCCCGACCCCCTTAATAAGTCATCCTGAGGGGGCAATCGTTTATAAATAATATTACTCCATTGCAAGATGGCGCTGATATGGGAGACTCCCATTGTACGCTCACCCGCGTTGTGCTGCCGGTCTTCAAACATTGGGCCATTGATTGGTTGTGGTTAATCGTGAATATGACCGCAGGCATCCTTGTCCCCTGACCGTTCCCAGGGTTATCAAGCACTGACTATGAACGTATATGACACAGTGGCCAGCGCTATCCATGACTCCCGTTTTGATGAGGATCAGTCTGGATCGACTATTTCAACATAACATAATAGTCCCTCGATCCATACATATGGCAATGATTCCTAAAAAACTCCTTTTATAATCTTCCCCTCATTTTTTCACTCCATTTAAACATGGCGCGCCATTATTGCACCTCGCCAGGGAGTTGCTCCCTCCCACATGCATCTCCTGACTGGATTTGGCTACGTCGCTTAGCAACAAAACCTCAGACACGCCCACAAACAACGGCCCCGCAGGACCGTATTTAACAGTGGCAGTAAGCACAGGACTGTGCCGGCTGTTCTACGTGCCGAGTCACGTTGTATTGTGGGGGTAGGTGTTTAGAAGCCACGATCAAACGCTGAACAGGTAAGGTGTCGCACTGTGTCATGGGACCAACTATCACGAGATACACGGACCCTCCGGCGAGGCCGTCTGGGTTTTGTTCCTGCCACGCAGGGGTGCCGGGAGACTGCCCTCCACCGGGTGAGTGGGGCAGTTCGGACCCGCGTGGAGCCTTTGGGTTATCAGCCACCACGGGGCCCCACGGGGATCATCGTGATCCTTTTTGCTACCCTGTCAATGACTATGGAGTTACCACCACAAGGGGGGTAGAGTGCGATGCATTCCAGGGGCACTCTGTGACCAGGTTGAGGCCCGACTGACACCCGCGGCGTCTGCTCTTGCGCTGCTGCCTGACTCGAGTGGTATGTCTCGCGGGCGCCGAGGGGTGGTGGGATGAGACCACAGACGGGCAACCGGTCTGTTCCTTACCGCTCCGGGTTGTCACCTTGCCCACTATTCTTTTCCTCCATTCACAGGTATATTACCTGAAGCAAAGGTCCCACAAGAACAGTCTGTGGAGACTATTACTAGGGATTGAGGGTAAGATTTCTCTCTTCTATACCCTCCTCCCCCCCTTATTTCTGGTCTTTGGGTTCACATAACTCCTCGCTTGTTGCACTACCAATCAAACCTGATTGACGAAATTGGAGCAGGTCTTTGGTCAAGCGCAGAATATAGACACAATTCGTTTCTATACACGCATGAATAGATGTTTGGCAATTTTTTGTGTGTGTGTGTCTCTCTCCCTCTCTCTCAGTCAATCATCTGGCGAGATGACAGCTGTCGTCAAGCTAATTAGTTGTGTGAGGCATCCTAAGTTCCGATAAGGGACTGTTTGCCTTACAAATCTCCACACATCTCCACACATTCTCTCAGAGAGAGAGAGGCCCCTCCTGCCATACGAACATCAATTCTTGAGCAATTTATTAAGGAAGGGAGTCAAATTTGTGTGCTGTAAGGATTTCATTGCTGCTTTTGATCAGATTAAGTTCATGTTAGGGAGAAGCAAGGCTCTTAGCCTTTCTATCGAGGCTTTCTGTGTTGTATTACGGTTGATGCCATCCAGGTTGGGCTGGGTGCTACACTGACACAAAGAGTTGGTGAGGTTGGAAATACTGTGGTGTTTGCATTCAGAGTGTTGAGGGAAGCAGAGCTCCAGTTAATGAGAAAGAACTACTGGCATGATTGCGGGCAATTGAGAAATGTTGCCCATATATGCGGGGAAGACGTTTCATGCCACAAGCAGATCACAATCCCCTAGTTAGTATTCTCGGGAGTGGGGTGAGCAAATGTTGCACTACCTGGAATTTGAGGATGGTCACCAAGCTATTACAGTATCAATTTGATGTGACTCATATTTCAGTGGCACGGATGGGAGAGCAGATTTCCTTTCCTGCGTTTCATGCAATGTAGATGAACATGAAGCTATAACATTTTCGGATCTATTTGATGAGGTTTGTTTGTTGGCAACCTTGGAAATACATGAGTTGAGGATGTGTTCTGAAGATGAGTGGATGGCTGCATTGAGGTGTGACCAGTTGTTACTACAGGTGAATGAACTGGTGAGAAAGGGGTGGCTCAGAGAAAAGGTCTTGTCTCTGTTATTGCAACCTTACTGTAAAGTTGAGAGTGAGATCTCCATTTAAAAAGGTATGTTCTTGCAGTGTGACAAGCTTAATCTTTCTCATACTGTTAGGAACAATATTATCAGGAAGGTCCATGATGGTCATTTAGGGTCATCCCTCACCAAGCGCCACATTTGGGAGACCGTTTTGAAGCCAGGTATGGATGCGAAGATTGATGAGAAGGTGAGGAATTGTTGTGTGTGTGGGTCATTCGGTTAAAAGGCTTAAGATGGTGATGCCATGCCTCATGCCTATTTATTGTACAGTTAGTCCGTGGGTCAAATTATGTATTGATGTCATGGGACCCTGCGATTCTCTGCCTTGTGATACCAGGTACATCTTGGTACTTACCGACTAGGCATCAAAATGGTGGGAGATCAAGATGGTCAAGGAGGTGAATGCCAGAAGCATTGTTGAATTTCTGAGAGACGTCTGTATGAGAGAAGGGTTCCCCGAGGGTGTGGTTTCAGACAACAGAACGTAATTCCTGTGAGATCAAACACTTGAGAAGTTCCCTACACCACACAAACACTAATGGTCTTGTGGAGAGAATCAACTGTGTGGTGGGTGAGTGTGTCAAGTGGGCCAAAGCTGGGATTCATGATGTTGCTAAGTCTTTGAACAGCATGATATGGTTCAACTGAACAACACCTCATTCATCCACCAAGGTGTCTCTGTTTGGATTTTTAAGTAGAAGAAGGGCAAAAACCAGTTTTAGACTTGGGTGGGCGGCAAAGTGGCTAACTTTCTGACTCTGATGTGACTAAACCGATGTCTACATTAAGAGAGAACATGACCCGTGCACAGGAAAACCAAAAGTTTAGTATGATAAGAAAAAAGGTGTCAAAGTGGTTCGGCTTGTGGTTCAATCAGGGGTTTATGAAGCGCGCTACTCACCCATGTGGGTCTCAAGGTGCTGGGTGATTGAGGACATGGTTCGGATGAAGTCTCCTGTACATGTCAAGAAAGGAAAGTACACATTTGGAGAACCTGTCAGAGTGGAGAAGATCAGAGGTAACTCTGTTCAAGTGGAAAGGGGGTATTGGTAGAATCTTGCCAAGATTATCAAAGTTAGGGTGAGTCCTGATGGTGACCACGTAAGGGACAAAGCAGTAAAATAATCTCTGTCACCTGAGAACAGTGAGAACCAAGCTCGAGCTTTCAAGAAGGAGCTCTAAAGTTATTGTCACTCCAAGCAGGTTTCGTACATAACTCTGTTATGACTTATTTTGGAAGGGCTTTTAGTAGTGATGCTGTTTTTTGCTGAGTTCTTGTGTTTTTATTTATCTTTTTGCCTTGCTATTTTTGGGACAAAGGGAATATGTGTAATATTGTAATAAAGTGTGGGATACATATTTTGTGCATGAAATGTTATGTTCTACTGTTACTAAGTGTGCCCATTGAATGTTTAGTGTTCTGAGAATGTTGTGCTTTGAAATACTACTGTTGTGCATGAATAGTTGCGAGTGGAGGCAATGTTAGCTGAGGGCTTTCACAACCGTGTATCCTACGCAAATAAACTTACCTGAAGAAATGCTTTGCCTCCAGCGTTTTACTACACTAAGAGAGTCAAGGGTTTTTAGAATAAAATGCCCACTGGATCAAAGGGATTTTGAAAATCAGTTTTTCCAATTTGAATCACAAAAAGAAGACATCAAAGGTCCAACTTTTACCAACCACAAATAAAGGTGAAGTTACCAGCAAACTGTTCAGCCTCGCAGAGGCCAAGAGGACTGAGGTAGTCTCAATTGCACTATATGGCAGTGCTTTCAAATGCTTTCAAAATTTCTAGATTTTCTTGGGAAGTCCAGTCACGTTTCAAGGGTGAGACAGACCTCCCTGCTATCCTTTCTATGACAAACAAGAGTCACAATGTCTTGAGCATACTGTAAAACTCACGGCTTGTCTCTTTCATTGCTCCAGGGATCCAAGGAAGGGTCAGAGGGTCCAGGTCTCTCTTCAGCTAGGGCTCACACAGCTTGTTTCCATATATAGGATGAATCTCTCTTCATACTGTCGTGACCCCGATGCAGTACAGGAGGCTAGCAAACGGACCCATAGAGAGCACCTCCTGTGCTTGGGTAGGAGTAGGGAGACACAGTCATGTTTCCAGGTCCACAGCAGATATCAATAAAGCTTCCTTTTCTTTTTGTCTTCTGTTCTCACGAGCTGGCGGGATGTTTCCATTTTTATAAATTGCAGTAGCCAGTTAATTCTGACATTCCTGGCCCAATAGAGAAATAATCATAAAGAGCTAGCTATTATGTTAAACTAATGTTTTTTGTGTCAGAAAAAAACAGTTATGTTTTTTATGAAGCAAACTAATAAAGATGTAGTGGCTCCGCACCGGCGCAGACTCCTAATATGTCAAAATATTAATCAAAAAACAAATCTAGGTGCTTCAGGAGGAGGGAGAGCCACCCAATCTCCAACAACAGAAGAAGAACAAATTCCTCTTCTTGCACAAAATTATATACACAGCTCCGAGCACTCAAAATTATACACAATACTGTATAGTACAATTATTAATGTCCAATGTCTTTTATTCAGACATATAATCTCCTTTGATTTCTCCTAATTTATTGTCTTCTTCAGTACTTGAATTTCTTCTTTTACTAAACAACACCATGGATCATTTCATAAGTTGCTTCACTTATTTAACCACACCATAGATTATGCTATGCCAACACGTGTTTCGTCCGTTATTATTAAAACTTGGACTTCATCAGGGCTCACTAATGTTGACTATTCATCAGGCTGAAATATATAAAAACTTATAATAAGGTGTTGTGAGACTTAGTGTTTACACAGACAACCTTCACCACATTCCCCCGGTGAAATGGATTAAACATTAATAATGGATTGTCCTGTACGAAAGTCAAAGACTAAAGGTGAGCAACATTGTTAGACATTAAGTTTATAAAACACTAATGGAAGGGAGATGGAAGACAACTTTTTAACTGCTTCTGGTACTAACCCTCACACTTCATTTGAGACACTGTCCACTTATAAAATTTTAAATCACTATTCCGTCTTGAAAACAAAGATTGGGACGGAGCAGTGCACACACTAAACATTCACTAAATAGTAATTGCTCCCACCTGTGTGATTTCACTGGGGAATATGGTGAAGGTTGTCTGTGTAAATACTAAGTCTCACAGCACCTCATTATACGTTTTATATATTTCAGCCTGATGAATAGTCAACATTAGAGAGCCCTGACTAAGTCCAAGTTTTAATAATAATGGACGAAACATGTGTTGGCAAGGCATAATCTATGGTGAGGTTAAATAAGTGAAGAAACTTAGGAAATGATCCATGGTGTTGTTGAATAAAAGAAGAAATTCAAGTACAGAAGAAGACAATACATTTGGAGAAATCAAAGGAGATTATATGTCTGAATAAAAGACATTAGACATTGATAATTGTACTATACAGTATTGTGTATAATTGTGAGTGCTTGGAACTGTGTAAATAATGTTTTATGAAGGCCCTCACCCACCAACCTAGTTGGTGGCATGCTTCATCATCAGACCTCACCCAGGGCACCGAGTTTCCCTCGGTTGTGCTGCGACGTCTGGTTACAGCAAACTGATGGGCCACTATCTACAGGAAGGGCACACCCCAATGACATGTCATGGACAGTGATAGAACATATACCATATCACAACATCAACAATGACAAAATACTTCTAGCTAAAGAACAGCTCTCCACTTCTCGACCCATATCTAAGGATTAAATGACAACATACCTTGGAGTAGCCTCAGCAAGTGACCTTCTCAATTAAGCTCACTAGACTTCGAATTTGGAGGATGTTGAAAATATCAATATACATTACAGACCATTCCGCACCGACTGCATTAACACAATGCTCCAGATGGGTAATCTAAAATCACCACTACCCGTCTGCAAACCTATCATGATGACTGGCCCTCTGCCAATATATGCTCCTCTTGTATCCAAAAATACAAGATGTATTTCATGTGGAGAACTAACCTTACGACATGCGAACTCTATTCAATATGAATGCAGGGAACCTCCCTTTTGACATAATGATGTAACGATACAGATACATGTGTCGTACAATATTTATTACAGTCCACTTTCACACTGGCACTTAGATATTACCTATAAGTTAATGTTCCAGACCACTAGTACGTTGGTATAGTCTGTCTTCATTTTCCAAAAAAACAGACTAAAGTGTATGACCGCTTTTTCACAAAAACCTTGAGTCCCAGCATGCAAATATAATTTTGCACATTCCCATCAGTTTATAGGAAGGTTTTTTATTACCAACACTTACAAATAGCGGTCAAGGACTCTACACATACATGCGGCTTGATCCCTATTTTGTCTTTACACTTTCTTCCCCCAGACGCTAATCTCACTGACGAGTGAAGTGGTATAGTCTGTTTTCATTTTCCCACAAACCAGACTGAAGTGTATTGCCATCCTTTTTATGAAAACCTGAAGTTTCAACCCACATTTATTTTAATGCACATTTACAACATTTACAGGAAGGTGTACCAATACTTAGGAATAGCCGCCAATGGCTCTACACACATACGCAGCTTGGTTCTTTGTTTGTTTTTGCTCTTTCTTCCCCCAGATGCTACACGCACTGACTGAGGAAGTGGCTCCAGCTGGGGTTTCAAGAAAATACTTAAAGCCCGTGAAAAAATGTCACGATCATCGACGGAGTTCCTGTTACGGCCAAGTAGGTTGGAGTTGCGGGTCCTGATCTAAACTGAAGTAAGTAGGGAAGATGGGGGGATATTTGTGACTCTCCCACGCCAATGGGAGTCATGATCAAGAACCCGATGGGGTCCTGCCTCATACTTTTTTGCATTTTTAATTATTACCAAAGGGTCACAGGCAGCTGGACCCCCTCCAGGGACTCAAGGCGTCATACTCCATTAACTAGAGAGTAAGTTTCAACTGTCACCTATATCACCCACATACACAGCAGTCACAAAATGCATTATCGGTCTGCCACTCGAATGTATAGCACGGTACCGCATTATCCCCAAACGGCACAGTGAAGACACGCGCCAACCCGTACCGCTGCACACATCGGCTTTTACTTCAATTTTCACAGGGGCACAACGATCTGAAAGAAATCTATCGATATCAGTGCCCTACCTGAGATCATCCCATCTTATATGAGTGTCTTTTTTGTTTGTCTGTCCCTTTTACTTCCACAGGTACAAATCTAGAAGAAACCATCCTCTTACAATCACCGCACCTTAGTGCATGCGTCACATTGGAACATACAGACTATTGTAAATCCCTATATCCCCTTGCACACATAGGTCCTGATCAAAGCCAGAATGAACACAAGGCCTGGCTGAAACTAGTTGAACACACTGGATGTGGGAGTAAATAATTACCTCCAAACACGTCAACAGCATTGCTTTTAGCAATGCCAAGGGCCCATCATTAAAATAACCATTGTGGACTTTGGGACCCTTAGGACAGTTTGTAAATCAAAACTCTTTACACCATCACTGCACATTCACTTAACAAAATTTGCTCCGCTGTAACCAGACATCGCAGCACACCAGACGGCACACTCGGTGCCCTGGGTGGGGCCCGATGATGAAGCATGCCACCAACTAGGTTGGTGGGTGAGGGCCTTCATAAAAAACATAACTTTTTTCTGACACACATAACATGAGTTTAACATAATAGCTAGCTCTTTTTGATTATCTTTACATTCCATGGGGAAGTGAACTAGACTATTCCTTGTTCCTCTCTCTCCTTTTGATATTTATCATTCCTGGCCCAATCCCTGCAGACTTTCTACCACCATACATTCCACTTCAGGGTACTTCTTGACTTACTTGCTAACCTGCAAACTATCTCAGAAGGCCTGTCTAAAAGGGCAGGAGTCAAGCTCTATTCTTCAGAACTTAAGAGCTCCCACAATCCTACTACATCCTCTCTAGTAGAAACGAGGAACCACCCACTCTCTGGGTATGGGTGTCTCCATGACAGGGAGCACAGAAAAATATCTGCGAAGGATACCTGCCCCAAAATATTTTTCTTACTGAAAACCTTTTCTAACATACCCACATTAAACACCAGCCCTCAGCTTTGGCCCTTTGTGATACCATCTATTCCTGTCCATTCTCAAATCACCTATCCCACTTAAGTCGGTGATTATTCCACTCAACCTTCCTGCCAGCAATCAGGCAGTGCCCAATGGGCTGGTCTGACAGATCACTGTGAGGCCCATTTTTTATCAGTTTGTGGGCCTGTTTCATGGGTAAGTAGGCCGTTTTTTACTGGGGCTTTATTACAATGGCGGTCGGGCAGACTGCCATATTTTCCAGACAGTAACCATCCAACAATGATTCTGTAGTCCTGCCCGCCCCACTAGGATATGTCTGGAATGTAAGTGGTCGTAAAATGCCTCATTCTACTGTGGCTTGTGGTGAGGCCCAGGAAAAAGGAATGCAGCAGAATAAGACACTGTGTGCACATCCATGCTCTGTGTGCCAGGCACCATGTAGTTCCTGGCACATGGTGCATGGATGTGTGGGGGGGCACTACATGTGCCTGGGCCACTTAGTAGTGGCCCATGGGGGACCTCCTTGGGGCCCCCAAAGTACCTTGCTGTCTGCCTTTTCTTGGAGGTGGGACCGCCATGAAAAGGCAGTCGAAACAGAACATCCTAATCCCTATGGTTTATGCCTACGCAGGCACTGCCTTCATTGCAGGGATAGAAGTCCGCCCCCCACCTCCTAAGGGATCTTGGATTCTGTCGGTGGCTGGTGTCTTTCCCACCGACATTATCACTCCGACCGCCTGTATCGTAATGCGGCAGTCAGACCGATGCACCGTATTTCGGGCTGACCGCCACAACATCATAACGAGGGCCATAGTTTTCAAAGATCTCCACAGAATTTTTCATGATTGTTAAAAAGCAACTTTGTTACCATTTTTAAGATTTTTATACCAAAAACTCTAAAATAACACTTTCAATTACAACTAGGCCCCTCCAATAGAAAAGTTTAATTTACCTACACAGTAAAAACAAGATTTTGTAGGATTTTGTAGGTGCCGCTGAACGTTTTTTTTTGCGGCCGGAGCCGCAGGGCATTTTCCTTGCGGCCGGAGCCGCGAAACGGTCTTGAATGCGGACCGAGCCACCAAACATTTCTTGGCACGGCGTAGAGCCGCCAAACACTTCTTTTTGCGTCCGAGCCGCTAAACATTGTTGGCAAAGGAGCATTCGAAAATTATCTGTGGGTCAGAAAAGAGTAAAGGAAAGGAAAGCACACCCTTTTTTCTTAACCAGAAAGACGGAGGCCTCCTGCCATTCTATTGAACAGAGAGAATACAATTACAAGAAGCCTCCTCCACATTCTTGATCCATTGGCTGAACCTTCCTTATATCAAGTCAGGAAACAATCGTATAAAATATTGCTTTCTTTCTTTGTTAGCCCTCCTTTACCTGATCACCTTAGGACATCCTGAGGATATCCTACATACTGCCAAGCCACGACAGAAGCCCGTTGGCCAGCCAATCACATTATTAAAGCTTGGGATTCAATATCAAAGGTACAAAGATTTGGGTTCTAGCCGGGCTAAGCAAGAAGCCCTGAGCTAGTCCCAGTCAAGGGAAACTCCTGAGCTAGACCCAGTTAAGAGGGGTCTTACAGAGGGGAGGTTCCTTAAGCATCAAATACCAAATGAAGCCCATTCAATGTCCATAAAAACAATTCACTGGAGCTATGCGATCCAGCAGAGTTAGGCAACCCCTATCTAAACCAGAATCCAATTTTAAGTCTAGCTTGAGGAAAAGGAAACTTGAGCCAACAATTCCAATAATGTCATCACATTTAACCAATCCTTAGGAAACAAACCCAAATGATCACAACACTCGTAAAGAAGGACTTTTTAAGGCAATCTCAACTTCAACTTTAATTATTGCAACTCCAACCTTAATTTCTATTTCAACTGTAACATCAGCTGAAAATGAAAACAAAAAGGACAGTGAATCACCTATGGCAAACGCCTCCACCTCAAGTCCCATTATGGCTCTTCGGCAGTCACTGAGACCACTGACTTTACCTACGACATCACACATTTATTGGCTTCTATGCCAAAACCACTGTCAAGGGACTCAACCGACCTTATAACCATTGAAAGAATGCCAGTGAGGAAAAAGATATGCGCCTACCAACCAAAGATATACACAAAGTTTTCCTTCTTAAAAGACCCTGGAACAGCCATTTACTCCAAGATTGGGAACATAAAAGAACTGCAAACACCACTTCTAACAAGCAAAACCGACTACAGCTATACCAGCAGCAATCCATCTGACCTTTTATGGCCCGCCGGGGTTCACAACTACCCCGTTGCCGAGGCAACATCTGTAGCACTTATATCAATTGGAGCCAGAGAAGTGGCAGAACCAATCTACATAACAGGTGAAGGAGCCAACAGCCAGAACAGCCAAAGCAGGGACAATCTGGACCTGCTACACTCCAGAAAAGGGCTAACCAATGACATCTTCTGACTCCACCAAAGGCGGTTGAATCCGCCGAGATAGCTATCCACACAAACTCAGCCGGTCGTGTTGAAACACATCCAAGCAAACTCAGCATACCACACCTAGAAAACCTGGAAAGTCTAGATTTATCGGTCAAAACCAAGGTTCAGATCCATAATAGCGGAAATGGACAAGAATCACTTCTCCCCCAATTGTATAACCGTTCCCCAATTTTAAGAAAGACAATCCGAGTCATGCAGACAGAACCAACAATGATTAATGAACAGGATTGCTTGAAAGAAAAAACGCAAAACAAATTTTCCCAGCCAACCACTAGTTTCCCCACTCAAATTAAGACACCCCAAACAACTCAAGTAGATACTTGGGATTAAATATCATCATATGGAAGATCGGCAGGACACATGTCCTCTGTGTGTCGCACTTTACTTCCATACTATGATTCCCACTCTACGAACAACAACATGACCTTTATAGCCACGCAGGAATGGGAAGATCTAGTCGCTTCCTACAACCTTAAACCAGCTAATGTAAATTCACCCAGCAAAGCAAATAACCCCCCAAGATTGGAGAAAAGTAATAATACTGGGAATTCATTCCTGGAATCTGTATGGACAACAATCCTAAATACCTTGCAAGACTCAGCCACAGCTCTAGAATTCCAATCGCACAAAATGGACTTGCAGCTTTCAGTCTTACATACAATGGCTGACTCAATTTCAGGAATTGACTGGAAGATAACAGAACTAAACAGCCTCATTAAGAGGGGCCAAGAAGCGGCATGCGTGGTCCAAACAATCAACCTTACCATCTATGTTAGGTGACCTCATAAGCAACCTAAAATCAGCAACTCCACAAATCTCGGACCTCAAGATAGAACTGCCCGCAACCACAGCAACATTAGAGAATCATCCGGCAGTCGAACAGATGGCAACCAGCAATCCACTTACAGAGGGTGGAGAATCTCCACTATCACCGTCAGAGGACAAGGAAGCTGAATTCATGAACCATAATGCAAATGCAGTAAACCCGGCATTAGCTAGTGCCCAGGTCTCCTGCAAGACCTGCAGAAAGAAAAAAAGAAAAGGAAGAAACAGACTTCTAACTGACGTAAGACCTTGTATAGAATCGCAACCAAAACCATTGTAGAAAAGCGACGGACATGGAACAACCTCGGCTACTACTGTCCCAAGTGGGTCTAGAGAGTCCTCCAACACCGTCCAATGTTGCCCCCCTAGCAGCTTTGATAAAACCACCCGGCGACGTTACTCAGAAATCTCGATCTAGCAAAAGCAAGCGGAGACTTCCTGAAGCAAATCCTACCCAACCTCCACATAGCACTGACCCAATAATATCTGAACACATCTTACCTGTAGAAACCAAGGACAATGTCAAGACTAGTAACCCAGAGCCACCCCAGCAACCAACACGAGGTTCGACTGACAATACAAGAGATCTCAAGAGAGATAGTGATCAAAGCATGCTACTAACCTGCCCAGTCACTGGCAGACCAAGTTGATCCCCTCAGCCCTGTGATCTTGACCAAAAGGGCCCACCACCAAAACCAGCAATAGAGCGCAACCGGGACAGTCGGACTATCATTCTCTTCACTGCAGAATACACGTCCCGAGGCAGGGATGATACACTGAACAGGGGAAACATATTAAGACTTTTACATTCGATTACAAGCCTAGGAAACATAAGCTCCCCTGACCTCCTTCAAATAGAATTTATGGCAAGTAATGATCCACAATGCTCAGAAACAACCAAAACAACTTGGAAATCCACTGAGACAGCCAAGAAAATTCAGAAAGAAGAAGCAACGTTCCAACAATGGGGGATTAACCTGAGACTTGAAAAGCAACCTCGCTGTCCGACACCTTTTCTGCCCCCTACGAGGTCACCAACACGAAAAAACACCAACTCAGTATTAAAAGGAGCAAGGAGCACCTCTCCAAGAGTGCACCGCCAAGACACAAAACTATTTTTCTTTGGACAAGAACCAAGGTACAGTGGCTGTGCCTTGTCGACCATCGGTTCGAACTGGAAGTCGATTCAACGCACCATCAACACAGTCAACCGTATAAATTGACAAAGGATTATTAACTCTGTTCATCCCCTAGGAAAGTCCAGGCAAATTAGTGTATGTACTTGGAACATCAACGGCCTAGCTAGCAAAAGCAAGGACCCCGAGTTCTTACAATACCTGAACTCATTTGACCTGCTACTACTTCAAGAATCTTGGGAGGAAAAGGCAATTGAGTTACAAGGGTCCAGCAAGCAAAAGTTCCATCTTCGGCCACAGATCAGGAGGCCTAATGATTTCTGCCTCAATTGCTACAATAGGCGATATTAGGACTATAGAATCTCAAATACCCCTGCCAAGTGCAATACAGGTGGCAAAGATCTTACTTCAGTTAAATAACCAGCCTCAAGACATGATAATAATCAACACTTGCATCCACCCCAAATAGAAACGACAAGCTGGCAATGAACTGATAAAAGCCTTGAAAGAAATAAGGGACAAAGAGGACTCCGATTCATTCGTCCTGGCAGGGGACTTTAACATGTTCCTCATTAGCTCGGATTCAAAGGACGACCTTTACCAAGAACTCAGTGCTGCATGGGGAGTCCCAAGAGAGGGCTCCGCAAAAATCAATAAATCTACAAATTGCTCAAAAAATCTTCTTCGCCAACTAGGACATCTTAACGTAAGAGCCTTGAATGGCCGCCACGCTGAAGACGATCCACCTGTTGTGACCTTTCATTCCGATAAGCAG
This sequence comes from Lissotriton vulgaris, assembly GCF_964263255.1. Taxonomy (NCBI): domain Eukaryota; kingdom Metazoa; phylum Chordata; class Amphibia; order Caudata; family Salamandridae; genus Lissotriton; species Lissotriton vulgaris. The sequence continues at coordinate 242,691,650 of NC_141689.1, read as the reverse complement.
TCCTCACATCTCGACTACACATTCACATCTCTAAATATGCTTGGCAGGGTAACGGCGTTCAAAATAGGGATGAGCGACCTTAGCGACCACCTGCCCCAAGAAGCCACAATAAAAGTCAATTCACTTCCGGAGACTGAACTACACACAGGCATTGATATTGAAGTGACCTCAAATCTAAGGCGGCTAAGGTGTAATCCCTCTAACATCGACTCCATAAGCCTCGCAGCAAAAACTCTTTTCACTCAGACGGCAAATTCCACAAAGTTGACAGAAGTATGGCAAAACTTTATTCTAAACGCCAGTGCGAAACTGCTGAAAGGCCCGCCAAACAGGCTGCGCCAAGGACAGGAAACATCAACCAAATTACAACTCACTCCAGAAATGAAAATCCCAAAAAACTGTAAATAAACCAAACACTTAGACAGATACGAAAGGATACAGCGAACCATGACTTGTAAACAATCATACGGAGAGCGAAAAAACTTTTAAAACGGATGAAATGGGAAAACTAAAAACAAAAAAATGATGAGCTATGGGCGAAACTTCTTTTTGAAATAAAACGGAAAAACAGCTCAAGGTTCTGGCAAATGATTAAAAGAATAAAGAATCCAGGCCAACTCAGCCTAAACTCCAACAGAATAAAGGAAGCATGGATAAAATACCTACTTAAGCACTTCAACATTGAGGACAGCCGCGAAGAAGCGAGGACAAAAAAGCTCTGCAAAGAAGCTCAGAGGGAAACAACAGACAATCAATGCATAACGGCTACAACCCAAGAAATCAACACAAATGGAGTCACACTACCTCTTCGAATGGAAAAACCAATGCCCGACTCTAGTTCTCTTGCCAAACCAGGTCTGGACATTTGGCCACCACGCCAGCCGACGTCAAAAGGCAAATAGCCAGGGAAAGACCGTCAGGAGCCCCCGGGCCAAATGGCATTCCACCTATGCTGTACAAATCGGACGCGGAAATCTGGAGCACAGCGCTAACACCGATATTTAACAACATAAAGGACACTCAGACTCTACCTGATTCCTGGTGCGGCTCAATAATCAGTCCAATTTTTAAACAAGGCAACATGAAACACCCAAATAATTATCGCCTTATGGCCCTCATAGATGTGGAGGCTAAGTATTTTGCAGGAACCATACTGGAGGACCTGACGCTATGGCATCTGAAAACTCATTAATTCCGATCAATTAAACAGGGTTCTGCAGGGGTCAAGGGGACCACAACCAACATCATGGCACTGACCCTGTTGATGGAAGCAGCAAAAGAGATTAAAAATCCCCTTTTTCTCTCCTTTATTGATTATACTGCTGCATTCGACCACGTGGATCGCAACAAACTCTGGCAGAAATTGGACAACTGGGGAATACTAAAACATCTCCTAGACGCGCTGATCTTACTCCACTCAAACACCTGGATGAAAGTTAAACGAGGAGCGGGCAAACACCTCTTTAAACCCATTCCAACAACAAAAGGGTTTAAACAAGTTTGCGTGCTAGCACCAATTTTATTTAACCTCTTTCTTGCCAACCTGCCAGAGCATCTCGATAAATGCCTCTGTCAAGCTCCGAAACTAAGGAAAATCCCACTGTCAAATCTGCTGTATGCGGATGACTTGGTACTGATAAACCGGACACCAATAGGCCTCCAGCACCTTCTAAATGTAGCCGACTCCTTTTCAGAAAGGAATACCCTGCAAATAAACTTCAACAAATCCAAGGTCATGGCAGTGAATTACAAAAAAAAGGAAAATCAAGTGGGACATAAACTGAGAAGGGTTGGACCTAGTGACCACCTACAGATATTTGGGAGTAATTCTGGACTCCAAGACCTTGTTCAAACCTCAATTGGACTCTTTATGAGGGAAGGGAACCATGACGTACTTGGCCATAAAATCTCTCAAGGCCAAACTCCCCGACTTAACACTCAACCCTCTTCTCCAGGTTTTGCCTGCAAAGCAACAGCCACCTCTCACATATGGGAGTGAATCCCTCCAAGGGAAGGACGCTACAGTACTGGACAAAGTAATAGCTAATTCATACAGGGCTATCTTCAACCTGCCAAGATACGTCTGGCCTGCACAAATTCGGTTAGAATTTGGGATTCTGAAACAAACACTGGGAAGGCGGAGTGCGTATGTTATCAGCTGGCACAAAATTCACAGCGTTGAGTCTGGTTCTCTAAACTCCAACGCATGGGAAGAGCTGCTCTGACATCGTAAATCCTCAGCTAGAGACTATCTATCTGACTCACTTCAAGTCCTGGGTCTCTCCGACCTTTGGGACACCCCAACAGACCTCTTGTCTTTTAAAAAAGTTGCGAAAAAATCAGCACGCATCATCTCCTCCATTGAGGATAAAGACTCATTAGCAAAAAGAGGGCACGGCTGGATCACGCTCGGTGACTATGGAAGAATGCAACCGCAAGCATACTTTAACATTTGAATGAATTTAAAAACAAAAGAAAAGTTTTTAAAATTACGCCTGGGCGCAATTCTGGTAATCCCACATCTGCCACCGTGGGTAAGACAAAACTTCTCGCAGCAGTGCCGTCTGTGTAAAGCTGACAAGGAAAACATCGTCCATGTGATGTGTATTTGTCCTAAATTAAAAGACTTGAGGCCCAACCTATTACGACCCTCCTTCAAATCACACGGCGTCCAGACATGCAGGCAGGCTGTCAAATTGTGTTTTAACCCCGCTAACACAAAATTAAATTGTCGAGTCGTAAAGTTTTTTAAATTAGTTGAAAAAAGACAAAAGAGCACTTGAAAGCTGTTAAACGTTTATGGGCAACTAAGACACTGATATTAATCAAATTTGTAATACTGAGGAACCGCGCACAATTAACTTTTAACAATTTTTAGCTTTGCTTTTATTGTTTTGTAAAGATTTTAATTAATCATGTACAAATAAAATTACTTACTTAAAAAAAAAAGTATTTCTGATAATCGAACTGTAGATATGTTTACATGTTAGTAAGACCTGGCTGACCAGAATAGTATGTTTGGTAATCATGTATTTGATTAAATTTTTAAAAGGGATAACATAACTTAGGTGTCATATTTAAATATGGCTAGACAGATATAAACATTGCCAATTTATCAGAGTAAATATGAATAATTGTGGGGGGCTCATGTGATCTTTTTCTACCCAAGGAGAGCGCATTGAAAAGTTTGAAGACCGCTGACATAACCAACCAACTTAGAAAGAGATAAAAGGAAGCCCACCTAGTCCCACGTTGGATGCCAACTGTTGCGCAAACTATGACACTGGCATAGTTCTACTAGGTTTGCTTTCCCACCCAGGGGTGACCCAAGGGAACTTAGTTCTATGGACCAGCGTTGAATGTTAAAGACAGATTATTGTAGTAGTCCCGCAGTACCGCACTCAATAGCTGAAGTGTAGTGATTTCTTTTGGGTTACTAATGATCCCTGAAAATGGGTCAGGGGCACCGTGGCAATAGTAAACCTATCTCACTCTTCACAGTATCACACGACCAGTACTAAGAAGCACACGCATTATTAACTAAAAGTATTTATTACAATAGGTCAAACCTGTTCCTTAGTACATCTAAAATAATCACAAAGGATACCATAAAAACAGCAGGAAAGCTTGTTGTAAACAATAATAATAAAAGGAACGTTTCTAACATGGTCAAAATATCGTATAAAAGCATAACACCCTAAAACCCACTTCTATTTCATACCGTTGGAGAGCATATAGTGGAGTGACTTGCAGTCTAGATTTTCTCATGGAGAAGCAGCACACTGCTTACCTTATTGACTGCTTAGGCTGTTGTTATCGAAAGAGCCATGGAGGAAGCATTCCTTGCAAAAGGCAAACGCTCTGCGGTAGCAGCCTCCCTTGGGCCCTCAGCTCTTATCAGTGGCAGGCAAGATACATCATCTTCTCCGAGTGCCGGCAATAACCAACATTGTCTTCGGACGGAATCTTGCAGGATAACGTGAGTCAAAGGACCTCTCTGGGATTTTGAATGGTGTTCATTAAATATTAAACATATTCAGGGATGAAAACCTCTGCCATAGTTTCAGGAATATGGTACATACATTACGGGTGCCAGAGAAGGGGTTCTAAACATATGTTTAAAAAGATGGGAGAAAAGTAGACGTCAGTTAGAACTTCTTCTCTTTGAAGAACTACCTAGGGATATTTCTTGATGGCTCTAGCATATTGATGAGGGTGCATTTGTTCCAGACTGGGTGTCTCATCGGGTGTTATATCTGGGTCATAATCAGAACATTTACTGTTTACCTAATCAAATTTGCTTGTGAGTAAATATACATTGGGAGCAGTGTACGTAGCTTGAAAGTCCGTATACAAGAACATGTAAGAAGCATCGGAAATAGAGATGAGAGATATCCTGTCACGTAGCACATATATACCACTCACCCTGATGACATAGGTATCACATTTCATGCCATAGATCATGTGAGAGGTTGTGATAGAGGAAGTGATAAGGTCAGCTATTTGAGGCAGATGGAGGCGAGATGGATATTTCGCCTTAGAGCTGTATCTCTTGTTTTGAATATCAATAATGAATTTCACCACTTCCTATAAGATATCCTCTGGTTAATTCATAAGATTGACATCGTGGAGTGGGTTTGTAATACATTTGATTTTTGATTATTGATAAACCAAAGTATTAATCATTTTTACTCTGGCTCTCATCAATCTTGTTCAACATCTTGCACTCCTTATGACGTTTTAACTGTGATGTAAGACAGCCTCAGAGCTGTATCTTTTGGCTTTTATATCAATAATGAATTTCATTACTCTGTGCAAGACGCTATTATGCCATTTTATAATACTGACAATTTTCTGAATGAATCACTCTTTACTTTGCTACCGATCAAGTTGGTTGAAAAATGTTATAATGGGAGTATGTAATATCTTGAACATCTTGCTCTCCCTATGAGGCTTTAATTTTGAAGTGACAACTAGTTACATAATTGCCAATATGACTTTATTTGCTTGACAGTGACAATCTGAGCGTTTTCAATTTGGTAGTTCATATTTTATTCTTTTCTTTATTTGATGTATGACTACGATTTCCTGAATTGGTGTGATGATAAGATTTTAACGTAAATTTTGCTCCTTTAGTTGATGTTTTTACATTAAAATATGGCACAATTTTTTGACATTTGGACCCAGCTAAATGCACGCGATGTACCATTCTAAGATGGCACTCACTGCTGGGGGGTTGTATTCCCTCACTTGTATTGTTTTTAATGTGTCCCATCTTACATTCCGTGAAGTGTGCCGTTCATAACTAGCTAAGAACTGTGGTTTGAAATCAATCTGTGGATTCAAGCTTATATTGGGCTTGTTATCTTTTTTAACGCCTATGATAACACTTATCTTGATTTTCTAAGATTGCGCGACTTTTAGATGTCATGTCTCGTTTAAAAATGGGAGATGTTGAGACCCATGTGTTTAATGCAGTTTAACTCAGGTGTGTGTGATTTGGGTCAGTATATATACCGGTCTTGTAGTGGCGCTTGGTTCTTTTCCTTTTGACCTGGAAAGCCAGACAACACTTTTGGAAGATACATATCCTGTGAGTAACAGTTTACAGTGAATTTACAAAGGGTGTTAATTCTGAGACAATCTTAGACGTGACTCTCTGATTGAATATGATACTACTTTAGTTGCCTTTCTTAAAAATGTTCCGGTTTTCTGTGCATTAATATGCACCTTTGCACATTACTAACATGCTTTACCATAGGGACTCCGCACATTAACATGCGCTTTACATTTAACCTGTATGCCTTATCCCGGATGCTGAAGAATAAGACATTCTATATGAGTGTGCGCTTACACCATAAAATCTTAACGTCCGGGCAAATGTGGTACAGAAGGTTCAAGTGTCATCTTGACTTTACTTAAAAAGAATTTTTATATTACTTTTTTCACGTTGCTTACGTGAATACAGTTACCTTGCATATACATGCGCTTCATATGTACAATTTGTGTGCCTGAGTTGAAAAACAAGGCATTTTTTACAGAGACCCATAGTATAACTGTGCGTCTGTTTGAAAATGACGAGCGCTTATGGAATTTTAACTTTCAATCAGTAACTAAGTGCTTGCCCTAAAATAACGACTGCTCATGAAGGGGGTGTATAGGCTACACAGTGGGCTTGTGTTTTCACAAAATAAAGCAATAACAGAATGTCTCTTATTAAAAGTGACACTGAAGTGAATCCCTTTTTTTCATCTTCACTAGAGAGTCCCTCATCTTACAACTTTTCCTGTTTTTTTTAACGCTAAACGCCAAGAACTTGTGGAACGTGCCTGTTACATGCTATAGGAACCCTAGACTATAGTGCTTCCCAGACCTTTCCTCTGTTTGGTATCTAGTGTCTTCCCTAACTAGAGTTGGCTTCTCTGCTCATTTAAGTGTTTCTTCACAACTGTGTTGGTTCATTAATATCTTTTATAACCACTGAAAAGTTTTTGTGAACAAACTATTTTTTGTCAATTCCTCTTGTTAAGTATTTAAAGATACAGACAACATGCAACATGAAACTTTAACAAGAATAATTCCTCACTGTATAATACTGTGGACAGGTTATCTCCTTTGAACTTAAATGAATAAGCATGTGTTTGCTCTAACATAAAATGAATTATTTACACATAAGTTTATGGAGAGCAATGCACATCATGTCTGGCTCATCTTGTAATGTAATATATGGCTTTTAACATGTGTTTAGATTGTAAATAGGTTTCTGTGGTTTTGTTTTTGTGTATATTTTAGCCCTGAAGAAGTCCCAAGAGTGACGAAATGCGTCGGCTATCAAATCACTGATTAAACGAATAAAGAATAAAAATAACTTATGCTTCCAACAAAGATGCCTAACAACGTGTTTCATTTGGGGAATACTACCTTTTTATTAAATGTGACAGACTATGGACACTGATATCAATTTATAAAACCTCTAATTGTTTAGTTGAGTGCAGAGCCATTTGTGTGTAAATTTGGTTTGGGGAAAGTTTCTTCTCCATTATTGGGGGCATATGAGGGTCACGTCTCTGGCTCATTGCACCACGTTTGACCTTTTCCTGTGTGTGTGTCATTATCAGAATGACTTGACTTGACTCTCTCAGTTCTATGAATGATAAAGGTAGATGGCATTCATGGTATTACTGCCTATAACAGATACAACAGTCAGTTGTCAGAATTTGGGAGGATTGTTGTCCGAAATAGAGTTGCTCGCCTGACCTGAACGGAGTCTTACCTTAGTGACGTGCTGTAAAGCCTGGCTTGTATGTTTGAATATGGCATCACTGGGCCTAGTAAACCAGTGGGAAGATGATTTGCGTGTACCAAAATGTATACACTCCATTTAAAATTATATACCTATTTCAACTTGAAGAAAATACTATGCAGTTCTATCTAAACTGAAACAGCTAGTGGGGGACATTGGATTGGTAGAGACCTGGGTGAGCCCGAACCCGCCATCCAAACAAGTTGTAAAGAAGGCCTATTGGGATTGGATCGCTGTAGCTGCAACAAGAAACAAGAACCATGTCACCCTGACGGTAAAACTTTTGGATGTGAAGCCTGCGCCTAAACTTGAAACCCTCTTGGATCTCATTGAGTCCCCGTAAGATAGGGCACTGTATTTGAAGTTTAGGTTTGGTACCCTCCCATTGAATGACTTTAGAGCAGGCTGGAGGCACTTGAGGGGGAGTTACTTGGGGTGTCCGTGCTGTGCCTCCCCTACGCAATCTGTCGCTCCTTTCTTCTTCGCCTGCCCAGCGTATGGTCAGGCGAGGAGAAAATGGTTGAAACCTGTTTGTTCCAACTTGGGTTGCAGAGACCATAGAGTGGCGCTGCGTATCTTATCATCTGAGACCTCGATTCCCAGTGTGATTTGTGGGATGGCTAAATACCTGGGCTGTGCCTGGTTGAGGAGGGCGAAGCTTTCTAGGATGACCCAAGTCCAGTCCACAGAACTGTAGATTGCCACCCTCTAATGATTTGCACTCTGTCTCTTATGATAAATTGTTTTTAAATGTATGTCTTATTTTTATACGATCAATTGTATTTATATGTATATATTAGATACTGAGGATGGACTACGCTATATATTTTTCCTTTTATATATATTATGTGAATATAACAATGAGGGGTGGTTTTCTTCCCTTTCCCCTTTTTAAATTGTTTTTCTACTTTTATGATATTATATATCAAATAAAGTTATATACAATACAATACAATGCAATAAAATAATGCCTACTTTTAGAATGATTTGTGTCTTGCACAGTTTCAGGCATTTGGTGTACAATCTATAAATAGACATGTGAGTTGGCTACCAATATGCCAGTGAGTGAATGGAATGGGACTGATTAAAAATATGCAGCATAATTAAAAAACAAACACGAAGGGGAAAACATATTTTCCTAGTCCATGATCCATGAAAACTGTGGTATTGAGTTGGAAGCTGTGTTTCAAAAAAGTCATAGTTCATCCTCCTCGTAATTGGAGGGCATGCTGATATCCTTTAGTTCATCCATGGGGTAAGCATGGTTATTATAGAAGCCATGAAATGCTTGCCTATATTCCTAAGTCTGCACATTTGATGGTTCAGCACCCATAGGCTCACCAGATGCCCTTGATGATGGAAACTCAACTTCAGGGGGCTGATATGCCAACAGCGCATTGAGGCGTCAAAGATTGCCATGGGTGAACTTACTTTGTTATACATCACTTCCTGTTGGGAACACAGAAGCAGTGCTTGGTATTCTCTCTGGTGATCATGTAATGGATGAATCACGGCCTCTCTAGAAAAAACAAGCCATAGACAGTTCAGACAGTTGTTCCGGGGGTAAATCGACGATGATCTTAGTCAGACAATGTATGCACCAGAACACAGATCTCACTTGTAATGTCTATTTTCCAGAAGGTTAGCATCAAGTTCTCACTTAGATCAGATAACCAATTATGTCCTATGTAACATGACAACATTTTAGTAACATATTTTTGTACACCTAGATACATGTGCACCATAATGTTGGTTTCCTTGTCAAAATAGAAACAAGATAATGATACCACAGCCGACTAGCATTAGAATGGTAGTGACTACTCCATAAATACTGGAGAACAAAGAGGGAAAAATGATGCAATCAGTCCAAATGCTTTCTTGAACCCAGTCACCAAACTAGATTCAATATTCCTAAAAAGATGCGCAGCACCAGTGGTCACAGATGAATTGAATATTGTTTGTATGATAGCAGCAAAGTGCGTGGGGTACTGTGTATTCAACAATATTGGTTAAAAATAAATAAGAACTACTGTTCTGTAGTGCATGATCTGTAGGGATGGACACAGTGGAGTTTACAGATAACATACAGTTCAACTCTGGCATAGAAGCTCTACACATGCCGGGCAAGTTTATAGACTCACACAGAAGAGAGCATCCCAAATGATTTTTACAATTAGCTGCACGGATAACCACAGGGTGATCTTCATTTTCATTTAACCAAATGTGGGAAAAAGAAAACTTCCATGACAGGGTCGTGGACCAGGGTCAGCAGACCCGATAATTCTCCCCTCGGTGCCTACCCTAACCAGGGATCACACTCGGCAACTCTGGGCATTAGCTTGCCTCATCTCTACAACGGCCCCCAACATTCGCCGGGGATGCCTGGTTTCACCTTGGAGATACCCAGTAGGGACCATCTCACAGGGAAAGCCAGGACAGGTTCCCCAGCGGTCTACAGCGCCACGACGCCTCAGGGCAGCGTGTGCTTTACAAGACCACATACATTACATTACATTACATTGAAATAATTGTGTATTATACTTTGCTTCGTATCAGCCCACAGGCTTGTATTTCTGGCCGTTGTGAGAATGAAATGTGGTAACAGGTACAAAATTAGTACTACATAACAGGTGGGATGTTATTAACAGTGTAACGGGCCTCATCTATTTGCTCTATGTTTAACAATGTGTATTTGCCATTGCTATTTGGATTGATAACAAATTGTAAGGTTTAAAGATGGCAGTCCCGTTAAGAATTTCCATGGCAGAAAACCTGATCTGAGTGTTTTAATTCCGAACTTAAATGTATAATGGCTCACAATCAAGCTTGTCCGTGTTGTAACAAACCCAGGTCTCTTCTCATGAGGTCTAAGGCTGAGGACAAAATATGATTTAATGAGTACACCCTTGCCCCCCAAATATCTTTCATCTTCTCCTTATCTTGCCCCCATTTTTAATCAAATGTTCTCCCCGGGCATCTTTCCTACTAAATGGAAACTAGGTGCCCGATGTATGTTGGTCGGTAACGGCCGAAAATCGGTATTTTCGGCCGTTACCGACCGGTATTCAAGGATTGGCATGTAGGGGCACAATTTTACAGAATCGGTAAATTTACCGATTCGGTAAATTTACCAATTCTGTAAAATACCGAATCGGTATTTTTACCGATTCGGTAAATCTCAGATGTAGGTGGGACTCTTCTGAGTCCCAAAGGCCCTACAAAATCGGTATTTTACCACACAATCCTATTGTGTGGTAAAATACCGAATTCAGGTGTGCATGCACATGTGTGCATGCACACCTAGCCATGTGACAGACAGACATGCCCTTAGGGCATGTCTGTGTGCCACATGGCGCACATGCCTATTTGTGGGGTGCCAGAGAGTGTCAAAGTGACACACCCTGCACCCTTGCAAAATTCGGTATTTACCGATTCTGTAAATACAGAATCGGTATTTCCCTTTGATTCCTATGGGCTTCAAAGCCCATAGGAATCAATGGGAAATACCGATTATGTATTTACAGAATCGGTAAATACAGATTGTTACAGATTCGGTATTTCCACATCTGGAAATACCTACATATCCACCCTTTATATTTACTGATTTTTAATTACCGAATCGGTAAAATTCGGTAATTAAAAATCGGTAAATCCAATTTACCTACATCTGGCCCTAGAATCAGTTCTTCCCTTTCTGAAAAAAGTGAATCTTGATGGGGCTGATCCAAATAGTTACCGGCCAATTTCAAGACTACCTTTACCCACAGAGATAGTTGAGATGGCCATGAACACAGCACTATCTGAATATATCGGGACAAATGCTTTCCTGTATGCCACTCAGTTTATCTTCCAGAAACACCCCAGCATGGAACTGGCACTGATATCAGCATCAGAACAGATTAGGCAGACGGTTGATGCAGGGGGTAATTCAACACTTGTGACGCTTAATCTTTCTGCTGCATTTGATACCATCAGTCATATAAAATTACTGGAATGCCTTGAGAGGATAGGCATAAAAGGCAAATCTCTCTCCCCACTTAGATCCTTTCTGTCTGATCGAAAACAATTTGTTGCACTCTCTGAATTTAAGTCACACAATTTTACACTTCCTCGTGGGTCCCTCTGGGCTCATCATTGAGCCCTACCCTTTTTAACGTTTATGTTGCCCCATTGGCACAGCTGATCAGGTCACTGGGTTTCTCAGCAATATCCTATGCAGATGATACCCAAATTGTGGTGTTGGATATGGTAGATCAGTTTTATACCTGCCTCCGTCAAGTTAGAGACTGGATGGCTACCAACTGCTTGATGTTGAATTCCAACAAAAGCAAGGTGTTACTCTTTGGCAGCAACATCCTCTTTTGGTCCCCAACTCTCTGGCCATAGGAACTGGACCCTCTGCCCACCCACTCAAATAAAGTAAAAAACCTATGCGTCAATTTTGATTCAAAGCTCACATTTGAAGGTCATGTGAACCAGATTACCTCAGCATCTTTTTATATGTTAAAACCTTTGAGAAAGATTCTCCCATTCATCCCTTCTGATCTACGCACGCTGGTGATTGTTGCTTTGGTCCTATCCAGAGCCGAATATTGCAACAGTCTTTTCATCAATCTCAGGTCCAAATGCCTGTCTAAAGTTCAGATCGTGCAAAATGCTCCTGCTCATCTTTTGTTGAATATTTCTAAGCAGAAATCAGCACTGCAGCCTTAGGAGAATTACATTGTTTACCAGTGAAGTGATTCTTTGAGTTTAAAGCCTTGTGCATAGCATTTAAAGCAACTCATGAAATAGGGCCAGTACTTTTCAAGCAAAATCTCGGCTTGTATGTCCCTGCAGGTCAGCTATGCTCAGTTCGAGCTCACAATCTGGTGATCCCTATGTTCAAGAAAAGTGCTTGGAGCAGTAGAAGCTTTCTAGTCGGGACAACCAATCTCTGAAACTCTCTCCCCCAAAGGTTAAAAGACGAGACTCACCTGTTGGCATTCAGGAAGGTGCTGAAGACATGATTGTTTAACCTCTGACTCTGAGTTAAGATCTTATGAAATATGTTTACTTGATAAGCTAACACCTTGACACCTTTGGGTTATTGGATTGCGTTTTGTAAATTTCTTTTTTATTTCATTAGACTCTTTTAGAAAGCTTATGCATTCCATCGTCGATAACTTTAAAAAACTGCTTGTAGATTTCTCGGTCCATCTGCCTAATGCTCCCTGCAGTCTAGTTCTCTGAGTATTTATTTGACTCATTATTTATCACATACATTCCTGTTGCCAGGAATCATTTATTTCTGCTAAGATGTGGTCCCAAGAGGAAATCCGAAAAATTCATATTTTCTTTAATCAGGGAAAATGGCCATTCACCGCTAACAGGCTGGAATGCCCCAGCCATCTTTGGCACAGCTTGCCTGCAATTTAGGTGATAAATACTACAGGTGCTTGTGATTTATAGCAGGGATCAGGATGGCTAGCTTTAGGTTCAGCAGTGTCAGAAAGGAATCAACACTTGCAGGTATATGAATCGTAAGACCATGAGGCCAAAATCTCACCAGATTACTTAGTGGAATTATAGGTTCCATTTTGAACCATTTAATGTATGAGAGTTTCAGTTTCTTTCATTTGAAGTTATCAGTTAGTGAACAAGGTTAAGTTAACTTTGGGTATAGAGGGATCCTTCAAGTCCTTCATTGTTCAACCTTGGAGACAGGTAGTCTGAACAGTTTTGTTCAGAAATATGCATGCACAAAATAAAGCTTTTTTGTCTCAGATCTTCCAAAATATGGTCCCCCCAATACTTTCCTCATCAATATTTCCCTTCCAATACTCACATCCCTGGATAGCCTAATTCTGACTAAGCTCAGTTGATTAAATTAGTTTGTAAGTGGTATTTTTTTTCTTAACATTTGTGGCTCTTGAGAAAATAAAAAGTTAAAGGGTGTGATCTGCCCCTACTTTGAAAGTAGGATAACTTCTTCATGAAATTACAGTGACTATCTGGAGGCAGTTCCTCACAATGTTCCCATTGTGTGTAGTTGTAAATCTCTCTAGGATAGCTGGTCCTATGTATGTAATAGTGTGCTTAACGATGATAACAATACATTTGTGGGTAATTAGTTGAATTCAAATAGGAATCCCTATCATTCAGAGTCGAATATGCCTGTAGGTGAAATATCATTAATTTAACAGTCTCTGTATCGCAGTCATCTGAAATAGAACCAAGGAATCACATATTCATTCGTTGAAACCTTAATTACATATGGTGATTATAGTGTCTTCGTGGGCCCGATAATCTCATATGGGACCTTCTCCCAAGCTATGCCTTTGGCACAGGATAAGCTGTGATGTTGGCAGCATAGAGGACTTTTTAAGCTCTGTGGGAGGAAGAATGCAGCTGTAGTTCCCAAACCACAGGAGATGCAATTATTTTTCCGTGGGTGTAATTTCCATTTAGTAGCAGTAGAATGATGATCATTGTTGTTAGCCACATGGTGAAAAGAAAAGTTCTTAGGGTGATCCGAACATAGGACCACGTTGGCAACAAGAACCTGTCACAAAGCCATTGGTAAGTGTGAAGCAGACTAGGGAGGTAATTGACTGTGGACTGAGTGGCAAAATCTTCTGAAACGTATCCAGAATCAATCTCAAAGTCAGTGGGCTCTCGCCTTTTGGAAAAGACACCATTTCAAGTGATGTTCTCTCAGGTGGGAGTTCATAGTAGATCATGGAGTTGCTTTCTATAGTAGCAACAGCGGTAATGGCAGTGTCAGGTTCGGTCAAGGAACTCAATGTTATGCATGTATTGATGTGCTCATCAATCTCCAACTGGGCACTTGAGCTACTGGTGCTGCTTTGTTCGAGGGCCATTGTATTCCTTCTTGGTGTCTGGGCTAGTCAGATGTAGAGCACTAGCTAAATAGCCCTCGAGCCAGGAAAAGGATCCAGAATGCCAGTTCTATTGCCTTTTACCCCAAGAACACTCATGGGTGGTCTACACAATGGATCAAATGGTTGTGGATTTTCTCACAGTCTCGGTCCCCGGCTTTGGGAACCCACCAGTCGGCAGCAGTTATAACCTTCTCTTCACAGGCGGCGTTCTCAGAGTAGTTCAATTTGGACAATTTGTCACTGAGTTCTTGGATACTCTGTAAAACATTCAAACATTTCTCTAAGTCAAATTTTCTTCATCTGTCACCTTCCCAAGATTACGTAAGCAAGGCACATACATAGGAACTCCAAAGAGACCTCCTATGGAGTGTGTCCTGCCAATACTCGTCTACACAAATTATTCAATGCTCTCTGGAACATAGCACCCTAGCAGTCAGAGCTTATTAAATCATGCTGTTGGCCAATTCAACAAAACCATTCGCCTTAGCTCTAAATGGGTTGCTGAATTACAGACAAACTTCCAGCTCTCACTTTGAATCCCTGTCATCCTTGGATGCAAGCACCAGATTTGGCCACACCCATTCAAATTGAGAACATGAATCAATTGCAACCAATAAGTATTGATATCAGTTAAAGGAGTGATTTGGATGGATATTGTCCAAATAAATCACCTGAAAGGAGATGTTATAGACTGTAAGAGGGGCTGGCAAGGTTTGTTCGTTTGACAGGAGAAAGCCTAATCTGTTGGCAAATGTCACACTGCATAACATAATCTCAAATCTGTTTGCATAAACTAGGCCACCAGTAGCATTGTCGTAACATATCTATGGTTGCTTTGACCCCTGCATGAGCATATGCCAGGCCCTCAGGGACTTACCTAATTAAATCTATGCAAGATAGATTGTTAGGTACTATCCTGTCTCCTCCTATAGGAAGAGTGACAACAGGAATATTGTCTAAACTAAGAGTGTAGAAGTATTTTGGGGGATAGCCTGAGAGAGACTTCCCACCTTGTTTAGTTATGGTTATTGCTCTGGGTAGATCTGCATTTGAGATCTGGTTACAACTGCTACCCGAAAAGTCTGAATTGCAGCCCTTGTAGCTAAGTCAGCCGCCCAGTTCCCTTTGGCTTGACTACCCTTATTCTGATGGCCCAAAGTGCGCCTCACATGGACCAATTATCTTGTAAGACAGCTACCTTTCCCCAGAATTGTTTATTTTTAATTGGATTTCCCTTTGAATTACTGAATCCATTCAAATGCCAATGTTACAAGTCAGCATTGTAACCGTGCATGCAGAAGGATGAAAATTGACGAGTCAGCTTTCTGTAATGCAAGTAAGAGGGCATGAAGTTCTGCATGTTATACTGTTCTGTCAATAGGATTTCCCTTTGAATCATTGAATCCATTCAAATGCCAATGTTGTAAGTCAGCATTGTAACCGTGTGATGGTGTGAGTATGTTGCAAATGGAAATTCACGATCTATTGTCACCTTGCACCACTTCACAGGCTGTGGAGTACTTGCATTTTGTTCCTATCACAGGTTGAGCAGAGCAATCTGGGTAGAATACACTCTGGCAAGACTCAATGGGTAAAATAGATATAGTAGGAGCAACATGTTGTTCATACTGGAGAAAAACATGTGTCAGACTATCTGCATCAGAGCACATCCTCAGCCCGTGATGTCCTGGCGAGAGGCGTTTTGCATCGTAATTTCCATCTTCTAGGAGAAATTCTCCGGTTTGTTTGGGCCGGATTTTATCATTTATCCGCTCTCATTCTATATGTGGGGCATCTCGGTGAGAGAGTCTTTTTGGATCTTAATTCATTTTGTCCAGGATATTATCTCCGGTATTCTAAAATTAGTCTCTTCAAATAAATCCCTGGTTTTTACGTCATCACCCACATGTAACTACATTTTGACGTGCATATTCTTTCATACAGACATCGTACAGTACGGTCTACCCACACTAGTGTAATTTCCACGGCTCTATCCTTTGAGATACTCCTACCCACGTGGCTACACACTCCTGAGTATACCCACAGTCCTGTAGAACCTTTATTTAAAGTAGAGACATTGTTGAAGCCACAGTATATCATCGTCGATATCCAGAATAAGTTATATGTGCAATAGACGGCTACCCGATGAAGGCGTGTATGCCGAAACGCGCGTTGTAGACATCTGCCGCACTGCCTGAATCAACGTTTCGTCTATCATATGGATTTGTATATATTTATGCTGGCTGTTGAAACTTATTCTTTGGAATGACACATTTGAATCCTACATGCACAATTGAATTTTTGTAATATTAAATGAATCATGAACTATACAGAAAATAAGTAAATAAATCTATCTTGTTAATTTTCATTATGTGTACACATTGTTTCTAATAGGGTGCTCTTTGATTACATTTGAATACCCTATATATGGAGAGGTATTCTTATTAATAGGCCCGGTTGACATTTCTCTCTAGCTATAATCTTCCTATACTAGAAAAACATGTGTATAAACAGTGGGATCATACTGAAACTATACATCCATGGCACTTAAGGAGGAGGCCCTCTATACCAACTAATTGTGTGGGGCATGAGCTTTGAAGGCTGCATCTATATCTGGTACGGGAGAAACAACAATCATGTGTTTTCCCTGCGCCAAAGGATGCTCCTTCAAAATAGCCGTCTGTACAGCTATAAGGATTCTTTCAATAGAAACAATGCTTCTGATAGTGAATACAAGTGGGACTTATTTGACAAGGGAACATTCTGTCTCTCATTGTAGGACACATAGGTATAGCCATAGTGACTAGGTATGACTGACAACTAGGATGGTCTTATTATTCCTTGTCTGAAAGTATTTAGTCTCCAGCATGCTGGCTTGCAGAGCACACACGATAGCAGTGGGCACATTTGTCCATTGTTTTGCTAAAAACGTGGTTGAAATCAGGCAATAAAGGGGCTTCATTCACTCAGAATAGTGAGGCAAGTAAGTGGCCCAAATAGAGAAATCCCAGCAAGGATTGCATTTTCTTCAGTGCATCTATATGCTGTAAGGTGTCACACTTCTGCAAAAACAGGACCTAGCCCCTACCCTTGTCGGATAATTTTTATCTTAGGAAGGTCACAGTCAGGCAAGCAGTCTTCGATTTCTTGAAATTAATTTTATAACCATGGGAAGATAATAAGGTTACAACCCTGTCTACTTGGGCCATTTGTAAGTCTAAATCATCATCTGTAAGATAGATATCATCAATATATGATAATACCTTGGGATTTGATCTCAATAATGTGTGCTGAGAATAAGCCAGGACTGCCCTTATAGCTCATTTGCAAATGTTGAATGAAAACTGTAACCCGTTGAAACTAAGGTGGTTAGATATTCACTTTCGGGGGCTATATTTGACTAAAGAACCCATTAGAAATGTCCAGGGTTGTTTTATATTTTTTCTGCACCAGGTTAGTCATTAAACCTATGCTAGGCACATCTTGCATCACAAATGTTCAAATATGTGAATTGAAATTCCTATTGTCTTTGACTATCCTAAAGCAGCCATAAGAATTGGAGATGGGAAACAGGAGCAGTTCATGTAGGAGAGGCAAGGTGTTATTATGCTTTGATACTGTAGCGGATCGGGTATTGATTTAATGCCACGTATGGCTTCTGGCTTCGACGGGTATTGAGTCTGTACTTGTGGCTCACTGCGTAAAGGAAGAACATGTGGAACGGATTCCCTATCCCACCCGCTTGGTTTCTGTACGAGGCTGGTGCCTGTTTTATAGCCCATTCACTAGTGTAAATTTGCCAACCAGTAATAATGCCAGCAAAAAACTTTCTATGTAAAAGAGTAAATCCTGGATAGAAAAGCGGTATAGCTATACAAGTGGTTTTAGAATTTGCATACCAAACTCACATTTCAAATCTTTGTAACAATTTTTGTGAGCAAATTGTGACTGTTATTTCCAGTTTTTGCAAAGAAGGTGTTTTACAGAGGGGCGATAATAGCATAGATGTCAATACCACTTCAGACAGAAATTCACATCTGGGCCCGAATCAGGATTTCTGAGACACTAAAATAAGGCCTACAAAGTTATTTAATTTATCCTAAATGACTCAGTGTTCTGTAGCATGGTGAATATAAAATTGTCTTTAATTTTAAGGTGGTATTGACCACTTACTCTAACACGTGAAAATGAGTCCTTTTCTGATACTGGCAGAGTTCTCCATCTCATTGGTATGGCGCTTATAGCAGAGGCTTAATGCAATTTTAAAACATTTACCCTCTTTCCCACCCCCATATTGGCAGTAAAAAACAGCCTTGTTTGGTGTACATGGTGCCCCTTATAGCTCTCATAGGGATGTGATAGTAATGTACCTCCTTCACTAATGGTAAATGTCTGCCACAGCTGTTTTCACTTCTTTGATAAACAAATATATATTTATGTCAGTTTCAGAGGAGTTAAAATCAGTCACGTCATATTTCTTGGCTGTTTAGTGTATGATTACAACTCATAGTAAGAAGAGCTGGTGTCCACCCCCACTCACCTCGCCGGACACACACTCGACACCGTCTTCTCATCCAGCAAAGATATCGCCATCAGTCACGCCACAGGACTCCACTGGACGGACCACAGCTGCGTCCACTTCACCTTCAGAAGAACGACGATCCACCACCACCAGCAACAGATTGCCCGAAGAAGCTGGAACAAGATCACAGCCGACAAGCTCGCCGCTTCCCTGAGCCAGCACCCTCCTGCCAGCTCAGCGGACCCCAGCCAGGCCGCCGACAACCTCACGAAGTGGATCAGCAACTGCGCGGACGAACTCACCCCTCTGAGGACCCTGCCCAGCAGACCCGGCAGCAAGAAAGCCCCATGGTTCACCAACGAACTCAAGAGCTCCAAGAAGAACTGCCGAGCCCTCGAGAAAGTCTGGAGAAGGGAACCAACACCGGACAACATGACCACCCTCAAGCTTGCCACCCGGAAGCACCACCAACTGATCCGCGCCACCAAGAAAACTGCATTCAAGGACCGGCTGGACAACAACGCACACAACTGCAAGGAACTCTTCAACATTGTGAAAGAGCTCTCCAACCCCAACGCCGGAAACAACAACATCACCCCATCGCAAGACCTCTGCAACTCCCTCGCCTCCTACTTCCACAACAAGATTGCGGACATACACAACAGCTTCAGCATTCAACCGACGCATGCCACGACCGCAGCAACGCCGCCCACCACCACCCTCCGTGCCTGGACTCCGATCAGCACCGAAGACACCGTCCGCATGATGAACTCTATCCACTCCGGATCTCCGACCGACCCCTGCCCTCACCACGTCTTCAACAAGGCCGACGCTGTCATCGCACCCCACCTGCAGGACATTATCAACACCTCCTTCGACACCGCCACCTTCCCGGAGAGCTGGAAACACGCCAAACTCAGCGCTCTACGCAAGAAACCTACAGCGGACCCCACCGAACTCAAGAATTACCACCCCATCTCGCTACTCCCGTTTCCAGCCAAAGTCATCGAGAAGACCGTCAACAAACAGCTGGCCGCCTTCCTTGAGACGAATGGCTCCCTCGACCCCTCACAGTCTGGCTTCCGAGCCAACCACAGCACCGAGACCGCCCTCATCGCTGCCACCGACGACATCCGAGCCCTGATGGACAATGGAGAAACAGCGGCCCTCATCCTCATAGACCTCTCCGCGGCATTCGACACCGTCTGCCACCGCACCCTAGTGCAGCGCCTCAGTAACGTCGGAATCCAGGAGAAGGCACTGGAGTGGATCATCTCCTTCCTCGACGGAAGAACACAGAGAGTCCCCCTACCACCGTACAAGTCAGAGGCCACCGAAGTCATCTGCGGCGTCCCTCAAGGATCCTCGCTGAGCCCCATCCTCTTCAAAGTCTACATGAGCCCCCTCGCGGCCATCGCACGCCAACACAACCTCAACATAATCTCCTACGCCGACGACACCCAGCTGATCCTCTCCCTGACCAACGACCCCGCCGCCGCCAGAGCCAACCTGCACGAAGGGCTGAAAGATGTAGCCGAGTGGATGACGACCAGCCGCCTGAAACTGAACTCAGACAAGATGAAGGTCCTCATCCTGGGCTCCTCGCCCTCCGCCTGGGACGACTCCTGGTGGCCCCCCGCCCTGGGCACCGCACCCAAACCGACGGACCACGCACGCAACCTGGGCTTCATCCTGGACTCCTCCCTCTCCATGACCAGACAAGTCAACGCCGTCTCCTCGTCGTGCTTCAACATCCTGCGCATGCTACGGAAGATCTTCTGGTGGATCCCCACCGAGACCAGGAAGACTGTCACCCAGGCCCTCGTCACCAGCCGACTGGACTACGGCAACGCCCTCTACGCCGGAACCACCGCCAAGCTCCAGAAGAGACTCCAGCGGATCCAGAACGCCTCAGCCAGACTCATCCTCGACATCCCACGAAACAGCCACATCTCTGGACATCTGAGAGACCTGCATTGGCTTCCCGTCAACAAAAGAATCACCTTCCGTCTCCTCACCCACGCACACACAACCCTACACGATCAAGGCCCGAGCTACCTCAACAACCGAATCAACTTCTACGCTCCCAAACGCCACCTCCGCTCAGCCAGCCACGCCCTCACCGCCGTCCCCCGCATCCGAAGAGCGACAACAGGAGGAAGGTCCTTTTCCTACCTGGCCGCCAAGACCTGGAACTCCCTCCCGACCGACCTGCGCCTGACCCAAGACCACCTCTCCTTCAGGAAGAAGCTCAAGACCTGGCTGTTCGAGCAGTAAACGGCACCCCCCCCCCCAAGCGCCTTGAGACCCTACGGGTAAGTAGTGCGCTCTATAAATGTCTTTGATTGATTGATTGATAAGAGCTTCCATTGCAATACAGTAGGGTGTATTTTACAATCATCTTGCATCCTCTTTTGTCCGATGCAGATGCTGATGTAATGGAATACAGTATAAATATATTTATCATTTGACAACGGAGAAAACATGATATTCAAGCATTAGGTTACATGCAAAGCTTCATTTTGTATAGACTACATCAAAGACCCTTGAGGAAGTTGTTATTTTTTGTTAAAAAAAGGCTCATACATAAAAGATAAAGATAAATACACATAAAGCATATACAGATAAGAATCAGAATGTTTCTTTGTATACTTCATCAAAATGGGACATTATTTCAGTGAATTTCAATTTCAAATCAGGGATGTTATAGTGGACAACTATGATGGATGAAGAATTTTATAAGATATTGTTTCAAGGCTAGAATCCTCACACACACACCAACCCCAATTCAGGTTATTTTTTTATTTAAGTGAGATACACAGCATCACTAATTCTTCACGACAGGTAGATACTGCTGGTGACAAATGGTTCACATTTACTTTCTTCTGACCGACACACTCTTGACTAAGTCAGCCACTCTTCACCTCCACACATATGGGTAAAGCCCAGTGCTGTTATATAGATTTGCTTTCAGTGTGGGCTTCCAGTGCCCACAACGTCAGTTACCACATATATCCACCTCATAACAGTACCCAAGGCTAGTTGCAGCTGATCCTTGATGACACAGTTCAATTGCTCCACTAATCTGTTGTTCCTCGGATGATAGAATGAGGTTTTGACATGTTGAATGTTGGCTAACAATAGGAACTGCTCCATTTCCCTTGGCACTAGCTGTTTCCCATTGCCTGTTTCCATTTTTTGGGGGTGTCTATCTATGTTGACATGTCTTTAAAAGACAATTTCGTCCTTTGTGCCGAAGTTTTCAACAAATGATTTCATCATGGAATCTAATATTACCAATGTATATTTAGGATATTGATTCAAATGGACCAGATATAACTACTGCCAGTTCGCTCCAAAGTGCCAAAAGTGTTTTTGAGTGGGTCACCAGTGAAGGTGTGGTCACTTGAGTTTTCTCTAACTCATCTCTTCATGGTTGTAAGAAATTGGGCCATTGGTTGACTGAGGTGTGAACCGTGGTCAAGCAGCAACAACACTCCTTGTCAGGGTGAGGCACAAGCCAACGTTAAATTTACCTGTGCTCAACCCTCTGGTAGCTTGGTACAAAGCAGTCAGGCTTAGCTTATAGGGAAGGCAAAAAGCTTTTGTGCAACTCTTCAAACAGTAATAAAGCAAAAACACCACACAAAGGATCCTACATCAGACTGAAAATATAAAGTTATCTTTAATAAAAAAAACAATACCAAAACAACAAAAATCCAATAAGTAGAGCTTGCGATATGCAACTTTAAAGATTTCAGTCAGAATAGCACTACAAAGAACAAAGCGCTAACTGTGGATATCTGGTCACACCGGATTGTGACAAATTCACAAGTTCAGGTTGACTGCAATGGAGCACAGGCCAGCTGCAGAGACCCAGTTAGGCCTGCTGAACAAAGTTCCTTCGATCCTGGTTTGTGGAGCGTTGCGAGGGTCCCCATGGAAGATGCGTCACACAGCCTAATCGATGAGTCAGTTCCAAGGAGCTGTGTGGCTGTGATGCAGAGTCTGAGGTCATTGTTGAGGCTGCTATCAATGAGGGATGTGAGGGCTTATATTGAGAGTATATTCTGCAGTGGACGTTCAGATGAGGCAACGGGCTGTGATGCGAAACAGGTTTTTACGGCAGCAACGTGTTGGAACCTCTCAGGATTGAGCAGCACAGCAGAGGAGATGCGTAAGTTCTTCTGGATATACAGAGGCTGGCAAAACACCTTACGCCCACTTCCAAGTGTTGAGGACTGGGCTGGCACCACTTGGCAGGGTAGACTCACAGATGGCAGAGTCCAGGTACTGGGAGTGAGGTTGTATAAATCTTCTGTCCCTGAGGCTCAAGTCAGGAAGCCAGACAACTTCCCCTCGGAGTCACTCTGGGGTCCTATTACAACAACAAATGCAGGTCCAGTCCTCCTCACCCAGGCAAGTGGGCAGCAGGCAGTAGGCAGCAGGTCAGCACAGCAGTCCAGCAGAGTGGCAGTCCTTTCAGCAGCACAGTAGTCCTTCTTCCTGGCAGAATGTCAACCGGTCCAGAAGGGTACTGAAGAGTTGACGTCTGAGGTACAATATTTATACCTAGTTCTGCCTCTGAAGTCGTAGAAGCTTCTAGAGGCAAGCCTTTGAAGTGCACAGGTGCCATGCCACCTTTGCTCTGGCTCCAGACTAACCTTTGTGTGGAGGCAGGACACAGCCTATTCAAGTCTAAGTAGAGTTGTGCCCAGCTCCTCCCTTCTATCCTGCCTATACCCTGTGATGTGGCCCAGAGAACTTAGCATAGTAGACAGCTAGTCTGAAGAATGATACTCAGGGCAGAGGGTCCTTGACTCTCTATGTTTATTTTCATTTTAGGCTCAATAGGGCACATGCATCAAGCCTTTTCCTGTTCGCATATAGGCCGATTCGCCCGTTTGTGAACGGAAAAAGGCTTTTTTCTATGCATGTAGGTTTTGGCATTCACGATTTACGTAATCGCTATTTTTTGCGATTACCTAAATTGCGTATGCATTTAGGGAATCATAATGTGCGATTTCCTAATGCTGATGCATGTAGCCTTTCCAAAAAACGAACTGTGCATTTAGGAAACGCAAATTACCATCAACTTCAAGTTGATGGTAATATGTGCATGCTTTGCAAAATGCACAAAAATGCAGTTTTCAAAGTGCCTTGTAGCACACACATGCCCTTACGGCGTGTGTGCTTTACATGTGCACACTTACCTTTTTTTGTGGGGTGCTTCAAGGGGGCCTTAGGCCCCTGGGCACCCTTGGATTTGCATTCGCTATTTGAGCCCGGCCGGGTTGGAATTATCACCGGCTGAGCGACTATCCAGACCTACTTCATCTCTGTACAGCCCTGAAAAAGTCGCAGAGCAATTCTCCTTAAAGCGACGAAACACATGTCGATTGGTTTGTTCGTCGTTCATTGAATCTTGAAAGGAATTAAAAGACTGAACTATATACTAACATCATTGAAGACCGTTCCTTCCATCTGAAGAATACCATATTGTAGTACTTGCATATGTGTTTATACTATACAGATTTACCTTCTATGTGTGCCTAGGTCCTTGATCTTTTCATGTCTCTGCCTTAAACCAGGATGTCAGCCTGAACGAATACCACCTCACATAGATTTTTAATATTACTTCCATCAACATTTCTAACATGGCAGCGTTAGATGAGCCCAAATATCATTTACTTGTAGCAGAATGATCTTTCCTGGATTACAATGGAAGCCAGGTGACATGATTCTTTGTGTAATTTGATCTGATGGCAGGCTGTCGATATGTTTAATGATGTGAATATCCAGGAATCTATCATGGTGAAAAATGGTGCAACACAATTACAACACATTCACTACTACAATAGACCACTACAACAAAACATTTACCACCACAAAGAGGTTAGTTACAATGCATTTAAAATATTTGTGGGCAGTTGGTGGTGTTTTGTGGTAGTAAGGGCTTTAGGAATATATATTTCCTTTTGGGGTTTAAAAGGTTTTCAGAGTTTAGGCATTGGTGGTATATGGGGTAGAAAAAGTTATTTAGGGTTAAGGGATGGGTAGTGTATAAAGGTAAAAAAGGGTTTTTAGAGTTCAGGAATTAGTAGTGTGTTGGGGTGGCAAAGCGTTTTCAGGGTTCAGACATGTGTAGATGTAAGGGACAGTAAACGGTTTTTAGGTTTTAGGGAATAGTGGGGTATATGTATAGTAGGGGTTGTTTAGGTTTCAGGGATTGATGGGGACTAGGGGCAGTAGGAGGCTTTCAGTTTTCAGAGAACGGTGGGCTATAGGTGCAGTCAGTTATTTTTAGGTTTTAGAGATGTGTAGGGCATATGGGTAGTAAAGGAATTTTAAGTTTTGCAGATGTGTGGGCTGTAGAAATAGATGGGAATGTTATGGGTAGTAAGGGGATTTTAGTTTTCTTGGATGGTGGATTATAGGGGTAGCAAGGAGGTTTTAGGTTTCAGAGAGGGGCAGAGTGTAGGGTAGAAAAAGTTTCAGTGTGTCTATATAATATATTCACTGAAAAAAACAACGGTTAAAGTAATGTTATAGTTAGGTGAAATATTCAGTAACAATGTAACATTTTGAACTCTAAAACTAATAGAAATTCACCAATTATAGCTATAGGACACATTAAAGGGGGCGTGCTATAATTACTTTAGGACACAAGTTATAGTTACTGGAGATTACTATAGCTATAACTGGTGAATTGTTATGGCTTTTAGAGTTTAAAAGCATGTGCTTTAACTGAACATTTAACCTAGCTATACCGTTACATTAACATTTGTTTTTTCCATAAATTTCTAGTCTAAAAAAATAAATAAATAAAGTACTATTTTATTACCATATGTATAGCCAACCCCACGCTGAGCATGGCCTCGTGGCTGAGGAAATTGGCCAGGCCCAACAAACACTAGTCCCAACCCACCATCCAACACCATATATATAAAGCAGATTCTTCAGAAAATACCAATAATTATCATCAAATCTATATTTCAATAATACACACAATACAATGTTTATGGATGACTAAAAACACATTGAATACAATTTTATTAAACTACATTTCTGTGCCTCTTTTTTTACATTGTTTTTATTATTACATTTTTGGGGTGAAACATTTGAAAATATATGTTCTGTTTTCTTTAGGAAACTAAAGAAAAAAACATGTCTCTGAAGTAACCTTTAACATTTTACACCAGTAAAAAAAAATGCATTGAGGGAAATATTCACACAAAGGCCTTATATTTTATATAATACACTGTCAGGCCACATAAAATACAACCATACAACCTGCACATAGGTGGCACTGTAGTCCCAGCTGTAGAGCAAAAGCTCCAGCCTGGGAAAAGCTATTAAAATATATGGTAATATCCGCTGGTGTCATGAAGCCAGGAGACTTACGTTTTTGTTTCTAGTATGGCTAGGGGGCTGCAGAACACCCTGCAGTCCCCCACAACATTAAAACAAAATTGTGATGTTCCTGTCCCTTCTAGGGGCATCACCAAAAATAAATATATGTAAAAACCCTGCCAGGGCAAGGTGGCCTGCTCCTTGCATGAGTAGTAAATAATAAATGAGTGCTGGGGCCGCTCATTTATATTCACTTTTTGATTTTACTTTCTGGGGTCCCGGTCCTACTCGGGCCACATACTGTTTTTTATTTATAGAGGGCTGCAGGAGGAGCACCTTGACCCCCTCTGGCTACCTGCAAGTGGCCCTATGGGGCGGCGCTGGAGTTGGCATTTAAAAAAATTCCTGGGGTACTCCAGTGCTCACCCAGGGTACCAAAAGTAATTATTTTTGGAGGTCCTGGGGGGAGCCCCTATCCCCCCACAGTCCTTTAGGCTCCCTGATCCCACAGGGACCTGTATTTATTTTTTTAAATATATTGGCATGCCCACCCGCGTCATGCCATAACTATTGCCCAGTTGGGGGCTGCAGGGGAAGGCCCCCGCTACTCCACCAGCTACCTGGTCCTGCAGGAGCCAACATGTTTTTTTTTAATGGGGTGCCCCAGTACCCACCTGTGGAACCCCACAGTGCTTTCATTAAGGGCTGCAGGGGTAGTCCTAGGTCCCCTGCAGCACTGCCTGCCCCCCTGCTTGCATCCATTCTGGGTACAGTCGGAGTCAGCATCGCTCCAATCTAGTGGGAGCAGTTTGCTTCTGTTCCAAAGGGGTGGGAGAAATTCAAAACATTTCACTGCCCAAGTGCGTGGACAGAATAATGTTTTCTTCTTCCTCCGGGTGGGAGCAGCTTTGTGCTCCCACCCAGTGAGAGAACTTTGCCTTTTGACTGTCCGCGTCAGGGAAACAGATGGTGTGGCGGGGGTGGGTACCCCTGGGCATCCTCATTGAGCCGACCCAAGGGATGTAGCCAGTATAATGGCTAAGGAAGTGGGGCTGCCTCTCCCCTATATTTAAAATAGGGCCCCATGGAATGGGTTCCCAGGGGCCTCTAATAGCTCAGGGTGGAGTGCAGTGTCACCCCCCTCCCCTTCACTTAACGTATTAGACCCATGAGATGCGGTCCATGGGGCCTCTTGGAGGCTCAGGGACTTAGGGCAAGCCCCCAGTATAGGCCCCAGGGAATGAGTTCCCCAGGGCCATTGTATGGCTTTGGGAGGGATGCTGTGTGCCCCCCGCCCCTTAATTTGTTACATGGCCCGAAGATGGGGTCCCCAGGGCCTCCCCTTCAATAACATGTCGGCCCCGGGGGATAGGGGCCTTAGAGTCTCTCAGATGCTTGGGGATGGGGCCTCAGCCCCAGGCCTTGCGGATCAGGCTATCCCTACACTGCCCCTAACGTCTTTTTTTTGTAGTTTTTGATAGGATTTGGGACAAATCCCGATTCCTAAGAAGGCTGCCACCACTACCTGGTTGATATGATGCCAGCCAATCAGATGTGACCTTTCTGATCCGCAGAGGCTCAGCTTCCCTAGATATACAAGGTTTTTAAGCGTTAATTGCTAAACAAATGCTGAATTTATTCACACCAAATCACAAAAAGCACTCTTTCTGCCAAAATTCATTCAGGGTTCTGAGCTGTATCTGTGACTAAAGTTCCTATGGAATAATAAGCGCATTTTGAGACCCCCCCCCCTATTTTTCTCAGCTCCCGCTTAATGGATCACCCTGAAACTTTCCATGCGCAAGTCAAAAAGTTGCACTTTTTAAAAAAAAGGTTCATGGAGATTCGCAAACCACACCAAAGTTTTCAGCTACACAAAGAAGGCATTTCCTATGGAAACACCATCCTAACTACAACAACCCAGTGACACCACCATCAGTAGTTTGTGAGATTAAAGGAACATAATACTTGTATATCTAGATGGTTGGGCTTAAGGGACTCTCATGAAAGTCTCTTGAGCCCAATTTTAGAATAATAATGCACTCTGATTGACAAAGAGGGCTTTTTCCCCCCTTGGGACAATTTGCCACTACAGGAGACAAGCTTCCACAGGAGTTACCACTCTAATTGGCTACCTGCAACATGAAGAAAAATGTTGCAAGCAGACATGGCAAAAAAATCTGCACTCCAACTGGAGTCTAGTGAAACTCCTGTGGGATTACAGCATTTAAAAAAAGAAATGGCAACCTGAGGCTGCCATTAAATGGAATGGGGGCACATGGCCCTCCACACCAAGCCCAATCAAAGCCCCTTGTACCCCATCTCCTGGGACTGAAGTATATACATAAGGTAGGCGGTGCCCACACCCCCTTTCTAGGTTGATTACGCACCTAGTGACCTCATCTCCCGTGTCTACTTCTATAAAATATGCCCCTCTCTCCAAGCCTGAATAGGTCCCAGAGTTCCCATCCCCGGGAGGTGAAATAAATAATATATGCAGAGGAGGTAACATGGTCCCCCCTTCCATAGACACCAATGAGCCCCAGGGACCCTCTTCATGGCCAACACATCACTATAGGGCCAAGGGCATGCAGCCCCACCCTGAGCCTGCCAAGGATCTGGGGACCCCATTTGCCGGGGCTAACTCAAACACTGTGTCCTAGAACACATCCCTGGACCACAGTAGTTTGCCTGCCCGCAAGAGTGCAGGCATGAAAACATATGACTACTCCCACCTGACAAAGAGCATTTTTAAAGCTCCCACAGGGAGGGAACAGGCATGCTTTTGTTCCCGCAGGAACAAGTTGGGGAGTTGACTTTACATGTGTACATTACATTATGTTAAAATATGTTAAGTTATGTTATGTTAAAATAAAAGCTTAGGAATAAATCTAAAAAACAAAGGTCAAAGTGACGTCATAGTTAAACTCAAAAAGGCTTAACTAGAAAATGCCTGCACGCTTAAAACATTTTCAAGAAGATAGAGTCCTCATCAAGGCAGGCTGCAGACTGAATCTGAAGAAGGACTGGTCAACCATGGGTTGAGGAAAAACAAGGTCTCAGTGAAGACAGAAAGGCAGAAAAGGCTCAGAGCAGGAAAAGTCCAGAGTTCATGTTCAGGAAGTCATCATAGATTTCTACCTTCAGGCTTAGACTCTTTTCAGAAAGTTGGATTTCCTTAGCAGGGCAGGGCTGCAGGCTGCAGCCAAAGAGGGTTCGATGTCGTTGGATGGTGGTCTGTGCTATGCCTGCTGAAATGGATTTTCTCCTGCAGAGAAGATCATAGCTGGAGCTGCAGGGAGGTCAGGCCCACCGGTGATGCACCCTAAGTGGATAGGCTAGCAGGTATGTCCTGGTCCCTCAATGGTTCTCCGAGCAAAAAGTGTGCAAAAACCTTTCAAGTCCCTGATGTTTAGGCAAGGGTACACTCTGACACCAGCAAAGGGTTCCAGAGTCTCGGGAACAGCACTTGGGGTCAGAACTCATTTTAAAAGAAGCCACCAGCAGGGTCTAAGGCAGGTGCAGTTTAAACTGGTCAGCTGGGCTCTTACATAAAAGTGGGCTTCAGGCACCTTTTGTGTCCCTGTAGCGTAATAGGAGGCAAGCCAACAGATCCTTGGAGTCTACCTCATTGTCCTCAGTACAAGTGGGAGGAGGTTCAGCCCTTAGGGCTCTCTTCACAGGTCTCAACAGCAGGCACAGTTCTTCTTCTTATCTTTCACAGGGCCATGGGGTACCACTTTTAAGCATTACACTAGATTGTGGGTGAGGATGATTCCCTGCCCCTCCTTAACCTATAGTGAAAAAGTTGGCAGGGCTAACCTACCAACTTTTCCTGTAGTTCTTGTGTGCCCAAATGTAAACAATCCTCTAGTGTCTTTCTTTACCTAAAATCGAGATGGCAGAGCCATTCTTCCATAACGCAGAGCTCCTATGCCCACCCTAGAGATGTGCCCATGGAAATTAGTAACCCCTACTCTGTGGTCACTCAAAAACGGTTCTGGGGGCAGCTCATTTCCCACTGGGAGTGGTGCCTGGCAGCCTAGATGAACAAAAGAGGAGGCACGCCCAGGTGTAAGCAACATCTGTCTGTGACAGGGTAGGCATCTTTAAAGCTAATTAGGTTCCTGGGCATGCAAGGCCTTTGTGTCAGATCTGGGAGCAAGTTCACACTTCATCAAGGAGCTATTCGGCTTCTGGGTGACAGTTGGAAGTTTGTGCAAATAGCCTTCTAGAGGCTTTAGGCAGGCAAAAGATAACGTTTTACAACTGCCTTTTAATAAATATTTTGTACAAATCTGACTTTACCAATTACTTGGATTTGTACATAACATTTAAAAAGTCTAAGAATTAATTTCTTGCCTTTTTCCTAGGCGGATATGACAATACTTCAGTTTCGTTTTTTTAATATTGACTCCTTATGATTTGCTATGTAACGGCTAATCCTGCTACAGTGATAGCTGTTTGGAGTCATGTAAGAGCATGTTTTACATTAAACTATTACATGTCCTACTTTTAAATATCATGCACCTTGTGTTTTTGGGCAGTTGGGCCTACTTTGAGGTGACTTTTTAAAATTTAAAAGCAGGGTTTAGACCCATCAAATGTGTTTTTTGACAGGCCAAATTTGCAATTTAAACCTACTCATCCAGATTACAGGTGGTGGCCTGCAACCAAGTTTGGGATTGTCACATTAGTGGTGGCACAACCTGTGTTGCAGTTCACTAGTGACATTTACCTATAGGTCCTGGGTACTCTTTGTACCGTATACTAGGGATTTATAGGAAAGTTAAATGTACCAATCAGGGATTAAGGCAATTTGCATATAATATGGGTCAGAACACATACAATGGGCATCGGACAGTAGTGCGGTCTTATGCCACATGACTGTGCCTCCACCAGTCCTTCCCTCCAAATCCTGGCATGCCCCCTGCACCCTGACCAACACACCGCCAAGAGTGCACACTGTGTATACATTTCCCAAATAGGATTTTTCATAATGAGAATCCATGAAAAGGATCTGATAGGTAACCTGCAGCTGGGGCACGTCAGTCAGGGTCCCACCCCTCTCAGCTTGGTGCCGCTGTACTGACCACATTACTGGGAGCTACACCACTGAATATTAGGTGCCTTTGTAGTCACTAATATTTTGATCGATTTATTTTGTTGATACATGAACAGTTTGGGTCTTGCATTAATAGGTTCCAATAGTTCTTACATTTTTGAGAATTGGAATTTGGCAAGATGGAAGGGGATAGTATTTCTGATGTATCCTTTCATGGTGATTTATGCATTTGGTTATATCATGTGGGGCAGGTGAGCGCTCACACGGTAAAGAGCAACATGTCTGATGTTGTTTCAGTAGTCATGTATACTTTTCATATTAACTGGATGCTGTGGCATTGGAGTTCCACAGGTTGGGAGTAGTATTTGTGTTTTACTTTTGGAGGATATTTATTAATTGTCATGAAGAATGAGCAACCTGGTCATCAGGCCCCAAAAAGTGTTTCTTCTTTGAGGGTCAGGAGGTATCTCCTCATCATCCTTAACAACTTTTTTGATGGTGCAGGAGAGGTCGAGAAGGTGGACAATTCTTTTTCAGTCCGAGCAAAAGAGCCTCATGTGAGTTAGTAGTGGGCAGGAAGGCAACATCAGAGGGACAGATAAGGAATTCGTTTTCAACTTATTCACAAGGGTTTTACTGTTTGTGAAAGCATGCATCTAGGCATCATGTAGCACCAAACCTATGTTAACGAATATACAGGGATTTAACTGAGGGGAGAAGCACAAACACCTCAAGGATTCCATTCAAAGCCAGATCTACTCACAATGCCTGAGATGGCTTTGCATCATAGCCTACCTCCAAATGAAATCAGGCACAAACAGTGGGTTAAGGGAAACCTGTATGATTTTCTTACGTATAGTGTAATGTTAGTGAAATTCGGTATATTATGCAATTTATTGATGCACAGGTATTTGCACTTTGAAGTTTGTATCCAAAGATGCCTATCAAGTACAAATCACATGCAAGACACCACTCCCTTGCCATAGCTCTTGATAAGTACAATTAATACCTTTATCAGCATACAACTGTATATATGGTGCTGCACTAGTTTTTCCCTTTCATAAAGCTCAGCACCAGTGCCAGCTTTTCAGCAGTGCAACCTATGCTGTCGCACCAGATGCCAAGTTCAAGGGAGTTCAATTTGCATTACAGACTGAGGCAAGATAAGAGTTGCATACAGAGATCTTTGTTAGCCTGGCATGTTTCAGAGGATATTAGCAATGGAACAGTAACTCTTGTGGTTAGAGCACTTGATGGAGAGATCTGTGATTTTCAAGCCACAGTCTTGACTGATGATAAAGTAGCATAGAGGATTAAAGTTCCTGCTGCAAAGTACAACGTGTAACATGCAGCTCGCAGATTTTTATGTTATGTAAGTGGCTCAGTGGGTGACTGCTTTTGTCACCGAGATCCTTTTGCTACTTGTAGCTAATAAGTTACAATCATTCTAAGGAAGCACATTGAGCTATGAACTGACATCAGTGTGCTGCATGCAAACAGCAAGCATAGCCTGCCTGTGAACCTTTTTGTGTTCCTCAATCATTAATTATTCTTAGATTGATAAAAATGGATTACTTCGGGTAGTAATACAATTCTATAAGTGGGACAACCCCAATCATTGTGTTACATTTGAAGTCTTGAGTTTATGCTGCAGATTTGCTAACATTTTGGAAGGGAAGTGAAAAGTGTTTTAGGTTTTACTTTCCAGTGCAAATCTTGAATTGCATTGTAATGTCGCCCTATAGTAGCACAAAGTAGCACTATGCGTTGCTTTAAAAAGGAGGTGTATCATGGGTGGTACATGGATGTTCCTATGCAACCACTCATGGATTTTAACACTAACCCATATCTACTAACTTCGAAAGAATAGGATTTGCTTCTGAAAAGTATGCCTCCTTGAGGCAGGCATAACCCTAGAGAAAAGCTTTATTTTACCCAAATCTGGTGGCCCGTACCGCTCTGAATACTCCCACACCCGCAGGCCACGCATGAAACCTCAGCATCATCCTGAACTCCTCGCTTGCAATGAACCACCAAATCAACGCAGTTTTATCCCTGATTCGCAAGATCTTCAAGTGGATCCCCACCGAGTCCAGTCACAATGCGCTCATCAGCAACAGAGTCGACTACGGCAATGCACTCTACAAATGCACCACCCAGAAACTCCAAAAGAAATTGCAGAACATCTAGAACACCTCTGCCAGACTCATCCTGAACATCCCTTGACGCAACCACATCACCGGCCACCTGAAAAACCTACATTGGCTACCTATCAACAAAGTAATCACCTTCAAGTGCCTCACGCATGCCTACAAAGTCCTCCACAACGCCAAACCTGCATTCCTCAACCACCGCTTCTTCTTCTCCACTCCCACCAGACATCTTGGCTCTACCCAACTGGCCCTGGCCACCATCACACGGATCTGCAAGACCACGGCTGGAGGAAGATCCTTCACCTACCTCGCTGCAAAGACCTGGAACACCCTGCCTCTACACCTCATGCAATCACAATCGCCGACACAATTCCGGAAGGACCTCAAGACCTGGCTCTTTAACTGAACCACAAACCCTCCTCCCCCCAATAATCAACTTGAGACCCTCATGGGTGAGTGGTCACGCTTCTTTATAAGACCACTGATTGATTGATTCATTCATTCATTCCAACTTTGCATGTTTGCTGCACCATACAGCATACATACAAAGTGGTAAACTGTTAAACATTGATAAAGGTACATACAAAGTGGTAAACTGTTAAACATTGATAAAGGATAGAATGTTGTGCCAGAAGGGTACCCATCCAGTATAAAATCTATGCTTGACACCAGGCACACACCCTTGAACTATGGTTTGGCACAAGTCAGGCCAAGGTATACCAGCACTGGAGGAGAAAGCAGCAACACCTTATCTTAGTAAATAGGGTTCTGTGTGCTCTCTCCTTTTCACACAATGCAGTGCAGCATCTTTGGTTACTAAACTGCATAAAACCTCTGCCTCTTCGTTTCTCCAGACCAAGCACTCTCGATACATAATCCTTGCCTGTATGGATGGCATGTGACTCTTACACCTCATAGACCTCATTGTCTTAAGTAGCATTTCCTATACATTGATTTACACACTTGTATGACTCATTGTCTCAGTACAATATGTTTGTGATGTGCCTTGAATGTCTACATTGGTATGAGTAGCGCTATAAAATAAATAAGTGTGAAGTAGGGGATAAGGAGAGATGAGGGTCACCACTGGGGTGGTAGTGCAGGGAACTAGTGAAGAAGGAGGTCATTCCGGGGGATGGTGTGGGCGGGGTAACAAAAATTGTCACAAGAAGCGCCATCAACCCACCAACGCTAAAGCCGGCCCTGCTCAGCACTGCAGTTTTTCACAGTATACTGCATGAATGTTACTAAATAATTTACATTGTTAATTGCTTTTAAAATTCTTACATTAATGCTACAACTGTAGCTGAAGGGCAAATAATTTGAACATGTTATACTTTGATCGCCAGATCTACACCCCTACCTTTCTGCTTAGCTGGAAATATTTTCAGACATGAAATGTATGCAAGTGTATTACTAATGCATGTCAAAATATTCTCGAGATGAGTCCGCTTATTCGCTTTACCAGTTTTTTTTTTGTTTATGATCAGTGTTTAGCAAATCCCTCTGGTGATATGGACATTTTTATTAGAAAATACGTTTTTGAAAATGCGGTACAGCGAAAATGAAATTTTAGATGTGTTTGTGTCCCTGCATTGATTTTTCTATTTGTAACAACACACAACGGCATATCTCCCCTTATATCAAGAGGATAACATGTCCCTAACACAGAGATCTCCATTCTGTGGTAATGGATAAAACCTGTTTATGAGATGTCATTTATTCCACAATAGACAGTAAATAAAAGCCATTTCAAGCTCCGGTTAAATCAAAGCTTGCTCGGGATTTCAGCAGATTTGCAAATTACCTTTGGGACCTTTTCCAGTTTTCACTTGTTTTCGACATTTTATTGACCGGCCATGTTTTACTACACATACCAGACTCCTCTCTCTATCCTTCAGGCTCTAAATGGATTTCGACAGGAAACACCGTCCCCTGCTCCAGGTTCCATTAAACATTGTATTCATCACGATGAAAAGGGGATTTAGATGCTTTGAGAAGAAGACACATTTTTGAAAAAAAAATATTACAGGAATAAAGTCAGTTTGGGGAATTTACAGTCTATTCAGAAATCTCCGTTTTAGTGAAAATATTGTATTCAATCCCTTTCAGGGCTTGGGGAAAAGATGGCTTACACGGAAGACCGAAGAAGGAGTAACAGGCTGGATTCTGATGTTTTAGAATATTACATTTTTTATACATGGTATTTATTTGCGCTGTAATGGCATGCCAATAGAATAACAGCGCCATGACAGTCTACACAATATAAGATAAGATAACATAACATAGCACAACATAAATAACGTAACATAACCAGCAGAAAAACAAAAACATAACATAAAAATATAGCACATAAAACAATAAATAAAACCACAAAAAACTTAAAAATACAGTAAAATATAACATATACAAACAAGCACATAAAACAATAAATAAAACCACAAAAAACTTAAAAATACAGTAAAATATAACATATACAAACAATCTTAACATATAAAACATATAAGACGCTCCACAAGTAATAAATCGATGCTTTAGGCTTCAGAAAGAAATTATTCTTTCTTATTTATTTTATTAAGGTTTTTTTGTGCATTTCTTTGAGCAGCGTCTAAGGCCGATAGGGAGACAAACAGCCTTATTCAAGCTGGAATAAGTGAAACTTCATACCTTTGCACAATCTCATTAAATCTGAAGTGAGGATGGAGGGAGTTACAGAGAGTTCTTAATTTGTGTCGGTGTTTGAAGCCGGTGGCCACAAGCACTCACTTTTGAGGAGTCGATCTTAATTGCCACCATCAGTTTGACCCAGAGCAAGAGAGAGGAAAGCAGTAAAGAGAGTAAATAATGAAGGTGATTGAAAAGCAGTGACAAAGGGAGAAAGCAGTGATGAAAAAGAGCTTTTGAGAGTGAGATAGAGGCAGGAAGTGTAGGGTGGTGGATGAACGAGGCATGGAGGGGAGTCAAGACTAGGAAGCCTTTCTATTCAGCAATCCTGCATTCAGCAGCACTTACTTTGGGCCCTGAAAAAAAACTATAAGTCCCTTCACTTATGTCTAAGAATAGAAGTTATGCTTGAATATTTCTAATGGTACATCAGCCACAGCAATAGCTACCATCTGATAAGTCAGCTGGATGTGATGCAGGCATTATGTGGAATAGAAGTTAAACAGTTGGTCATATCCTGATGCATGCAGGAATGACCCATCTCACTGTTTATATGCACTCGGTTCGATGGGTCAGAGTTTCGAGGGTCCACATTGGAGGGGTCATTTAGACGTGACTAGCAATTCTAGTGTACAAAGACTCAAGTGCAAATAAGGTTAGCTGCTGGTGCTCGCAGTCTGTTTGGGATCTGTTTACAAACTGATGCTAATAATGTGAAATGACAAAACAGTGTTTATGATTATTTTACATTATTCATTCTCTAATAGTTACGTGCTTGCTATAACCTTTAATGACACATCCAGTGCAAATTGTAAATGAATGCAGCTTATATTTAGTTGTAAATAAGCGCTCATGCAAAAACAGGAGCAAGTGTTTTCTGAGCCATTTTTGCATCAGGACCAGGGTCTACAGGGTCTGATCCATCTCTAAGATATACTGTGCAGTAGTCAGGGAAGCAGTCATACTGGGTGAAACTGACAATATCATGGTGTCAGGAGCCGGGGCTGGTGGCTCAGTGGACCAATGCGTCCACTGTAGGGACCACTGTTCGACCTCATGATCACAGGTTCAAATCCCAGTGGGTGCACTCAGCCTTACATCCATCTGAGGTCCATACAATGATCTCCATTGATTTCGGTAACAATAAATATCGGCTGTTCAGTGCCCAGATGCCTACGAGTGAAAGTGTGCTTTATAAATAACAAAGTAATGAGGAGAAGCCAGTATTCTGCCATGTAGGACTGTGCACCAGATATTAACATAGCTAATGTGGGCCTTCCTCCTGAACATGTATTTAAAGTAGAATTTTCTTTGTGAGTCTGGTACATTTGCATTGTCCCAACGCAAGTCGTAAATTGGTTCATTTGTGCATTTGTATATATGATTGAAGAGTATCTAAATGTTTGTGAATTGGATAGAGCATATTATTATATTGGTACGATCCTTATAAGCACCAAC
Organism: Lissotriton vulgaris; assembly: GCF_964263255.1. NCBI lineage: Eukaryota > Metazoa > Chordata > Amphibia > Caudata > Salamandridae > Lissotriton > Lissotriton vulgaris. The sequence goes on along the minus strand of NC_141689.1, from coordinate 242,654,248 downwards.
TTATTCAATATATTTTTTATCACAATAATTGTTAAATGTAAACTTGAACCCAGGGGGAGCAGATTTGGGCACGTCTCTGAAGCTCCTCTTTTGGGTTGGAGCTTTTGTCATTGAGTTAAAAATGGCTTTAGGCTCTCAGAGGAAGACAGGGAACTTATGGATGGTACAATCACTGCCGACGAGGTAGCGTTAGCTATGCGTTCCCTACGTTCCGGTAAAGCGATGGATCCCAATGGTCTGCCGATAGAATTGTACAAGCTCCGGCCTGACAAGATTGCTCCATATTTAAGGGACCATGGTTTTCTCCCCTGTGACCAGAGGTTAGCGACGATAGTTGTAATACACAAGGAAGGGAAACCGAGGAATAGGTGTGCCTCATACAGACGGATTTCTCTGATAAATGCCGAACCTAAAATTCTTGCCAAGCTACTGGCTAATAGATTGATCAAAACCATTAGTGCTCTAATCTATCCGAATCAGTCTGGTTTTATCCCGCATAGAAACACAGCGTTGAACCTTTGGCGTCTGTACTGGGTTCTCGCGAGGGCCGCGACGTTGCATGAGCCGGCCATTTTGGCGTCTTTGGACGCCACTATGGCGTTCAATACTGTGGAATGGCCGTATTTGTGGGCGGTACTGGCCAAATTTGGTTTTGGGTTGGATTTTATTGGTTGGCTTCGGCGTCTTTGTGCAGACCCCCTCGCTCAGATTGTGGTTAACTGTCGTGTTTCGGCTTCGTTTTGTCTCGGGCAGGGTACCCGTCAGGGTTGCCCGCTCTCCCCCCTTTTGTTCGCTCTGACCCTGGAGCCCCTCGCTGCGTGGATCCGTTGGGAGCCCTCCATGAAGGGTATTTACTGGTCTCCGGAGTACGAAGATCCAATCTCCCTATATGCGGACGACATCCTGCTTTACTTGACTTCCCCTAGGAAGTCTCTGATAGTTTTGTGTGATGTTTTGACTTCCTTCGGTAAAAACTTGGGCCTGATTATCAACTGGGCTAAATCCTATCTTTACCTCCTCTGTGGTGATACTCCTGTTTTGCCGGGTAACTGTCCCATTCAGATAGCGCAAGAGGGGTTTAAATATCTTGGTATTTATGTTGCGATGGACCCCCTGGTCCAGTATGAGCAAAACCTTCTCCCTCCCTTGAATCGGTTGAAACGAGATGTTGCGGGCTGGCGGAAGCTTCCGCTTTCGTTGCTTGGGCGAGCGGCCCTTTTTAAGATGATGTCTCTTCCCCATTTTTTGTACGCCCTTCAGAACACGCTTGACATAGTTCCTGCTAGTTACTTTCGGATAGTTGAGGGTCTACAGAGGAAACTGTTGTGGGATGGCAGGCCTCGTATTGCGATTGCCAAATTGACACTCCCGTGGTACGACAGGGGTATTGCCCTTCCCGACATCAAAAGGTACTATTGGGCATCGCAGTTAGGGCCATCAACCATGGTATGTATGGCCCAGAGTTAAACCCTGGTTTCGCCATGGATAGGTGGTCACTTCCCGGGGGCAACTATTATAGGGCGCTATATTCTAAATCGGTGGTGAGGTCTTTGTCGGGGCCGACGAGGGCGGCCGTACTGGTCTGGCAGGATGCCACTAGTGTGTTAGGTTGGAAAGATCGCTTGACCTTGGCGACCCCGCTTTTCGGATCTGATAGGTTTGGTAAATTGTGGAACACTAAGGGGTTCGACAAGTGGGATCTTATTGGCATCAACAAGGTGGGTGACCTCTGGGCCAAGGGACAGGTAAAGTTGTTTGCGGCCATGCAGGTTGAGTTTGATTTGGGTGGGTCTGAGTATTTCCGTTATGCTCAGGTTCGTCATGCATTGACTTCGGTCTTCCCAGTTGGGGAGCAGATACCGGAATCTACCCCACTGGAGGACCGAGTGTTGGATGGTCATATACCGGACAGTACCATCTCCCTGGTGTATAAAAAATTGATTAACCATAGGGCAGACCTATTGTCGAAATTGCGAGATCAGTGGACCCGTGACGGCCTTGAGCTTGATGAATCGGCGATCTCCTCTCCCAAGGAGGTCGCGATTCCGGCACGACTCAGATTAGTTCAACTCAAAATATTACACAGAGTATATGTCACGGGTCCCCGTCTGGTTCGAATGGGATTTTATGAAGAGGGTCTGTGCCAACGAGGTTGCGGACTGTTGGGTACATTTCTCCACATCATCTGGGAGTGTAGGGTAGTTGCAGTTTATTGGAGGAAGGTCAACGAGGTTATTCAGGAGGCCACGGGTGTGGCTCTCTTGCCAGAAGCCAGGCGCTGCTTGCTAAATGTTTGGGAGCCAACCGACCATAATGTGGCTCAAACTCAATGGGTGACCCTAGGGGCTATGATCGCCAAACGTAATATTGCACAGCTATGGGGATCCCAGAGGCCCCCTACTCTTGAGGTGTGGATGGAAAACATGGATTGGTGCATGTTCAGGGAAAAAACTGTATACCTGGCTCGGGGTCGTCCCCGGAAGTGGCACAAAGTATTGGGTCCTTGGAACCGGTATAGAGGTGCCATATGTGTACCGCCAGTGACACCTGTCCTTGATGTCCCACTTTCCCCCTGACCCTGCATTACCTCTTGATTGCTTTAAGGTCTTTGATACTCCTTCTTCTCTCCCCCTTCCCCGTTAATGTGTTGATCATTCCATGGTCTATATAATGATGTTCCGCCTTTGCGCAGTCTATGCACTTCATGTACTTTGTTGTTGCCTTGCTTGTTTTTTCTAATAAAAAGAAATACAAAAAATGGCTTTAGGTATAAACCCATAAGCCATTGGTTTGTTTTGGTTAGCCCTTTTCAGAAATTCCTTGAAAAAGTGTCATTCACATTTTAAATCAGCCCAAAGGAGATGTCACTTTCATCAGCCTTTAATTGCTAGCTTGGGTGTATCAGTCCAAACATTGAGAAATTCCATTACTTCTCAGTGCATAGACTACGAAGTGTCTTTGGGCTGGAATTCAAGGCCATTTTTAGGTCTCAGCTCTAGACAGCGGATGCGCTGCCTGGAGAAAGATGCTGTATATACTTTGTGGGCTTCAGCCACCCATAGGCCTGCCTTTTCTACTGAATACCGAAGCAATCCCCAGGTTACTGTTAACTAGCGGTTCTCCTGCTTTTTCAGTAAACGATGACTTGTGTCAATAGGCTTTACATCTTAGTCAGTGGCGGTGGTTCAAGCAAATCCATACATTCTTCCAACAATTGCCACTCTTTGCCGAACAACTTGTGGTCGGGTGCCGTTGTCGTGACAATGGCAGTCACGCATACAAATTGCCATTGTCGTGACAGTGGCAGTCACGCATACAAACTAATCACCAACTCTTCAACAGGACTAAACGCACTACACGGACTCTCCAACTTTCAATTCCTTATTTTATTTATTTATTGCAAGGCAAACAGGTTTTGGCATCACGCCTTCTTCAAAGCCTTTGTATGCATTTGGAAATGTCTCTTGTCCCTGTTTAAATGTCTGTTAGCACCTGCCCGTTAGCCAGGGGACATGCAGTGAGTGATGACCGACTAGTATCGTCTCTGCAAAGTCCGCCATGTCATTGTGATAAAAATTATAACATCTCTCTAAGTGAGTACCCTTGTATACACGTGATTTCACTATACAGTACATAAATCCACAAATTTTACCCCAAAGGAAGAGCAGCCAGATAGGTTGGGTTTGCACGTATTTTAATGAAAGCTGCAGGGAGATTCAACGAGACACCAGTATTCAATTGTCTCTCAGCCAGACGCGTTTCGGGTGTTCCCCTTCATCATTGGCTTTAATTGAGTGAAAACAAGGCAGGAATGTGCGATTAACTTATATCCCTGAACACCGCCACATTGAGCGTGGCCATTCCTATGGTCTTCTGGTTCATGTAGTCGCATATGAGTATTCCTCCAGTGAGTCTGCCAAAGTTTGCCACAGATATTCAAAATCAAAACCCCAGTGGGTAGAAGCATAGTTCCGCTAGAATCTGATGCCTCATCTGGGTTTTGCTGCTTCACCCCGGACATGGTCCAAGCCCTGTCCCCAGATTTTTCTATCAGAAGACAAGATAGGAAGAGAAAAACAGGCGGGGTGGCAATCATATATAAAAATGAATTTGAATGCCTGATTTCACCCCTCACTATTACCAACTGTGACACAGTCCCGTTTAGTCTTAAACTCTCACCTTATGTTACCTTTTCAGGCACATTGCTCTACAGACCTCCGGGCCCCAGCACACCCTTCCTAGTGGAACTACCTGATACAGTAGCTACAATGGTGGCTAGCAAGGGCTCTACCACCCTACTTGGGGATATGAACTTTCATCTGGATAAACCAGGTAATGCCACCTCAATCAGACTAATTCATGACATGGAAGCCATGCAACTGAAACAAATGGTATGGGCAAGTACTCATGAAAAAGGGTACATACTGGATGCCATTTTTTCTAACAAACTTAATCTAAAGGTAGGGACTCCGGTACCAGTGCCCTGGTCTGATCACCATTTCTTACCTATCACAATAGATAACCCACAGGCCTCACATACATGTCATAAAGCTACCAGGACTGGGAATAAATGGCCAAAAACCTTACATGATAGTATGGTGGACGAACTATATGAAAGTTTCCATCCGCGCCACCTCAAAGAGAACCTCCCCTTTGGACAGTTTCTCAGATTGAGGAGAAACTGCACAGAAACGGCAGATTACAACATACAAACAAAAGAGCTTGCTGACAAACTAAGAGTGCGAAAATACCCTACTAAGACCATTGCAAGGGCAAAGAAAAGAGCAAGAAATAATTACAAGGACGCTCTTCTAGAAACCTATGAAAAGAGTTAGACAGAGAAAGATAAAAGACCAATATGCATAACAACATTCAGCATAGCATCAGACCAAGTCGCAAAACGAATAAAAAAACATTGGCGGATTGTTAATAGTGGCAGATTAAACATACCAACACCAATGTTTTCACACAGGTGGGCGAAAATTGCTAAAGGACATACTAGTACACACCCACCCCAAGGCACAAAACAAGAATAACCAACAGGTTATCAGTACTCTACCTACAGGCCACCACCCATGTGGCAACTGTAGTGTATGCCATCTTACTACCACTACAAAAAAGGTGGTTTTCAACAAGGGAAATTGATAAGTGTGGCTCAAATCCACCTGAGCGACTTACCTCACTCATCTATCACTAACAAATAAATAATCCAGCCAGGCAGTGGAGAAGAGTTAGACACATATTTATTCAAATAATATTCATCTGCAGATGGGCCCTGTCAGTTCTACACCCTAGAGAGTGCATCGAGAGGACTGAGGACTCTCCTCACAGCAATACATTATCACATAGCATGCTAGAGTAAAACCACGCCCAGACTGGAAAAGTACTGGGCTCAGCAGAGGGAGAACAATTACCTCATACATGAGGCATCTGCACCTGCGAAGGCAACAGTGTTATCACTCCTCAAGGCCACAGAGCTGAAGCTCTGAGGAAAGAAATGCTGAAACAGGGACTTTCTGCTCATAAGGGAGGGGGGGAAACTGTACCATGAGACATTGGAGCTGCATAGCAAATGTCAGCATTAGAAATCTGCCTGTCATAGGCAAGCTTCTTGTTATTATAAGAAAGTATACAAAAATATCCTTAATGGGAACCTAACGGATAGAAGGCAATGCACTACAGCAAGTCTTCTAACTCAGAAGGCAAAAATAAGACAAAAGCTTAACCATTACAGAAACAGTTCTATCCAAATGAAGCTTGCATATAAAGAAAAATAGCTCAGTGGGTTGCAGCACATGAATAATAGGCTGTAACTGCATATTAATTTATGACACATTAGGCTAACATATGTACAACATCATATAAAGGAAAATTACAATCTATCAGAAATCATGGGAACTGCATAAATTCACTAACTTTAACACTTTAGAAGTTGTGTACCTCATTACATGTGTTTGTGACTTACACTATGTAGGAATGACCACTAGAAAAATGAGCACAAGAATCTGCGAACATCGAAGCAACATCCGGTGCCACAGGGCAAGCACCAGGCTGACAGCGCTTTTCAACGAAAAACAACACACCCCAAATGACATGACCTAGAACATATGAAACCATGTGAGAACTTGGAACAAGTCCTTCTAGAAAAAGAACAGAGATGGGTGTTCAAACTCCGCACGGACACCATAGGACTGAACGACAATATACCATAGGGACAGTTCCTAAGATAATCCACACTGTCCACACAGATGAGACAATGTTGAAAAAATACTGCAACCCCCCCTTTTTTCTTCCTTGACAGAGGGCCATGAGCATATCCCTCTCTGACCATCCCTTCATGAAAAGACGTGGGAAGCAACAAATAATGATAAGAAAACAACCCTATAGAATGAAAAATTGAGACAAAATGCATGTGTGTTGAATGGTGGTTAAACGGTATGTATGTCTAATTGTGACGTTTTTTGCACAAATCCACACGTTCACAATGCACCAAAAGTACATTTGCCAAAATAACTTTTTCTGAATAACACCAACAAATATATAAATATATATATATATATACTTTTCCATTTTTATAATTTCCCCATTTGTATTCAAAGATAGGGAAATACTACTGCCCACTTCATAATGGCTGACGGTTTCACAATCAGACGCTGGGTTCGATACCCACCATCCGAATGTTGAAATAATTTTCATTAACCTCTCAAGATCCTTTACTTAATAAGCGGGATATGGAAATAACTTATTATTAATTTAAATGCATTTTTTGAAGCACGAGCGGGAGTATAATGGCGCCCTCGACGTGTCGAAGGGAAGGACTCCCAGAAACAATGCATGCTAGTCTTTTTTGCCACGCGGTTATGGTGACTTGGCAATCATTCTACTATATAAACAGCCCCGAGGCTCAGACACGCTAAGATGTGGTCGAGACTGGGACTTACAGGTCAAACTGACGGGGGGTAGTCGAGCAAATGAAGAACTTTTTTTCTTCCTTTCAAACAGGAACCTCGTTCGAAATAGGAACCTGTATCTTACATTTAATTATTTTTTGCCCATTTTTCGAACCACCCGATTTCAAGTGAAACCACAGCGCTCTATTGGGTATTATACCATTCCCCATTTTTAACCCCACAGGGTTCTACAGGCCCCTCCACCCCAGTGGACCATGGGGCATATTACTGCTACAGAAAAAGTACGTTTTTCCACAAACTGGTGTAATGTTATATGTTACATGTTATGTGTGTCAATGGGTGTGTCCAGTGAAGCAAGCGCTTTTACGATGTTTTTATGTTTTTAAGAATATACTTTGAACAGAAACGGCAAAATCAGACACAGTTGGAGCATTAACCACTGCTTGTTGTTGTTTGTTTTAGGAGCACCAGAGCACTTACCATTGTTGTAAACTTTATAGGCACCGACTACATTGATCAGCCACTGCTTAAGACCATGACCTGCCCATTTGGGCAGGTAATATGTATTAATGTGCAATCTATTTTCTCTCCCACAATACAGATACTGCGGGTACAGCGTTAAACGTATGTTAAGTAAATTGCTCATTCAAAAGGTGTGCTTTCTATATTTCTTTTTTCACCTTAAATGTAGGTTTGTTCACAGGAGTGGTACACATGGGGCTGGTCCGACGTTGTCCTGAAGAAGAGGTGTAGGGGACACCTCGAAACATGGTGATGGTATATTAGGGAATATAACCACATAACTGCTACTTTTCCTTTTATCTACCCCTTTTTATCCTACCAACTAGGAGCAGGAATAAAAGCTTTAGCTTACTATTTAGATATTTTTAACTAGCACAAAACACCACTCCCCCACACACTGCACTACACATAGATTCACAAAACCAGTGCTCCTACGTATCCCTGGCAAGTCGTAGCACGCCCCAAGCAGTAGATGTTTGGGATGACCCCAATGATGAAGCATGTCACCTATGAGCAACACTGGGTGAGTGAGGGGACTCAAGAAAAGACTTTTTCTTTTCTCATAAGACGCACCCAAATTGGGTAGACCTACAATCTCTCCCTGGCTAGGTTCCTATGATCCATCAGCTATGTGTTGTAGAACGAACTGGAAGCTCAAGCCCCATGCCTGACTGATAATATAGAAGAGGCTGATAAGACCTGGGCAGACTTGATCAATAAAGTAGCAGCACAACCTCCTCAGAAAATCAGACAAAGCAACAGTTCAGTGAGGAAAAAAAGCACCCTGGTTTAATGAGCAACTAATTTTGTCGAAAAAATCCTGGAAAAGATTGGAAAAGATATGGAGGAAACATTACAACCCCTCCATTAAAAGCCAATACATGCTGGCTTTTAGACAGTATCACAATGAGATGACTCCTGCCCAGGCCAAACACTTTGAAGAAAAAATTATCTCTGCATGTAACTCCGCAAAAGAATTATTCAAAGTAGTGCGCTCCCTAACATCCACTGATCGTGAAATGAACACCCAGTCCTACTCTAAAGAAAGATGTAATCAGCTGGCGACATTTTTTAAAAATAAGGTGGAAATATTATATAGCAACCTTCAACAAAACAGCAGCATAAATAATGCTGAAACACACCCTAGTATTAACGAAAATTTGAGAACTAAAACAGGAGTGAGACTAGATCACTTCACAAATTTAAGTGAAGAATTCTGCAGAAGATCAAATCAGAATCTCCTCAAGATCCGATCCCACCGAATATCCTGCTACAGGGAGGCAAATAAAATAAATCAAACACTGCAGCTTTTGTATCACTCTCCCTCACCCAAGGTTTGATCCCCAAATCATGGAAACATGCGATAATATGTCCACTGCTAAAAAAAACCAACTAGATCCAGCAGAGCCAGGAAACTACCGACCTATTTCACTTTTACCACTGTTAGGCAAATTTGCTGAAAAATATGTGAATCAAACCCTGTCCCAATACCTAGAAGACAATCAGGTGCTACATAACACACAAATGGGATTCCGACGCCAACATAGCACTGAGTCAGCCCTGTTGGTGGTTACTGAGGAATTAACCCCTTGGACGCTCATGACGAGCTCAGCTCGTCATGATGTACACCTCCATACACTCATGACGAGCTGAGCTCGTCATGAACAATGGTAAATGTGGGAGCCCAGCACCGGGGGGGAAAACCCTTAGCAGCCATGGAGTTAAAGAGAGTGCTAGACCAGGGGTGCACAGCAGTTATCCTGCTCTTAGATCTCAGCGCTGCATTTGATATGGTGGATCACTGCACAATGATCCGTAGGCTAAAGGAAGCAGGTATCAAAGTGGTTGATCTCATTCTTGGAAGAAAGGTCTTTCCAACTACTAGAAGGGGAGCATCTATCTGACACTCTTCAAATATCATGTGGAATCCCACAGGGAGCCGCACTAAGCCCGACACTTTTTAATCTGTACATGCAGCCACTGCAGAGATAGTACAAGAATTTGGACTATCATTGTATCGTATGCTGATGACACACAGCTGATACTATCAGTGACGAAAGGCCCACAATCCATACAAAACAATCTGGGACCATGCATGACACAGGTAGTAGTATGGATGAATAGATGTTGCCTAAAGCTGAATGGGGGTAAAACAAAGCTTAAGTTCCTGGGAAACAAGACAATCCCAAGAAATATTATCAGCTGGCCTACCAAATTGGGAGAACCCGCAACCCCCAAGAATGCAATAAAAACTTGGGAATCTGGCTAGACGAAAGTTTAAATATGGAAACCCAAGCCAGGAAACTTTCAGGTAAATGCTTCGGATTATTGCATATGCTCCGGAAAATCCTTCCTCTCATACCTGTAAATTCCTTCAGAACTGTGGTCCAGGCTTTAGTCATGTCGCAGCTGGATTACGCAACTCTATGTATCTTGGTGCAACCAAATATGTCATTCACAGGATGCAAGTGTTTCAGAATGCTGCCAGGGCATCCTTGAAGACGCTGCACTGGCTCCCTGTCCATGCCAGCATCAAGTTTACGGCCCTATGTATTGCCAATAGAGCCATGAATGATAAAGGCCCTGCCATAATCAAAAAGCTGGTCACGCACTATATCCCAAGCAGAAACCTAAGATCCTCAGCAGATCTACTCATGCAACAGACTAGGATAAAAAGATCCAGATGGGGAGGTAGGTCCTTTACGCACTTAGCCCCCAACTTCTGGAACTCCCTGCCTAGGGATGTACGCCTGGTGACCAATGAATTGGCATTCAGGAAAAACCGTAAAACATGGCTCTTCCCTTAAACTCCCTGCTCACTGACTGTCATTCCTCTCCTAGCGCTGGGAAGCCCATGGGCAGCTATGTGCTATATAAATACATAAACATAAACATAAATGACAATGACTTTTATTTATGTGTTTAGAAAACCTGCAAGTGGTGCGTAAACCCGCACTTGGAACGTATAGTCCTTGCTTACTAAAAGCCAGCCAGGCTGGCAGTAAAAAAGGTGCAGTTACTGCCATCCTTGCTTCTCAAAACTACCACTATAAGTACAAAGTGCGTGTTTACGCACCGCTGGCAGGTTTTCAAAACACATAAATAAAAGGGAGTGTCATTTACAATCCCAAGCGCTCAAACTCTCCCAAATGCAAGACCTATTGCATTGCAAATGCTTGTTTTCTTTAGTTTGGGACTAGGGGTTATGGGATGATGTATTATTTTTATTGTTGAGGGAAGGTTATGGTTTGTATCCTTACAAAGCGACATGGAATGTAGAGAGCGGTAGATGGTGAGACAGTGAAGTTCCACTGTCCAGCATTCTTTGCAGGAGTTGCTCTGGCAGAGGTGCTGGACAAACCTGTTTCCTGTATGTCTGAAGCTTACAAAATAAAGAAGCCTGTTTGTATGTTCCTGCCGCCTGCCTCATGACTTGTGTGTAAGGAAGCTGCACACTACACTCCTACACTCACTATATAATAATATGAAGTAAACAACAGTTTAAAAACTGCACAGGAAAACCCTGAGACACTGTGGTTATTTTCGAATCTGATGTTTGATGACATATACTTAACTATGTAGTGCACAGAGCTCTATAATGTGTGCTATTGTAACTGCAAAAAAATGAATTAAGCGCTTCTCCAAAAGTCAGGGCTCTAAAAATCCACAGAGTGAAGGTACAGTTGTATCTCCTTCTCCACTGAGAGAAGAAAAACATCATTTAACGAAAAATTATTCCTTCAGTAAGAATAGCAGTTTGTGTTATTTTTGAACTTCTACTATATTCACAATCTGTTCTGGAAATAACATTTATAGTGCTAGCTCGAGTTTTGTATAACATGCTAGCTTCAGACTGATAAGCATTATTGTCCCGGGTGCCACTAGGTAGGTAGTGCTCTGACATCCAAGGACACCAACATACAATGACCTAAATTATGTGCGCCTGCAAGTAAAGCTCACACGTGTCCTTTGTATGCGAAGACGGTGCGATTCCACTTTCCCTTTACTCTCAAACAGCGAGAACACTTCAGAGTAAAGTGCTGATAAGTGTTACTAATTAGGCACTTCATGTTACTCTCCGTTGACAGTCATTTTTCACACATAAATCTAAGCTGGTAAACCCACTTAAAATCGTGTGCATCTGAACCCTGACCTTCCTGCTCCATAATATAAGCCGCTTCATGTCAGTGAGGTAAAGAAAGGACCAAAGAAAACACAGTGAGCTTTCGTGTAAGGTCAACCGTAGGCAGCCTGGACTCACAGAGTCAATGAAACGTGAAAAAACTGTTCTGCATGCATCTTTCAAAGGAACCAGGGTGTCAAAACATGACTATAATGTACCTTTCTTCCTTCCCAGGGACTTCTTCCGATTGAATGCAGATTATTCACTGCAGTTGTAGTCTCTAGATCCTCTTTTATGGTAACAGCAATGTGTTATCCGGTAACATGCCATATACTGCAGGTATTATTGACTCGAAAGTACAAAAAAAATAGACACCAGGTTGCATAATCAGTTTTTAGAGCAATAAAAATATCATACATTCAGTACTTTACATTTAGCATTAAAGCGTTTTTTATATTTAGTCTGTGAAAATGGTATTGTAATAATCACCAATTTCTTGAGTATGAATATCTCTTCCTTGTGCATTTATTTCCTGTGTAAATAATAAACTATACAATGGTCACCACTGTGCTAAATGGACAAACATAATGTTGACACTGCATCAGGCAACAGCATATGTTCCATACCATTACAAAGGTGGCTGTCGACCGGTGGCTGTCGCTCAAAGGATAAGTGCTTGTAACCTTGTTCGCTCCAATAACAAGAAAATGTCTCCTCTAAAGTGACAACATTGAAAGAACACTTCTTTAATGAGGTCCAAGCTTGTAATGTCTGCGTGATTCCAGATATGCCATCAGAACTGGATGCAAACTTAGGTCCCAATTAAGTAGCATGATCGTTCTCAGCACTGAGTCAGGCAGAAGACGGGCAGCGGTTAATTATAGGCTAAATACAAACAAATGGAATATAAATAATATCATCCAACTTACACATGCCCCGCTGAAACTGACTTGCTTTTGGGAGGAGATGGGTGTTATACAGTTCCCCAAAAAGAGCTGAATGGGAGCATGGTTTGCCCTGTGGCTAGGGGAGGGAATGGGACAAGCCAATGTTGAAAGGCCTGGGACTGGGGTTGTAGACGGTCTTCGCTGCCTCTCGCTTCACATTGCCCTTCAGGCCTTTATCCACAGTGTTTTTAGGTGTCGCCGAGCCAGCGCATGCGCTGCTCTGCTATGAATTTAGTAAGTGGATTTTGAAAGGGCTACCAGAGGCTTTTGCTGGCCTTAAGCTTCTGGTTCCCAACCAAGGCCCTGCAAAGCATTATGGGATGAGATCAGCAGTGGGCAGTGAATATTATATAGTATCCAATATCAAAATAATTCTACAAAGAGCTGCAGTTCAACTGGTGGTTACTAGATGTCCCTCACGAGTCAAATGCTTTATGAAAGGGTTTAAATGGTTTTGCATTTGACTCGTGAGGGACATCTAGTAACGACTACTGGAACTGCAGCTTGATGTAAGAATAATTTAAATGCTTTGGATTTGACTCGTGAGGGACATCTAGGAACGACTAGGTGAACTGCAGCTCTTTGTAGAATTATTTTGATATTGGATACTATATTATTTACTGCCCACTGCTAATCTCGTCCCATAATGCTTTGCAGGGCCTTTGGTTGGGATTGTTTTTTTGCCAATAACTGTGCTTAGGGTGGTCCTAAGAGGATGGGACCACCACGGAAGTTCAACAAAATGTGCTTTTTGTTTATGCTCTTTGTGTTCAAGGCATCTGCTTGGTCCTCCCCCTAGTTTGGGGGGACCCCAAAATCATCAGCTCTCTCATTGCCTAACGTTTTCATTGTAAAAGTTCAATTTTGTGAATTGGTTATATGCTTTTAAGCATGTAAAATTGATTTTGCAAAGCATCTGAGGATGTTGTTGATTTAGCTGCTACGCTATGTGATTACGCACAGTTTTGGTACTGTAATAGTGCAATTTGCGAAGTGTGAATTAGTACAAACTTTGCATGCTCTGTTAGTGTGCCCAGGGTTAGTCATGGCCTGGCAGTTCGGTCTGGACTACTCCCATGAGGCACTGGGTCAAGACTGATTTGCATATGGCTATGTCTGAACTGGGGTGGCGTGGTGAGCAAAATAACAATGGATTAAACCCAGATCTGTGACTGGGGGCGAATGTTTGACAATGTTCAACATTCCGTCCATCATCTTTTTGTGTTGCATTTTCACCCTAAGTGGAATGGTATGCCCAGACGTGGGTCCCGTGCTCACTACGCCACTGGATTCAAGCTATCCTGGCTGACGAGGGCTGAAAGCCCGAAACCGGTCCTAGGAAGCCTAATTTCGGTCCAGGGAAGACATGGCCTGGCAGTTCGGTCTGTACTGTTCCCATAAGGCACAGGGTCAAGACTGATTTGCATATGGCTATGTCTGAACTGGGGCGGCGTAGTGAGCAAAATAACGATGGATGAAACCCAGATCTGTTACTAGTGGTGAATGCTTGACAATGTTCAACATTCCGTCCATCATCTTTTTGTGTTGCATTTTCACCCTAAGTGGGAAGGGTATGCCCAGACATGGGTCCTGTGCTCACTATGCCACTGGAGTCAAGCTATCCTGGCTGATGAGGGCTGAAAGCCCGAAACCGGTCCTAGGATGCTTGATTCCAGTCCAGGGAAGACATGGAATGGCAGTTCGGTCTGGACTGTTCCCATGAGGCACTGGGCCAAGACTGATTTGCATATGACTATGTCTGAACTAGGGTGGCTTGGTGAGCAAAATAACGATGGATTAAACCCAGATCTGTGACTGGGGTGAATGTTTGACAATGTTCAACATTCCGTCCATCATTTTTTTGTGTTGCAGTATCACCCTAAGTGGGAAGGTTATGCCCAGACGTGGGTCCCGTGCTCACTACGCCAATGGAGTCAAGCTATCCTGGCTGAGGAGGACTGAAAGCCCAAAACCAGTTCTAGGATGCTTGATTCCGGTCCAGGGAAGTCATGGCCTGGCAGTTTGGTCTTGACTGTTCCCATGAGGCACAGGTTCAAGACTGGTTTGCATATGGCTATGTTTGAACTGGGGTTGCGTGGTGATCAAAATAACGATGGATTAAACCCAGATCTGTGACTGGGGGTGAATATTTGACAAAGTTCAACATTCCGTCCATCATCTTTTTGTGTTGCATTTTCACCCTAAGCGGGAAGGGTATGCCCAGACGTAGGTCCCGTGCTCACTAAGCCAGTGGAGTCAAGCTATCCTGGCTGATGGGGGTTGAAAGCCAGAAACCGGACCTAGGTTGCTTGATTCCGATCCAGGGAAGACATGAGCTGGCAATTCGGTCTGAACTGTTCCCATAGGGCACAGGGTCAAGACTGATTTGCATGTGGCAATGTCTGAACTGGGGTGGCCTGGTGAGCAAAATAACAATGGATTAAACCCTGATCTGTGACGGGGGTGAATGTTTGACAATGTTCAACACTCCGTCCATCATCTTCTTGTGTTGCATTTTCACCCTAAGTGGGAAGGGTATGCCCAGACGTGGGTCCCGTGCCCACTACGCCACTGTAGTCAAGCTATCCTGGCTGATGAGGACTGAAAACCTGAAACCTGTCCTAGGATGCTTGATTCCCGTCCAGAGAAGACATGACCTGGCAGTTAGGTCTTGGCTGTTCCCATGAGGCACAGGGTCAAGATTGATTTGCATATGGATATGTCTGAACTTGAGTGGCGTGGTGAGCAAAATAACTATGGATTAAACTCAGATCTGTGATTGGGGTGAATGTTTGACAATGTTCAACATTCTGTCCATCATCTTTTTGTATTGCATTTTCACACTAAGTTGGAAGGGTATGCCCAGACGTTGGTCCCGTGCTCACTACGCCACTGGAGTCAAGCTATTCTGGATGATGAGGGCTGAAAGCCCGAAACCGGTCCTAGGATGCTTGATTCTGGTCCAGGGAAGACATGGCCTGGCAGTTTGGTCTGGACTGTTCCCATGAATGCCCAGGGTCAAGACTGATTTGCATATGGCTATGTCTGAAATGGGGTGGAGTGGTGAGCAAAATAACTGTGGATTAAACCCTGATCTGTGACTGGGGGTGAATGTTTGACAATGTTCAGCATTCCGTCTATCATCTTTTTGTGTTTCAACCAAATGGACTTAACACATGAAAACAGTGATTTGGAAAATTAAGGCCTCGGACTGTAAGACACGTCCTATGGGTATGCCTTGATATGGCAACCCTAGCTACTTGTACCGAAATGCAAAGACAAAATAGGTGTATTGGTATCTTTCGGTGACTCCTGGTTTCAGTTAGAAGTTTAAATTGACTAACAGCGATTCCCATTTTCTGTTCTGCTGAACACTCGTGTCCTGATCCACAAAAATCAATTACAAGTTTACTCCCATAGGTTTCCTTCTATAGCCGAAGTACATTTCCAACTTTTTCAACATTCACAAAGGTTTCAAGGAATACTGATAATTTGGAGCACTCTCAGTTTCACAGAAGAACTCCTGCAGTTATTTTGTGAATCGATTTTTGCACGAGAAAATGTACACATTTATATTTCAGTATGCAGAAATCTCTGGACGGATGCAAACAGACCTCCTAACTTTTCTTTTTTGTTCCATGACTAAAATCTGTTTCCTTGTGAAGAAACCGCTTCCTGAAAAGCTCACCTTTTTGGAGTGCTCTCTCCCATTCCCAGCCCGGATGTAGATTTAATGTTGCCCTTGAACACGAACAAACCCGTGATTGTATTCAAAATAAATTCTAATGGATGTTTATTATTTCGAAATAAAAAGTGATTTCCAACTTAAACAATTCTTGCACTGGGTCTAAAATGAAAAGGCTAACAGGCAAAAAAAAATGCTTTAGAATTAGGCCTGCCCGCATTATTCACTATCCGATCTTCTGTACAACATTTTACAAACTTTTGTGCAAAACTGGCAACACTCTGGTAGTCCCAAACACCTCTCATTGCTTCTGACCTATAGCGTGCCCCCAAACATCTCCATCTACCTATTAACAATGATAACGTACTATACACACACTTGTGGGAAATTATGTCCCGCAACCCACAACTTGTGGCACCTGCAGAATGATGTGCATTTTCATTGTATTTTGCCTTTTTGTTAAAACTTAATAGGCCGATTAATTCTAACAGGATTTTTCTTTAATAATTGTAATCTCTCTTTTTTTTGTTGCAAATAAATACCCCTTTATTCTAAAAACTTTTGCCCTAATCTCAATGCCAAATAATTTGTGTCTATGCTGAAAGTCCGACAACAACACAAAAGTCCCTATATTCAATAAGAGAGGGGCCAAAAAACCTTCCCCTGGACCAAGTGTCAGTACTACAGTAAGAATGCTGGAATGACAATTGTTTTGTGATGGCTACTAAATGCACTGACCAATTAGTAAGCAGCAGGCGGGAGCTACCTCATTTACTTAATACTACACCTCTTCCCAACAACGCACGCGTGCTGCCTAGGCTCGACCTAATAAGAGAAATCATGGTTATGCACACTACATACAACGTTTTTGTAACTTTTGTCTGTTTGAACCAGACACTAAACCTGCCGAATGGGCGGCATATGGTTGAACATTTGGCAAGAGTGGCACTTGCATAATTCTGCTGCAGTGATAAAATCGTGCATTGCAACTGGCCCTATTGTAGTGTAGTTCCTATGTTCCTAATAGACTCTGCGCATTGGAATAACATATCCTATAGATCTGACGTAGGACTTATGTCTACTATGTCTCTATCGAATATATTAGACTTATTTGTGAGTGCCAGCTAGCTCAGAGATCACTAGAAACTTTCTTGAATACACAAGAAGGGATTAGTTTCAGATAACCGCATAAACATGACAACTTTGTTTCCCAGGAATAAGAAATGTATCTCTACAGTTGCGGAAACTATAGTTATTTTACTCAGTCAATCGTGCATGCTTTGGTTCACCAGAGGTGCAGAGAAATAGAGAGATGGGCGTTTTCAATAAAAGTATTTATTGAACAGTCTTCTTTCTCATGCAGAAGAAATTAACTGCTACAGTCGTAATACTGGTTGCAAAGTGCAGTGCATACAATACGAAGAGTATTAAAAAATAATACTGTAAAAGCATGATATGGTTTCTAAGCCATAAAATACATAGAATACATACATAAATAAATAAAGACTAAAAAAGTCCTCAACTGGTGCTTCTAAAATATACGCCTACCCCGGTGTACCTAGCCTAGGTCTAGTACAAGGGAAGAAGTAAGAGAGGTGTAGCTTAGTTTCAGTATTCTTTGCCAAGAATCTATCCAAGAATTCTCTAAGGGTCTAATCCACTCCGTACCTTGGTTTTAGAATGAAGGAGTCTGGTATCTCTTTCTCAGGACTCGATTTCCCAACAACCTGCAAGGGTAGTTTGGAAACACTGGAGCTGGATTTCTCGGTAGGAGAAAAGACAGTGTCTCTCTCAGTGCGTCTGCTGGAGGGTCGACTTCCTTCGGCACTTGCTGCAGCGAGATGCGCCGGGCAAGTAGATAGTCGAGCTGCTCCAAACCACTGTGTGTTTGCTTGGGCAAGTGTGGGCATATTTATACATTGAAGGTGCCGAGTTTGACGTAAGGTTGGACATAATAACGTCATCAAGGGGTCTCAGTTCTTTGAAAACTCCATGAGTTCTTGGATAAATCAAGTTTCAAGCAGGGGGAAGTCCCTGACTGCTGAAGGAAGGTTTTTCCAAGAAATCGTTGTAGAATTTTGGAACTAATGGAAGTAGCCATGCCGTATTAGGACTTCATGAGCTATGTCTTAATATGGTTATGATTTCTATGCCTATATAAGGATACAGTACTTTATACCTATATAAGGACATGAATCGGGAAAATTACATTAGGGTCCTAAAATGCTATACAACACCCACTCCACGTATTATGTTCGATATTACTAAACCTATAAGCATCTAAAACATAACTAAAGAATGTGTTCACAATCCCACCCAAAATACATAAAATGTATTCCAAAATGGTTGTACACATAAATGAGAATTTGTACTGTACGCATTTTAAAAGCAATAGTTGTCATTCAAAGCATATTCAACGACAGTGGCAATGCTATATGAAATAATAAAAAATGACATTTATGAATGGCTCTATGTTTACAGAAGAAAAAGTCGAGACCATTCCATAGCAGAACATATAAACTGTTATTATTTTGGAGGACAAGGCCCAATATTTTCTATAGAAAGTGTTCAAAAATAATTTCTTGTTCTCTAAGAATGGTTCTACTTTAAGCAGATTACTTAGTGCCAGAAAAAAGTTCAATTTTGGAAAAAAGTCATATGAAAATAGTAGAAAAAATAGAGTTCCAGAATTAGAAGTTTTATTTTGACAAGCGAAGGCCGAATTCAGAGTTCATGGAACGCTGTGTGCTAATTTCAAAAGTTATCTCGGTGTCAGGAGAAAACATCAAATCGTCTAAGCTGGCAAAGAAATCGTCTACCACAGTAGGTAAAAGTGGAACTACTTCACTAGGTAGATCAATTGTGCACAGATGAGAAGCATCGCCGTCAGTGTCATTCGCATTAGCAACGTTCACAGTAGATGGTACCTGTGTGCCTGTTGTTCCACGTACCCCACCATTATCTGGAAGTGCCGGTGAGATCTCAATGAAGGCCGTCATCAGGATTGGCAGCCGTTGGGGGCAAAATGATGCATGAGCTGTTACCTGACCTAGCAAAGCATCAACATCCGTTGGCAGTGCTGATGGAAGTGTAAAACAAACGTACAACATGCATTCTTCTCCACAAAGCAGGCATCGTAGAACAGGTAATATGCAGTCTTGCCAGATTGGTCCAAATGAAAGGAACCATATGGTATTCAGATCTTTTAAACGAACCAAGCCAAGAATCTATGTAATTCTGTCACGGTACCGCATGGCTAGGAGAGCGTTCTCCATGGTAGTCCGGGTATCGCTGGTGACTGGACTTGCCATATCAGAGCAGAAGAAATAAAAACAGTATCCCTGCAACAAGTCCAAAAATGAAAGGCAGACCGCCGAACACAGAATGCACAAAGGGTGCTAAAACTGTTTTAAATATATGTGCAATACCACTCGTATCAGACATGTTTAAGATTAAATATGGGCGCCAAATCCGTTCCGCTCGCGGAATTTGCGGATTTTTGGCAGTTTCGCAATCCGCGAATCTTGCGAAATTGCCGAAAAATCCGCAAATCCGCTCACGGGCGGATTTACATTCTGGCAGCATGCTCCTGTCACCAAAATTAAACCTCCACAGGAAGCACTTACAGAGTTAAGTCAGGTAATAACGCCAGCAAGCTGCCAGAGTTGAAATTGCTTACTTGTTTCAACTATTCTCTGACCCTGTCCTGACCCTAAACAGCCCGGTGCCGGAGGCAGGGTCAGAGAATAGTTACAACTAAGTCATGCCCGAGTTGAAGCTCAAATTCAGTAACACATTCAGCCCAAAACAATCGTGAGCTTTGTTGAGGCAGGGCAGGTGTGCTTTCTCCCCATATCTACAGTCGAAAATTAGCTGTGATGCTGGATAGAGGCATTTGCAACCTTGACTTTCACGAGTGCAATCACTGTGCAGTTCCTGTGACCAGGAGCTTCTTCCTCCTCATCTGCTGCTCTGATCGGTCTCTGACCTTTTATACACACAAGAGGCATGTGAACTTGCATAGAAGGCCTGTCCGTTTGGCCCTGCCCACACACTAGCTGTGTGCACCGTCTTACCGCCATTTACCCACTATGATCTACAGCTCACTCAAGAGACCCCTGCGCCCTTTGGCGCGATGGCATAGTAACACACACATGGTCACTGGAGACAACTGTTCTGGCACTTTACGCAGCTGTAGTGTAGGAAATGCACTATACATTTACTCAACGAGTTAGCACTTACTGATTAGCCAGTAGAAAGTACTCCAGTAATATATTTGAAAAAATTGCAAAAAAATCCGCGAGTTCGCAGAAAAATCTGCGAACTCGCAGATTTCTTTTGCGATTTTGGCGAATTCGTGGACCTCAGATCTGCAAAATTCACCCATACTTATTTAAGATACGACCAAACATTTCTACGAAATGTATGGGACAGTTTGTTGATAATAGGGCATGTATCTCTGCAGAAGTCTTTGCGACTTGCAGATCATATGTTTCTCTGGACGAGGTCAGTGGCACAGTTTTGTGCAAAAGAATGGCTTTCATTCTGCTTAAAGTATCAATTTGTATAGAAGAGATGTTCAGTAAAGGTCAAAGCAGCAACTCCCCGTCTGTCTTGCTTTTTGGAAACAATACTTGCATACAACATGTGACCCTGGCTGACACACTAACTAGATAGGCTATATCTGGACACATTCCACAACAGCTGCGATCACACAACATTATGTAGCTACCATTGGATAGCTGCCTAAAAACTGGATCTATCACTGCTGCTGGAGAACTGTGCAGGTGGCAAGAAAGGTTATTTGAAGAACCCTCGCAGGCTCTGTGTAAATTAATACCTTGACACAAAAGTGTACCGCTTAGTGAGTTCTTACAATTTTTCCCACTAAGAAATACCTCCCTACCCCCACTCCAACATTTGTGTGTGTATGGTAAATTCCATACATGCCTGCTGGTATGTGTCTTAAGCAATACTGAAACTGGAAAATCGTCACTGGTATTGTTATGGTGCCATGTATTATCCATTCAACGACAGGTTTCTCAGAAACAGTTAATGGTAATCTTTCCAGTTTTTCTATGCTCAGCACCGTATAGTCTGCTCCTCTTTGTGCCAAAGAGATTTGTTTATCTGTAAGGTTAAATACAGTAAACAATGACGTGGTGTTAATTAGATGCCATGGCACGTAGCCTGAACGGAGATTTTGTAACGTCCAGCTTAGCAGCATTATAGAACGTAATTTAGACTGGCCATGTTGTAACATTAGCAAGTCCTGTTCTATTATGTCAATTGCAAATGATACAATGCTTTCCAAAGAATACATTCTGGAGGACAGAGTCGTTAACCCATTGTCCACTACAGAGAGAGCTTTCTCTAAATTATTACAATCAATTTCTCGCATTCTTTCTGCAGTTTCTATTTGCGTGACTTTCCATGCTTCAATGTAAGTAGCATATATACCGGCGTATATGAAACGTTTTTGACGTGGTTTACGAGGCCCAAGTAGGAAGTATCTCAAAGCAACGCCATTTTTAAGTAAAGTTAAGTGTTTAATTTCTGGAAGTGTGGATTTCTGTAGCCACTCAAGGCATAGTTTTCCTACACTGTAAGTTGTTATTATCCCTGGATGTTGTCTCTGGGAATATCTTGGATCTGGCCTATTCACTGTGAACCCTTGTGTCTTGTTCAGGAATCTATCTTAACAGTTATTTGTGTCTGTGGGCCAGATTAACCATTTTTTCCAATCAGGATTAGTTCTGTTCTGTTGTAAAATATGTGTTACATCTACCTCTTCATCTGCAATGCCATTACTGTCAAGTGTGGGCTTAGGTATAGACGGTTCATTTGAATCTATTATCTTACCTAAGCCAAGAGAAGAGGTTTGTTGAACAGTGTCATTTAAAAACATTATTTGCTCTGGGATAATGCAGGCTCTGAATAAGGCTTCTAGACCTTGCACCTTTTGTGCCCCAGACAGCTTTTGTCTCAATGTTGTCTTTTCAAAAGTTAAAACCTAATGCAGACAGTTGAGCATAAAAGGCAGCAGAATACATTTGTTTAGTATTAGTCAACATGATTTTCAATTCTGTCTTATTCACATTTTTTAAATAAAACGTTTCTGGATTTGTGATATTAAAACCTGAGAAGTACGGAAACTTTTCATAAAATGTTTTTGAGCTGCCCTTTGGCGGCGTTGGACAATGTTCCCATTGATTATAAGTAAAAATATTTCTAGGGTTTGCGGATTTGTGCAAATAATGGTGTCCATAATGATTAAAGCAATACATTTGTTCATAATCTGATGAACCTTCTAAGTATTCATGTTTTGTGAATTTAGCTGACATTTCTAAATCTGTCATCATGTTATTAGCAGTCTCAAAGTACCAATCATCAGAAAATGTGCTTGGTGAAACAAAGTCACTCAAAGAAACCTTAAACTGGTGTGGAATCTTTAACAGTTCCACCGGGCCATAAATGCCATAATCAGTTGTGTCCCATGCTATACCACCAGGTATTGGAACGGCTGTGATGTTCACTGATGACAGGTCTCTTCGCTCACAATGAGATGATTTGTGTGGTTTCAGGAGCAAGTTGATATTTTTACTTGCTGTGTCCATTGTAATGTATTTTCCATCTATCATCTTTCCCAAACTTAAAACAAGAATGAGCCAAAGTAGGAGAAAAAGCACACCTAACACAATCCAAAATTCAACCCATGGTGAAACCAGATATGTTTTTTCAAGTTGATGAAAGAGTTCCGTTATTTTTTCTTTGAAAGCTTTATTTACTGGCGTCATTTCAGGTTCACTGGGATCCTCAGAACATGTATCAAAGTTGATGAAATAGCCAGAGGCAGTTCTGTCAATTGTTGGGATTGCATCCGGATTTTTCGAAATCGCTGGGGCTGCTTCATCCTTTGCCATGTTTGTATAGTCAGAGGCTATATCATTGTAGATGGGTGTTTCTTGACAAACTGTTATTTGGTTTTCAAGAGTCACAAGTTCCATGGCTTTGTTGCATAGTCCTTTTTTTCTCACTGTAGGTTTATCAAAGGTGATAAGTCTTTCAGTTTGAACCTCTTGGATTGTAGCAAGATTTGGTCGTATGCTACATCTTGGGAGTCCACTGGGCCTACTACTTATTGTCGGCCACATGATGTGGTTTGACCAGGTTGATGGACAAGACTCGGTTCTCCTTTCTTCCAGCAAGGGGCGGCAGAAACACTGATCATGTTCCGTGGATTGCTAAAACAGGTACTGGTTTTCTGTATGAAGGTCCAAATTCCTTCTTCACTGGGATCTTTTCTCTGGCTAGATCCCCAATCTTTGGAATCCAGACAGGTATTGCTGGGACAGGTGGTGTTTCTTCAGTGGTTGATGGGTTTTGTGTTGTGTTGCTTAGACTTCTTCTTGTTTCATTTAAGCCCTGCAAAACAGCCAAACGGTCTTTGGTATCAAAGGGTTTTTCTTCCACCACAAAAGTGTGAAGATCAAGATCCTGGATGAGCATTTTAGTACCAAAAAGTATTTCATATGGAGTGATTCCACCCAGAGAATTTCTTGGCAGATTATTAAGACTATGTTGGACACTTATTAGATTTTTGACCCACCTGTCACCCGAGCCTAATACCCTAGCTGTTATAGATTGCTTTATGTCACGTTTTTTTCTTTCCACTACTGCATTTCCCTCAGGATGGAATGGACTCGAGTACTGCAATGCAACGCCCAAGCTGGCCTTCAATTATTTGTAAGCTCAAGAGCTAAACGCAGGACCCTGGTAAGAATGTAGCGTGCCGATTGCGTATGTGCCGATAAAGACTCGCAAATCTTTTATAACAGTTCAGGCGTCAGCAATGCGCTGAGGCCACATCCAAATGAATCGTCCTAATAGTTGTGGGACCGCATTCGTCCATTGCGACGACTGCATGTAGAAAGTCTAATGCTGTCTAACAATGGTGTCTGAACTGGGCTGGCTACACTGTAGTCAGGTATCTGGTGGCTTTTAAAGTTATGGTCTTTGTAACTGGTATCACAGTTAATTCCGAATTCGTAAATATGGGAATTCATCCCTGGCCACCAGTATATCTCTTTCAGTTCTATTAGAGATTTTGAGATCCCTTGATGTGTCAGACCCTCTCCCATATGTGCTTCTTGTATCAAAGCACCTCTGCAATTCCTGTTCTGAAATACTCTGTCCCCCACTCCAGGGATTTGAGCAAAAGGAACGCAGTTTGCATAAATTATGTATGTATATTCGAGTGGATAGTTTGGAGGTAACGTTGCTCCGCTGTCTTTGCTATTGGAAACAACAGCTAGCATTGTTTCACCATCTATTTCTGTTTTTGAACTAGTGATTGCAGCTACGGTAGCCATTTGCGCAGCTGCCTTCGCGGCTTCATCAGCCATTGAATTCCCTGCAACGTGAACGCCATCACGCTGATGACTCAGTGTATGGATCACATGAGTCTTTCGCAGTTCTTTCTGTATTAGAACTACTTGTTCCCAAAGCATTTTATGCTTAATTGGGCCCCATTTTGCATCTCTAAAATCATTTTGAACCCAGTTCTGCAAATATTCATTGTAAGACTGGACGCAGTAATACGAATCGCACACTATGAGTGTGGGGAATTCGCAATCGGTATTTTCAAGCGCCATCTTGAAAGCCTGTAGTTCAGCTCGCTGAGCTGTACATTCTCCTAGGGAATGAGTTTTAGTGACCATAGGTCGAAATTTACATTCGCGCTAGCAACCTTTAACAATCAGGCATCCAGCACTTTATGTTTGTTTACCCCCAATTGCGGGTTGTGCTGATCCGTCTGTATAGATTATACATCCGTAATGTTCTAGAGGCAGAATCTCAATGGGCAGAGGACATTTTTGTTCGTATTGTAGAAATTCTTGTGTTTTCAAGTATAGGTCAAAAACGTGTTCTACGTCTGTTGCAGCAAGAGAGTTAACCCATTGTATCCATCTCGGATGTAAAGCTTTAGCATTTGGAATGCTCACTTTTGTTACTGCCTCTAATGCAGGTACAGGTGTAAGGATCATTATTCGTTTACCCTGCGCGAGGGCTCTCTCCTTTGTTACTACAGTTTGAACCGCCGTCAGAATTTTTTCTATTGAAGTGAATGTTATTTCTTACTTTCCAATCTTTATTTCGGCCATTTGGCCATAAAAGAAAACAGTACACATATACAGTTGCAATAAGTCAAAACATTAAAACATTGGAAGTACATATGTTAAAAATACTGTAAAACTGTGCGTCTAAAATTTTAAGGGGGACCCAACACCTTTAAAATACGGTTACGCGTATGCCAAACGTTGGTAAGAAATTTTGATACTGTGAGGACGGTTGGGCCAGAGAGATCGGATTTTAAAATCCTATACATTGGAGCATATTCCCTGCCACCCATATTCCTGATCAATGGGAGGAGCCAGTATTTCCGCGCTGCCCTATAGGCTGGGCAGAAGAAGGCCACATGTAAGTCAGTTTCCTCCAAAGCATCACAGGCCAAGCACTGCGTCGTAGTGGGGGGCGATGACCAAGTACTTGTAAAGGACCGAAAGGGCAGTGAGCCGTATCTCCATTGGAGAAACAGCTTCCTAGCAAGTACCGGAAAGATAGGATCCAATGCCCTCTCAAACCTATAAAGGTCCTTGTTTTGCAGAAACACAGAGGATATAGACCCTTCTGCCTGGGTAACTCGGGCCCTAGCTAATTTGTGTTCGTGGTATACGTTAGTCAGGGACCTTTTAGAGATGTTCAGTGCGGCATTCGCAGGGTCAGTCCAAAGGTCAGGGAGCCCTAGTTCCATGCAGGTGGATTGGATGTTTTTCACCCAAGGGATACGGAGCGCTTTTGGGTGGTTCAATAGTTCTGCCAGTTCCGCCCTATATGCTGCTAGGTCATTACTGCTCCATAACCTACGCCAGAAGGCTATGGGTCTCAGGCTTATTTCATCAGATAATGGTCGTAGACCGAGGTCAAGCCTCAGGGGGAGGAGCGCGGTACTGGGGGGAAGAGCGGCTATCTGTCTTATAAACTTGTTTTCTGTTAGTGACAGGCTACGGCATGGTTTGTGTCCCCACAGTTCCGCCCTGTACATGATCGCTCCCCTGGCCTGAGCCTTGTATATCTGGATTAGGGCCCCCAGCGGGCGATAAGACGAGCCGGACATCATCTGGGCGATACCCCCAGTGGTTTGTATAAGTTTGAGGTTCGCCCTGCTCTGGTGAGATCCCCAGGTCATGGTTTCATTAAGGGTCACACCTAGATATTCAAAGGTGGTAACCCTCTCGAGCCGTACTGCTCCCAATTGCGGATTCAGCCACGATTTTTGGTTTGGATTTAAAACCATGAATTTAGTTTTGGCAGCATTGATTTCTAGCCCCCTGTCCGTACAGAAGGCTAGAAATGCATCAAGGATCCTCTGTATCCCCATGGGGGTTTTAGATAGCAGCAGGGTGTCGTCCGCAAACATGATTGCGGGCACCATGCTGCCATTAAGTTTGGGGGCGTCAGTATAGTCGGTGGCATTTAGGTGGGCGATTACCCCGTTGACGAAGAGGCAAAACAGGGTCGGTGCCAACACACAACCCTGCCTTACCCCTCGGTCAACGGGGAATCTATCGGTCAATTCCCCCGACCTCCCACACCTCACTCGGGCATAATTATTATGATGGAGCCTCTGTAAGATTACTAGGATGTCCGGGGGGACGCCCATTTCTGCCAAGACGCTCCAGAGTTTTCCCCTGGGCACCAGATCGAATGCGGCCCGTAAGTCCACAAAAATTGTGTACAGACTGCCGCCCTCGAATATTGCTGCCCTCCAATAAATAAGATTCAACCTAAAAACCTGGTCCACTGTGGATACCCCCTTCCTAAATCCCGCCTGATAGGGACTAAGGGCACCCACCTCCTCCATCCAATCCTGGAAGCGATTCAGCAAAACCCTACCAAACAGCTTCTGTGCCACATCGATTAAGCTGATGGGTCTGTAGTTGGCCGGGAGGAGCGGCGAGCCCTTTTTAAAAATAGGGACCACCTCTGCCCCCAGCCAAGTACCAGGAATTTCCATGCCGCTTAGGACTCCATTGAAGAGGGCATTAAGGTAGGGGGCCCATACAATGGGCTCCTGTTTGAACATATCCCCAGGTAAGCCATCCAGTCCTGGCGCCTTTCCAGAAGCAAGACCTGAGATGGCAGCGGTGACCTCGCCCAGCGTTATCAGCTCTCCTTCATAGCCTGGCCAACCAACCTCGGTGACAGTAGGAGATTCTCCCGGCTCGGGGCTGTAAAGAGACTGGAAGTGAGCCTGCCACACCCCTGGGGCAATATTGGGCTCTATTGCAGATTGAAGGTGCCCCGACCCCCCATTCACTACCCTCCGGAAGAGACGTTGGTTTTGGATCGCTAGGGCCTTGCTAAGTTCTTCCCACTGATTTTCCTCCCACTCGGCTTTAGCGTGGGCAACTAGTTTCTTGTAAGCCCGCCTGCTTTGTCTTAGGCTATCCCCCCCCAGTCCCTCCTTAATAAGTCTAAGGAGTTCTGTTTTTGCCCTTCTGCATGCCGGATTATACCATGTTGTTTTACCTTGCCGCTCCTGTCTAGGTTTTCGTGAGCTGCTAGAGAGATGAGGGGCCGCAGCTTTTATAAGGTCCTCATGAGCTTTGTACAATTTAGCCCGGGAATCATTATTGCTTGCCTCGTTGTCCAAACTCCCCACAGTTTCCAAGATGGGAGTTATCCCCTCATAGAGCATGGGGAGTTTGTTCTTTCTTGTAACCAAGTGCTCCCACCTGATTCTTCTCCTACTATTTTCCAGGAGGAGCGCAGGTAAGTTCCCTTCTGCATTGGTCACAGGGACTTGAGGGCCAGGATTGACAAGGTCAAGCTCAAGCACATTATGGTCGCTATCTGACCGTTCCATAGCCCTAAAATCCAGAATAGTCGGCCACTTCACTATTTGGGCCAGGACATAATCCAGGCGAGACTCTCTTCCCAGCCTGTTGTAGGTGGTTTTACTGGGTATATCTGATTTCATTCGCCCGTTACAGGCTCTGATTCCGAACTTTAGGGTTAGAGCTGTGATTTGTAATGCTAGTGGGGTCCAAGCCTTCGGGGGGGGAGCTTCCACTAGGGGGACTGCCCATCTGGCCTCTTCTTCCGATGAGAACCCCTCTAAAAGACCCGGGAGTGGCTCAAAATGAGAATTAAAATCCCCTCCCACCACATAGAATGAATCACTTGGTAGTTCAGATATAAAGTTTGTGAGTTCATCTATGGTCGGTGATTCCTTTGCAATTCCCACTGGCCTAGAATAGATGTTAATTAACACAAGTTTGGCTTGGTTAGGCCAGGATAATGAAACCACAAGTATGTCCTCTGAGTTAGCTGACATCCGTGTTGCCGTGCAGCCTAGATGAGATGCAACCCAGATCGTGAGCCCACCAGACGGACGGTCCTTGCCTTCCCACCTAGCTGAGATGGAAAAGGACATGTAGCCTTGATGACCATAGTTCTCTCTAGCCCAGGTTTCCTGGAACATACATACATCTCCAGTCTCGATGTAATTTACCCAGTCCGGGTCTCCCAATTTGTTGGCAAGACCAGCAACATTCCAGCAGATTAGCCTTAGATGTTCGGGGGTGTCAGTTGCCGTGCCAGAAGGGATGGAGGGAATAGGTGCAGGTGCTGTATCGATGAATAGTTCTTGCACATTACCAATGGTGGGGGCAAATGGCTCAAGGGGACTGCAGGGGCCATTGTCCAGGAGCTCTGGTCCATTTGATAGTTCGGGAGCATTGCCAACACTATGGGCGAGTGGATCAGAGAGTCTACAAGACCAATTATCCTGAGTCCATAACATTCAATAGACCAGGAGTTTTGCCAGCGATCTGGGGAGATGGATCAAGAACTCCGTCGGTGCCATTACCCAGAGTCACTGGGCTATGAACAGAGAGTCAGTCAACCCCATCCAAGTTGTTCAAGCAGTCAAAGCGGTTGAAGTGGGAATACGGTGTATCAGGCACTTGGAAGTTAGAGTGCTGTGCATAAGCTTTGTGTCCGCGTCTACGTTCCACCCTTATCCATTCGTCATGCGGAGGAGCATAGTGCATGCGAATAGGAGGGAAGAAGAAGGATACTGGGAGGGTCTGGATGGTGGAATCCAGTGATCGATTTACTCCTTCACAAATATGCAAAACGGTGCCCGGGTCTCTAAAAGTTACCAGAATGCAGTCCCCTATTATTGTTTTTCTGGTCTTCCCTAACCAAGGGACCCTTCTAACCATAATAATCTTCTTATTAAAATGAGATGGTAAGGGTCGGTTCCAATTTAGCCACTTGATCACCTTTTTCTTTAGGGATTGGTAATCTTCATTTTCGCCAGACCTTAGTTGAGGAGCACCTGCTAGCACTACCGTTAGATTTTTAGCTTCTGGCGGAAGATCAGGTCTCCGTGGTCTTGGGACTGGTTGACCCGGGGGAAGAAGGAGGGTGCTGCCAGCTTCGGGGAGGCCATCATTAGTCCCTGTCTGAGAACTTTGGGGGGCAGAGTCTATTGGTTGGGAAGGCCTATGAGTTAGGTTATTACGCAGTGCCTGGACTGGGATAGCCATAAGTTGCTGCAGGGGGGGAGCAGTAGGAACTCCCCGGGGGGGGGGACTATGTTGGTACCCTGTAAGGCTCCTGTTTTGGGGGGATTTCCTACAGGGGGATAAGGTCCCACATCCTTGGATTGCTTGCTAACTAGGGTGTTTAAGGTAGTAAGGGATGTCTCTAGTATAGTCAGCCTTATCTCAACCTTTTTCAGGCTATCACTAATAGGCTGCAAAAAGGAGCGAAACAAGAATTCTATACTCCCTATGGATATGAGAGGGGGGTTTGTGTTGGGTGTGTTGGCCACTGAAACGCTGTTAATAGCAGCTGTACTGGGGATTGGATCTTTGGGGGGGAGAGCGATAGGCGCAGTCTCATTGTCCTTCCCAGATTGGAGTGCATTTTTGTGTTTTTTACCAAAATCTAGGTGAGATAGTTTGGTTTTCCCCCGCCCCCGTGGACTTCCTACTGCGTTTACTAGGTGGGGGCCTGTGCAACTCCACCACAACACTTTGCTTTGGCTTGCTCTTCTTATTCATATTCGGGGGGGGGGAGATTGGGTAACCAGGTTAACTGGAGTGTCCGATGGCAGGGATGGAGTTATGTCTGCGACTTTTTCAGGCAACATGCCAGGGGTGCTTGGGATTTCCTGAAGTAAGAGGGGGGAGTCCTCAGGGGTCGTCGGATTTAAGCTATTAGAGGGAGTACCCTCCTCTTGAGAAATAGGATACGGGATGATTTCAGTCAGGGGTCTACTCTTCATTGATTCAATGGATCGCCGACGATCCGCCCTGCGTCTCTCTAGGGAGTTTTCTTTGCCCCCATCTCCTTTGGTGGATTTAAAGTAGTTGTCTAGCGTCCCAGTATTACTACCCCCCTCCCTTGATGGAGTTTCTCGTGTTGGCGTTGAGGGCATCACCTTAGGCACAGTCAGAATTCAACCAAACTTTGGGTGAGAAAGGACAAGGGGAATGGCCCAGCCCGGCCTCCTCCGGCCCCGGACGGCCACAGACGGTCCCGCCCTTGTCCCGGGCTTCTCCCGGTCGCTCCCGCGCCGCGGTCGTGCAAGCGTTCATATAAAGGAAGTATAATTGGTGAAGGGGCTGGGCTTGCAGGGAGAGCGGCCCAGGTGTTTGCTGCCGGGCTATCAGGGACTCCTGGGATATCGAGTCCCTGGCCACACTGCTCGCAGCCCTGCAAGGCTTACCAACGCCCTTGGCTCCTGCACAGACTACCCTCGAAGTTCCTCTCAGGCCAGACAGCGATGCGGGACCCGCGGAGCGGGTCCGGCGAGATGTTGACGGATTCCACAAAGAGAAGGCTGCCACACCACAATGGACAGCAGGTAGATGATTGGAGGGTCCCAAAGAGGCGGTGAAGGCGAGGGCTTTTAGCTTCGTAGGTGAGGGGGCGGGGCTTGCAGGGAGAGCGGCCCAGGTGTTTGCTGCCGGGCTATCAGGGACTCCTGGGATATCGAGTCCCTGGCCACACTGCTCGCAGCCCTGCAAGGCTTACCAACGCCCTTGGCTCTAAGCATGGGCGAATTTTGCGAATCTCGCGTTCGCGAATTTTGCGGATTTGCGAACTCGCAATCCGCAAAATCCGCGAATTCTCGCGAATTTGCGGATTTTTTTTTTTGTGTTTGCCACTCTCTGTCACCACTGCCACTCTCTGACTACTCATGCCACCCTCTGGCCCACCCATGCCACCCTCTGTTTCATCACAGCACCCTCTGGTTGTCCAGTTTTACATTATTGTGGCAAAACAAAGCACACCTTCCCTGCCTCAAGTGACCTGAATTAATTTGGGGCTGATTAATGTGTCACAGAATATTTTTTTAGCTGGCACCTGCTTCCTTAGTGCTTCCTGATTAGTGATCTTTTGCACTTGCTAAGTGCTTTCATTGTTGCAAAATTAGTTACAACACCTGCCCTGCCCCAACTGACAATAATGAATTAGGGGCTGATTAATGGATTTGAACTTCCAGCCTGGCTCCTGCTTGTCTCCCTTAGCTGTAATTCAGGACCTTTGTGGCATATGTGTAACTATTCTGAGGTTCAGAGCAGGGTCACATAATAGTTGTAACTGGCAACTGAACTCTGGAGGGGCCCCTCAGGAAGCACTACAGGAAATGGCTACTAATGATGAGCCTGAACTTTTGAACCTGGTAAGTAGTTTCAGTTTTGCTAAGATCGTATTTCTGCAATTTAGCGCTTATTCGCGGGGCGCGAAGTTGTACTGGGAAGCCGCGAACTCACGCGAACAGTGCGAGCAAGCCATAAAATCCGCTGCTCGCGGATTTGCGGATTTTGCGGGAGATTCACGAATCTCGCAGATTGCGAATTTACCGAAAATCCGCAAAATCCGCGAGCGAAACGGATTTTCCGCCCATGCTTACTTGGCTCCTGCACAGACTACCCTCGAAGTTCCTCTCAGGCCAGACAGCGATGCGGGACCCGCGGAGCGGGTCCGGCGAGATGTTGACGGATTCCACAAAGAGAAGGCTGCCACACCACAACGGACAGCAGGTAGATGATTGGAGGGTCCCAAAGAGGCGGTGAAGGCGAGGGCTTTTAGCTTCGTAGGTGAGGGGGCGGGGCTTGCAGGGAGAGCAGCCCAGGTGTTTGCTGCCGGGCTATCAGGGACTCCTGGGATATCGAGTCCCTGGCCACACTGCTCGCAGCCCTGCAAGGCTTACCAACGCCCTTGGCTCCTGCACAGACTACCCTCAAAGTTCCTCTCAGGCCAGACAGCGATGCGGGACCCGCGGAGCGGGTCCGGCGAGATGTTGACGGATTCCACAAAGAGAAGGCTGCCACACCACAACGGACAGCAGGTAGATGATTGGAGGGTTATTTCAGCTTGTGTGTAAAAGTGTGATTTGTAAGCTATTGGTATCTTTTCACCTTCATTAAATGTTAGGTACATGAATCCGCATCGCCCTGGGATGATTCGGATTACAAGATTGCGCATGTTGTCGCATGTCTGTAACTGTGTTTTTGCTAACATGTCTGTTTGTACTGAACGCAACATTTCTGTGTGTTTTTGAGTCCAATTAGTTGGTTTGAAATCAGGTTTGATTAGTTCGTAAAGAGGTTTAACCCTTTCTGTGTAATTTAGAACGTAAGTTCTTCAGAAATTCAGGAAACCTAGAAAGCACTGTAAGTTTTCAGAGTCTCTGGAGTTTGGAGCAGCGTACATTTCTCTAGAAAGTTTGCTGCCAGGCTTTTGCCTTCACTTGAAAGTTCGAATCCTAAGAATAGGACATTGAGGTGGGCAATTCGTGATTTCTTAAAATTGAATTTGTACCCTTCAGAGGCGAACCCAATTATATTGGTGTTCACTCTTTTCAAGTGCCTGTCCAAGTCATTGTCTGTAAGATAGATGTCATCGACATAAGATAATGCCTCATCATCATACATTTGTGGTAATTCTGTTACACTGGCTGAAAATAACCCTGGGCTATTCTTGAATCCTTGGGGAAGACGGCAAAATTGTCACTGTGTCCCCATGAAAGCAGTCAAATACCTGCTTTCTGGTGCAATGTTTTGACAGAAGAAACCGTTAGAAATATCTAGTGTGGTTTTATACTTTTTACACACAGTGTTATTCATCAGTGCGGCACTGTGTGCATTCTGTACTACAAAAGTTTTGCAACAAGAGTTTAGATGTCTGTAGTCCAAAACTAGACAATATGTATTGTCCAGTTTGGAGATAGGAAACAAAGGATTGTTCATAGACGAGGTGCATGTTTCAATCACCCCTTGGTATTCAAGTTGATCTAAGATCTCCCTGGCCTGTTTTTCGCTTCCTGTTTAACAGGATATTGCCTTTGCATTGTTGGTTGATTTTTTAACTGGATTTTATGGTGAGGAGAGTCCTCATCCCGTCCCACATGATTTTTATATAATGCTGGAGCCTGTGCCACAGCCCAATTTCTGGCATAGGTGTATTTTTTATGAATTAATATGATTAGAGAAGGCTGGCATAATGATTTCTTCGCCATGTGGGCACTCCCTGACAAATTCAGGTGGCCAGTCTTGCTTAGCTAGAAGAATGTCATGACCCTTAGATAGCTTCTCCCAAAAGAGTGCCTTTATTTTCCTAGTTATGTCCCCCTCCATCCGGAGTGTTACTTCATATAACTTATGTGGTTCACTAACCCTGGTGTCAGCAGTTTCAACTTGAATGCATTCATTCAAGTCCACCGTTTTCAGATGATCCTTCAGGATCTTGCGAGCTATGGTGACTTCTGCTGCGCTGTCTAGCATTGTCTGGGCCCACTCCCCGTTCTTGAGTTTGGTTCTCAGGATCCTCGGCATGTCTAATCTTTATAATTGCTACTTTCTTCTTGGTGAATTGAGTTTTCTTATTTCTTGGAACGTGCTGATCGTCTTTGGACTTCACGCGTTCTTCCTTTTGTTCTGACCGTCCACTTCTTTCTGATTTCTGCGAGGAAGTCTGAAAGGTACGAGAGGAACGTGTATCAGTATCTTGATATCTATCAGGTTTTCTCAAATTATCCCTATTTCTGAGGTTTTACCTCTTTTCAGAGGGTTCCTTTTGAGGAGACCTTCCTCTGGACTGGGAGCGCTTCTCTTTAGGAAGTGTCTGTTTAGTATTTTCCCACTTCTTTTTAGGAGTAGTGGGATTATTTTTAACAAAAACCTTTTCAGGATTTTCTGTCAGTTCGGGCTGCTTTCCCTCCCAAACTATCTCTACCTAGTTCTTCATAGGATTTCTCAATAATTCTTGCAAGTTCATATGGTTGCTCAGTTATATCTGTTTCTTTTAGTTTTTGGCGGATTGCCACGGATGCTGCTTCACCTTTGATGTTAGCTAATAGTATAGAGGAGACCTGTTTGAAATCTTTTAGTAACTTCATACCAAGATTTAAAGCAGGTTCTGCTCCGTATTCATTTTTAATCTGTCTTAGAACGTCTGGTATTACCGCCATAGACGGAACACCATGTGTTTTTGTGTAGATTGAAGCAAAGACTGTACCCCAAGTGTCACAGTCCTCCACGTGTGGTGCAATCCCCATTGGTAAACAGATTGTTAAAAGTCTGTGTTTTTCATGAGGTGTACTATCAGGAAATACTGCCTTATTTGAGTAATTTTTTTGTGCTAACCAGAACGGAATTTGTTCCCTTTTTGTGGGCAATTTACCAATGACTGATTGTATGGTCTGTGGTGTAATTTTGTTTGTGTTCACCTGCTGAGGGGTCTGCTGTGGAGTTCTCTCAGCAGGTTGGACAGTTAAAGTCTGCATGACATATTGAACCAACTGTCTATGTATTTTAATTCGCTGTTTTGGCTGAGCTAATAGTTCTGGACCTGTCATTCTCTCAATGTCAGGATGTGGTGTATAGCTGGCTAGTACCGGCCATGTTGCTTCTGGTCTACCTAGTGGACCGAGCCTGGTAATGTGATTTTGATGTAGGATGCCTTTAAACCAGAGCTGATGCTCTTGGTAAGTTAGTGGAATTTCAACGTCCTTGAAGGGAACGTATTCCGCTGGAGGTTCCTCTACTTTGTATTAGTGGAACTCATGTGTTACTGGGTCTGCTGTAGGAAACAGAATTCATGAATAGAATACCTCTGTCTGCCGATATTCATGTGCCTCTATAACAAAGATTTCTTTACCACCTCTCGATGATACTCAATTATTTATAAGCTTTATAGTGATTGTTTTCCTTATATTTACCGGGATGAGCATAGCATCCGGTTCATTCTGTTGGAGACCTGAGTCATCTAAAACTGCCTGAGCTGCTGCTGCAGCTCTCTCCCTTTTGCCGTCACTCTCCGTCATTGAGTTGACCGAAAGTTTGCAGAGCAAGTTTCAAGGAAACAAAGATAAGGTGCACAATATTTTTGGAACACTGTATCCTTCAACGTTGAACAAACCAAAAATTAATACATAGGATTTTCGTCCTTCTCAGTTACTTTCGGATATTATATCCTTTTACCCACTCCAGATGTCTATGTGAAAAGCACGACTGAGTTACTGCCAGCTAGCTCAGAGATCACTAGAAACTTTCTCGAATACACAAGAAGGGATCAGTTTCTGATAACCGCATAAACATGACAACTTTGTTTCCCAAGCATAAGAAATGTATCTCTAGAGTCGCGGAAACAATAGATAGTGATTTTACTCAGTCAATCGTGCATGCTTCGTTTCACCAGAGGTGCAGAGAAATTGAGAGACGGGCATTTTCAATAAAAGTATTTATTAAACAGTCTTCTTTCACATGCAGAAGAAATGAACTGCTACAATCGTAATACTGGTTGCAAAGTACAGTGCACACAGTACGAAGAGTATTAAAAAATAATACTGTAAAAACATGATATGGTTTCTAAGCCATAAAATACATAGAATACATACATTAATAAATTAACACTAAAAAATTACTCAACTGGTGCTTCTAAAATACGCCTACCCCAGTGTACCTAACCCAGGTATAGTACAAAGGAAGAAGTAAGTGAGGTGTAGCTTAGTTTCAGTATTCTTTGCCAAGAATATATCCAATAATTCTCTAAGGGTCTAATCAGCTCCATACCTTGGTTTTAGAATGAAGGAGGTCTGGTATCTCTCTCTCAGGACTCAATTTCCCAACAACCTGCAAGGGTAGCTTGGAAACACTGGAGCTGGATTTCTCGGCAGGAGAAAAGACAGCGTCTCTCTAAGTGCGTCTGCTGAGGGTCGGCTTCCTTCGGCACTAGCTGCAGCGAGATGCATCGGGCAAGTAGATAGTCGAACTGCTCCAAACCACTGTGTGTTTGCTTGGGCAAGTGTGGGCATATTTATACCTTGAAGGTGCTGAGTTTAACGTAAGGTTAGACAAAATAACATCATCAAAGAGTCTCAGTTCTTTGAAAACTCCATGAGTTCTTGGACAAATCAATATTCAAGCAGGGGGTAGTCCCTGACTGCTGAAGGTAGGTTTTTCCAAGAAATCGTTGTAGATTTTTGTAACTAGTGGAAGTAGCCATGCCGTATTAGGACTGCATGAGCTATATCTTAATATGGTTATGATTTCTATGCCTATATAAGGATACAGTACTTTATACCTATATAAGGGCATGAATCGAGAAAATTACACTAGGGTCCTAAAATGCTATACAACACTATGTTTATTAACAGCATTAAGAAATGTACCATTTAGAGAAGCTACACAGCAAACATGTTCTTTTTGATACAAGCACTATTTAAAGAAGTAAACTACTTAGGCTTGCAAATGTAGCCTGATACAGCCTTTCTTTAGTATTATCTGCTATGTATAAAATACACCATGCTAAAAACCCAGTTCGATTCATCTTTGGGTGCCTATTAATGCAAAAAGGAAGTATAAGGCAATGTAGTTATTCTTTATCTTCTGTTGTAAAATCCCTATAGGGCACTCTGTAATTTTCCCCTATGTTAGCCTAACTACACACATAATAGGATGCTTTTGCTTTTCACATGTTCCGCTTTTTTTCTGCCACATTGTTATTTTACAAATAAGCTGCAAATTATTTGTTATTTAGCTTTTCTACTGGGATTCAGTTTGCACTTTTTATGCAAGGCCAAACAACATTGTACCCTGTTTTTTCTCTGTGGTCGGACACTAACACTTAGTCATAACAGAGAGATCAAGCTGCTATTTTTTCAACAGCCAAATTGTATTGTATAAGCTGAGACTTGCGTTTTAAGGCTTGCAGATAAAATGTCCTGAGATGAAATAGCTGTGCGCCTCAGATGTAGACCAACTGATCATGACCGTCAGGTTTAGGGCCCGGCACTAATATCAGAGGTCCTTAGTATAGCACTGTGCTTAAATAGTAAGGGTAGGTTTAGGCTGATTTGTTATTTGCTATGACAGGGCTTTTCATTGTGGATAGTTTATTAATTTTTCTAATCACATTGTTATGTCTCCTAATTCCAGCACAGTTTCTTCATGATAAGGCATGCAAAAGCTTTCTTTGTGTCTCTTTCCTTTTATTGTGGGCATGCGGGAGTGAGAGAACGAAAGTTGATGACCTGTTAACCCGACTCCTGAGAGAGTTTGAAGTGTTGTGTTTTGGGGTGGTAATTTACCTGATGCACTGGAAGGTTAGGAGGGAAGATAAAGCACTATAAGTGTGTCTGGATTTGGGCTCAAAACTACTAATGTGGTATGGTAACTTAGTCCCTACCTGCTGACGTCTCGTGATCCCAGGTATTGTTCTGTTTCTAAGCAGAATCCCTGCAACATGGCGCCACCAACATTTGGTCTGGTACTTATTCAAGGGGTCTCCCGAGTAGTGCTTGTGTATGTTCACATTACTCGTACACCTCTTACCGGAGACATTTGTAGTGTTCGGGATTAATCCTCCGCAGTGTTTAGGAAGCACCTAATTCTGTTGGTTTTTTTCAGCTTGAAAGTTTAAAACAACTAAGCCCATTTTAGTGTTGCGCTTTGTTTTCTTATTGCTATATTATGGCAGCACTGCTGCCTATTGTTATTCCTGTTAACTGTAGACCTACTATCCCTGCACTTGTAACGCAACATGGACTTACTAATGCGGGTGGTGCTTTTATCTTTGTAGAGGAAGTGGATGCTGCTCATCACTTTGAAGTCTTTTATTCTTGGGTTGATTTTGCAGCTATGGATGGTAATACAAATACATTTCATACATGCACTACACCACATCCACCAGCAGTATATGGACGTATGTGCTCATGGAAATACCTTAGTCTTATTGGGAAGATTATTCTTGGTTCCTAGGCACCCCTACATGTAGCTACATTGGTCCGTATCAGTCCTTTCAGTAATGATGGTGGCGACCTGGCCAGCTTTAGTTGGATAAACACCTTATCCTGATATGGTTAATCTGAATCTTATACAAACACAAGCCTTATACCATGGTCTTTTGTCTCTATATACTTAATTAAATATATTTTGTACACCTTGTTGGCTTACCCAGTACGAATTGGCCTGTTAGGACAACACCCGGTGCCTGAAGTGCCTATAATCAGGCCTATAATTTTTCCTTCAGTTATGGGCCGAAGACCCATTAATTGTGAGGAAATACCATTTGGACCACCCAAAAAGTCGACCAGATTGAAGCTGTGCTTCCCCTTATGGGACCACAAGACAAGCATGGAATTTTTACTGTGTCCTTACCCCAGAGAATGGTTCCTGCTTTAGGAAACTGCAAACCTTGGGGAACTGTGTTCACTGCTGTCTATACGATCAGTCTCGGCACTCCCTCCTATCTGTCTTGCCAGACATATTAAAACAAATACAGAACAAACACGGGGCAGCTGCTGCTCTGGATTTGGAGATGAAATGAATAGGAAATGTTCCTGTACTATCCTCAATGATTCTGTCTAACATTCAAGGTGAAGCAGCATCTCTGACTATATGTCGACCGTGATTGCAAGCTGCCTGTTATTATTGCTGATGTGCAAACATCCTTAGGACGCAATATTTGGGAGCCAGACCTGTAAAACCACCTGGTACTGAAAAGGAAGCCAAGCAGACTCAGGAGTTTTTTTTAAACCATGAGATGAATCAAAACAACCTCAGAAAGGTGAACATTTTTTTATCACACTAAACTCAAGGCTGAAGACAGGTATCAGGTTCCTGATTCACGGTCTCCTCGTTCCTTTCAAGAATCATCTGACAAGCACCACAACAGAGGACAGCAATCTGAACTCAGACAAGAAGAGTACGTGAAGCTGAAAAGAGAAGCACAACGCTCAACTGACTTGAAAATAAAGAAGGCTAGACTTCCTCAATTTAAAGCCCCTTTTCAGAAAAAGAATATGCCACAGGCATTGAGAACCCTCCTACTGAACAGGAGTTGGGCATTGACTCTCCTCAACAGCGTGGCAGAGGCCACCATAGTGCAATAGAATCCTCAGGATTTTCTGGCAGCGAGAGCAAGGGATACTTTTATTACAGTTCAGACAGCTGAGAGGCACGTAGCACCTCCAGACAGGTTGTGTGATGTAGACATTCAAATTAGGGTGACATACAGCAGACTATGAAAGCAATATTGTGGGAAAAATTCAACGCTGTCTTCTGATATCCTTTGAGCGGAGGCCGACTGGCCCCAACAGTTTGTACAGATATCCTCACAAGGTAAGGATGTAATACTTCACACTTTTGCAATACATACTACACATAGTATGGCACTTATAAACAATGTAGTTCTTAAGAAATACAAAACAACCTTGGACATTTCCAATAGTTTGTTCGGCCACAGTTGAGCACTTAAAAGTGGAGATTAGACAGCCTTCTCAACGCTTGGCATTCAAATGAGATATGCAGGACGTTATATGATGGAACAACTCATGCCTTAACACAGATGCCTGAACCACGCAGTCTTAACCACGACCACGTCTTTACCACACATGCCTTTACCACGTAATTTTATGGTAAAGATATGATTGGTAAAGGGACATGTGTGCTAAAGATCATACCTCTACCCCCCACCCTGAAAACTGTCCCTTTTCCCCTGCCCTTCCCTGACCCCTATAACTTAACCCCACATCCTAAACACTGCCCCGATCCCAGCTCCCCCACCCTAATCCCTCAAAACTGTCCCCTACATCCATAAAGTACCCTGACCTAGCCCCCCACCTTCAGGCATAAAACTGCCCCAGACCTGAAAACTGTCAATTGCCCCCCTCGCTGTCTTGAGCAATATAAACTGACCCCATTCCCTAAAAACGACCCCAACCCCAGCCCCCTGCCCTGAGCCCTAAATACTATCCCCCACACCTGTAAAGTATCCTGAACAAGGCCTCTGCTTTGAATCCCAAAACTGCTCCCTGCCCTATAAATAACCCTAACCCCGAGCTCTAAAAACTATCCCTACCCCAAAAAAACTGCCCCCCCAAATCCTGCCCCCAGCTACAGTTTCCTCACAGTGTCCTTTCCAGAGCCTTCCTCTTCCTGTCTTACGGTGCCCTCCCTTCCACTCTGCATCTAGACCGTGCATTGCCTTAATCACGCATATGCGTGGTTAAGGCATATGGTTGGTTAAGGCAAGTGTGGTTATGGCAAGTGTGGTTAAGGCAAGTGTGGTTTGACTTGCATTGTTGAGGCCATTTCCCATGCAAGGCACCTCTGCAATTCATGTTTTGAATTACTCTGTCCCCCACCCCAGGGATTCGAGCAAAAGGAACGCAGTTTTAATCAATGATGTATGTATATTCGAGTGGATAGTTTGGGGGTAACGTTGCTCTGCTGCCTTTGCTAGTGGGAATGACAGCTAGCATTGTTTTACCATCTATTTCTGTTTTTGAACTAGTGATTGCAGCTATGGTAGCTGTTTGCACAGCTGCCTTCGCAGCTTCATCAGCCAATGAATTCCCTGCAACGTGAACGCCATCACGCTGATGACTCAGTGTATGGATCACATGAGTCTTTTGTAGTTCTTTCTGTAGTAGAACTACTTGTTCCCAAAGCATTTCATGCTTAATTGTGCCACCTTTTGCATCTTTAAAATCATTTTGAACCCAGTTCTGCAAATATTCATTGTAAGACTGGACGCAGTAATATGAATCGAACACTATGAGTGTGGGGAATTCGCGATCGGTATTTTCAAGCGCCATCTTGAAAGCCTGTAGTTCAGCTCGCTGAGCTGTACATTCTCCTAGTGATTGAGTTTTAGTGACCATAGGTCGAAATTTACCTTCGCACCAGCGACCTTTAACAATCGGGCATGCCGCACTTTATGCTTGTTTACCCCCAATTGCGGGTTATACTGATCCGTCTGTATAGATTATACATCCATCATGTTCTAGAGGCAGAATCTCTATGGGCAGAGGACATTCTTGTTCGTATTGTAGAAATTCTTGTGTTTTCAAGTATGGGTCAAAAACGTATTCTACGTCTGTTGCAGCAAGAGAGTTAACCCATTGTATCCATCTCGGATGTAAAGCTTTAGTATTTGGAATGCTCGCTTTTGTTACTGCCTCTAATGCAGGTACAGGTGTTACGATCATTATGCGTTTACCCTTAGCGAGGGCTCTCTCCTTTGCTACTGAGATAATGCATCATCATCATACATTTGTAGTAATTCTGTTACTCTGGCTGAAAATAACCCTGGGCTATTCTTGAATACTTGTGTCCCCATAATTGAGAAAGCGGTCAAATGCCTGCTTTCTGGTGCAATGTTTTGACAGAAGAAACCGTTAAAAATATCTAATGTGGTTTTATACTTTTTGCGCACAGTGTTATTCATCAGTGCGGCACTGTGTGCATTCTGTACTGCAAAAGTTTTGCAACAAGAGTTTAGATGTCTATAGTCCAAAACTAGACGTTATGTATTGTCCGGTTTGGAAACAGGAAACAAAGGATTGTTCATAGACGATATGCATCATGGGCGAAATTTGCTAATTTGCGTTCTGCAAATTAGCGGATTTCCCCGAGAAATCACGGAAAAAATCTGCGAATTCGCTAGTTTTCCCGCGAAATCGCAGATTTTTTGCGATTTGCCCTGGAGTACTTTCTTCTGGCTAATTCAGTAAGTGCTCCCTCATTGGGTAAATGTATAGTGCTTTTACTACACTGCAGCTGCGTAAAGGGCCAGAAGATGTGTCTCCAGTGACCATGTGTGCCTGTAACACAGGCACAGGCACACATGGTCACTGGAGACACATCTTCTGTCCCTTTACGCAGCTACAGTGTAGTAAGAGCACTATGGGGCAGATTTACATGCTGCTTGCGCCTCTTTTGCGCCGCAGTTGCGTCACTTTTGTGACGCAGCGGCAGCACAAAAGATGCGCCATGGTGCTAGGCATTAACAACGTGACGCATCTGAGAGCTGCGTCACGTTGTAAAGCCCTGCGCCATCAGGAGGTGTTCCGGCGCAGGGGAGGGCATTCCTGCGCAGGAACGCCTCCCAAAAGTGGCTGAGTGAAATCTACAAGATTTCACTCAGTCACATTTAGGCCAATGCTGCGTCAAAACCCTGCGCCTGCTTGAAGCAGGCGCAAGGCTTGACGCAGCATTGGGGAGATAGGGCCCACCAGAGCATTGCTGGAGCTGCGTCCAGCAATGCTGAGAGATGCGTCACGTTGTAAAGCCCTGCGCCATCAGGAGGCGTTTCGGTGCAGGGGAGGGCGTTCCTGCGCAGGAACGCCTCCTAAAAGTGGCTGAGTGAGGCCAATGCTGCATCAAAACCCTGCGCCTGCTTGAAGCAGGCGCAAGGCTTGATGCAGCATTGGGGAGATAGGGTCCCCGAGAGCATTGCTGTAGCTGCGTTGCGCTTGCGACGCAGCTCCAGCAATGCGCTGCTTTTACGGCAGAGATGTGTGATGCATCTGTGCCGTTTTTGCCACATGGTGATGCACCAATTATTGTAAATCTGCCCCTATACATTTAGCCAACGAGAGAGCACTTACTGATTAGACAGTAGAAAGTACTCCAGTTGAGTCGAGGTATTGCACAAAATAGTAGCATCCTCGTGGACAAACACGCAGGGCGGGATTCATTCTGCCCCCTGTTAGCCTTGTTTTTTGTGCCCTTCTGCCCTCTGTTAGACTCGTTTTTCCCTTGTTTTTCTGCCCTTCTGCCCTCTGTTAGACTCGTTTTTCCCTTGTTTTTCTGCCCTTCTGCCCCCGTTAGACTCGTTTTTTGTGCCCTTCTGCCCTCTGTTAGACTCATTTTTGTGCCTTTCTGCCCCCTGTTAGACTCGTTTTTTGTGCCCTTCTGCCCTCTGTTAGACTCGTTTTTCCCTTGTTTTTCTGCCCTTCTGTCCTCTGTTAGACTGGTTTTTTGTGCCCTTCTGCCCTCTGTTATTCCCTTGTTTTTCTGCCCTTCTGCCCTCTGTTAGACTCGTTTTTTGTGCCCTTCTTCCCTCTGTTAGACTTGTTTTTGTGCTTTTCTGCCCCCTGTTAGACTCGTTTTTTGTGCCCTTCTGCCCTCTTGTAGACTCGTTTTTCCCTTGTTTTTCTGCCCTTCTGTCCTCTGTTAGACTGTTTTTTGTGCCCTTCTGCCCTCTGTTGGACTCGTTTTTCCCTTGTTTTTCTGCCCCTCTGCCCTTTGTTAGACTGCTTTTTGTGCCTTTCTGCCCTTTGCATCACCACATCATCACTCAGCGCTACCCCAGCATCACTCAGCACCACCACATTATCACTCAGCACTACCACATTATCACTCAGCACCACCACAGCACCACTCAGCACCACCGCAGCATCACTCAGCACCACCACATTATCACTCAGCACCACTCAGCACCAACACAGCATCACTCAGCATCACCACAGCATCACTCAGAACCACCACAGCACCACTCAGCACCACCACAGCATCTCTCAGCACCACCACAGCGCCACTCAGCACCACCACAGCACCA
Organism: Lissotriton vulgaris; assembly: GCF_964263255.1. Classification (NCBI taxonomy): domain Eukaryota; kingdom Metazoa; phylum Chordata; class Amphibia; order Caudata; family Salamandridae; genus Lissotriton; species Lissotriton vulgaris. Next base: position 242,610,127 of record NC_141689.1, on the reverse strand, counting down.
CTCAGCGCCCCCACAGCATCACTCAGCGCCACCACAGCATCACTCAGCGCCACCACATTATCACTCAGCACTACCACAGCACCACTAAGCACCACCACAGCATCACTCAGCACCACCACAGCATCACTCAGCACCACCACAGCATCACTCAGCACCACCACAGCACCACTCAGCACCACCCCAGCATCACCCAGCACCATCCCAGTATCACTCAGCACCACCACAGCACCACTCAGCATCACCACAGCACCACTCAGCACCACCACAGCACCACTCAGCGCCACCCCAGCATCAGTCTGTGCAACCATTCAACAACAACTGGTTCAAATATGTTCTCTCAATGTTTCAAGCTTTATTACAAATGTCACAAAAAGATGTTAATATTTCACTTCTGTTCTTGGATTTTCGTCACAATAAAATACACTGAACATAATCTTCACAAAATGTATTTACAAAAGTTTAAGCTATTGCCATTATAAATTAAAATCACTTTTATGTAAGTATTAATTATTTAAAAAAATTAAAAGCCATTGTAATTTGTAATATCAATACATCTAAGTCACGTAAATACAAAACATGTTGCATTACAAATGCTATAGGTGTCACATTTGCGGAAGTTATAACTTTTGGCATTGTAAATGACAAAGCTATTAATTTAGCTACTTTCAAAACCAACACATAAATAAAAAAATTGTCATTTACAAGACCAATAGCTCAAACTTTCCTAATGCGAGACCTATTGCATTGCAAAAGCTTGTTTTTATATCTGTCAGTGCTTCCTGTTGAGGTTTGATTTTCGTGACAGGCGTCTCATTGCCTACTTGTAACTATTCTCTGACCCTGCTTCAAGGGTCAGAGCAGGGACAGAGAATAGTTGCAAGTAGGCAACGAGGCGCTAGGAAGCACTTACAGGCTTACAACAGCAGGTGCCCAAGTTGAAGTTAATTTCTTTGTAACCCTTTTGTAAAAGGTTACAAAAAATTAGCTTCAACTTTTGCACCTGCTGCTGTTACCCTGTAAGTGCTTGGCTGAAAATTGGTCCCCGCTGATTCGCGGATTTTACCACGATTTCGCGAGATTCGCGGATCGCGAAATCGCTGAAAATCCGCAAATTCCGCGAGCAGAACAAATTTTCAGCCCATGCTTAGTTTCAATCACCCCTTGGTATTCAAGTTGATCTAAGATCTCCCTGACCAGTTTTGTAGCTTCCTGTTTAACAGGATATTGCCTTTGCATTGTTGGATGATTTTTCAACTGGATTTTATGGTGAGGAGAGTCCTCATCCCATCCCACATGATTTTTATATTGTGCTGGAGCCTGTGCCACAGCCCAATTTCAGGCATAGGTGTATTTTTTATGAATTGTAATATGATTAGAGAAGGCTGGCATAATGATTTCTTTAGGAAGTGTCTGTTTAGTATTTTCTCACTTCTTTTTAGGAGTAGTGAGATTATTTTTAATAAAAATTATTTTCAGGATTATCTGTCAGTTCGGGCTTCACTGGTTTCCCTCCCAAACTATCTCTACCTAGTTCTTCATAGGATTTCTCAATAATTCTTGGAAGTTCATATGGTTGCTCAGTTATATCTGTTTCTTTTAGTTTTTGGGCAGATTGCCACGGATGCTGCTTCACCTTTTATGTTAGCTAATAGTATAGACGAGACCTGTTTGAAATCTTTTAGAAAACTTCATATCAAGATTTAGAGCAGGTTCTGGTCCGAATTTATTTTGAATCTGTTTTAGGACGTCTGGTATTACCACCATAGACGGAACATCATGTGTTTTTGTGTAGATTGAAGTAAAGACTGTACCCCAAGTGTCACAGTCCTCCACGTGTGGTGCAATCCCCATTGGTAAACAGATTGTTAAAATTCTATGTTTTTCATGAGATGGAGTACCAGGAAATGCTGCCTCTATCTGAATAATTTTTTGTGCTAACCAGAATGGAATTTGTTCCCCTTTTGCGGGCAATTTACCAATGACTGATTGTATAGTCTGTGGTGTAATTGTGTTTGTGTTCATCTGGTGAGGGGTCTGCTGTGGAATTCTTACAGCAGATTGAACTGTTAAAGTCCGCATGACATATTGAACCAACTGTCTATGTATTTTATTTAGCTGTTTTAGCTGAGCTAATAGTTCTGGACCTGTCATTCTCTCAATTTCAGGATGTAGTGTATACCTGGCTAGTACCGGCCATGTTGCTCCTGGTCTACCTAGGTGTGATTTTGATGTTGTAGGGCACCTTTAAAGCAGAGCTGATGCTCTTGGTAAGTTAGTGGAATTTCAACGTCCTCGAAAGGAACGTATTCCGCTGGAGGTTCCTCTACTTTGTAGTAGTGGAACTTATGTGTTACTGGATTTGCTGTAGGAAACAGAATCCATAAATAGAATACCTCTGATTGCCGATATCCATGTGCCTCTATGACAAAGATTACTTTACCACCTCTCGATGATACTCAATTATTTATAAGCTTTATAGTGATTGTTTTCCTTATATTTACCGGGATGAGCATAGCATCCGGGTCATTCTGTTGGAGACCTGTGTCGTCTAAAACTGCCTGAGCTGCTGCTGCAGCTCTCTCTCTTTCGTCGTCACTCTCCGTCATTTTGTTGACCGAAGGTTTGCAGAGCAAGTTTCAAGGAAACAAAGAAAAAGTGCACAATATTTTTGGAACACTGTATCCTTCAACGTTGAACAAACCAAAAACTAATACATAGGATTTCCGTCCTTCTCAGTTATGGCGGATATTATATCCTTTTACCCACTCCAGACGTCTATTGGAGTATTTTACTGGAAAAAGGGGTCTGTGTGAAAAGCACGACTGAGTTACTGCCAGCTAGCTCAGAGATCACTAGAAAATGTCTCGAATACACAAGAAGGGATTAGTTTTTGATAACCGCATAAACATGACAACTTTGTTTCCCAAGAATAAGAAATGTATCTCTAGAGTCGCAGAAAAAATAGATAGTTATTTTATTCAGTTAATCGTGCATGCATTGTTTCACCAGAGGTGCAGAGAAATAGAGAGACAGACGTTTTCAATAAAAGTATTTATTAAACAGTCTTCTTTCTCATGCAGAAGAAATGAACTGCTACAATTGTAATACTGGTTGCAAAGTATAGTGCATACAGTATGAAGAGTATTAAAAAATAATACTGTAAAAGCATGATATGGTTTCTAACCCATAAAATACATAGAATACATACATTATTAAATAAAGACTAAAAAAGTACTCAACTGGTGCTTCTAAAATACGCCTACCCCGGTGTACCTAACCTAGGTCTAGTACAAGGGAAGAAGTAAGTGAGGTGTAGCTTAGTTTCAGTATTCTTTGCCAAGAATATATCCAAGAATTCTCTAAGGGTCTAATCAGCTCCGTACCTTGGTATTAGAATGAAGGAGGTCTGGTATTTCTCTCTTAGGACTCGATTTCCCAACAACCCCCAAGGGTAGCTTGGAAACACTGGGGCTGGATTTCTCGGCAGGAGAAAAGACAACGTCTCTCTCAGTGCGTCTGCTGGAGGGTCAGCTTCCTTCGGCACTTGCTGCAGCGAGATGCATTGGGCAAGTAGATAGTCGAACTGCTCCAAACCACTGTGTGTTTGCTTGGCCAAGTGTGGGCATATTTATACCTTGAAGGTGCCGAGTTTGACGTAAGGTTGGACATAATAACATCATCAAAGAGTCCCAGTTCTTTGAAATCTCCATGAGTTCTTGGACAAATCAATATTCAAGCAGGGGGAAGTCCCTGACTGCTGAAGGCGGGTTTTTCCAAGAAATCGTTGTAGATTTTCGAAACTAGTGGAAGTAGCCATGCCGTATTAGGACTGCATGAGCTATGTCTTAATATGGTTATGATTTCTATGCCTATATAAGGATACAGTACTTTATACCTATATAAGGGCATGAATCGAGAAAATTACACTAGGGTCCTAAAATGCTATACAACACTATGTTTATTAACAGCATTAAGAAATGTACCATTTAGAGAAGCTACACAGCAAACATGTTCTTTTTGATACAAGCACTATTTAAAGAAGTAAACTACTTAGGCTTGCAAACATAGCCTGATACAGCCTTTCTTTAGTATTATCTGCTATGTATAAAATACACCATGCTAAAAACCCAGTCGATTAATCTTTGGGTGTCTATTAATGCAAAAAGGAAGTATAAGGCAATGTAGTTATACTTTATCTTCTGTTGGAAAATCCCTATAGGGCACTCTGTAATTTTCCCCTATGTTAGCCGAACTACACACATAGTAGGATGCTTTTGCTTTTCACATGTTCCGTGGTAACATGCTTTTTTTCTGCCACATTGTTATTTTACAAATAAGCTGCAAATTATTTGTTATTTAGCTTTTCTACTGGGATTCAGTTTGCACTTTTTATGCAAGGCCAAACAACATTGTACCCTGTTTTTCTCTGTGGTCGGACACTAACACTTAGTCATAACAGAGAGATCAAGCTGCTATTTTTTCAACAGCCAAATTGTATCGTATACGCTGAGACTTGCCTTTTAAGGCTTGCAGATAAAATGTCCTGAGATGAAATAGCTGTGCGCCTCAGATGTAGACCAACTGATCATGACCGTCAGGTTTAGGGCCCAGCACTAATATCAGAGGTCCTTAGTATAGCACTGTGCTTAAATAGTAAGGGTAGGTTTAGGCTGATTTGTCATTTGCTATGACAGGGCTTTTCATTGTGGATAGTTTATTAATTTTTCTAATCACATTGTTATGCCTCCTAATTCCAGCACAGTTTCTTCATGATAAGGCATTCAAAAGCTTTCTTTGTGTCTCTTTCCTTTTATTGTGGGCATGCGGGAGTGAGAGAACGAAAGTTGATGACCTGTTAACCCGACTCCTGAGAGAGTTTGAAGTGTTGTGTTTTGGGGTGGTAATTTACCTGATGCACTGGAAGGTTAGGAGGGAAGATAAAGCACTATAAGTGTGTCTGGATTTGGGCTCAAAACTACTAATGTGGTATGGTAACTTAGTCCCTACCTGCTGACGTCTCGTGATCCCAGGTATTGTTCTGTTTCTAAGCAGAATCCCTGCAACATGGCGCCACCAACATTTGGTCTGGTACTTATTCAAGGGGTCTCCCGAGTAGTGCTTGTGTATGTTCACATTACTCGTACACCTCTTACCGGAGACATTTGTAGTGTTCGGGATTAATCCTCCGCAGTGTTTAGGAAGCACCTAATTCTGTTGGTTTTTTTCAGCTTGAAAGTTTAAAACAACTAAGCCCATTTTAGTGTTGCACTTTGTTTTCTTATTGCTATATTATGGCAGCACTGCTGCCTGTTGTTATTCCTGTTAACTGTAGACCTACTATCCATGCACTTGTAACGCAACATGGACTTACTAATGCGGGTGGTGCTTTTATCTTTGTAGAGGAAGTGGATGCTGCTCATCACTTTGAAGTCTTTTATTCTTGGGTTGATTTTGCAGCTATGGATGGTAATACAAATACATTTCATACATGCACTACACCACATCCACCAGCAGTATATGGACGTAGGTGCTCATGGAAATACCTTAGTCTTATTGGGAAGATTATTCTTGGTTCCTAGGCACCCCTACATGTAGCTACATCGGTCCGTATCAGTCCTTTCAGTAATGATGGGGCGACCTGGCCAGCTTTAGTTGGATAAACACCTTATCCTGATATGGTTAATCTGAATCTTATACAAACACAAGCCTTATACCATGGTCTTTTGTCTCTATATACTTAATTAAATATATTTTGTACACCTTGTTGGCTTACCCAGTACGAATTGGCCTGCTAGGACAACACCCGGTGCCTGAAGTGCCTATAATCAGGCCTATAATTTTTCCTTCAGTTATGGGCCGAAGACCCATTAATTGTGAGGAAATACCATTTGGACCACCCAAAAAGTCGACCAGATTGAAGCTGTGCTTCCCCTTATGGGACCACAAGACAAGCATGGAATTTTTACTGTGTCCTTACCCCAGAGAATGGTTCCTGCTTTAGGAAACTGCAAACCTTGGGGAACTGTGTTCACTGCTGTCTATACGATCAGTCTCGGCACTCCCTCCTATCTGTCTTGCCAGACATATTAAAACAAATACAGAACAAACACGGGGCAGCTGCTGCTCTGGATTTGGAGATGAAATGAATAGGAAATGTTCCTGTACTATCCTCAATGATTCTGTCTAACATTCAAGGTGAAGCAGCATCTCTGACTATATGTCGACCGTGATTGCAAGCTGCCTGTTATTATTGCTGATGTGCAAACATCCTTAGGACGCAATATTTGGGAGCCAGACCTGTAAAACCACCTGGTACTGAAAAGGAAGCCAAGCAGACTCAGGAGTTTTTTTTAAACCATGAGATGAATCAAAACAACCTCAGAAAGGTGAACATTTTTTTTATCACACTAAACTCAAGGCTGAAGACAGGTATCAGGTTCCTGATTCACGGTCTCCTTGTTCCTTTCAAGAATCATCTGACAAGCACCACAACAGAGGACAGCAATCTGAACTCAGACAAGAAGAGTACGTGAAGCTGAAAAGAGAAGCACAACGCTCAACTGACTTGAAAATAAAGAAGGCTAGACTTCCTCAATTTAAAGCCCCTTTTCAGAAAAAGAATATGCCACAGGCAATGAGAACTCTCCTACTGAACACGAGTTGGGCATTGACTCTCCTCAACAGCGTGGCAGAGGTCACCATAGTGCAATAGAATCCTCAGGATTTTCTGGCAGCGAGAGCAAGGGATACTTTTATTACAGTTGAGACAGCTGAGAGGCACGTAGCACCTCCAGACAGGTTGTGTGATGTAGACATTCAAATTAGGGTGACATACAGCAGACTATGAAAGCAATATTGTGGGAAAAATTCAACGCTGTCTTCTGATATCCTTTGGGCGGAGGCCGACTGGCCCCAACAGTTTGTACAGATATCCTCACAAGGTAAGGATGTAATACTTCACACTTTTGCAATACATACTACACATAGTATGGCACTTATAAACAATGTAGTTCTTAAGAAATACAAAACAACCTTGGACATTTCCAATAGTTTGTTCGGCCACAGTTGAGCACTTAAAAGTGGAGATTAGACAGCCTTCTCAACGCTTGGCATTCAAATGAGATATGCAGGACGTTATATGATGGAACAACGCATGCCTTAACACAGATGCCTGAACCACGCAGTCTTAACCACGACCACGTCTTTACCACACATGCCTTTACCACGTAATTTTATGGTAAAGATATGATTGGGAAAGGGACATGTGTGCTAAAGATCATACCTCTACCCCCCACCCTGAAAACTGTCCCTTTTCCCCTGCCCTTCCCTGACCCCTATAACTTAACCCCACATCCTAAACACTGCCCCGATCCCAGCTCCCCCACCCTAATCCCTCAAAACTGTCCCCTACATCCATAAAGTACCCTGACCTAGTCCCCACCTTCAGGCATAAAATTGCCCCAGACCTGAAAACTGTCAATTGCCCCCCTCGCTGTCTTGAGCAATATAAACTGACCCCATTCCCTAAAAACGACCCCAACCCCAGCCCCCTGCCCTGAGCCCTAAATACTATCCCCCACACCTGTAAAGTATCCTGAACAAGGCCTCTGCTTTGAATCCCAAAACTGCTCCCTGCCCTATAAATAACCCTAACCCCGAGCTCTAAAAACTATCCCTACCCCAAAAAAACTGCCCCCCCAAATCCTGCCCCCAGCTACAGTTTCCTCACAGTGTCCTTTCCAGAGCCTTCCTCTTCCTGTCTTACGGTGCCCTCCCTTCCACTCTGCATCTAGACCGTGCATTGCCTTAATCACGCATATGCGTGGTTAAGGCATATGGTTGGTTAAGGCAAGTGTGGTTATGGCAAGTGTGGTTAAGGCAAGTGTGGTTTGACTTGCATTGTTGAGGCCATTTCCCATGCAAGGCACCCAATAGGCTATAAACATATCCTGGAGTATTTGCTGTATGCATAATGCCAATTCTACACAATCTTGACCTATGGTATTGACCATTGTCCTATGTATATGATATCAACTTAATGGACAATGTCTTGAAACCACATTTGGCCAGAGTGGATTGCATTATATTGGGAGTTGCTGACCTCAGCTTTAAGTTCAACTTTAGGAAATCTAAAATAGCTTTTCTAAGTTTCTAGGATATGAACTTACACATGAGGGAAAAAGTCTTGCACCTCTTTTTTTGGAGAAATGTGCACAGTTGCAACCTCCAAATACATCATAGAAATTACAATCCATATTAGGATTTCTTCATTTCACAGAACATACACTCCTGATTAGGTACAACACATCAAACCACTTTATGAATTAATTAATCCTGACTTTTCAACTTAATGTTGGAAATCAGAACACACAGAGACACTCAGGTCCTTACAATCTGACTTGCTTGCCACAAGGCACTTACATATACATGTAAATACCCTCAAATGACCTGGTCTTCCAGGTATTACTGGGCGCAATTGGATTTAGCTATATCCCTTTAATGAAGGTGAAACAGTACCAATTGCATATAAATCACCTTTTATTGCAGGGCGGAAATGCTTTTTGCTTCCTCTGAAAAAGTACTGACTGCAGTGCAGATGGCTATTCTTAAAGAACAGCCTCTTGCCCAAGGGAAACACATCATTGGTGATACTTCCAAGCAAGTCTTAGAGGCTGTTTCAAAAATGTGCATTACTAACGCTAATGCCGTCCATCCAAGATGGATACAGTGGGCAATATCCTTAACAGCTGACGACAGATTTTATCTTTGACCCATCTTTACAGACATAAGGAATCTTTCAGTATGGACATGTTTACCCCATGCCCACCTCTGTCTTTCCTCTTGACCAGCATAGATATATAGTTTATACTGATGGTTGAGCCCAAACTGGTATAGGTTCTAAACAACAATATTCAGCAGTATGCGCCACTGTTGTTGGGTTTATGTTGGACTTGAACTTCCAACCACAAAAAAACTGCACCTAGTCCCTAGGGGACAGCACTGCACAGTTGGCTGTACTGAAAGTTTTTTTTCTTCCACTCAAACATGCAAATCCTCAATTCCCCAAATTTACTGTGTGTAATTCATATTACTGTGTATGGTCATTTAATGATAATTTACATTATTGGTGGCAAAATGGAGTCAAATATTCTAAAGGCAACACAATCAAGCATAAAACACTTTGGGTTAGAGTGGTAGACAGCAAAGACAGGTTGCCACAGGCTCACGCTAGACATACATTGAGTTATCAAAGCATGGGAGCACGCGTTGTAGGAAATTATCTGGCAGAGGAAGCTGCCAAAACAGAGTTTGCGACTGCTACTGTTGCTGCAATTACTCATACTAAAATGAGAATAGATAGCAATAATGTGGCTGCCGTTACTGCGAATAAAGATGGCACTCCTTTATCTAAAGGCTTTCCTTCTAAATATACCTACCACTTAAGTGAACAAAACATTCCCTTTGTAACAATTCCTGGGGTTGGTGGTCGTTTGATTCCGAACAAAGACCGCATACTAGATTTAGTGATGGCTGCGCTTGTAGATTTTCCTTCGGCACATGCCAGTGTGGCAGCCACAATTTCGTTTCTACAGCAACGTTATGAATGGCAAGGTTTCTACCAACAGTCCCAAAAATATGTCCTGTGTTGTGACATTTGTAAACCAATTAAAGCTTCCTCCACAGCATGCCCACCACAGACTCACCTGTTAGTTTTTGATAAGCCTTTTGACTATGTTCATCAGGACCGTTGTAGTCCACTGATTTTGAATACTGTGTCAACATTCTTTTTAGTTGCAGTTGATTCTTACTCCAGGTTCCTCTGGGTTTGGCACAGCGCTCGCTGACCCTCAAACAGTTATTAAAAACATGCAAGAGCAATTCTGTCGTGTAGAGGATAAACCGTGACTACAACTGCCCTCAACAGCTAGAGTATTAGGTAAAGGGCGTAGTTGGATCCATCACCTATCTGGGGTTCAGCTGGCTTTAAATAACCTCCCTAAAAGATCTCTGGGTGGCCAGACCCCATATGAAGTCCTTTTTGGCATAAAAAATGTCATTTCAGCCATTGACGGTCCACACATTTTGGCGACAACCACACCCTTTAACATATGTAATCATTGTGCTGTCTTACAGGATCTATAAGACTTCTGGGACACCAAATCCAATGAGCAGTTGAAGGCATCTGCCTCTGTGAGCATCAAGGAGAAACTAGAACCTTCTGGCTTGTTCCCAAAGATTGAGGATCTCGTGCGTGAGTGAGTGGTGGTGAAAAAGGAGATTGGCCCTTCATACTAAACACCAGTACCAGTCCTTGACATTCAAGGTACGAGAATTGTTATCTTGCCACCACTTCATGGTTTAAAGACAACCGATTTGTCTCAATTGATTATGTCAAATTACACCATGCAGCTGATTCTAAATAGTAGGCCACGAGGATTCTTTGGTAGTTCCCTATCTCCTCTTGCTACCATACAGGAAATCCCTCTGCAGCTAGTGACTACCATTGAAGCTAGTTCTCCTCAGCTGATCCGGGGCCGGGGAATGCACTACAGTTAATCCCTGCATCCACATCCCGCAATGTGTCTGATGTCTTCTGCAGCTGATGTCGTGTATGCAGATCCACCTCTTCTGAATTTTTCTACTCCGGTTGCAAAACCTGCGGTAACGTTTTTTCAACAAACTGATTCTGGGAATTAAATGTATCAAGATTATTTTTCTTCTGACAGCTCTTCTATTTTAGACATTCCTTCATTAAGGATCTGTGTTTTATTTTGTTTATTAAAACACAGTTATCTGGTCCCATCGTGGATATATGTTTGAATTACACTTTCCTTAGCTTTTCTATTTTTGTGGATTGGATTTGTGATTGTTTTTTTTCTTATTGATTAATGGTTATTACCTACCAGAATGCTCTGCTACAGAACTGGTTGATGGGCTGTTGGGCCCACACTCATCTTCTCATAAACTAAAAAGAGACTTGTCCCTTGTGAACATTTTAGCAGTTCCCATAACTCGTGAAATTGTTTGGGATTAAGTTCCCTTCAATATATTTGGTCCTACTGAGATCCTACAGATACCATATGTATTTAGGGTTTTGATGGATGATATAATAGTAGCGGGGTTACATTCTGATGATTGGGATGTTGTAACTGAAACACAATGCTCTCAGAGCTGGAATATTATACTGTTTTGGAGTCAGAGGATTTGTGTATGAATTCTGTGAATTAAGGAGAAATGTTTTTGCTTCATTTTAGACATCATTATCTGTATTGAGCTACTGTCCAATTCACCATTTTAATTACACATATTGGGAACATTGCCCTACTCCCCCACAAGGGAGATCTAAAACACTTAAAGAAAGTTTTACATATTTTTCAGGATATGATACATCAGAGCAAACACTAGGAGATGATAGATGGGGCGCTAAAAGTTTTCAGACACTCACTCCCAGCCTGATTTGCATATAGTTGGGTCTGTACTGAGGTGGTGAAGCGAACTAAAGAACAATGATGGATTAAACCCAGATTTGTGACTGGGGGTGAGTGCCTGAAACGTTTTAGCGCTCCATCCATCATCTCCTTGTGTTTGTTTTTTTTGCCCTAAGTTGGCAGGGTATACCCAGACGTGGGTTCCTTGCCACTGGATTCATGCTAGCCTGGCTGATGAGGGGTGTTACCCCAAAACCGGTCCCAGGATGCTTGTTTCTGGTTCAAGGAAGACTTGGCTTGGCAGTTCCGGCTGGACTGTTCCCATGAGGCACATGGCCAAGACTGATTTGCATATAGCTGGGTCCGAACTGAGGGGGCGAAGTGAGCTAAAGAACAATGATGGATTCATCCCAGATCTGTGACCGGGGGTGAGTGTTTGAAAAGTTTCAGCGCACCATCCATCATCTCCTTGTGTTTGCTCTGATGTATCATATCCTGAAAAATATGTAAAATGTTCTTTATGTGTTTTAGATCTCCCTTGTGGGGAGTAGGGCAATGTTCCCATTATATGTAATTATAAATGGTGCACTGGACAGTAGCTCAATGCAGATAATGATGTCTAAAATGATGATAAAACATGTCTCCTTAATTTACAGAATTCATACACAAATCCTCTAGTTCCAAAATAGTATAATAGTCCAGCTCTGAGAGCATTGCTTTTCAGTCACAACATCCCAATCATCAGAAAGTAACCCATTAACTATTATATCACCCACCAAAACCCTAAATACATATGGTATCTGCAGGATCTCTTTACTAACCAAATATATTGCAAGGAACTTTATTCCAAACAATTCCATTAGTTATAGGAACCGCTAAAATATATACAAGGGACAAGTCTCTTTTTAGTTTATGAGAAGATGAATGTGGGCCAAAACCCATCGACAAGTTCTGTAGCAGAGCAATCTGGTACGTAAAAACCATTAATCAATAAGAAAAAAAACAAGCAAAAATCCGATCAACAAAAATAGGAAAACCAAGGAAAGTGTCATTCAAACATATATCCATGACGGGATCAGATAAGTGTGTTTCAGACGTGAAATAAAAACACAGATCCTTAATGAAGGAGTGTCTAAAACAAAAGAGCTGTCCGCAGAAAAATCATCTTGATCCATTTAATTCCCAGAGTCAATTTGTTAAAGAAATGGTACCGCAGGTACTGCAACCGGACTAGAAAAATCCAGAAGTGCTGGATCTTTATACACAGCATCAGCTTCAGAAGAAGTCTGACACATTGCTGGATGTGGATGCAGGGATTAATTGTAGTGCATTCTTTGCCCCTGCCCAGTAAACAACAATTAGTGGCAAAAAAGATGCCACATACACAATGTTGCACCTAGAGAAGTTAGAACAGCTCCCATTTACAATAGCCAAACACCTTCTGCTGTCTGGTTAGCGTAATATCTTTGCGTAATATCTTTGCGTAATATCTTTGCCGATTTCAACATTTCAATTCCAAGCTTGCATGAAACATTTCCCAATCAGTAGTTATGAACCCCTTGCAGGCAGCTTCATTCATGAATTATGGTCACACCCATTTTTGTACCATTGTGAATGTGTCAACAAAGAGGTCTTCCTTACTGGAAAGTAATGCAACTCTTCTGTCGGACATTCACTTGTTTCCAGCACCAGTAGCGAATTTGGCCTGTTATCTAAAAGGAATTCCAGCCCCCGCAATAGTCCCACTTATTACAGTCCTCACAAATGGAAGTGATTTAAAGTTAAGCAATCAAGACTGTTGCGGAATGCGAGCTGTGATCTCCAACATTTTATCCATTTCCAAACTTATTACAGAGTGTAATAATGCCCTTTTCCCACCCACTCAAGGGGTTATTGATAGCTCGCTGTGGACTTCCATTACAACTTTGAGGGCAGATTTCAACAAGCCAAGCAGACTCAAAACACCATTGATTCAAAAAGAAGTAGCACTAACATCTTCTCAAGAAAACTTTAATTACAAGGGGCAAGGACATTCAGTGAGATACAGTCCCTGTTAAATACAAACCTCCCATTACATTTTGGCAAATTAGTTCATCCTATTTTTAATGCCTCTAATACGACTGCCCTAGCCCATTTATTCTTTAAATTGTCGGTTCTGGCTTGGTCAGTACTTCCAAACCATCTTGGAAGTACTTCCGGCTTTCATTCATTCCCTTTTTTTCCAGTGTGTTTGGGGATTTCCCTCTTTAAATATTCTTAATTTGTGGCATTTTGTTTTTGTTTTTTCTCCTCCGCAATGGATGTTCTGTTTGCAAGGCCACTGGGCCTACCACCACTCCAACTGTGCCGTGAGCCTATGCTTCAATTCTTAGGAATCCACATGCTCCAAGAACTGGACTTTGATTGGTCATTGTTAATCCAGCCTGCCTTACCTGCATGCAACCAGTGTTTCACTGCCTCTGGTGCACCTTCCAATGGGTACTGGATGTTTGCCTGGCTCTGCTGACGCCACCTCCTGTGGACATAGACCTGTTGATGAGTCCATTAGTGACCCATTTTCAAAGTTGTCCCTTAGACTTCAGACTTTTTCAGAATGCAAGGTATGAGCCACTCATTCCAGAGGAAATGAGTTCAACTGCCATTGGAATACTGGCTCTAATGACACTGATGCAGGTTACCTGGCTACTTTCCCGGCATTGGCTGAGAATGAGGATCATGTATGTTCTTGTGGACTGGGCTGTAGACCAATCACCATCAGTGGAGATTGCAATCCATTCTGGATTCACTAGTCTTTTTTTTTGCATATGACATCATGGATGTCTGCTGCGCCATAAAATTATGCAATATTTTTAAAATTGGCATTTTATGTTTATCCGGTATTATTTTTTATGATTATTATTTTTATATAAGCTGCTCCTTGGCAATGCTTTCAATTTGTGTATATTGTGTCTTACACCTTTTAGTGTTTAGTTAGCCATTGTACAACTGTCCTGATCAAAGAGGGGGTGTTGTGAGTCCTCTATAGGGGCCCACAGTAATGTTCCCCTATGTTAGCCTAACTGCAAATGTAATGGGTTGCTTTTGCTTTGCACACATTATGGAGGAACATGCTTGGTTTTGTGCCACATTGTTATTTTGGAAATAAGCTGCTAATGGTTTGTTATTTAGCTTTTCTGCTGGATTCAGTCTGCATATATTGTGCAAGGCCAAACAACATTGTGCCCGTTTTTTCTCTGTAGTCGGACACTAACACCCAGACATGAGTGAGAGATCCAGCTGCTGTTTTTCAAACAAGACAAATCTTATCATATGAGCGGAGACTTGCTGTTCTAGAAACAGAGAGGAATGAGGCTTGCAGAGAAAATTTACTGAGATGAGGGAGCTGTGCACCTAATAAGTAGACCGACTGATTATGACCGTCACGTATGGGGCCCGGCACTAATCCCAGAGAACTTTAGTGCAACACTATGCTTTTATAGTAAGGGTAAAGCAAAGCCAAAGCAGATGATGGGCGCAGTGTTGAATATTGGAATAACTCACCCCCAGTCAACTGATCTGTGGATGTAATCCATCATCATTCTTTAGCTCACTCCACCACCCCTGTTCAGACATGGCCATATGCAAATCAGTCTGACCCTGTGCCTCATGGGAACAGTCCAGCCGAACTGCCAAACCATGTCTTCCCTGGACCGGAAACAAGCACCCTGGGACCGGTTTCTGGCTAATCAGCCAGGCTAGCTTGAATCCAGTAGCAAAGTGAGCAAGGGACCCACGTCAGGGCATACCCTGCCAACCTAGGGCGAACAAAGTAAAACCAAAGGGGATGATGGACGGAGTATTGAACTTTTCAAGCACTCATACCCAGTTAACTAATCCTGGTTTAATCCATCATCATTATTTAGCTCCCTCTTCCAACCCAGTTCAGACATGGCCATATGCAAATCAGTCTGACCATGTGCCTCATGGGAACAGTCCAGCCAGAACTGCCAAACCATGTCTTCCCTGGACCAAAAACAAGCATCAGGGGACCAGTTTATGGCTAATCAGCCGTCGTCAGCCAGGCTAGCTTGAATCCAGTGGCAAAGTGGGCAAGGAACTCACATCTGGGCATACCCTGCAAACTTAGGGCGAACAAAGGAAAACCAAAGGGCATGATGGACGGAATGTTAACATTGCAAGCAAATCAGTCTGACCATGTGCCTCATGGGAACAGTCCAGCCCGAAATGCCAAACCATGTCTTCCCAGGACCGGAAACTCTTGATTGGGGTGAATATTTTGATTTGTTCTGCATTCTGTCCATCAATTGTGTGTCTTTCACTTTCATAGTAAGGGTAGGCTTAGACTGATTTGTCATTTGATATGACACAGCTTTTAATTGTGTAGTTTATTCATTGCGCTAATCACATTACTTGACTTGCATATGCCTCCTAATTGCAGCACAGTTCCTCCATGATAGAGCATGTTAGTTTCAAAAAGTACTGTAAGCTTTCTTTGTGTCTCTTTCCTTTTTTGTGTATACGTGTGAGTGAGAGAATAGGGTTCAGTGTACTGCTTAAGCCTCTGGATCCTGGTGCCGCTGCACCTGCTACACTAGTTGAAGCTACACCCCTGCACACTCTTTTATTCTCTTTTTCTCATCATTTCTCCTTTTATGCCTCCTTTACTGTTATTGGCTTCCCACCCCTGACCTCTGTTATGGGTTTTCCCTTTCTTTTTTATGAGCGTTTCTCTGCAGACAGAACAAGCTAATAAATAATTATAGGTGTCAACACCACCTCCGCTTAAGGTGTGAAGCGGGGGGTTCATGACGCCACTGCCCATAGGTACTGATGTGGTATGGTGAACAAGTTCCAATCTGCTGACATCCCGTGATCCCAGGTATAGTTCTGTTTCTAAGCAGAATACCTGCAACACTTACAATGCACCATTTCTGGGATTCAAACCATCCTAAGATGCTGTTTTACAAAGACATGATATTTAGCACTATATAACATGTTGTAAGGTGGGATCGTTTTCTTGTTTTCTGGAGTAGGCAGTGCTGTTGAGTGGTAGTAAAAAAACAATGCTCGTGTTTTGTCTGTGCAGCAAAAATATAAACATAATTTTTAGTTCTGTGCAACATGTCAGAATAGATATGGACCAAACATCACCCTCTTACATTATGTAATACAAAATAGAGCATCATGATTAGTTTATGTAATTCAGCTTAGCGTTATGATTATATTGTATAATCAGGACTAGGCTAAGATGGCCGCTCAGTGGTAGTGGCAAGTGTGGAATAATTAAGATGGCCGCTCAGTGGTAGTGGCAAGTGTGGAATAATTAAGATGGTGGCTCAGTAGAAGTTGCAACTGTGGAATAATTAAGATATCCGCTCAGTGGAAGTGGCAAGTGTAGAATGGTGGCTCAGTAGAAGTTGCAAGTGTGGAATAATTAAGATGGCCGCTCAGTGGTAGTGGCAAGTGTGGAATAATTCAGATGGTGGCTCAGTAGAAGTTGCAATTGTGGAATAATTAAGATGGTCACTCAGTGGAAGTGGGGAGTGTGAAATAATTAAAATGGACATTCAGTGACAGTGGTGATGGTGGCGAGTGTGGAATAAGTAAGATAGCTGCTCAATGGAAGTGGCGAGTGTGAAATAATTAAAGATGGCTGCTCAGTGGAAGTGGCGAGTGTGAAATAATTAAAGATGGCTGCTCAGTGGAAGTGGCGAGTGTGGAATAATTAAAGATGGCTGCTCAGTGGAAGTGGCGAGTGTGGAATAATTAAAGATGGCTGCTCAGTGGAAGTGGCGAGTGTGAAATAATTAAAGATGGCTGCTCAGTGGAAGTGGCGAGTGTGTTGAAACGCAAAGCCCAATACCTTGCCCGCATCACATTTGCAGCAGGACATTCTCTAAAACGCTTCCACAGATTTCCATTTTCATTGGATCTCCAGTAATCCTGAAGCTTTATTTAAGCAGTGACCTCCGACCTGTCCTGTCATTCCAATTGCAGTCAGTTGATGGCAACTGCGAATCGATGGCCGGCATGAAGGTCACTGGCTAGAAAAACGGTGCCCATCAAAGTGTCAGCTCCAATGAAGTATCACAGCAGAGCCGAGGAAACGCTGCTCCGGCTCCGGGGGAAAGGCAAGTTTCCTCATGGGCTACTTTTCTTTTTTACTCCCTAGGGACTTCAAAATGCATTGGTGGTAAACAACGTTAACAGAGAAGTTGTTAGCACCTGAGTATCAATTGAGAATATGTCAACATGAGTGCCGCTGGAATGGACAAGCATCCGTGAGACAACATTGAGCCTTCTAAAAGACCTGAGCCCACTCTGTGCACCCTTAGGAAATGTTAAATCAGTGCCTAATAGCTGAGGATAAAATTCGTCAATTCAATTCAAATGTAAAATTAACAGATGAGATTATTTTCTATTTACAGAAAATCTATTTTTCCGAGTTAAATATTGTTGATCGAAATTTCAAATTAACACATGCTACAGCAACATAGCTCAATAGAGTGAGAAATGCTGTGAATGTGTGTGTGTGTTATATATATATATATATATATATATATATATATATATATATATATATATGTATATATATATATATATATATATATATATATATATATATATATATAAAATATATATATATATACACACACACACACGCAGTGTAAGTCACAGCTTCATTCGGAGAAGAGCTTACTGTACCACAATCCTTCTGAGATCGTTAAGACGGGAAACAAAGCACCCGTTTATTAGGAAACAAATATCGGTTTTTCGTGTGTCGTCCCTAAATGATCAATGATATTAAACTCTAGTTTGCACGTACAGAGATTAAATCAGGCTGCATCATTTTTATCGATCTGGAAAAGGTTTTCTCATCGGTTACAGCAAAAGCTGTATGGATAAAATGTGATGGTTTAATTGTCTAATAAAGTTGATATTTTAAACATAGTTTATTTGAAAGCCTTTGCAAAAGGGAAAGAGTGGTACTGGTAACCCTCTCCACTTCCACTCCCTGCCCGGGCAAGGTAAAGTATTGAGCACGCAGAAATGAAATAAAGAACACCAACTCTGTGCTGTCATATTATTGCAAGGCATTGGCGACCTATGACCGCATGGAGACATTAGGTCTTATTCAAGGCCCCTGAGTTCTAAGGTCACTTACAATGTTGTCATGTACATTTGTATCACGGTGCTGTTTTCTGCTCTGTGACAGCACACACCTGGTCTGTGCATTTCTTTTTGGTGAACGCATACATTAACTCGAAATATCTCACAGTTAGTGCATGTCTTGCTGACAGCAGAGCTTGGAAATACAAAAAGAGGGGCTTGCTACCCTGTGAATATGATCTTTGTTGTCATTTAAACATACACTAACTCAGAGATATTTTGAGTTGTCAATGTGCAAAAGATGGCAAACAGGGGCCGTATTACACGCCGGCCCAAACAATGATAATGCGCCCCATTATGGTGCTTGAGCTGCCCCCAGGGCAGCAGCGAACTCGCACTGCCGCCAGGGCAGCGCATTGATGTGAAAACATGGAGCAGCTGCTCGGTGTTTCCACAGTGCAAGCGGCACCCGCCTGCACTTTCAAAGGGGTTTAGAGATCCCCTTGCAGGCTTGTGCAGTCACTGACTGCAGGGGCGGCTCTAGGCTCATGGAGGCCCTGGGCAGGGAGCGTAGGTAGGGGGCCCCTGAAGAGGGGATCTGGGAGGGGCGGAGCACGGAGGCCAGTGTAGAGGGGGGGTGGGGGGGGGGGTCAGGTGTTTGGAAGGGGAACAGAGCCGGAGGCCGCCAAATACCTGCCAGGGGCCGCCACGAAAATATGTATCCATCCTCAAAGGATTATTATATTAAGGATATATATTGGTGTGGTGGCCCCTGGGGTTTGGTGGCCCTGTGCAGGTGCACAGCTTGCACATGCCTGAAGCCGGCCCTGCTGACTGCACCCGCCTGCAAGGGGATGTCTGGGGGGCCAATGGGAGCTGCTGCTGTCAGGAGAACTAACAGTGCGCCACCTTTAAAATGGCGCAATGTCAGTGCGCCTCCTGTGTGCTTCTTTGACTCTACGCCCGCATCTGTAATATGGCGCAAGCGCAACGTCAAAGGATTTCACTCATTTGCATACCGCACGCCCCTTTTGCTGTCTGATTGCCATTTATATACCTTCCTTAGCATACTCAATTTGTGAAAACAGGATGCTGTGATGGCATTGTCTAACTTCCTGATAATGTTGCCAAAGTTTCTTGCAAGAGGGCTTGGGGTGTGGGGTGGATGTGATGTCTGTGGATCACCAGGTGGAGTCTGACTATGATGCATCCTTCACAAAACTCACCACCTCTGTTTGTCAGTGTTCAATTTGCGACAATTGGATTTAAAGACTTTAAAGAGGAAACAGAGATCCTTCCACAGGCGGGTGTAGTGAGTGACTTACACCATCAGGAGACTGAAGGAGGTCCGAAATGTCATTGAGGAAAGACTTCAAAAGGTTGTGGACCCTCAGCATTGGAAGACTGGAGCCTACTGAAACACCCTCCAGTCTTGGAACACATTCAAGGTCAGACCTGCCCCTCTGATAGAGACTAGACGGTACAATCTGATGCCAAATCTGACTCCCGGTTTCCTTTCAATTGCTCCTTTTCACACTAACTCAACACTGGTATATACTCTGGAGAACCAGAATCCAATTTACTTGATTACATGTTCAGTGGACATAACAACCTTCAACAGAATAAGATAAAGGTAGGTAATTTTGGGACATCCTATTCCTAATCTGTAACATACAGTGGAGCTCCTGCATTTCCTTTTTCTGTCATGGTTGCTAGTAGTATCGAGTATTTTTCACCCAGGTGCGGTCAAGTGGAGAGTAGAATTGTAAGTCCAGAGACGAATAGATTGGAGCATGGCCAGAAATTGTGAACTAACCAAGTGCGCAACTGAGAATCTTGGGAAGGAACACGCCTTATGCCAGAAAGTAATCAAAGTGTGAATTCAATCTGTGGGACATGATAAAAATGTGTAATCTCTGTCTGTTGGATGATGAAGATGCCAAGGGTCAGTCAACATATGATCTGACATGAGTTTGAGAAATACACATCTATCCTGGTTGTTGTGGGAATCCTGTGTCGAGGAGTGATCCAGGACAGGATCTATGGTTATGTTCCAGTTTCCCCCTAAAAGCATCTCTGTGGAGAGGACATCCAGCAATGCTCCATTCAATTTAGATGGACCAAAAAGGAAGCTTTCGCAGTATTTGGAGCATAAATTGAGCCCACTCTAAGGAGATGACTGTAGATCGAGAGCGTGGCAAGGACAAATCAACCATAGGATGACTCGGGCCTGGAGGTTCTTATGGGTCAAGATTGTCACTGCAATTTTCTATGTGATGCTGAAATGTCTGCTAGTGCATCCGGTTCCGGAGTTATGTCATGTTATGTTATATCCAGTTGATAGAGTGCATGAATAACACCCGCAGTGTGTAGCTTGGTGCGACACCAGCTTAGCGGCCCTGCCACAGCCCAAAGCAGCCACGTCTTGAGAAGTTTTTTTAATTTGGTAAAAGCAGAGCAGCGACGGAAATGGAGCTGTAGTAGATTCCAAGAATATGGCACAGTAAAGGAAAAAGGCATCCTGCCGCATCTAGAGGTACGAATGCAGGGAACAGTCAGGGGCACCTTGTTGCTAAATCTAAGCATTTGTGAAGGACAGTAATACTGCAGTTTGTCTTTTAGATATGCGGGGGTTCCACCCATGAGAGCCTTGTGGGTGAGAAAACTAATCTTAAAGATGATCTGCTTCCTAGTCAGAAGCCAATGTGAAGTTCTCAGTGTGGGCACCGATTGGGTGCCTGCTGGGAGATTACTAACCAGGCGTGCAGCTCTGATTTACACCACCTGGAATTTGGCCAATAGGGAGTAATTTCCATCCAAGAGGAGGGCATTGCCATTGTTCAAGCAGCTTATGACTAGGGCCTGGACCAGCATCTCCTTTGCAGATGATGGAAACCAAGGGAAGACTTTCCTCAGAAGCCACATGCCCGGCAAGCTGCGGTAACTTGATCCTTCATGGATAGATCACAACAAAAGGAGAGGGGCCCTTTTGTACCAATGGTGTACGGGACCAACCAGACAATGAGTCACAAAGTAATGCCCCCTTTGGGCAACTTAACAGTTCAGCTGTCATGCAGTCATACAGAGGATCGACCAATATCACCAAAATTAAAATATATATATATATATGTATATATATATATATATATATATATATATATATATATATATATATATATATATATATATATATATATATATATATATATTTACACAATGCCAACTAATTTTATCTTATAGAACATTTAATTTATGTTCATTAAAATCAGTGCATAAAAATATATTATTTGTACAAACAAATTACGTGCAAAATGCACATATTAAGTGCATAAAAATCATTCAAAACACCAATAAATTGATTATCAGAAAAAGTAAATGAAAAATTACATCATTGATAGAACATCAACACACAGGACATAGCGGGAGAGTACATTTGACAGTTAATTATGTCATTAAAGGAACACCAATCTGTATCAAATCATCTGTTGAACCGAAGTACTTTTGAACTTAATTCTCTAGTTCTAACAAATGTTCCAAAGATGTAGTGTACAAAGTTGTATGGCATCAACACGTTTTGGTGGTGTCTTTAATTTCACAACCACCTTCTTCATGAAAAACAATATCTCCCAACAATATTATTTTATCTTTATTCTTTTAAGGTAGAGACTTCTATAAAATGCAGAGGAGTCTGAGATTTCACTCCTTAGATCAGTGGATGTAGGTACAAATCTCTGTATATGTTATCACTGGTTGAGCTCCATAAAAACCTATATTCTTTTAGCTAACAGGTTCTGCATGTAAAATGCTAGAAGAGGGATATCTACAACCTGTGCTCTTGTGGCTGACAAATGATTTGTTACAGATTGGTGTCCCTTTAATGACATTGTTATTTCTCTAATGTACTCACCCACTATGTCCTGTGTGTTGATGTTCTATCAATGATGTTATTTTTTTTTCTTCTGATTATTGATTTATTGGTGTATTGAATGATTTTTATGCTCTTTCATTAAAACCGTAATTTGTTTGTACAAATAATATTTTTCATGCACTGTGATTTTAATGAACATACAATAAAGTTTCAATAAGAAAACATTAGTTGGCATTGTGTACACATATATATATATGAATTTTAGTTTTGGTGATATTGGTTGACCCTCTGTATGAATGCGTGACAACTGAACTGTTAAGTTGCCCAAAGGGGGCATTACTTTGTGCCTTCATGGATAGAGCCTGATCTAATTTAATGCCCAGATTTTTTTCCATGTGCCTAGGGATGGAAACCAACCCCTAGTACCAAGGGCCACCAGTTAGGGGTACACAGATCCTGGGCTTTACCAAATAGCACCACCTCTGTTTTATCGCTATTAAGTTGAAGGCAATTTACCAACATCCAGGCTGCGATACTTTGTTTCCAGTCCTTGAATCTGACCGATTCCTGTCCACACAAGATGATCAGCAGAGTTTCATCCGCATTAGATATCACATCAAAGCCGCAAGATTTAAAAATCTGGGCATGGGAGGGGTCTATAGATGTTAAACAATGTCGGGCCCAAAGACGAGTCCTGTGGCTCCCCTTGGTGATTGAGATGGGACATAAGCGATACCAGCATGATCATTTGGGTAAGGTTGACTAAAATGTCCACAAGCCATAGCAAGGCGCTGCCCTTGAAACCGAAGCAGGGAGTGGCAATTTGGCAGTGTTCAGGGTAAATTAAACAGTGAGAGAATAGTAAGTGCAACTATGTAAGTGAGATTAGCGATGACCGTAGGTGGCTAGACCTCCACAGGTGGAACAGATTCAGCTTTAGCCAAGAGCCCCATGCTTTGGCCGGGTGTACAGGGTTCAAACCTGTCTAGGAGAGTGGAGGGATCTGACGGGAGCGCTATCAGAGCAGTTAGATTGGTCTGACTC
Source organism: Lissotriton vulgaris (assembly GCF_964263255.1). Lineage (NCBI taxonomy): Eukaryota > Metazoa > Chordata > Amphibia > Caudata > Salamandridae > Lissotriton > Lissotriton vulgaris. Next base: position 242,586,676 of record NC_141689.1, on the reverse strand, counting down.
AGGTTATTTGGGAATTTCTGGTAGATGGCCTGATTTTTTCTTGAAAAAAGTTGGTCAAGGAATCCCATAATTGCTGGATGCTGAGAAGACTTACCCCACCCCGGATAAGTGCGTCTCTCGAATTAGGGTGATGTCAGTTTTTTAAGTTTTTTGTTTTGTTGGTAAAAGCTGGACATACCATTGACATCTAGTGCCCAAATCATCAGAGGTTTTGTCCTGCATATCATCAGCAGGGAAAGAGTCGGGGTTGAAAGGGATGAAATGTTTCACAGCAGACTCCACAGTCAGAAGTAAGAATAGTACTTTAAAGTGGCAGGCACTCCCAGAGAGATGAATGCCAGCCACAAGAGGATCCCCTGATTGCCATGGCGTGTTGGACTAGCTTGGAGGGGTAGATCATGGTGGCTCAAATATGGTTTCAAAGATGAGCTGGATTTGTCCCTCTCCCGAGGAGGGCAGCCTGTTTTCCCTTTGGACCTCTGAGTTGCTCCAGCTTCTTCTGAGAATCCTGACCCACAGGTCCACCATCTCTATTAATGTTCTGGTTGGCGCCGTCTTCAGTAGGAGGGAGCAGAGGGATTTGGGTCATCTTCAACACTAGGGATGAGATAGTTTTTATATGGTCTTCAGCCTCCTGGAGATCATGGAATTCTTTTGTGTGGCCACTGATCGTTAGAAGCTGTACTGCTGGGTGTATATGGCCATATCGGATACCTTTCCTTTTGAGGCCAGAAAGCCAGGAATTTCTGTCATAGACATTGCTGGTATGGGAAAAATCAGCAGAGAATGCAAAGGAGGTACACAATAAGCGGCCTTGGTGTGAGCTTGGGGTATTCATCCCACAACATATCCTGTGTGCCCTCTGTATGCCCAGCAGGGGTTGGAAGGTGAGGCCCATGAGTCAAGAACAAAGGAATCCAGAAACTGGCTGAGATTGTCCCCTTCCTCCAATTCCAGCACACCATATATTCAGATATTATTTAGCCTACTCCGGTCCTCAAAATGTGCAAGCTAAAATCTGATCCCCAATCTGGGTGTTGCATCATTGTCCTGTGACATTAAGTCCAGCATAAAGCATGGACATCTCAGAGCGTAATGATTTTATCTCCACCTATATTTCCGAAGATGAGTGCCTGAATGACCCTAGGGTAGATTTAATGTATTTTATTTCCTTCATCAGGGCTTCAAAGGATGATGGCTCCATAATTGTAGGTGGGGTGTTGGGTGTCAGGGTGTGGCTGGTGCACTTTACATCTTCTGAAAATGTAAGTTGGCGATTGGCCTTCTTCATGAACATCAGGTGTGAAAGAGAGGTAAGGCTCGGTCATAATAGACTGATTGCACTCCTTGTCATAACAGATGGTGTCCAGAGGGGGCCGTTCAGTCCTAAAATAATGGTGCAGTAATCCAGAAACCTGCCAAAGTATCTGCAGAAATAAGCTTGTCTGCCTCAAAGATAGCCACTGTGTGGGAAAGTCATAAGAAGGATATGATGGGAACAGTTGCAGCACCAATGAGCGAGGTTGTAGCTGGGACTTGCTCATGGAGGACAGCAGAGGTGGTTTACCAGGGCACTTTGCACCACAGCAGCACCCAAGCTATTTTTAAATGTTGTGGGGAGCACGGCAGCCTCCTATGAACATATATAAAAAACCTGCAGTAAGTCTCCAGAGTCATTGATCACACAACCACAAGAGAGCTGACCATCCTTTTTTTAACCCCTTCGCTGGCAGGTATTTTCCTCCAGTTATAAGCCTTTATTTTTGGCCACTTAGATTAGTTTGTGCTTAGGTCTCCATAACTTTTTGTCCACAGAAGCTATTCAAGCCCAATTTCTTTCCTTTTTCCAATATCCTGAGGAGTTTAAAGATACCCAGGGTTTGAGGATTCCCCTATAGGGGACTGAGAAATTAGCCAAATTATTGCTAATTTAGTTTTTTGGGGGAAACATGGGAAAAAGAGTGCTGCAGAAGAAAGTGGCTGTTTTGTCCCTACAGATGGCATCAACAAAGGGCTTGCAGGTCTAAAATCACCATCTTCACAGTATTCCGAAACAGGCAGACATGTATCAGAAAACCACAATTTTCAATGATGTTTTGGCATTTTAAGATAGCCTGTTTTACCAATATTTCTACTTTAAAACAGCTAGTGGTGGAAACGTATGTGAAACCCAAGGTGGACCCCAAAGAGCTATACATTCTTGAAAACTAGACATAATTCTGAATTCATGTTTTTTCTTTAAAAAGTAACAGTTGAAATAAAAAAATATTGAATATTGAAATACTTTTGAAAAAAGAAGCCAATGGTGTCTATGTTTTCATCTTAAACATCTGATTATGGCATATTTTCGAAAGGAATATACCCTTACGTCTGCTGGACCCTTTAAGTTGTGGGGAGATATAGGGCTTGTAGGTTGTCTGAGAACCCAAGGTACCAAGTGCCAACAACCGAGCTGCACCTTAAAGTGGGTTTTCATTGTGTACCCACTATACAGCAATTCTTATGGCAAATTATAAAGACTGGAAACTGGGTATGAAGGTAAAATCTGTATTTATGAATTGTACATTAGAACCTCAGTTTAGGATCAGTGTATTTTTGTACATCTATGAATTAATGGGTACCCATACTGGCATGTGTTTCAGACAGCATTTTGTAAAATGTCTTCTCTGTTAAACACTTGCTTAAATTTGAAAGGCACAAACGGAGAGCTATTCAATGGGCAATAACAAATGCTCTACTTATCCGTATCCCATATGTCTCCCGATAAAAATGGTATCCTACTTATGTGGCTTGGCCTTGCACCTGGGACACAAAACACCCCAAACCATGACCTAGGAGACAACATATTTCACCCAGCAGAAGGCGTGTATTTTTTACAAAGTGGTTAGCTGTGGATTTTGGGCCCCAGCTCAGCTTGCACTTAGGAAAACCCACAAAACCAGCACATTTTTTAAAACTAGACACCTGGGAGAGTCAAGGGTGGGATGAGTTGTAACCCTGGGTGGTAAATTCCGTTGTTCTCGCGCAGTGCTTAATTTGTAAAAAAAGAAGTGTAGGTGCTGAAAATTTTGCCAAGGAGGCCACAGCTCACTTCTTCCTCCGGTGAGCCCCACTTTCAACACTCTCACTGCCTCAGTCTCTATCTTCTAACCTTGATCTGTTGTCTGTCCCCTAAGTCTTTGCTCTAAGACTCTATCCTCTCACCTTTCTACTTGTTTTCTCTCATCTTTGTAACACCTGGTGTGCTACCTTATTCCCTGCATTTCTGATTTGCACTCTATTCATTCTAGCCCTGCCCTTTTTCCTCTTCACTTTTATCCATGCTCTGCTCTCTCTCCCCTCGATATTGGCTCTTTACTATCACTCTTCTAGCAGTGATTAGCTGTGTCTCCACTTTATCATTTGTCTGTTTTTTCCCCTCTGTCCTGTCCTCTACATCGTTTCATTCTATCTTCTCTCTTCTTAATGCTCTCTTCTTCACATCATGGCTGCTTTCTCTTTGTATCTGATTTGCTCTCCTTTTCTTCTACTTAGCTCCGTCTTACCAATCTCCTCTCCTGTTGTTTCTTTCTCCTCTTTAATCCGGCTCTTTCTCTCATCTATAACACTACTGCTGCCTGTGACCCCTGCCGTCAGCCTGTACATGTCCCTGCTTTTTTGAACACTGCATTTTCCTGTTGTCATTCCTTAAGAAGTAGAAGATGGCATGTTTTACTTTCTGACCTACACCAAGCGCACAAACAAAATGTACACCAAATGAAAATGCTTTTTTGCATATATGAATCGGTGCAGTATGACTGGGTTTATTGCGGAACAGACGGCTGCTCGAGCACAGCTGTGATGTCACTGCTAGTGCTGCCTGTAATTTTTTTTTGTGTTTTTTTTTGTAATGTGCTAGAATCGACTCCCAAAGGAGTATCTCTGTGCAGTAGAACCCGTCCTGGCTATCCCTGTGAGATGATCCCTACTGGGTATCTCCAAGGTGAAACCAGGCATCCCCGGCGTATGTGGGGGGCCGTTGTGGAGATGAGGCAAGCTAATGCCCAGAGTTGCCGAGTGTGATCCTTGGTTAGAGTAGGCACTGAGATGAGAATTATTGAGTCCGCTGACCCTGGTCCACGACCCTGCCGCGTTGGGAATTGAACCCTGGTCCCGGGCCGTCCTCTGCTCTCGGGTCTACCTCCTCTAACAAGTGAGCCACACCACTCTAATTAGTAGGTCCAGGGATGGCGACGGCATTGGCATCCACTGCTCAGCTTGCTGTGACCCTGCCTGCTACAGCACAGGCATAGTCCCTAGCCGTAATGGTGCCACTGCCGGTAAGTATGGCTGTGGTGCCTGCTGGACTGACGCACGCTCAGCGATTACTATGTTGGGATGCAGTGCACAGATTCTACAGGTAACGCCATGGCGCAAAAAACTTGTGTTGGACCACAGCCGTATTGATCCCGTTGAGGATAGCAGCAATGCAGGGCTGCAGGATATGCTAATCTGGCTACGCAGCAAGTGGAAAGTCCACATTTACTTTCATTTATTCTTCCTCAAGAACCCTCAGTCCCAATTTCCAAATGCGCTCTTGCAGCTTCCTTGCCTTAACTCCTTCATAAGCCAGCCCCAAGCTACAATTATCCAATGGGAGGCTTAGGCTCAGGCAGTGCAGCAGACTAGGGGAATAGAATGCAAGCCATAGTTTGTCGATGACTTCTTGGATTTGTGATTGGCGTGATGACATCAACACTAACATGGTGATACACAATCTTGCCTACCTGGACAGGCGTATGCTGGCCTGTCTATGAACATTTTCCAGCCAGTCACCCTGCAATGTATGTTATTCTTTTTATTTTGAATTTGAACAATTAATATTGAGACCACCACCTGCAGGGTCAGAAATTGTAGCCACAGCTCTATGAAAGAAGTCCTGGTACTGAGCACCTGAAAGCACCTGCTCAAATAAAGCACTGCTCTCGCGGAATTTGCAGAATTTTTCCTTGTTTGCGCTTTGAAAATGCATGTTCGCGCACGTGGTAGCATCTTTCCGGGATCCCTGCGATCGCCAACAAGTTTTCCTATCCGTTCACGTGCACTGCGAGAGTGTGCGATCGCAAACACGAAATTCGGATGCTTCACCGGACAGCCGCGCTCATGAACAGGAAACATGCATCGTGAGTGGGCGGGACAAGTGAAGCAAGATGGCCACACCAATTGGCGACCGGATTGGTAAAGTTTGCAAGATATCTTCCCCTGAGCACGCAAACAGCAACCCCGAACAGGAAAAACGCATTGCGAACAGGCGGAACAAGCAATTCCGTGTGCTTGCGGAATTCTGCGAAGCTCGTAGAGTTTTTTTACCACTTTGCAGCACTTTGCGTAATCCGACTACGCAAATTCCGCCCACCCCTATTGAGTTGTGTGGCTCTTGCCAGGTATTTTCTTACCCTGAATCATGTGCAAAGCTCAAACCTTGCCTAAAAAAGCACAATTTCCTTGCATTTCTATGAGGAAAATCCTAGAATCTGCAGGTATCCACACATTTCCGCCCACCAAGCATTTCCCTAAGTCTCCCAAGAAAAATGGGGCCTCACTTGTGTGGGTAGGCCAAGTGCCCCCCGACAGGGAAGGGTCCAAAATGTATCTTGGAGACATCAAAATGATCTATCATAAAATGTTCAGATTTTGAAAGAGGGGGCATCAGCTTTTTTGGATCTCAGGCTCAGCGGTCATCTAGGAAAACCTACCAAACCTAGACATTTATGGAAACTAGACACCCAGGGTAGTACAGGGAGGTGTGGCTTGTGTAGATCCTCCAAAGCTTTCTTACCCAGAATTTTTTGCAAATCACAAATTTGACAATAAAGTCACATTTTCAGTACATTTCTGTGTGGGAATGTTGAGGGATCACCGGGCCGGAATAACATTTCCTACCACCCCGCTTTCCCCCAGGTCTACCTTGAAACTGCTACCTCACTTGTGTGGGTGGGCAAGTGCCCAGGACAGGGAAGAGCCATAAACGTATTGTGGAGAGTTCAAAATTATCTACCACAAAACAACCTGGTTTTGCAATGGGGGCACCTGCGTTTTTGGCCTGGGCTCAGCGGTCATCTAGGGAAACCTACCAAACCCAGACATTTCTGACACCCCTGGAAGTCCAGTGAGGTGTGGCTTGCATGATCCCCAAACGTGTTCTTACCCAGAATCCCCTGCAAACCCAAAACATTTTCTGTGTGGGAAAGTTGTGAAATCACCAGGCAGGCACAAATTTCCTGCCACCAGTGTCTCCCCAGCCCTCTCAAGAAAAATGCTACTTAAATTGTGAGGGTGGGTCAAGTGCCCATGACAAGGAAATGCCGAAAACATTGTGACAATAATAATAACTATAGTAGGCATACTAATTAGTCCTGGGGTCCGCAACCATGTAGGGAAACTTATCAAACCCACACATTACTGAAAAGTAGACATAACGAGGAGTCCAGGAAGGTGTCACTTGTGTGGACCCCCCACATTTTTGTTACACAGAATGCCATGCAAATGTGAAACGTTGAATAAAAACACTAATTTTCCTTGCATTTCTGTAACCTAAACTACTGGCTTGTGCAGGGATCAACAAACTTCCTACCATCCAGCGTTCCTTCATTTATTCCAATAAAAAAGCTACCCCTCATGTGCCTGCTGTTTCCCCAAGTCTCTGGAGAAAAAATGTGCCTCACTTGTGTGGGTATGCCAAGTGCCCACGACATGAAATATTTGCCACGGGAGTGCATATTTATACATTTGAATATAGCTATTAATGAAAAATTGTGATGATTTATTGACAAAACCGTGAGTTCTCCTTTATATATATTGAGCTGTGGATTCCCTGAAAAAAACAATATGCCTCCCTCTTATAGTTAGGTGTTCTGACCCTTAGACCAAGCCACTAAGTCTGCCATACTTAAAATGGCACTCCTTTATATTGTTTCTTTACTTTAAAAAACGCCACCAAAATTCTAAGGAAATATTTTTAAAAGTGACATTATAGGTAGGTCAGGTAATAATATTTTACTGTACATTTTTTTAAACTCAGGAATTCACTGAAAAAACTAAAGGTTAAAGTGACATTCTAGCTAAGTAAAAATGTCAGTAAAAACATAACATTTTCAATTCTAAAAATCACTTCTGTGCTACCGTGCCGTTTGTTTTGTGTTTGATAGATGCCTTGGTCCCACCTTAGCCATCCCCAACTTGACATGACTTCCAGGGATATAAGAGAAGGCCCACGTCCTCCGCGGACCTGCCGGTTCCCCAGCCAACACCCATCCTCAGCGCCTGTGGGAGTCCGCAACTATTTATGTGTTCTAGCTGCAGGAGCACATTTGCTGTTCCCATGTTCTGGTGGGCAGCTATGTTGGTTTCTGTTCCTGGTCAGTGGGAGCCTTTGCACTTCACTCGAGATAGGAGCAATATTGGTTGTCAATCCTGGTCGATGAGGTCCCAGCGGCTAATATGTGGCTCGCTGCAGGAGCACATTCACTGTTCCCCACCCATGTTTTAGTGGGCAGCGATGTTGGCTTCTGTTCCTGCCTGGTGGGAGCCTTTGCACTTCACTTCACAGACAGGAGGAATATTGGTTGTCAGTACTGGGGATGAGGTCACACACAGTGGGGACACACACAGGTCCCCTTCACCAATTTATCTATAAAGCAATTGTTGGCAGGCCTCAGGGGATGACGACCCCTGTGTAAATACATGGCTCAGAGGAGAAGTGTATTTACTCCCCAGCTACCCCTTTTTTTTTTAAAGAAAAAAATACTTATTTATTAAAAGGAAGATAATGCACTTACCCACCTCATGAGCCCTGGCCCTCCTTGGAGGATTATGATGTAAAAGGGGGACTCTGCAGTTGCAAGAAAAAAAATGATTTGGACCTTGGGATGGTCCTTCTGGGATCTAATTCCCCAAAGTCTAGGGGTCAAGGTATCCCTAACAAGACCCCATATATGTTATTTGTAATTGTTTTCTGGGGCATGGGGACTCATCTTCTTTTACCTCAAGACCTATCTCATCTGTATGGTGCAAATACTATTGAGTTTTAGGTGGACTGAGACTTTTCCTTAATTATTTAATGGTGCCTTCCGACAGCTGATGCTGTGAAGCCTTCTTATCATATATCTTTCTCGCTCAACAGGACTAAGTCATTACCATTGTTTATTTTTAAAGATATCTTCCATATATTTTCTACCTACCCATTACGCTTCAGTCATTATTTTGTTAAATGGGCAGAAATATGGGGCACCCACCTCAACATCACGTTTTCCAACTGACTGGTGGCACAATGCCCTGCTCCATATTTACGCAGGTATCTGTGTGAAAGGGGAGTGCACTGGGTGTTGCTGTGGGCATTCCACCACAACGCCCATTGCTTTTTGACGCTGTCCCAGATTTACAAGGATCTGTAAATTTGAGGCAGCGCCATTGAATAGCAGGCGTTATATTGGCGAAATGAGGAGAAATACCTTCGCCTCATTTTTTGCTCATCCTATGTGTCCTGCATTTTGCAGCACACATAGAAAGAGAATATCACCTTTGCTGATTGTTTATTTGCAGGTAGGAGTCCCTTTCTGCACATAAACAATCATCCCTGCAATGCAGGCACCATTGCAATATGCAGATGTTTTAGCGATGGCGCAAGGTAAAACACAGGGGTGCGCTGTATTCTTGTAAACACAGCATAACCATGCATTTTTTTAATGATGCAGCGTGGTGCAGCTAAATTACTAGCAGTGCATGCTGTTCCATTTCCTTGAAATTATATACACATAATTTCATTAATAAAATTGCTCATCATACTGCACACTACGCAAACATGGCCAGTGACCTCCTTGTATCTGCTAAAGATTCCTCATTCGGTACAAAGCCTAAAAGGGTGAAAAATTATCCTCCATCACCTTTTATGTTGTCTAATAATCAAGTTTTAGACACTGTCCTTGATTACATAAGGGGCTTGAAACTACCCCTGGGCAAAGTACTACGCTACGCTCCCATAGTTTGCAAAGTTTGCGCTACTTCGCACTACACGAACTGCTTATAGCACATTGCAAACTCGCGTAGCGGTCATTTTTTGCTTACTCGCGGTCCTCAAAGTCAAGTTGGCGAACGCGAGCGGGCAAAATGACATCCCAGCGAGACTTTTTCCCTCGTCCGCGATCAGCAACATCAAGTTGCCGATCGTGAGCGTGGAAAATAAACCTCCAGGTGAGATTCTCAACGCGGGGAGGTCAGGTTTCTCATTGCGAGTGGTCACATATGCTTGCGACCGCTCGCGATGAGAAACTACCAGTCCGCATTGAGAAATCTGCCGCTCAAGTAGAAATCTACTCCAGCGTCAGAAAACCACCGCTTGCACTGTGCAAGATGTGGTTTGCACTGATTGCCCAGTGCGGACAAGCATCCCGCACTGTGCAATCAGTGCGAACACCATTTTGCACAGTGCACTACGCAGTTGGCGTAGCTACACGTAGCTCCAGTAGTGCAAAGTGCACTTGCGTAGCTACGCAAGGTGCTAATAAGCAAACTACGCCCAGGGTTACTTGAAACCTTTTATGTGTGCCACCAATGAAAAACCTCAACACATTGAGGACCTCTGGATTGTTACGGAAAATAAAATGGCTGAAATTGAACAACACGTTAGCTATCCCAGGATGTGGCTGTTAGGATTCTTTTTCTTGAGCAGGAAATTCTAAAACTCAAGTTCAATACAGAAGATTTCGAAAACAGGAGTTGCCGCAATAACCTTTGACTTCTGGGTCTACTGGAAGCTATTGAGTGTCCTGACTTACTAGAATTCCTAAACAGGTTTCTCCCTGATCTTCATGGACTACCTACTGCTCCTACGCTCAATATAGAACTAGCACATCATCTAGCTTGTCGTGATCCTCACTCCTCTAAACTTAGAGAAAGCATTATGCTATTTTTTGAATTAACAGACCTTCTACGCATCCTTAAAGCTGCCATGAATAATGTTGTCTTGTCTGGTCTGGCCACAATATCTTTATTTCTCAAGACATTTTTACTGTGACAAATGTCAGATGAAAGGGGTACCTTGCTTTAAGACCTCAACAGAGACAGTAGAAATTAGGACATGACATCGTCCATCCCTGAATATGTAAAATTACACATGAAGGCTCCACAATATCTTTTGATGCTCCTGATAAATTAAAGAAGTTTCTTCAAACTATTTCATCTCATGTTATAGACACTAATGTTCGAAAATCTTACAAATCTTTGGCTTGAGTTTGTTCTTTTTTCTCCCCAAATTTCTTAACTACAAGGCTTTTTTCTTAATACCTGCATTAATCCTCTCTCTGCTGCTGTTCTTGATATGGTGTTAACACGTCTCATGCTATTCTTCCATTCATTTCCTTTCAGATATCGACTATTATATCTTTTTATATCTTATTTTTCCCTAAAGTTCTTGTCTTCTTTTTACCTCTATTCCATGAGTGCTGATGTGTCATCCAATATTTCTATGTCACTTAAATTTTACCTTATGTTGTTTTTAATCTATGGTATAAGTTTGTGTCCCTTTCCGTTTTTGCATGTTGTCACCCATGTTCCTGTACCCTTCTCCTTATGACTCCAATATGTTTAAAGTATTTTCATGGAACATCTGTGAATTTGGGCACCCGGTTGAGAGACAAAAGGTACTTCCTCATCTGTCTAAGCTTAATTCCCAAATTGCCTTTTTGCAGGAAACTCACTGCAATGATGTGGAATCAGTTAAATTGAAACAACAATAGGCTGGTAAGGTTTCTTTTCTCCAGCTATTAATCACAAAGGTGGTGTTGCTATTTTCTGTCATAAAGCATTGAAAATCCAAGTTTTATCCACTGATTGGGATACTAATGGTCACTGCATATTGGTTGATGCCATTATTCATAATAAACATGTCTCCTTGTTTAATATTTATGGCCCCTTTAAACCTGTTCCTGATTTTTTGTGCAATATTCAAGTTCACCCAATATCGACTTTAACCAATAGTTCGATCCCTTTTCGGATAGTACATTTTGATGCAAAATAAACCCAGATAAATCTCATAAGACATTCGAATTGGTCACTACTTCTTGACAATTGTTTGATATTTGGAAAACATGCAATCCTGATAAAGTTTGAATATTGTCCAGAATTGATATTTTACTTACTAAATCCTTCTCCTTACTATGCAATCCCCTTAAATAGGTTCTATTTTCATGGGAGCCAGACCCCAGACCCTCGGTCTGAGATCTGCTCTTCCCCAGCAGCTCCGCTGGGCCTTGCTCTGCTGCTGGAGCACGCCTAGCAGGGTTCGAGACTGCTCTGGTGCCCGGTACTCTTTAGTCCCTGTATTTGCGCCATATTTTTAACACTATTTTATTACTGCCTCCCTTCCTCCTGTTGCCCTGTATCAAGCTAGATTTCCTTATCTTTATCTCTTTTTGAATTTTATTGCCTGCCCGAGCTGACTGCTGCTTGCATCTTCCCCTTTTTGCTGCCTGCTGTCAGTTTCTCTCCCCCGTTCCCACTGAATTCCTCTGCTCCCCTGACCATGCTCCTGCCTCCCAGATACACGTCTTACCCCCTCCCCTACTTAATGGCAGCCGCTGCGTGGTCGCTCCTAAGGCAAGCCCATCTGCACCCGTTCGTGACCCGACTGTGACCAGCGCCAGGAACACTGGCCCTCCCAGGCCCCATTGCTACGACTCATCAACCCTCCATGCACTCAACCCCAGCAGACACACAGACTGCGCAAGATCCTCGCCTAACAACACCCATGGGCAGTTCTTGTGCAGACCCTGCTGTAGATCCTGGGGAACAGCCTTTACGACGCGGCTGTTACACCGCCGTGCCGTTACAACGCGGTCTTTTCAATGCAAGTCGTTACCACGACTTGCGCTGGAGGGCGCTGCAGGACAAGGATTTTTTTAATTTACTATCCAACACCTTCCCTACTGTACGTAGACTGGTGTTGGAATAGTAAATTAAAAAATTCCTAAGTCCGCACCCTCTCCAATGCAAGTCGTGGTATCGACTTGCGTTGAAAAAAACGCGTTGTAACGGCACGCGTTGTAAAAGTACGCGTCGTAAAGCCGTACATCCGTAGATCCTTCACCATCGACAAACCTCCCACAACCACCGAAGGCCCGCCTGATGCACGCACCACCGAAACCCTGACATGCATCCTCCTCAATGTGCGCTCCCTGCACTGACATGCCGTAAAAATCTGGGACCTGACGACAACCTCTCACCTGACGTCGCCTTCTTCACAGAAACCTGGACCAGCGCCACCTCCGGCCCTGACATCGCCACTGCCATCCCAGACGGCTACAAGATCTAGAGAAAGGACCGCCTGCACCGCCCAGGAAGAGGACTTGCCATCGCACACAAGACCCCCTCTGACTCTCCACAACCAGCATGAGTGACCCCCCACTTCAACACAGAGCACATCCACTTCCAGATCCAAACCAGCCCTGGGAACACACTACGCGGCACCATCATCTACAGACCGCTAGGACCTCGCACCCAATCTGCAACTACCATTGACGAGCTCACCGCACCCCATGCCATCATCACTAAGGATTACATTCTTCTCAGGGACCTGAACTTCCACCTCAACAACTACAACAACCCCGACTCCACCACTCTCCTCACAACCTCATCAACCTAAGACTGAATCAGCTAATCAAAACACCCACCTACAGAGCAGGTCACACCCTTGACCCCATCTTCGTGGGAGGAACAAAAATCCGCTTCAGCCACACCACCCAGCCCATCTGGATGGACCACCACTATGTCCACTTCACTTTCAACTCCACCACCACAACCAAGACCGCCTGTGCTGGAGCAAGGCAAGGTCCAAGAGGAACACCTCAACACCACCCTGCGTCAAACTCCTCCAACGCCACGACCAACACCAACGCCACATCCAGGGAATTCCACCTCTGGATCTCCTGCTGCGCCAACAAGCTGGCACCCCGCCGCCATCCCGCCAAATAATACCCTCTGAAGGCCCCCTGGTTCACCACCAAACTTCAAGAAGCCAAACGCTCCTGCAGACGCCTAGAGAAAACCTGGCAAAACCAGAAAACCTCAGAAGCACAGAACACCCACATGAGCGACCTGAAGGATTACCACCAGCGAACAAGAGACATCAAACGGACCTTCATAAGAGACAAAGTCCAGACCAACACGACCAATACCAAGGAACTTTTCTACGTCATACAGCAGTTAGCAAAACCCTCCAGCGAAGCCACGGACATCACACCCTAACAGGAACTCTGCGACAAGCTCAGTTCCTACTTCCACCTGAAGATCAAGGTCCTCTATGACAAATTCAGTGAACCAGTGCCAGATAACGCCCCCTACCCACAGTCGCCAATAAGCCAACACACTCAGGAGCCCCAACGGACCCCTGCCCACAGCATGTATTCCACAGGGCCACTGCTGCAATCGCACCCAAACTACAACAGACCATCAACGCCTCCCTCAGATCCGGCATCTGCCCATACGACTGGAACCGGGCGGAGGTGAAACCCTTACACAAGAAACCAACGGCCGACCCAACGGACCTAAAAACTACAGACCCATCTCTCTCCTCCCCTTCGCGGCCAAAGTCACAAAGAGACTCGTAAACACCCAGCTGACCACCTTCATCGACGAAAACTCCATCCTAGACGCCTCCCAGTCTGGATTCCACAGCAACCACATCACCGAGATCGCCCTCATCACCGCCACTGATGACATCCGCATACTACTCAACCAGGGACACTCTGCAGCTCTCATCCTTCTCACCCTCTCCGCAGCTTTTGCCACTGTTTTACATGCCACGCTCACAGCCAGACTCCGTGACGCGGAAATACAAGGAGCAGCCCTCAACTGGATCCAATCCTTCTTCTCTGGTAGAACCTAGAGGATTCAACTGCCGCCCTTCCTCTCTGAACCCAAGGAAATCAGCTGCGGAGTACCCCAGGTATCATCCCTCAGCCCCACACGCTTCAACATCTACAAGGCCCCCCTCATCACCATCGTTAGACAGCATGTGCTCAGCATCATATCCTATGCCGATGACACCCAGCTCATCCTCTCACTCACAAAGAACCCCGAAAACACCAGACTCTTCTTCCAGGAAGGAATGAAGAACGTGGCAGCCTGGATGAAAGACAACTGCTTGAAGCTCAACTCAGAGAAGACCGAGGTCCTCATCCTCGAGACCCTGCACATCCGCCTGGGACAACACCTGATGGCCCTCTGCCCTCGGGAACCCACTCACCCCTTCAGACCACGCTCGGAACCTCAACATCATCCTTGACTCCTCCCTCTCCATGAACCGCCAGATAAATGCCTTTGCATCCACCAGTTTCAACTGCCTGCGCATCCTCTGTAAGACCTTCAAATGGATCCCCCAACTGTAGAAGGATCGCCACCCACGCACTCATAACCAGCAGACTGGATTACGGCAGTGCCCTCTACATCGGAATCAACAAGTCCCTTCTACGCCAACTCCAAACCATCCAGAACACCGCAGCCAGACTTATCCTTGGGACACTGCGTCACCAACACATGACACAACACCTACGTGACCTCCACTGGCTCCCAGTTGAGAAGAGGGTCACTTGAAACTCCTCACCCACGCCAACAAATTCCTCAACAACATCGGACCCAAATACCTCAACAAAAGAGTATCCTTCCACGTACCCAATAGGAACCTCTGCTCCCCCGACCTCGCCCTGGCAGAAGTAACCTGCATGCGCAGAAACAGAACAGGTGGGAGAGCTTCCTCCTACATCGCAGCCAAGACCTGGAATGAGCTCCCTGTGAACATCAGATGGTCCAAGAACCTGCACACGTTCAGGAAGGACCTCAATAGCTGGCTCTTTGAATGATCCAGAGCTGCTCTCCCCCCAGCGCCTTGAGACCCTCACAGGTGAGGAGCGCGCTATACAAACCCCTGATTGATTGATTGATTGATTGATCTCAGACCATGCATCAGTAATAGCCTCCTTGGATTTATCTCATCCTGGCTCCAAAACTGGCTGATGGAGATTTAATAATTATCTATTAGCTGAAAAAAAGTTTGCCCACATTAATTGGGAATGTATGTTTACCAATTGTCACTGGTTTGGCTGTGGTCCAAAATGCATCTCTCTTATAAAATTACTGTATTCCGACAGCATGCTAGTGTGTTTGTTAATAGTTGTTTTTCTCCTTATTTTATTTTATATAGAGGTACTAGACAAGGTTGCCCGCTCTTCCCCTTTATTATTTATTCTTTGCCAGTAAGCATTTCTTGAACGAATATGTTGCAATATACTCATCTCAGAATGCAAATTCTTATGGAACAATAAACATCCTGTTATTGCCCTCTCTAAACTTAAGCACCTAAGAAATGAAGGCGGTGTATGCTTTTGTGATTTTAAGCTTTACCATTCCACCTTTCTAATTCAGCAAATGGATGCACTGAATAATGACTTTCAGGAGTCACCCGCCCCACGCTGGATCACGTTTGAAGAAATATTACTGAATTGTTTAAAATTCAAAGATATCATTCATATATCAAATTGCTCTTTTATATTTAGAAATTCTATTTTAAAATATTCACATCATGTATTATATGCTTTGTTTTCTACTAATCTTGATTTTCATCAGTGTTCTTTATTCTCGTCTAACTGGTATAATATTTTTCTTAAATTTTGTCATAAATCTCTTTACCCCAAGCACTGGATGGTAAAGAGTGTTATGTTTGCTCACCAATTTGTAATAGACAATTCTATTGTACCTTTCCCTCAATTAGAAACACAATATCACTTACCTAACTCCTTTTAAAGGAATATGAAATAATTTCCTCCGGTCTCCAGTCCTTTATTCTCATTCACCAGCTTCTTTCTCCCCAGTCACACCCATACCTTTGACACTTCTGGATATGGTCCACCATGGTTCTATTCACAAAGATGCTCATATATATGTATATATATATATACATTTATAGATATATATATATATATATTCAATGAAAAAACCATCGGTTATAGAACATATATAGTTAGGAATTTGCATTTACAAAACCTTATTTTACTCGCATAAAACCATTGAAATTCCATATATAGTTAGATGCGCTAACTATATATCGCGCACCCGGAATCCACTGCTGATGATGTCACATATTACATCATTCATGACATGGTCAGTGACATCACTGATGACATCACTGATGACATCTCAAATGACATCACTGATGACAACATCCAGTGACTGTATGTTTCTGTAAAGTTAAAATATGTCTTACATATTGAAGAATGAGTGGATGTATAAATGTCTGAATGAAGGATTTAGTAGGTGCATGACTGATTGTATGAGGGAGTGATTAAATGTGTCTCACTGAGTGCATGGGTTAGTGATTAAACTGTATTAATTTGTGCATCATTATATCTGTTGTTCTGTAAACTGCTGCATGTGTTGATCAGTAGCTATATGAGTAACTATATGGGTTATTGATTGGTTGCCCAAGTATTTGTATGGGAGACTGAGTATGTGTGTGAGTGGCTGGGAGGTGTGTGACTCTGTGCATAGATGTGTGAACAGCTGATTCACTAGATGTATGGGTTCAAAATTGCATGTGGAAACAGCTGTATGGGTGGTTGACTGTGTGCATGAGTGTATTGGTGAGTGAATGGATATCTCAGTGCTACATGTCAAAGTAAGTACATATGTAAAACACAGTACATGTGAGAGTTGACATATATAAATAACTGTATAAGAGCTAGTGAATGTGTCAGTGGTTGCATGGATCATTGACAACTTGTATCAGTGATTGTATAAGAGAGAAAATATGTGTTAGTATATGTTTGAATAAGTAAAGTTTGTATAACTGTATAGTTGAGGAAATGGAGGTGTGATTGATTGTTTGCATGACTGACTAGTTGTGTGAGTAACTCCATGAATGAGTGACAGTCTGTGAGTGTCTGTTTACACTGATTGTATCTAAGGTTATATTAGAGTCTGAAGAGGTTCATCGTATTATCACATGAATGATATCATCAGTGATGTCATTTGATATGTCATCAGTGATGTCATCAGTGATGTCATTTGAGATGTCATCAGTGATGTCATCAGTGATGTCACTGACCATGTCATGAATGATGTAATATGTGACATCATCAGCAGTGGATTGCGGGTGCGCGATATATAGTTAGCGCATCTAACTATATATGGAATTTCAATGGTTTTATGCGAGTAAAATAAGGTTTTGTAAATGCAAATTCCTAACTATATATGTTCTATAACCAATGGTTTTTTCATTGAATTTTCAAGGTTTTGTAAATGCAAATTCCTAACTATATATGGCCTATAACCTATGGTTTTTTCAGTGAATTTCATTGGTTTTTTAATAGCAAATATCAAAAGCTGTAAAATGTCAAGTACGTGATAGGTAAAAACGTTTTCGTGTTTATGCACGCTGATGTGCTTTGAACGCTGCCCCCCTCCCCTCTTTTCTCTTAGTAGTACTCTCTCTTTGCAGATAGTGAAGAGTAGTTAACGCAGGCCTTTACCCCCGTTGTAATCCGTCGTGCCTGCTTGTCTCTCCATTTGATTGATTGTTATCCAAGCATTTACTGTTTTACAATTGATTCTCTTTGGTTCATTCTCTATTTACAAACAAGCACAAAGTCGCAATACTCTGTTTAGTCTTTGCAGATAGTGAAAAATCGTGTAAAAAAATAAAAGTAATCGAGCAAAATCAGTAGGCCACTAATTGGATCTCTTTTGACCTCGCTAAAATAGAAATATTAGGAACAACCCTTCATGAGAAATACGAAAATAGTGAGATGAACTGAGCTCCACACCATGAGGGCTGCAAGACAGCTCGGCTCCGTCACCCACCCCGCCCAAAATAACGACAAACCCTATGCAAATATTAAAAATATAGACAACACACCAGCAAAGAAACAGGGTAAAACATTTTATTAAATAACTATTTACATAACTATTTTATACTTTTTATTGCCCGATCCGGCTAGCTCAATCGATCGAGCATGAAACTCATGCACTCTGATAGCAAGCGTTGCTACTGATGCTATGCAGACCAAAACTGGTTTTCAGTTTGTACATTTTTCTAGATTTTTCCATCCAAGGTTGGTTGACTTTGTAGAACGATGGCTTCAGATTTTCAACATACGGTGTGGTGGCGCGGACTGGGAGGGGGCGCTTCGCTCTTGCCCCCTCCCCAAGTAAGATTTTCATACGTGAAAGTACATTAATGGTTTTGGTCCCTGAGTTGCTTCAATGTCACTGCCATTCTCAAATGGCATAAGTTCTGGATGTTGGGTGCCATAGTTCAGAGTTCTGAGCAGCGCTTGTAACACTGTCTGAAGCTTATTTCCACCTACTGCAGCTTCACTATTCTCAAAGTAAGTGAGTGTCGTTTGTGGACCTGACTGCATTTGAAAACAATGTGATATGTTACCTTCCTAAACCGCTTGACGGAGGCCCCCGAGGGGCGGTGTGATGGCCATGGACTCGGAGAAGACGCTTGGCTCCGACCCCCTCCCCAAGTCTTATAGCACCGGTGTAGCCTGAGATCGCCCCCGACATAGGCGGCCGGCTCCCGGGGTCCGGCGGAACTTTTTGCCTTTTGATGACTCTTCTATTCTGGACCTTGTCCCACAATCCGTTTGACCTGAAGACACGCTGTAGTGGGGCGCCCCTTTACCGTTTTAGTTGCCATTCCGCCCGCTTTTGCTACACTGTGCCTCTTCCGCCATTCAGCTGTTTACCGCCCGCTCTTGCAACTACAGCGTCTCGCTCACCATGTAGTTGAGTTGCTCCCGCTCTTACGATGCAACGATAAGCGACTGCCACAGGACTCTCAAAATGGCGGCCGGCTCTTCAGATTTGGGCGTGGTCCACTAAAATGGCCCTGGGACACCTTGGAACTCGGACGCTTCCCTGATAGGGCTTGGGTCCCATTCTCGAAAGCGTCCCCTCAGCCGTGAAGATTCTACAAAAGTCTTGGGGGCCCCCGACTCCCGCAGGCTTCTGGTGGGGAGCGGCTGCCATGTTTGCTCGTGGAATGGCCACGACGGACCTACGAGATGGTAGTGCTCTCATGCTGACGCCAGCTTTAGTCTGAAACATCCAGAAACACTGTAGACTACCAATTCGATCAGTTCCGGTAGCGCCCCAACATGACCCGGTAGAGAAGAACTTGCCCTCCCCTCTTTGACTGATGGTTCTTGTTGCCTGTCCCCTCTGTTGTCATTTTACAGAACTTTTTGGACTGCTGAAAGGGGTTGTGTTCCGAACGCTGGTTGGTGGAGACATTTTGACTATATTCTTGACCTACGTTGTCGCGTAATGCGTTATATGACACGCCGCGTTAGCGCACCCGGAAGTGATCCGGGGCGCGGCGCGCAGCGCGTAACGTAAGCATAACAGGTCATGTGACTTGTTAATAAAACTTTTTATTGGTTCATTTTACTTTTGTTATTTAAATAATGAAAAGCTTGGTCATATGACCTAAAAAATACGCTTTTTATTGATTTCGAACTTTAAAAAAAAAAAAATATATGTTATAATATTCCAGGCTAATGTACTTTCCCCAAAAATTTACAACTGTCCTGCAAGTAAAATATATTCCTTTTTCGAGAAAAAGGGCGTTTCTTCGTTCCATGACGGAGCCGTTGAGTAAAAGAGACTCGGCCTGCTGTCTTAGTCGCCGATACGCCTGATTATCAGATTCTTATCGATCACTTTATGTTGCAGGAGTGGAAAACACAACTGCCCTTGACCATTTATCTTTACTGCGTTCCTACATATTATACCTTTTATCCGTCATGTAATTGGACTGCTTTATTTCACTTGCCTTTTACTGATTCGAAAACAGTGACTAAAAGTAAAAACTTTACCAATGTAAATACTACTACCATGTTTTGTTTTAAAAACCTTTATTGTGAAAATGTCAGTATACAAATACGGGCCTATAACCACGTGGGCCGGCCACGGAGCAAACTGAAATCGTATATGATGAGGAGACATTTACATTATAGAGGAACGTTACGAACGAGCCATTAGGTTGCAAGAACTAAGGTGTATAACAGTTGCGGAATCGGTGGACGTACATTTTGTAATTAAAATACGACAGGGCCACTTACAAAAAAGTTATCTAGATATACATTTGCGTGCAAGTACCATGGGTGACGTTAATTCGAACTTTCAATAGTACAGTAATCAATAACACATCAGAACTTAATATCAATAGGGATGTCGAAATATTCAATCAATTCTCGTCCCCGCCCGCCATGAGCATCAAAACTGCATTCATATCTCGTGATATCAAGGTTGTTCAACCAGTACACAACAATGAGTTACCAGTCCCATTTATACCGGCGCCATTTTGGGCGAGGCCGGGCAGGTCCAAGATATAGTCAAAATGTCTCCACCAACCATCGGCCAGACGAGAACCCCTTTCGGCCCTTTATGCTACAAGATGGTGTCTTCCATTCAGAAAATATTGTTGGCAGCATTTTGAAAGGAAACATAAACAGCCGTTCTCCTAGTGAGTCTCACATTGTTACATTTAGGAAGAATGTTGAAGAGTAGTATGTGGAAAATCTGAAGCCATTTTTCTACAAACTCTCAATCAGCCTTGGATGGAAAAAAAAATCCTGAAGAATGTACAAACTGAAAACCAATTTTTGTCTGTATAGCATCAACAGCAACGCTTGAGTCAGCTTTGTGTCAAGCCGCCATTTTGATTCAATCAATAACGTCCCCCTGCACACATTCAGGGACCTGGTCATGTCTTCAGATGAAACGGATTGTGGGACAAGAAGCAAAAAGGAAAAGGAAAAAAGTTCCGTCGGACCTCGGGAGCCGGCCGCCTATGTCATGTGCGACCTTTGGCCACACCAGGGCAATAGTGAAGCTGCAGCAGGTGCAAATAAGCTTCAGACAGTCTTACAAGCACTGCTCATAACTCTCAACTATGGCACTGAACATCCAGGACTTGCCATTCGGATCTTGGCGCCTTGTGCTGGTTCCGACCTATTCACACATCGGTCCACTATTGACATCACCTCATAAGCCAACGGGGCACCCCACGCCGACTTTCGGCGCAGCATTGTAGGATGGCCACACCAGTGCGGCAACTTGCTGGACACCACCTCGGTGCCATCCGGATCTCGGCGCGTTCGAGTCACTGTACCGCAAGAGTGTCCGGAACTCAGCTGGACACGCCGTCTTTCGGCGCAGCATTGTAGGATGGCCACACCAGTGCGGCAACTTGCTGGACACCACCTCGGTGCCATCCGGATCTCGGCGCGTTCGAGTCACTGTACCGCAAGAGTGACCTCAACTCAGCTGGACACGCCGTCTTTCGGCGCAGCATTGTAGGATGGCCACACCAGTGCGGCAATTTGCTGGACACCACCTCGGTGCCATCCGGATCTCTGCGCGTTCGAGTCACTGTACCGCAAGAGTGACCGCAACTCAGCTGGACACGCCGTCTTTTGGCGCAGCATTGTAGGATGGCCACACCAGTGCGGCAATTTGCTGGACACCACCTCGGTGCCATCCGGATCTCGGCGCGTTGTGCTGCCTTTGGCCTACTGTAGCCGCAAGTGCGGACGCAACTCAGTTGGACGGCGAGTGAAACGCTAAGGGGCGCCGCACTGCAGCCGAGGAGCCTCCATCTTGGGGGAGACGCACAGCCCCCACTGACTGACGCGACCTCACAGGCCAACGGGGCGCCCCACGCCGACTTTCGGCGCAGCATTGTAGGATAGCCACACCAGTGCAGCAACTTGCTGGACACTAACTCGGTGCCATCCGGATCTCGGCGCGTTGTGCTGCCTTCGGCCTATTCGCACATCGGTCCGCTACTGACGCCGCCTCACGTGCCAACGGATTTTCTACGCTTTTTGTAGCCCTATGCCGCATAACAGGTCATGTGACTTGTTTATAAAACTTTTCATTGGTTCATTTTACTTTTGGTTTCCTAAAGATGGAAGGCTTGGTCATATGACCTAAAAATAACACTTTTCATTGGTTTAGAACATTTTTTTTCCCAAACGATGAAAGCCCCACCTTGTTTCTGGATGATTCAGACTGAAGCTGGCGTCAGCATGAGAGCACCACCATCTCGTGGCTCCGTCGTGGTCATTCCGCGAGCAATCATGGCAGCCGCTCCCCACCGGAAGCCTGCAGGAGTCGAGGGCCCCCAAGACTTTTGTAGAATCTTCACGGCTGAGGGGACGCTTTCGAGAATGGAGCCCAAGCCCTAGCAGGCAAGCGTCCGAGTTCCAAGGTGTCCCAGGGCCATTTTAGTGGACCAGGCCCAAAACCGAAGAGCCGTCCGCCATTTTAAGAGTCATGTGGCAGCCGCCTATCGCTGCACTGCAAGAGTGGGAGCAACTCAACAACATGGTGAGCGAGACGCTGTAGCCGCAAGAGCGGGCGCAACTCAGCTGGATGGCCGCCACCTGGGGAGGCCCGTTCACGCCGCCTCCCCCACGCCCCCCCCCCCGGGCCGCCCCACGCCAATTTTCGGAGCAGCATTGTAGGATACCAAAACCAGTGCAGCAGTTTACTGGACATCACCTGGGTGCCATCAACATCTCAGCGCGTTCTGCTGCCTTGGAACCATTCGCACAACAGACCGCTACTGACGAGGCCTCCTCCGCCCCACCCGGGACGCCCCACGCTGTTTTTCTTTGCTGCATTGTAGGATCCCAAAAACCAGTGCGGCACCCAGGTGACATCACCTGGGTGCCGTCCAGAACTCAGCACGTTGTGCTGCCTTGGGACTATTCGCACAAAAGACAGCTTCTGACCATTGTTGCTTTTTTTGTCAAAAATGTTTAAATGTTTGTTACAGTTTTTGTTCCGTTCGTTATATTTAAAAGTTAATAAAGTTTTATAATCCCACTTTGTTGGAGTGCTATATATTTTTAAAAAATCGGGTGAATGGGGCCTAGAATCGGGTTATTGTCATGTGTGGGCTTTGCAAGTGTACTGCTACAGGATCGGACATTTCAAACTCAAATGCACGTTCTTTTTCTTACCTTTCCGAAGCATGGAGCGCAATAGCAGGCAGAGAAAGGGTGATGCAAGTGTTGAACACTGCCTGGCCTGGAAGTTGCTGGCAGGTCCCCCCCCCCGCCAACTCCTGAAAGAGGACACACACACACCGCCGCCCCGAGTACTTCACAGATCATTAAAAGACCATGCGCTTGTTCATGAGGCTTAAATGGTTTATCACCCCTTCTAGAACCCCTGCATCGACCCTCTGACGTTTCCTGGAAAAATTACCACGTAACACAATACCAAGCCCTGTCAGCTGAAACCCCCGAGGAATCGTGGGGCATATTATCAAGGGGGTTTATCTCCGCTTTTTTGGCTTTAAAAGCCAAGAAAGCGGAGATAAAATTATCTCCCTATTACCAAGCTGTCGCTAACACCAGTTAGTGACAGCTAAAAGGAGATAGCGACCATCTTGGGCCCCGCTTTGCATGTCAGTGATATTTATCACTAATGACATGCAAAGTGGGCGTGCCAAGATGTTACCGACTGGAAACAGTCCCTAACATCGCTATCTCCAAAAGCTAACACCTGACCTGAGCAGTTCTTAGCCATGTTATCCAATGGGAGGTGGATAACATGGCTAAGAGCATTTGCTCGATAATGCATGAATATCGCTGACTTTTCAGCGATATTCATGCATTGCGGCCGTTTTTTATCGCATTTGCGATAAACCTTGCTAATAGCAAGGTTTATCTGCGATAAAAATCGCCGATGTGCGGCGATAATTTTTGTCTCTAAACAAGTTAGAGACAAAAATTATCGCTAGTTGTTGGTAATATGCCCCCGGGTTTTTGCTTGCAGAAATCGGGAGGCGGGAGACTAGCACTGAAATCAGTAGTCTCACGCCTGAATCGGGAGGGTTGGTATGTCTGGATTCTCTACAGCTGGGGCCATAAACTACATCCGCAGGGCTAGGTGATCGCCTGGGTCCGGCCTGGACAATCGGACACAGAGGAAGAGGAGTGTCAGAGGGTGCGGTAGTGAATAGGGTGAAAGGGAGGTGTCGGGCGGGCACAGGGTGTGATTCTCAGGGAAGAGCAGCGCAGATGGGGAGAAGTATATGGCCCATGCATGAGAGAGAGAGCGGGGGTGACCAGTGCGTGGGGGAGATGCTTGCGAGGGTGGGGAGCCGTGCTGAGAATCGACAGCGTGCAGAGAGTGGGTCTGGTCAAGGCATCTAAAATGGCTGCCGTGCACGACAAAATTGTGGCATTGGACAAAAAGGCAAGATGGCGCAGACAATGTTTATCAATAAGGATTCATTTATAACAAAATATTTACTTGCAGTGACAAAATGGTGGTCAACACTTCCTGATTTCCATCGAATCGAACGTTAACAGACGTCACGCAGCAAAAAAAAAAAAAAAAAAGCTCACGCACAGCCACTGGAAGACATGTATCAACATATATGAGCCTCCTCAGCCACCCTCAGAAAACATAAGGTCAGGATACGTCTCCCGCACCCCCTTATACCTAGTAATTTAATTAAAACGAAACACAAAATGGCGAATTCCCGTTTCGCTACCAGTTTGCGGCCCAGTTCGCGGCCCGGGAAGCGCTTTTACCGTGAAAAATATATATTTTTTTATTTTCCCCACGGGACCCTTTAATAACCCCAACATCATTCCTAGGGGGTCAAGAGAGGTATACCTTGCCCCCTTTCATTAAATTCCCCCTTCGTTTTTCACCTCTTCTTCTCTCTCGATCCTACCGAGAGATAAGATGGCGGCCGCTCCGGACTGTTTAGAATGTTGACAGACACCGGAGAGCCAATCAGCTTTCTGCGCGCAAAGTTCCGTTTCGCGAAAAGTAAGCGGACCGGAGCGCAGCCCGGAGCGCTGTTACAGATATATATCTTGTTTTGAACGTTAATTTCTCAAAATCCACTGGAGCACATATATTGAGACCTAGCAAAGGCACATCGGGCTAACAGTCCCTACAATTTTGCCAAGTTTCGTGCAAATCCATTCAGCCGTTCGAGCTAAAAGTGAGGCCAAAGGCCCTATGGAAATTAACATGGGAAAAACGCGTTTTGGGACCCCCCTTTTTTCTCGGCCCCCCCTTGACGAAACCCCCCCAAATGTTCGGGGGCTGCTCAGAAACAAAATGTGCCATTTTCCTGAAAATTTCAGCCGATTCCGTCCACAAACGCCAAAGTTATTAGACATAGAATTTTCAAAAGTTCCATAGACAAATAATCCTAACTATATATACCTACTGGCGATAGCCAGTAGGTAATATATCTATATATATATATCTATATAGATATATCTATATATATCTATATATATATATATATATATATATATATCCAACACACCTCCAAACTTTCCATTAAGTAAGGAACACTGACACCATGCTGCAGGTTCAAAACGATGCTTTAATTTCATGTAGGAAGCTTGCACAGGTTCAAAAAAGCCCAACGCGTTTCTCCTCCACAAGAGGCTTGATCACGGGTAAAGTCTCTGCTTCCACCTTGCCTCGTGATTTAACACTGCGGTTTGGTTTCCTCCCAGAGTGCAATTGCAAACAGGTGTGTCCTTCTTTTTTTCCCCATGAAAAGCGACAGCATGTTGAAACTTTATTGTTTTCTTTCACGCAAGTGCTGCCAAATGCCTTTAAATGGGAACTGTAAGTAACTGCAAAGTTCATTTAAAACCTGTATTTAAACAATGATTGCCTTCTACAAGCACAATCATTCCATCAGCCAGCAAGTAAAATAACTGCATCTTGCATCCCTTACCAGCATACTTTTCGATTTTCTCATGGAAATATTTCCGTTTTATATCTTCCAGAATGCTTGGTGAGAAGGGCTCATGGAAAAGTTCAATGCCACAAAGTTTCACCGGTGAATGAGCCTTCCTCTGCAGGGCGGGTCAGTGCAACGGTACCGGTGCTCCCACGTGTAAAATCCAACACACCTCCAAACTTTCCACGGCGTCCTGTAAAATGTGGGTGTCGCCAACGAATTCTCTGTCACTTTCTTCCTGCATTGCATTATTGGACCCTTCCTGCTCCAAACTAAGGATATTCACAATGGTGTCAGTATCACTGATAGTAATATTGTTCGACTGTCCTGTGTGAATAGTTTCTATTCCTCTGAAGCCCCCTAGTTTTTTAAGTTTGAGACACTTTCTAAGTTTCAACTTCCGGGTAAATTTAAAAAGATCAATTCTTGACTCAGCATAGTTGAATGGCATAGAAGGGCAGAATGAAAATCCTAAACATAAAGTCATTCTTTCCGAATCGTTAATCACCTTATTGGACAGGTTGATTACTGTCCTGTTGGCTGTTTTAATGTCCATTAGCGGCCTCTTCTGGAGCGTTCTCTGCTGGTACCTCTTCCGCCCGTTGTCTCGCCTTTTGCTCCATCTCTGTTGCAGTCTTTTTCCTCTGTTACGTTTCCCCTGCCTCTGCCGCGACCTCGGCCTCTCTGTCCTCTTGTCATCGGTGCTGGAGTGTCTTTCATCGTCCGTCTGCTCCGGCGCAGGTGACGATACTCCTCTAAAAAATTAATCGGTCATGTGATGTTGTCCATGTTAGAGGCCCCTTCTGTTGATACATCGGATTCACTCTCTCTTGTGACTGAGGGAGTGGGCTGACGAGTTGTCTGGTCATCTACATGCTCCATGGACTCTGTCACCTTGGTGGCATACAAGTGGTCGTATTTACGACTGGAGGTCAGGATCCTCCAGCTCTCATAATCATTGTAGTCCCAGTCAAGTTTCCTTTCCTTCCGCGCTTTAATGTCTTCTTCATGTTTCTTAAGACGTTCTTTCATAGTGCTGATAAGTTTGTCCGTTGTTTCCCCATCAGAGACAAGAAAGGCATCCCTGTCAATCCAGGCATACTTGACTAAGATCTCAAGCATCCTTCTTGAACTCAGAGCAGAGGAGTCTTAGAGACTTTCTTGTACATAGTGATGTTACAACTCGGTAGGATCTGAACATGGCCTCAAGGGATTCTTCCCTTGCGGCCATTGTAAAGCCATTGTAAGCCTGCAAGAATATCTTCTTTACGGACAGGGTTGACTACTCACATTAGGACTGGCACTCACATCAAAAGTCGACTTCTGCAAAGCGGGGCTGGCACCGTAACGGAGCAGTGCATCTACCCACTGGGGTTCATTATGTGTTTTTATTTTTGGACAAATCGAAGTGTACCCACTGGGGAATATTGTGGTGGACTACAACGACCATGAGGCTGTGTTGACAGCCACGCCCACTGGGGCAGGTAGTTGAACTTTAAATTGAGCACCAACAACATGACTTTGTTTTGCCCGGACTGCCACTGACGAAGGGAAATGAATTCCTAAAACACGTTTGGCGCTGTGATTAATTGATGTCTGTTGCATGTGAGGCTGCCAGCTTGCACGTTGCCGACAATAAATGAAAACATTTGAGAAACTTTCTGAGGTTTCTCTTGCTGTGTGCTTCCTGTATGCTGGATATATATATATATATACGATGACTCCGGACCTGTCGAACGTTCCCCTGAATGGTCAATATGGATGAAATTTTAACATTTAATCTTTTGACTCCAAATGACTGTTGGATTGAATTATGACTTTTTCAACTAAAATAAGTGTGTTTAAAGTCATTTCTGTGCCTGAAATTGGTCAGAATTGAAGCTTTTGAGTAAGCAAAACTCTGTAAAAATGGCAGTTTTGGTCACTCTGAGGGGGTAAAAAGTGGTTATTCATCATGAGGCACCATCCAATTGACATTTTGAATCATTTTTGGTACAGTCCAAAAAATCAATTTTTTGATGAAAAACAATGACTCCGGACGTGTCGAACGTTCCCAAAATGGTCAATATGGATGAAATTTTAACTTTTAATCTTTTGTCTCTAAATGACTGTTGGATGTGAATTATGTCTTTTTCAACTAAAATAAGAGTGTTGGGTTGGTATTACCCCAGAATGTATTTCTAAATGTGACCCATCTGCCTCTTCTTTATGCTGGTCATGCTCCACATTCAATGGTTGTTTAACACATTTATAATGAAATTGTTATCAAATTTTGGGACTCTATTTGGTCTATATGTTTTCAGATTATCAACTGGAATAAACCATTTACTTTCCAGAATATTTTCTTAGGTTTCTTAGCACCTAGTGTTTAACTTCTCTCATCAACCTTTGTTATTATATTTTTTTATTTCACTTGCTTTTAAAGTTATACTTTCCTCTGGAAAGATGTTTATAGTGGAATTTCATTTGTGATGAACATTGAGTTCACACTGTTTCTTCATTAACGTTACATCAGAAGATTAAATCTGATCTATACTGGTTACCTTTCACTACCTTTTTTTCCTTACACTCTTCAGTACCTTTATCATATCTTTCTCTCTTCCTCACCTCTTTTCTATTTTCCACTCCCTTTTACTTCTCTTCTTTTTTTCTTTTCCTTCCCTTCCCTCCTCTCTTTCTTTTTTACATAAAATAATAAAATAATCTTTTTAGTACAGTATTTTGTCTTAAGAGATTGCGATACTTGTTGATATATGCATTTCTTCACAAATGTTATTTCTTTTTGGTATTGCTCTTTGAATCTTCAATAACAATCCTTTAAAAATAAATTACTTCTAAAACAAACACATTTTTTATTAAACATTGTGACATTTTAAATGCTAACTGGTGCAAGAGGCAGACTTCTCCAGAGGAGGCACAGTGCTCTATGAGCCCTTGCCAAGAGCAGTCAGGTGGACCGCAGCAAAAAACATGGACCTACCCTCTTTCCCCTTCAGTATACAAACATAGTAGTGGGGAAAGCCACTTGGCCCCCTCCTTTGACATATCTGGAATATTCTTGCTCCTCTGAAGCAGGTGGGAACGGGCCACCAATTCATAAAGGGCCCACGTACTGCACTGATCTCTTCTACAGCATCAGTACCTGCGGATAGAGAAAGCCTTGGTCAGCCATTGACTCCGCTTGCATCTTTGGCCGTTTCTCAGTGAGGCTGCAGGGGATAGGCTACAGAATCGACAGTTGTTCTACAAACTGTGGCTCTTTTGATTGGTGAGCCTAATTCAAATATAGCCTCGATAAAAAAGTATGGTGGGAAGTCCCACGCACCAAGTGTGTGCACAAAGTGATTAGCATTACAGGAGTGTAATGAATGGAAATGGTGAATAGATTTTCTTAGTGCTGGAAGAAATGGTGGCACGGGTGTTCTAAAGTTGAACATCAAAATATTACTGACTATTTTTATTAATAGATTATTTATTTAAAAAAAATATATAGTCGAATTCATCATGATTTTGTTATTTTGGGGTTGGTATTTATTTTTCCCTTATAAACACCCATTGTTTTCAAATGTGTTATTTTAGCATATGATAAACATTAACTCCTTAACTCCGGCCGTTATTTCGCCGCAGTGCGGCGGTTCTGCGGAGCGGGCGGGGCCGTGTCGGGCGTTGGACGTTCGCAGTACTAGCGAGGTAGTTTTCGCGACAGCCAACGGCCTACGGCAACATGGAAGGGGTTAAAACTACTGTGACACATAATTATACAAATAACCAACGATTATAATAGCCATTTATATAACACATACGTGTTTGCAATAGCAGAGAGCTTGTGTTTTTTACCACCCTGACCTTAAGCTAAGAAACAACATTTAAGCATCTGTTTGTATAATACGTTTTCTGCAGACAAGGGGCCATGCACACGGTTTTGCACACAATATTATTCAAATATTATGGTTATCTTTTCCAGCTAAAATAAACCCTTTGTTTTTCCTAAATTAAACCCCGAAGGAAGTTCCTTTTTCTTGAACAACAAACAACTGAAACGTTTCTTGCTTCTGCAAGAGCAAAATGCATGCATGTGCATGCACTTACATTTTCACGTCATAATAAATTAGTTCTTCCTATTGTTTTAGCTTAATGACAGTGTAGCATGTTGTGCGTGTCCTTAAAATAGCACAGTGAGCTAGAGCACTACACCAAGTGACCTGCACTGTGTGTCGGGTAGATGTGTTAAGCATTATACCCCGATTCTGACACATTGCTCAGCTGCACCCCACATGTCATTGTTTGCAATAAAAAATAAGGTACCTTTTCTCAGTGGGGTCTGCATGGGTCCTGTATCAGGTCTGCGCTCCATCCCGGTCGGCCTGAACTCTTGACTTTGTCCCGGTTTACCGCGACCAATTAACTCCTTAGTTGATTGCTGCTTATAAGTGCAATTTTTGCACTTAATCTTTAAAAATTGATATCTTGACTTCTACTTTTGCATTTTTGTAATTTTGGTCTAGTTTTATTTATAAAGTCATAATCTATTTTTCTAAACTGGTGTGAAGCCTTTTTGTGGTGTTTTTACTGTGTTACTGTTTGAAGTGTTGTACAAATACCTTGCACATCGCCTCTTAAGTTAAGGCTGCCTGCTCTGTGCCAAGCTACCAGAGGGTGAGCACAGGTTAATTTATGTTGTCATCTCACTTATGTTGATGAGGATTGTGGTTCCTTCTTGGACAGGGTGCATACCTCTTCCACCCAGAAATGCATTTCTAACAGCAGTGTTCAGCGGTGCAGTGATTTCCTCTTCTTGGGCACTCACGGATATGGATCCTGTATGGTGATGTTGGGCTGCTCATAAGGGACACAGCAGCATCTGGAGGCACAGTCTCTCTTGGTTGAGCAGTGCTGCAGGTCTGTTCCAGTGATAAGATCTTCTCCTGCTCAGCAGACATAAAAGGTAAGTTGCTCTTCCCCTTTGCAGGGGAAGGGGAGCGGTGGTGCAATCCTCCGGCTCCTGACCGGAACTCCAAAGAGAGTACACTGATCTTGGTGGCATCTTAGTGAACCTTGAGGCCTTTTTCGGGTGCTCAGAGCAAGATGGCTCTCTCCTGGCATACAAGGGTGGCAGAACAAATTCTGCAAATGGGCAATGGCCAGCATTGCACAGCCTCACACCTTGCTCCGGGAATCCTCATGCAGGGCTTCCCACTAGCACCTCATACACTGTACTCTTCCTCACAGGACACAATGGTCTTGGCAAGCAGGCAGGCAATCATGCTCCAAGGCAGGTGATCCTGGTATCCTGTGTGATGTCCCCTCACCCAGCAGGGAGACTAACAGGCCTTGTCCCCCTGTCCTGGTCATAGGCTGATGTCTTGCATAGCTTACCCTTCTCACACAGACCGTCTGGCTGCATGGCGGATGACAAATGTTTAGGGACTTAACCTCCCCTTCATATCGTCCTTTTCCAGCCTCTAAATGTGATTTAGGGTCAGAGTTCTTGAAATTTTATGTTTGTGTTATGCTTCTTTTGAAGTGAACGCATCTCTCTTTCTTCTTTCCTCATGAAAGATGTCTGCCACAACAGGCATGACTCCATAGCTGATTGACCCACAACATAACTCATGGAAGTGGACAGTGTTCACACCTGAATGTCAGCCACAGTCATATGTGCATCAAAAGGTTAATCCCAGGCTCCAAGCCCTACTCATTATGACTTCCTTATCTTTCTCCTCTCCCTTCCTGTGATGTGTCCGGGCCCCTTCCTGTTAATCTGTGCTGGAATCAAAGGGCAACCTCTTGAAGAGCAAAATAAGTATTTCCCTTCCCTCATGTGTGTATGTGTTGGACTTGTTCCTTTGTGCAGGGCCATCCTTTTCTTTTGCATTTTTCCTAGGCTTTTTTCTGACATGGTGTTGGTGGTTTTAGGACTCTGGCCACTTTAGCACTGCTGTCCAGTGTAAAGTGCGAGCACTCTGTGTTAAATATGGTAAGATTGGTCTACACCTGCTTGGCCTATTTAATTTACCTGTCAGTCCATTGTAGAGTGGTATCCCATATACCCAGGTCTGGTAAATTAAATGCTACTGGTGGGCTTGCAGCACTGATTGCACCACCCACCAAAGGAGCCTTTCAAACCTATCTCAGGCCTCTGCCATTGCAGGGCCTGTGTGCGCAGCGTCACTCCCGCTGTGACGTGGCACCTAAACTGTGTGCCATGTCCGTGACCCCCCTTTTGCTGCATGTCAGCCACCCCTAAGGGTGCACTGTAGGTAAAAGTTAGGACATGTACCTTAAGTGTTTGACTTGTCCTCGTGGTGACAATCAGCCATTTTGGTTTCTCACTACTGTGGGGCTGCCCTCCCATAAGAGTGCCTTGGTGATTCCCTGATAAGTGTTTCAGTGGTAATTCCTGATATGAGAGGAGCAGTCTGGTCAAGTTTGGTATGTGCAATGGTGTGTGCAGATTTATTATAACTATTTTAGAAATGCGTGCTTTGTGTCTGCCTGCCTGGTGTGAATTGTATGTCTGGTTTTTGAGTGACAGGGGCTGGGAGGTGTGTGTGGCTCCAGGAGGGGCAGGGTGAGTCAGCACTAGGCTGAATGGAACATCTGGATTTGGAGTGGTAGAAGGAGTAATCCCCTGACCCTGAACAGATCTGTGCCTAGCCTGGAAAATGCTGGCTCTGCCCCCTGTGGTGTGTCTCATCACCTAGCCCCCACCTGACAAAGGGGAAGAGGAGCTTGGAAAATAAAGTGCTCCAATTCCCCACTGAACCAGTTGACTCTGGTTCCCACAAACCACACACTGTAGAATAAAGAGAATCTGGGTATAAATGTAGGGGCTGTGACCCAAGTGTTCTATGCTAGTGTGCTGTTCCTGACTTGCTGGGGGCTTGCTGCTGCTGGGGCCTAGGAGGAACCGCTATGGGGGCTTACCTCCCTGCTGGTGGGCCCTATGTGCTGGCCTCCCTGGGCCCAGCTATGCCCCATGGACCTATAAGAACTTTTACTTGGACCCTTTGGCTTTTCTTTGTATCTTCCAGGACCTTCAGGGCTTTGGCTGCCTCTGGCGCCATGTGAGCACTTTATTTTAATTTTCCCCAAAGAAAGGTGAGTGTGAGGGCTGCGCAGCGCTGAGTTTCTGCCATTTTAAAGGGAATCCCCATTGTAGGGATTCCCCCGTGATGCTTAACTGGCAGGTGCCCATCCCATCTTTTCCTCTATTTTTCACGGGTGCTCACCACGCATATTTTGAGATTTAAATTGCGGGTGTGGATCCGCTCATGCTATTATTTTAGTCAGGTGCCCCCCCCCGCTTATATGCTGGTTGTGGTGGGTGCCCGCCCCGCCATTGTCTTAGTTAGAGAGGAGACTGGAGGAGTCCTGTCCCGCTGTTCCAGTGAGTGGGGGTTTCTCCATTGTTGGTGCCGATTGAGACACAGTGCAAGTCCCTAGTCCTGATTGGCCCCCGCCTGATAGGGAGCTGCTCCAACACGGAGCATATTGTTAGAGGACCCAGAGGGGCTCGTGCTTTCTCCAATTTGGCTATGTTTTCACAGTTGCCCTGCTTGACTGTGGGCAACTTCAACGGTAGGGCCAATTTTATTTACAGAAACCCAGTGGGGCCCGAGGGCACAGCCATGCCAGGCCCAATTGACTAAGTTCTCAGCTGTGCTGCACCAGTGCGGACAGCTGCAACGTTTTGGCAGATTTGTCCTGAGGGCGCAGTGAGTGCCCAGGCCCACGTTCTGCTTCACAGCTGCACGGGAATTCACGGCAGCTGCAACCTTTAGGCAAACGTTTCTTTGGGGGCATTTTGAAAGAGATAGGAGTGAGATACACTCCTGTGCCCCAACGCAATTGTGCACTTTTGATTCCTACTGCATTGGCAGCCCTGACATTGTGGACATAGGGCATTTGAGCCCCCTGAGAAGGCCAATTGGCCTGGGGGTCAGTTGTAGGTTGGTAGGGCGCCGGGCCCTACTGTGATTTATGTATGATGTGCCAAATGTACTCGGACTCGGACAAGACGGAGGTCCTCATCCTGGGCCCCTCACCCTCCGCCTGGGACGACTCCTGGTGGCCTCCCGCCCTGGGCACCGCACCCAAACCGACAGACCACGCACGCAACCTGGGCTTCATCCTGGACTCCTCCCTCTCCTTGACCAGGCAAGTCAACAACGTCTCCTCGGCGTGCTTCAACATCCTACGCATGCTACGAAAGATCTTCTGGTGGATCCCCACCGAGACCAGGAAGACCGTCACCCAGGCCCTCGTCACCAGCCGACTGGACTACGGCAACGCCCTCTACGCCGGTACCACCGCCAAGCTCCAGAAGAGACTCCAGCGGATCCAGAACGCCTCAGCCAGACTCATCCTCGACATCCCACGAACCAGCCACATCTCTGGACATCTGAGAGACCTTCACTGGCTCCCCGTCAACAAAAGAATCACCTTCCGCCTCCTCACCCACGCACACAAAGCCCTACACGACCAAGGCCCGAGCTACCTCAACAGCCGAGTCAACTTCTACGCTCCCAAACGCCACCTCCGATCAGCCAACCACGCCCTCGCCGCCGTCCCCCGCATCCGAAGAGCGACTACAGGAGGAAGGTCCTTCTCCTACCTGGCCGCCAAGACCTGGAACTCCCTCCCTCCCGACCTGCGCCTGACCCAAGACCACCTCTCCTTCAGGAAGAAGCTGAAGACCTGGCTGTTCGAGCAGTAGCGCCCCCCCCCCCCCCCCCAGCGCCTTGAGACCCTACGGGTATGTAGTCATAAGTGTCGTTGATTGATTGATTGATTGAAATGTGATTTATGCACCCTGATTTATGCCTCTAATGATGTTTATGCTCATGAGGTTATTGCATAATGTGTTTATGCTGGTGAGGCCTAATGTATAATGTGTTTATGCTTAGGAGTGTGTCTAACGCTAATGTGGTTATGCCTAATGTCATGCTATGGTATATTAGGAGGTTGTCTAATGCTAATATGATAACTCCTAGGTCATTATGATACCAGTAGTTACTGGCTGTGTTTTGCATTTACTTACCAGTTCTGATTGTTCTGACCGTGGCCCGATTGGCCTGATCCTGTATATAATCCCCTGTGAATATTGCCTACTGCCAGTTGGCACAGTGTAAATGTGTGATTATGTTTCTAATGTGTTTATGATAATACAAAGGCTATTTTTTATATAGCCTTGTGTGGAATTCCTTTTGTGGTGTGCATAGTGTGTTGCTGCTGTGAGTGTGTGTTGCACAAACGCTTTACACGTTGCCTCTAGGATAAGCCTGACTGCTCGTGCCAAGCTACCAAGGGGATGAGCAGGGGTTATCTTCAGCGTGTAACTCCCTTGCCCTGACTAGAGTGGTGGTTTCTGCTGACTTTGGCGCAAGCCTTTACCAACCAGAAATCCCATTTCTAACAGTATGTCCCTCCCAGCTCAGAGGAATACAAAAACCCTCAAATTTGTCTGGGGGGATTAATCTCCTCCTTGTGTCTTCACCAGGCAGCCCAGGGCTCCCCAAAATTGAACTCAGGGTCCCCTATATAATGTACAGTTGCAGGCACATTGACTTAGTGTACATTCACACCACCCTTACTGTTCAGCTCTAATACCTCTTTGCATTGTGCCATTACATATACACATGCATTCAGTACATGCGCACAGTCTGCACGCACTGTTCAGCACTTAAGCTTTTCTATCTTTAACCAGGGTGTGTTATTGACAAAGTCACACTGCCAGCAGACACACTCATCATGTGCGATACATAACACTTCACCCTTTCTGTATTGTACTTCAGCAAGCACACATACTCCCAGCACATGCTTTCATTGTGCACACACTACACAGCTCTACATATTTCATGTCATGAATTCCTCACAGGCTTACATACACTCAGCACATGCACTAATTTCATATACACAACACAGTACTGCTCTACGCCTGTACTGTGCCCTTCCCAGGCACTCATTCAACCAGTGCAGAGTCACTACTCCTGTGCTATGCGAGACCACACATCTACCAGATGTAGACTAAGGTTGAGGTCAGCACCCAGCAGCAGAAGTTTTAAAAAGGTGAGTGAACCTTAGGCGTCACTCTAGTGACACAGAGTAAGCAAGCCCTGTTCACTAATAATGATCATTACAGTTTTCCTGCCACCACCATGCTTGTGCTGCTTAACTCCTGGTGATGGCGGTCATTCCTTGGAAGCTCTTCCAGTCCAAGAAGACCTCAATCCTTCAGATAGGACAAAATGAACGGTGGCCAATGAACTTTTGCCTACACAATAAAGAACGATCACACTCCTGATTTTTGTTTGTAAAGTGATACTGTTCAGTTGAGGGTAAGTAGGTGCTTTTTGGTAATTCCTTCTGAGTAAAAGGAAAAAAGTAACTGGTCCTTTCGCGTTATTCCAAACTTGAGTTACGTCCCCAAATGCACTCAAAAAGAAATAATTTTCAACAATTTTTGCTGCTGATTCCTTTAAATAAAGTTTTATTTGACTGTTCTTTCAATTCTTTTAATTTTTTCCTGACGTTATATTCACATCAATAGCTGTGAAAAGACGAACACTCGGGTGGAGCCATCGCGAATATACTGGCGACCGCGGGACTCTTGTGAACAACGGACTTTCAAGAGCCTGACTCGTCCGTAAGGTTTTCTACCTTCTTTTTACGTTCTTGAGACACCATGTTTTCTTATACATGCCAGGATGACTTTGAACTGCCCCCCTGGCTCTCCATCACTCCCCCTACTGAAGAAACTCCATTGGCTGCCAATAAAGAAACGCGCGTTTTTAAAAATCTGCTGTTTGACGGTCAAAGCCTTGGAAGGCAGGAGTCCTAAATACCTTCAAAAGCTGCTTGTCCATCAGATCTCGGGTCGAAATCTGAGATCTAATTCCCTAGCACTACTGAAAACCCCATGTATTTGTCTGGCCCGCACTGGTGGCAGAGCTTTTTCTTATGTTGCTCCTAAATATTGGAATCAGCTCCCCTTACGAAAATGTACCTCCTATCTGATTTTCTGAAAACTCCTGAAAACTTTCCTGTTTTAACTGCTCCCGACTCCATGACTTCATAATCGCTTTCCTGCCTCACTATACCTGCTAGGTTGAAGCGCCAAGATACCCCGGGTGATTCATGTGCTATATAAGAAGTCATAACAATAACAATAACATACATAATACATATCTCTGATATGATGAAGTACATGAAGCCCCCGATTAAAGGCTAAATGCCCGAAATGCATTGGGCTACGAACACTAATGTATAAAAAACAGCTATTGATATAACGTTAAGAAAAAATCGAAAGAATTGAAAGAACATTCAAATAAAACTTTATTTAAAGGAATCAGCAGCAAAAATTGTTGAAATCTATTTCCTCTCTAGTGCATTTGGGACATTACTCATGTTTGGAATAACGCGGCAGGACCAATGAACTTTTGCAACATTTGATCCTTTCAAACTACCAACATTTATGAAATCAGGAAATTCTTCAGCAGGTGGTGGACTGTGAGACAAATGTTATAAATACATTTGAGTTGGCTTGGCCGTTTTTCATTAAAATCTGCAATAATACGGATTTACAACGTTGTTCCTGGTCTAAGGCAAACATTGGTACATCTAAAAAGGTTTGCAGTGTACTTACTCCTGCTTAATTTATGTGTGAGTGAAAGAAAGTGAAACATAACAGATTTCGGGAAAGCGCACATTCTTCTATAAGGCTATCCTGGCAGTGAGTAGCAGATGTTTATTGTTATCCAACTCAATGATACTCATTTTATTGACTGTAGAAGGATGAAAGGTAGAGTGGGTCCACCAGGATTTGAACCTGTGACTATGAGGTCAAACACAGGTCAATGCAGTGGATTCATTAGTCCAATGAGTGACTAGACGTATTTAAATGTATGTTTTTGAGAAAGATCTATACATGCTTAGTATGCAGATTGCCCTGTAAACTACACAGTTGGAGGACAGAATACTGAGGCCACATATGTGGTAGGGCCAAAATACCAAGGAGCAACATTCTGAGAATGTATGTGCATGAATTATAGATTTACTATTCTGAGACCCACATCTTTGTACCTTGACAGATATCTCTATATATACATTCAAGGTACATACATTTAAAGTTAAGTACAGCATACCTATACTTAGATATATATACTTACCTTCACAATATGTTGGTCCTCAATATATTGCAGTAGATATTCTGGTGGAATATCACACTTCACACAAGTACACATGAAATTACATTATATCCATAACTGTTTCGGGAGAATGGACAAAGATGAACACCCAAACAAAGACTCTGTTGACTGGCTACAGTGTCAATCGTGGCCCAGTGTTTTTCCCACTTTGCAATCCTGACTTTGTTTGGATTCATAAGCCCTTAGCAATGCATTTGCAGACTCACTGGCACACAGAGTGTTTTTTCAGGACGATTTTGGTTTCCAGTCCAACTCTAAACAAATGTAAGTTTAGCACAAAAGCCTGAATCAGCAACGCAATCTCACACACTGTTGTCTGTAAATTATAGCACGCAATTTGCACATTCATACTAGAAACATTTTTGCAAAATATCCAGACAGTCTTACATTACAATACTGCATAGGTTTAAATTATGTGTGTCGTAATTTACAAGTCGTTTATGAATTGGCCTCTCAAACTTAAAATTCGACCTCTCAAGCTTCCAAAGATGCTTCTCTACCGTCCTCTTCATATTGCGGACAACTGCAGACGGATCTCATTTACTGAATTATAGGGCCCGGATTCACAAAATGTGAAATTTACAACCTCTGTACACTACTCATGCACATATGCATGATCTATGAGTCACTGGCGAATCCAAAAGCATTACCCAACTCCCTACATAACTCACATACATTAATGTGGAATTGTTGCATTATTTACACATGTTGTAAAGTTTCCATGCATGTGCTTAGAATTCACAGAGCATAGCAAGGTACAAAGACATTCATCTTCGATTAATCAATGTTTGGGATTTACAGTGTGCCTTTCAATTGATATTGTCAATTCTTTTCAAAATGCATTTATTCATGTTTGCTATTTAGCTTCATAACTCCCTCCTGGGAATGCGAACTGGTCTTCACAACCTATGCGCAGCAATGGCGAAAACATTATTGGCACAACAGCCAGACCTACAACTCCGCTTTTGC
Source organism: Lissotriton vulgaris (assembly GCF_964263255.1). Lineage (NCBI taxonomy): Eukaryota > Metazoa > Chordata > Amphibia > Caudata > Salamandridae > Lissotriton > Lissotriton vulgaris. The sequence continues at coordinate 242,547,664 of NC_141689.1, read as the reverse complement.
ACACGCAGCTACAACACAGTGGGCCTCATTTATGAGAAATGACGCATCGCTGCGTGAAAGCAGCGATGCGTCACTTCTCAGTGCGCACTCCTTGCGACATTCCTGATGCATCATATTCAATGTATGGCGCATCATGTCGCAAGGAGTTACAGATACGTCAGTATTTCTGACGTATCTGTAAGCGCAAAAGTGACGCATTGCTGGAGTGTGTCACAAAAGTGACGCAACTCCAGCAATGCGTCGTTTCACATGCAACGAGGCGCATTTTTTACGCCACTGGTGTGTCACAAAAAGTGACGCACCGGCGGCGTAAAAGTGACGCACATCCTCAAAAATGAGGCCCAGTGCTCTTTGATGCCCCAAGCAGATGATGCCATAAAGCAACTACCATGTCTCATCTTATGGACACACCAGCTCTGGCTGTGCGTAGTGTGCATGTGAGTGCCTTTGTTACATGAACACTTACATGTTGAAGCATGCATGACCACAACAATGAGCACTGATTTCCACAGTCTTCTGTCTTCGCATGTGTAAGTTATAATCATTTTCAGGTGTAATTTAGACTTACATATGGGATAAGTCTTGTGTTTCGGAACCAATGCTTCATAAATTAGTCTGTGCTATAAACACCTGTCTCCCCCTCTTTAAAGAGAATATTGGGGTTTGGCCTGAGCACCATCTTACTCTGTACTCTGTATTTCTGTATTTCTGTGCATGGTGTAATTGCTTAACGCATTTAAGGTTATATTTCTATAGGTTCTGACTTGCATGTACCATGTGATAAAGCATTTGAACATGCACGTCGGTGCCTACGCTGTGTTCATTCATGGAGTAAATTCCTCAAGATTCATCAGACAGTTCTCTTCTGGAGACTAAGCTTTATGCAAAAAGTGCAATTAGGTAGCCCGCCAAGGGAAAGCTGTTGCCCCATAGGAAAGAAATTGCTTTACAGCTGGAAGATCCACGCGGGGTGAGTTATTGCTACTTCTGCTGGCCATGAGATCACTTACGAGGAAAAAATGATATCTCATAAAACGCACATTAAAGTCCCGGAGTGCCAACCCTCACCCCTGCTCCTGTCACATGAGAAGAAGCGCAGACGCCTTTAAAGACAGCCCTCTCATTATGGTTAAAATGGCACAACGTATAAAGGAAAACACACCATGGGTTTCCTCCTTATTTCTTCCATTATCAAATTATATACGTATATATCTATATCTATATCTACATATCTATCTATCTATCTATCTATCTATCTATCTATCTATCTATCTATCTATCTATCTATCTATCTATATATATATATATATATATATATATACATAGTGCATTGCAGGCGCGCGAGTTATAGTTAATAGAACTAACTATAATGGAGGAATTTCTATGGTTTTGTATGAGTGAAATGTCCAGCTAACTATAACACCCCTGAAACCTATGTTTTTTTCAGTGAATTTCTAAGGTTTTTAAAATGCTAATTCCTAACTATAACGTGTCTGAAACCAATTTTGTTTTAATGAATTTCAAAGGTTTTTTAGATGCTACTTTCTAACTCTAATGTCTCTTAAACCTATGGTTTTTTAAGTGAATTTCAAAGGTTTTTGTAAAAGCAAATTGTTAAGTGTAATAGTAGTTATACCTATTTTTTTTTACTGAATTTGTATAGTTTTTTAAACTATTTATTTACAAATATTTTATTTATTAAACAACGTTATATATTTTTTCTGAAAAATGCCCAAAAATATTTTTTAATCAATTTTAAACTGAAACATTTTTATTTATTTATTTTATTTTTGTATTTTAATATATTTATATAATCTTTTTTTCTCCAGATTTTTGGGGGAGTCCCGTACCTAAAGCATATTTACCGCAGCGGGTCTGCATATTCTAAGCCCCATTTTTGAAAAGTCGTGAAGGATCTGCATATCGTGAGCAACCACTGTTACTTGGTGTGCGAGACTGATATGCGACCGGTCTGTGACTCCTGCTACCGCGCATTCGCGTCAGATACGCATTACGGTACACGATGCTTGCACGGTGGCGGGCCGCACGTGACGCCATATATGTAATGGGATGCGATGGGTGTACGACTGCAGCAAAAAAAATTATGTTCTCAAATGATATGCATGAGGGTGGCACAGAATAGGTTACTCAGAATGGCAACTGGTCTCCCACAATCAACACCTTGCTTACCCCTGCAGCTTGATTTAGGTGTTAAATCTATCGAGGATGTGGTACGATATAGACCACTGGTGTTCTGGCGTCGTCTGTGGACCACTCCCGAATTAACCCTGTTTGCTGAGGCCATCGTTGAGGTGAGGGGGCTTGAAGGGGCCCATAGGGTACCCTGGTTCTCCCATCTCAGGATGCTTTTGAAAAATCTGAGACTGGAGGCACTATGGGTTGATCCAGCACGTGCTACCTTTCCATCAAAAAAGGCACTCAAAGATATTCATTGTCACTGTATCGCTGAGAGGAGATCCACCATGGTTGTTGGTCCTTTCATGTCACTGGAATTTTTGGTTGTCAAGGATGTCCCTAAATACGAAGCCTACTGGGACATAATAACCAAGCCAAATGATCGTAAACTGTATCATCAATTACGAGTAGGCTCGTTACCCGTGCAGGGGCTAACGCACTCCTGGTCGACTGGTGGCAGCGATAAGTGTCCTTTCTGTGTAACAGCAGTAGAGAATATTGAACATCTTTTCTTCTGCTGCCCTATGTATTCGTTACCCAGAAAAGTTTGGCTTGTACCAGTTTGCCGCTTATTAGGTACTAGATCTGCCGCTGCAGCGACTAGGATTCTAAAAACTGATACTTCTGCCCCCATTGCTATTGGTGTAGCAAAATTCGTGAGTTGGGCTTGGTCAATCCGCTCTCGCAACCTTGGTAAAAGAAGTTCCCATTGCATATGTTTTTATGAGTTTTTAGATGCAACTTAGTATTGCTCTTATGTAGTCAGGGGACCTTTGTACATCATTGTTTAAATTTAATACTTTTTTAACATGGTTTTAAAATGCAACGTATTTATTATCTTATATGTAAAAATGTATGAACTGTTCTTTTTTATGTATTTTGTCTTTTATGATGCAAATCGAATAAAGACCTCTTGACTGACTGATATGCATGTGTCTTTAATATATATATTAGGGCAAGAGATTATCTAAGGTATTCATAAAAAAAATATATTTCTACTTGTAATAAACTTATATTACTTTTAAATATATATTTTCGCGTAGTCGCATCGGGTGCGCATTTCGTAAGCGCACGGTGTGCAGACCCCATGTGACCGGAAAAAAAAAGATTTGATTGATGCATAACATTTCCCACTGTAACTATTGAATGACCCCACCCATTTTAATCATTCTTCTTGGGCCATCTTCAAAGAAGCATCTCTACTCCAACTTCACCCTCTTTGTTTTTTTTGGTGTTTTTTTGTAAACTCTGAACAAAAATGGAATCTGGAGGACAGCAGCAGATAGAAGAATATTCAGAATAATTCTTGCAAGAAGAACCAAGGAAACAGAGACCAAAATCTGCAATATGGAAGTTTTGTATATTTCCTGAAGGCCAAAAGAAAGTGGATGCTACTAAAGTCACTTGCAAAATATGACAGAGAGTGCTGTCGAGAGGCAGTGAAAAGAAGTATTCTTGCAGCACTGCCAGTTTGTACAAACACCTGCGTACAATCCATCCGCTGAATCTGGCTCGGCAGGAGATGAGAAGAGCTGCGTTGAATCCAAACACAGCAGCAGCAAGTACTTCAACACCATCGACATCTCAGCCTCCACTAGATATAAGGGCTGAATTTGCCTTTCTGGAGCAGCACTGCATCAAATGTAAAAAAGTTGTTTGCTACGGAGAGCAGTCAGTGGATGCTATATGTGCTGCTCAACGCAACCATTGATGTTATTTTTTTTCATTTTTTTTTCTTTTTGGAATGCTGTTTAATTCCAAAAGTTACCTGTTTATGTTTTTCATTTTATTGTTCAGTTTTTAGAAAAAAACACCAAAAAACTACCTTATCTGGTTAAAAAAAAACTATTATTGCATAGTAATGTCTGAAAGTTTGATTGAATCTATGTGTAGAGCATGATTGAGTGAAAGAATGCATTAGTAGTGTATGGTGCATGTATAAGTGCAGATTTATAAGGAAGTGCTGCAGCGTGACATTTTAAGCTCTTTAGCTGCATCACGCTGCAGCACTTCTAAAAGCACAGGGATGAGGCATATACATAAATATGTCGCAACTCTGTACTTCTCCATGCATTGGAGCACAAATAGCTGCCAAGTGCCTGCGCAGGCACCTTTCATCCTGGTGCAAAGATATCTGTGTCGTGGGGAGATCGTTTTTATGCGGGAAGGGACAGCTTCCTGCACACAAATAATCACTAAAGGCTTTTTCCTCCTTCAATGTGTGCTATGGAATGCAGCACAGACTGAAAGAGTAAAAAGTAGGAGAAATGAAAACAATACTCCTCATTACGTCTTGCTACACCACCTCTAGGGTGATGCAGCATTCACATGTATCTCTAGATTTATGATTTCTTGTAAACCTTGAGATGTTCTTGTTCCATGGGTGTTGTGTGGCAACATGCACAGCAATGCCCATGGAACACCCCTTCAACGCAAAGTGCTGCATTTGAATGAACCGTATTGACACGTAAAGGAAAAGCCACGCAGGGAGGCTTTTCCTCTCCTTGTAAATATGAAGGAGTCCCTGGCTCTATCACTACGTTACAAAAAGTGATGTGCTGGTGGCGCAGGGCTCTTATAAATCTGCACCATAAGTGCTTAGGTATTGGCAGACTGATACAATAAGAACATAGTGCTGGATGGCTGATTGAAGAACTGCATTATACTGACAGGAGATATCCTACGCTGCATGGTTACTACTTCAGTGTTTAATGGAGTGGACCAATAGTATGTATCTACTTAGAGATTTGTAGGGATTATGCATAGAATATTGTATGTGTACTTGTGTTGGTGCCTAGTCATTTTATAAGAATACCACTAGTAACTAGATTGATGACAGTGCTGCAAACAGAGTTAACACTTTATTTATAAGTGATTACGTATTGGTAGAGTGATAGGATACGTAAATAGTGGTATATAAGTGATTAAAGACGTGCATGGGACCGACTGGAGGATTCCTACAATGCGTGCGTACCAACTGGGTATTTAGAAGAGTGTATCAATAGTATGTAGCTAGTTAGAGGTCTGCTTGGATAGTGCACAAAACATTATAGCTGTACTTGTGTTAGTAGCTAGGCCATTCTATAAGTTCATGACTAGTATTGCAAAGAGAGTGTATAATGAATTTATAAGTGCTTAGGTATTGTTGGAGAAATAGGATAAGTAGATGGTGCTGGATGGGTGATTGGAGAAATGCATGAGACTGACAGGAAGATTTCTACACTGCATAAGTACTAAGTGGGTATTTATAAGAGTGTATGAATAGTATGTAGTGGGACAGACAGGAGGATTACTAGGCTGCATGGGTAGTAAGTTACTAAGTAACTGGTTTGAGGTTTATATAGATACAGCACAGCTGAATGTAGTATTACATGGATAGTATTTGAATTGCTTAATCTTACCTTTACAGCAGTGAATATCAAAATATTCGGAAAAAAAATTGCAGGTATTTTTTATTTTAATTTTTTACTTTTTTTACTTTTGAATGATGATCTGTAAAATAGAAGAAAAAATACAGTTATAATGTATAATATTATAATTTTATAAACACAACATAATTTAAACACATTTGACTGTACCACTGCTTGTCTCAATGCCTGAGTCATTGTGCAAGTGCAAAGACAGTGACTGGGTTTCTAGAGTGCTAGTAGTTGCCAACAGGATAAGTTTATAAGTGCTTATGTTTCAGCAGATAGATTAGATTAGGACATGCTTCTGGCAAGATGATTGTTGGAGTGGACACAGACTCACAGTATGATTACAGACAAGCATGACTATTCTCTGGACTATTGCATGACTGACTCAGTAGTCAGCAAGGGGTCAGGAAACCACATACATTGTGCACATTTGACTCTACCACTGCTTGTCTAAATACCTGACTCATACTCCAAGAGCATAGACAGTGACTGGGTTCTCAGACTGTTAGTAAATTACAGTAGGATATGTTTAGAAGCACTTATGTGTCAGCATAGAGATTAAATAAGGACATGCTTCTGTCAGGATGATTGTAGTTTTTTTGTTTTTGTTTTTTTTGGATTGCCTTACACGTTAATTAACGAGCCATATCTGCGTGAAGCCTTTAGAGGCTCGAAGCAAGCATATTCGGCGTCCTTTTTTAAATAAAAACATTGGTGCACAGAGAGGTTTTATTTCCAAACCGCGCTTGGCACAGGAGGGCTCTGCGGTGAATCCCTCCTTCCCCCTTTGGTTGACATCATGAATAAGGCGATGAAGGAGGGCATTTTTCCCCAGCAGGGGAAAAATGCTGTGGTAAAACCTTTGCTCAAGAAGCCCTCTCTTGACCCTGGGGTATTAAAAAACTTTCGCCCCATTTCACTGCTCCCGGCTCCCGCCAAGATGTTAGAAGCCCACCTAAATAAACATCTTGCGGCATTCGTGGAGAGTTCGGTCTGTTTGGATCTTTCCCAGCATGGATTCAGGAGGGAACATAGCACCGAGTCTGCCCTAACCATAGTGCTTGATAACATCCGCACACGGGTTGATGGGGGACAGACCTCCCTCCTGATCCTTTTAGACCTCACGGCTGCCTTTGATACCCTATCTCCCTCGGTATTAACATCTCTTCTGAGGGAGATTGGGGTCTGGGGGCCGGCCCTGGGACTCCTTTCCTCTTTTCTCGAACATAGAGAGCAAAGGGTGATGCTGGGTCAGTTTCTATCTCCATCCCTGTCTGTGCAATGTGGGGTCCCTCAAGGGTCAGCGCTTAGTCCTACCCTTTTTAACATCTATGTGACCCCCCTTGCCAGACTTATCAGATCTTATGGGATGGAGGTAGTCTCCTATGCGGATGACACTCAGATCCTCGTCTCTCTCTCCCAGTCAGTTACGTCGATTGCCGCCAATTTTAGTTTTTGCATGGAGGCAGTCGGCCAGTGGATGATTCACAATTCACTAAAACTGAACGGGGAGAAGACCGAGGTGATGGTGTTTGGAGGAAAGGAAGAGATCTGGTCAGCTGAGTTGTGGCCGGATTCATTGGGTGCCTGTCCTGATCCTACCTCCTCAGCTAAAAACCTGGGGGTTATGATCGATCCTACCCTTAGCATGCACCAACAGGTCAACAGGACTGTTTCGACCTGTTGGGGAATCATCTATACACTAAGGAAAATCAGGCACTATCTTTCTTTACAAGCAAGAAAGCAATTGGCAGTTGCCCTTCTGGGCTCTCGTCTGGACTACTGCAATGCGCTGTATGCTGGACTGAATAAAAGTCAGCTGCAGTGCCTGCAGGTGGTCCAGAACGCAGCAGCCAGATTTGTTCTCGATCTACCTCGACGTGCCTCTGCCACCACTGCCCGGAAGCAGCTCCATTGGCTTCCCGTTGTGGACCGTATTCTCTTTAAGTCCATGTGTATGGTCTATAAGGCTTTAGCCAAATCCAGCGCTACTGGCATTGGATCTATTCTGTCCCGCTACAATCCTGGTAGAAACCTCCGTTCCTCAAATAGACTTCTTCTTTGTGTTCCTCGCGTCCGAAAGACCAGATGGGGGGGCATGGCCTTTTCTAATCTGGCCCCTAAATGGTGGAATGATCTCCCTCTTGAAGTAAGGTCTCTCCCCACTCTCCAAGCTTTTAGATCTGCTCTAAAGACCCACCTCTTTGTACGCGCATACCTGTAGTGGTGTTCTGCAATCTTTTGACCTTTTTGATAGGCGCCTTGACACCTTCGGGTTTAGTTGTGCGATACAAATTGCAAATAAAATAAGAAGGTGGGGGTCCCCGGGGTGTGTGGGGGGCTCAAGCCCCCCCACACAGGTGAGTTATTTGTTTTTTAAAAACAAGCCCTGGGGGTGGTGGTTCCCGGGGCTGTGGGGGGCCATGATCCCCCCACAAATATTTTAGAAAATCCCCGGGGTGGTGGTCCCCAGGGCTTGGGGGGCCTTGGAGGCACCCCACCCATTTAAAAAACATGCCCGGGGAGTGGCGGTCCCCAGGGCTGGGGGAGGCTGTGTGCGCCCCCCCCAAATATTTTTAGAAAGCCCTGGGTGGTGGCGGTCCATGGGGTTTTTGAGCCCCCGCAAAATATTTTAGAAAAGCCCCGTGGGTGGCGGTCCCTGGGGTTTGGGGGGCCTTGGAGGCCCCCAACCTATTTGAAAAACAAGCCCCAGGGGGTGGCGATCCCCGGGGCTGGGAGGGGGCTGTGTCCGTCTCCCAAATAATTTTAGAAAGCCCCGGGCGGTGGCGGCCCCGGGGCTGCGGGGATCCACCTGGGTCCCGGCACATATATGTTTCTGATGCCCCCAGGACTTGGCCCACCCGGGGGCTAATTAATACCAAGGCTGGATCTGCGCACCCAGCGCACATCTCAGCGTCCTTGTGGGACCCCCTAAGCATGCCTATGGGGTCAGGATGTTTCTACTGTGCCCCCTTTTCTTGTTTTCAGCCTTACCTTTTCTGTTTGCTTGTGCCTCGCTTCTACCGAGGCACAAGATGGCTGCCAACAGATCGTGCTTTGAGTGTTGACAGCCAATTAGAATGCAGCCCGTGATCAGCAGGGTGCGCGGATCTTGATGTACACGTTGCACTAATCCTGCACGCCTCTATATATTGATATTTTTTAATTTAGATTTTCTTAGCAACTACTGAACTACTGAATGGATTTACACCATTTAACAAAAAGAGTTCTTTCAGAACCAAGGGCTACCTTTTTGCCAAATTTGGTGCAATTCCGTTCAGTAGTTCGGGCTGTAGCCGCAGCTAAAGTTTCATATAGAAAATTGCATGGGGAAAACACGTTTTGGGACCCGATTTTTTCTTAGCCCCCGCTTGCCGAATCACCCCAAAAAAGATAGGACAGGACCGGAGCGCCCCACGAATTTTGAAAATTTTGCGAAGATTCGTCAATCGGCGCCAAAGTTATTGGGAATAGAATGTTGCGATTTTCCTATGGTAACTAGGTCCTAACTATAACTACCTACTGGCAAACCGTTGCCTGATAAGGGGGACCTAGGACAGCTTTACCACCGGCAAGGCTGCGGCGACGTGGAGACCTGGCCCGACATTGTCTGGAGCATCACCTGATGTGTTAAGAGGCCCCATCACTGAATGGGCACTTGCGAAGGACTCCACTAACCACAATGCAGCAGTGCACGTGAGGACCGCCTAGTGTCTTGCACCTGTGAGGCAAGGGTGAGACTTGATCATGTGACTGGGAGTGGTCACGATCACAACAGCTATAAGGAAGGAACCCCCGGAAGAGCAACAAACAATCTGGATGGGCACTGATGAAGCCATTGAGGTTGAAACGCGTCTGCCCTGCGTTTCCAGAGACTCTCTAATGCCAGCGCTGTTTTTAAAATAAAGCCGTTCCTGATTTACCCACGGAACAGTGTCACACTCTTTTCGTAGAAGAGAGAGAGCCTGGTTGGTGTATGTTGCCAGCTACAGGTGCTGGCGTAGTGACACGCCCTCTCGTTCTGGAGCTCCGCGGATTACCTGTGACTTGGTGTCCACATGAAAATGTAACGCGTCGCCCCCCCAGGTGTTGAAGGCCTACGAGGAATACATCGCCAACATGGGGAGAGAGGAGGCAAACCGTTGCCTGATAAGGGGGACCTAGGATAGCTTTACCACCGGCAAGGCTGCGGCGACGTGGAGACCTGGCCCGACATTGTCTGGAGCATCACCTGATGTGTTAAGAGGCCCCATCACTGAATGGGCACTTGGGAAGGACTCCACTAACCACAATGCAGCAGTGCAAGTGTGGAGCGCCTAGTGTCGTGCACCTGTGAGGCAAGGGTGGGAATTGATCATGTGACTGGGAGTGGTCACGATCACAACAGCTATAAGGAAGGAACCCCCGGAAGAGCAACAAACAATCTGGCTGGGCACTAATGAAGCCATTGAGGTGGAAACGCGTCTGCCCTGCGTTTCGAGAGACTCTCTAATGCCAGTGCTGTTTTTAAAATAAAGCCGTTTCTGATTTACCGCCGGAGCAGTGTCACACTCTTTTCGTAGAAGAGGAGAGAGCCTGGTTGGTATAATGTGATCAAGGGCTCTTGAAGCCCGAAACGCGTCTTGCTGGCTATTGAAGAACAAAAATAAATATGCGCTCCCAAACTCCGTCGTCCTTTCATACAAAGCAGAGCACTTGGCACTCGGGGGTGTGATACAAGTTGTTTATGCAGCCAGCAGCAAACAGCAAAACAGACGCGTTTGGGACAAAATCCTTCGTCAGAGTCTACTAAGATCATCGCGAGGAGGCATTTTTAAACTGTACACGTCACCTATGTAACAACATCGATGACGGTATCAACAAAGGCGTCAGCACACACTTTTATGGAGGCCATCTTAACACTGTGTTAGTTCTTACTTCATTATTGCCTGCCACGGTAAAAAACATTCAATTCCATAATAGGTTTGGGGTTCAATTTTGGAATTCATTACAGTATTGTATTTACAAAGATTTCATCTCCACATTTTGAAGCCGTATATCGGCAACGATAATCATAGTGAAGTAAATGTTGCCTTTCTGGAAAACTTCCCTGACAATTACAGATAGAAGACAAGCAATTCCGCTGTCTCTAGCACTATGCCGTGTATCGGCACTGCCGTGTCCCACAGGTTCCCGTCATCGGTCCACAATAGATGTCATCAGTGATGTCATGAGTGATGTCACTGAACATGTCATGAGTGATGTAATATGTGACGTCATCAGCAGTGCATTGCGGGCGCGCGAGTTATAGTTAGCTGAACTAACTATAACGGGGGAATTTCAAAGGTTTTGTATGAGTAAAATGACCAGCTAACTATAACTGGTGTGAAACCTAAGTTTTTTTCAGTGAATTTCAAAGGTTTTTTAAATGGTAATTTTTAAATTTATTAATTGTTATATTTTTTATACTGATTTACTACATTATTTTAAATTATTTATTTTTAGATATTTTATAAATTACATTACATATTTTTAATATAAATTTAAAAAAAAATGTTTTCACACCTCTCTGCAACGCAGCCCCCTGGCGCGTTTGCAGAGGGGGAACTAATTCCCCTTCATACTAGGGGTCCCTGGGGGCCAACTAGCCCACCTGGAACCTCCAGTATGTCCCAGGGGGCTGCATTGCAGAGAGGTGTAATGAGGCCACACCCTTTTTTACACCTCTCTGCAACGCTGCCCCCGGGCATGTTTGCAGAGGGGAAACGAATTCCCCTTGCATACTGGGGGTCCCTGGGGGCCAACTAGCCCACCTGGAACCTCCAGTATGTCCCAGGGGCTGCATTGCAGAGAGGTGTAATGAGGCTATGCCCCTTTTTACACCTCTCTGCAAAGCAGCCCCCTGGCGCGTTTGCAGAGGGGGAACTAATTTCCCTTGCATACTGGGTCTCCCTGGGGGCCAACTAGCCCACCAGGAGCCTCCAGTATGCGCCAGGGGGCTACGTTGCTTTGCCTCAGGAGTGGGGATTAGGGACCCCCCGCCCTTCTTTATCACTATGCCCCCACGATTTAGTCCCCCCGGGGGATAATAAAAAAAAAAACCAGAACGGGTTTAAAAAAAAAAAATGTGGGCCTTGGGGGTCCTTGTGGGACCACCTCGGCAGGCCTAGGAGGTCAGGGTGTGTCTACCCTGCCCCCTTTTTGTGTTCTACACATTTGTTTTTCTGCTTTCTTGTGCCTCGGTCTACCGAGAACAAGATGGATGGCAACACTTCCTGATTTGAAGTGTTGACAGCCAATGAGCAAGCAGCTTTCTCGGGAAGGCATGCTGATTGGCTGCCACTGTCTGTCAACACTCCAAAACAGAAATTGTTGGCAGCCATCTTGTGCCTCGGAGGAAAATGCCGCCGAAGATAGGAACGCGCAGCGGCAAAACAAAGGAGCAACCGCCGGCTGGAGTGTCTGCAAAGCCAGCCGGAGGCATGGAGGATGCAGAGCTGGAAGGTGAGCAAATGAAAAAAGTAACGGTGACCCCGAAGTCAAAAAAGAGGGGTGACGATATTGATAAGACGGCTTGTATGACAAAACAAGGAGAGAACACTTTACCAGCATTATTTGAGAGGCAAATTTTAAAAGGCGCAGTTGTACAGCTTACAAGCGGACATGAACTGGAGTGCGAACCTGCTTTACATAATGCTGTTTCAATTGATGCTCAAAATGGCTCGAATTCTGCTGTTCAAATAACTGAAGAAATAGAAACAGAGGCCGACTCCATGGGTGGAATGGTTATTGTCAGTAATCAGCGATTGTCAATGCAGGAGAATACGGCTTCAAAGCTTTTAGGAGTGGAGAGGGTGGAGAGAGGCATTGTGGGAGTTGGAGTTCAGCCCGGTACTCTCAAGGAAGTAATGACTGGCAGCTTGAGCAACCTCGCATTGGAGATAGACTCTTTAGTAATAACTGATGGTGTTTCCTCGCAGGATTTAACTGGGACGCAGGAAGCGGTTGATAACTTTTATTCGCTTTCTGATCCTTCCTCAGATGAGAGCACAAACTTAAGTAAAGATTGGATTGAATATGCCGAAGGTAGCAGTTCAGAGAATGAAATAACATCAGACCTGGCTTCCCCCAATGTTAGTGCTTCAACTGTTAAAAGGGTGAAGAAGAGAGGGGCTCAACGTAAGAAATCAAAAACAGTAGAGCTAACTTGAGAACACTGAGTGGATAACTATGGTGGAAACTGCATTATTGGGAGAAACAAGGGGAAGTCAAGAGAAAAATTCAATCGATGTGAATTCGCCCCAAGAGATTACATTATCTACTATATATAATACCATGATGGATCATAGAGCTGAAAGTAAAGCTGAGAATAAACGTACACAGGCAACATGCAGTAAAGTTAAGAACGCTGTCCGGCGTGTGATTAAAATCTGTTCTGACACTACTGTAAGAGTCACAGAAGCAGAGACTAGAATTGCGACTCTTGAGGATGAATTAGCGACCCAGAAAGTGGAGCTGGACGCTAGAAAAGCGCATTGGGATGATATTAGCTATAAATGATCTGAGCTTGAGAATCAGGCACGTAGGAGTAACCTGCGCTTTCTGGGTATTCCGGAGAAGAAAGAAGGGTCTGATGTTCGTAATATTTTGATCGAACTTCTTACGGAGGCCTTTCCAGAACTAACTATGTGGGATTGGTCCAGGGAAGTGCAAAGGGCACATAGGTTTCTGTTTACAGTGAGGAAACGGAGGCCGGGGGAGGAAGGCTTCCCAAGAGCAATTTTAGTCTCCTTTAATAATTTTTTAGCAAGAGAAGCTATATTCTCACTCGCTCGACCTGATAAAAAGGGGGTGTCCAAAGGCTGTAATTTTTTTGTGAGGCCAGATTTTTGCCAGGCAGCAGTATCTAAGCGTTGGCATCTTCGTCAACTTATTCCTAGCTTTCAGAGTAAAGGGGCCAATGTGTTTTTACAGAACCCTGCAAAACTTAAAGTCACCATTAATGGTCAGAACAGATTTTTCTTCTCATAGATAGAGGCTAAAGAATTTTTGGGGACGCTATAGAATACTATAGAAAGGAGTCATCATAGTGTTGCTAAGAGTAAATGAAATGGATAACTCTCCCCGTACAAAATAGTTATTACTTTTTCTTCAATTTGGGGCCTGCTTATGTCAAATAATAGTATCCTGTTTCTACTCTCCTACTCTTGGAGGGGGGCACGGCACTCCATATATTACAGGGACGGAAAGACCCTGAGCCTCATATTTTGGGATGGGAGGGCTGGGTGGGCAGGGAGGAAAGAGCTAAGGGTGAGGGGCGGGGAGGGAAGGTCATGGTGGTGGGAGTAGGGTGTTGGTGTGTGGGGGGTGAAAAATCAGCTGCAGTTGAGACACAGCTCAAATTGATTGTTTATGCTCGAAAGATGTTTAATAATGATTTGAAATACGAAACGTAATTTGATAATGCTTTCTGGTATGTATCAAAATATCTGCAATTTTCTTTATGTAATGATGTTTGTAACCTCTGCCTGGGATAATGGATAGGAAAATTAAGATTTGCTCTTCGAATATTTGAGGACTTAATAACCCTAAGAAGAGGCAGGTTTTGGCTAGAATTTTGCCGCTGCTACGTGTTGATTTACTTTGCTTACAAGAAACGCATATTCCTTGGGCTGATAGGGGTCATTTGAGAAATCTAGGGTTGGAAGTAGTTGTATGCTCTAAGCAAACTGGGGTTAAGAGAGGGGTGGCTGTACTCATGAGACGAGGGCTTGGTGTCTGTAAAAAGTCTGCAGCAGATAAATGGAGATGTTGGGCAATTGCTGAAATTTTGATTAATCAAAGTAGATTTACATTCTGCAAAGTCTATGGTTCTAATCTGGATGATGACGAACTCCTGAACTATATGAATATGGAACTTGCTCAGTGGACACAACCTGTTATTATGTGCGATGAATTTAATATACATTTGGAAGCTCAGATGGATATAAGAGGGGGAAATGTATATACAGGTAGAAAAAAGCAGGTAACTATTTACATCATTGAGGGGTTTGGTTCTAGAGCATGGGCTCCACGACGTTTGGAATAGATTATACCCTAATGATCCCGGTTTCACCTTTTTTTCTTCCCCTCACTCCAAATTTGTTCGGTTAGATTATTTTTTTGTTTCTTTTATACTGTTAGGAAAAGTCAGCATTGAGTTACAGCCTAAATTAGTATCGGATCATAATCCGGTAATATTAGAACTTGTTGTAGGTCCTGAGCTAAGAGAAGCGAAATCGGCTTGGTCGTTCGAGGGAAAATTATTGCTGGATGAGGAGTATTGTCAATATTTGAATAAAATAAATGTGTAATTTTTTTAAATTAATAGAGGAACGGCTGAACAGAAAATAGTATGGGATACCTTTAAGTCTATAGTTAGAGGAGAGACTTGTAGTTTTGCAAATTATAAATATCAAAAAACCCTGGCTAAACATAAAAAGGATGCTGACTTAGTCATAATGGCGGAACGAAAGTTAGCTAATATGATTAGGTTGAGCTTAGATTCCTCTAAAGCTCAAAATGATCCCAGTATTAAAAGAGTAAATGCGTATGCTAATCTAGCAGATCAAATAGTGGGAAAATATACACACTATAGGGAGGAAGCCTATGAATTTAGTGAGAAAACCGGTAGAGTTCTGGCTAAGAGGCTAAGGGAGAAAGCTACCTATAATGAGATCACTAAAATTATTGATATAAATGGAACTACGCAAGATACAAAGGAGGGCATCCTTGGAGCTTTTCAAGGGTTCTATCAAGCTCTGTATAGTGAACTGGGGCAGAATCACAGGGAAGTTATGAAGAAATATATTTGCAAGAGTTAATATCTGAGGTATTGTCAGATACGCAAAAAACAATATTATCTGCTCCCTTGGCATGGGAGGAAGTAGAGGAGGCTTTATTACAGGGTCAGGCCATGGGCCCAGATAATGCACCGTTTGAGTTTTATCGAACTTTTCAGAATATCCTTAAAAAGGAGTTGTTAGAAGTCTGCCAACAGGCTTTTTTAAGTAATGCTCCTGATTCCTGGTCCAAAGCAATAATTGTAGTTTTTAAAAAGAAAGGAAAAAAAGATACAGAAATGGGGTCTTATAGGCCCATCTCGTTATTAAATTCAGATAGCAATGTATACTCAAAATGAATAGCTAACAGGTTGAGTGATTTGATGCCAGGGTTGGTGTCTCAAAGACAACATGGATTTATTCAAAGGAGGGACACTACAGATCATGTTAGAAGGATCATTTCCATGCTGGACTGGGCACATGGTGCTAACTCCCCTGTTGGTGTGGCCCTGTTGGATGCTGAAAAAGGATTCAACAGGGTCTCATGGAAGTTCCTGTGGTCAGTTCTAGCATGGAAGGGGTTTCCAAAAGAAATTATTTCAGCCATTTAGGTATTATATCGTTATCCAATAGCTGCTATACGTATCTCGGGTAGCTTGTCGAGAAAAATAGCGATAGGAAGGGGGACAAGGCAAGGTTGTCCTTGCTCCCCCTTGTTATTCGCTTTGTACATTGAACCATTCCTATCCACCTTGGAGAATAATGCTGGGATAAAACCTGTTGTGATAAATAATGTGTCTTATAAAGTTTTCGCTTACGCTGATGATATTGCCGTGGTTATATCTGATGTAAGCAATGCCTTACCGATGATTATTGAAGCAGCTGAGGTATTTGGACAATCTTCGGGTTACAAATGAAATGTCTCTAAGACGCAATTGATTCACTCAGTTGCAGGGTGACCATCTGATTTTAATTTTCAACCAGAGGCAACTTTTTTAGGCATTAGGATATCTCCAAAAGTCGCGGATATTATTCCCTTGAACTTGGATCCAGTAATCACTTCTTCAAATAAGACACTCGAGAGGATCAATAAGTTACATCTGTCTCTTTATGGACGTAGCAATGTCCTAAAGATGCTTATTTTTCCCAAATTTCTGTATATAGTACGGACCATTCCATTACTTATATCAGCTAGTTTTTTTTCCCGCATTGAAAGAATGTGTGGGAGGTTTTTGTGGAGCTGTCGCCGCTCTAGAAGAGCTATTAAATGGTGCATGCTCCCTATAGCGAGAGGAGGCTGGGATGTTCCCAACTTCCATTTATATCAGTGGATCGCTACATTACAACATATGGGGGTGCTAATTTTGCAGGACGATCCTACGGAAGATTTCGCCTCACCGACTATGAGATGTTACTGGGAACTGAGGCGAGGCAATGTCTAAATCGCATAATTGAACCTAGCTATTGCAAGAAAACCAAATTTAAAGTGCTTTGACTGCATTTGAGATATGGAAAAAAGTTAAAAAGAAACTTGGTATAGCCCCTAACCTGAATTTGGAAACCCCACTTAAAAAATGTTTTTTACTTCCGGACATATTTAGAAATCAGGTTATGGGTAGTTGGCATGTTACTGGCATTTGTAAAATTGGGGATTTTTTTCAGAGGGAACAGTTTGTTTCTTTCGAATATTTGCAGAGGAACTATAAGCTAACCCGAATAGATTTCTTCAAATATCTTCAGATACGTACTTTTTTCAAACAAAAAATTATCCAAAATCAGATTTTACTAAAAAGAATAGAAATCATGGAAGCAATTAAAGGAAGATCTAAAATGGGGCCTTTATATAAGGTTTTCATTCAAAAGGAAGAGGATGACCTCGAGGGTAGGGAGGTAAAATGGCAAAATAGATTAGGGATTGAGGGTATTAAATTTGAGAGAATTATTGAGTTAGCTATGAAGGTTCTTTTTAATGGGCCTTTACAGAGTCAGCACTTTATGTCAATATTTGATTTATATTATACACCGGAAAAATTATCTAAATGGAATTCCATAAGGGGGAATAAATGCAACCGGCGTGGGTTAATAGCTGCAGATGCATCTCATATGGTTTTTTTTGCCCAAAGCTTTCTCAGTTTGTTAAGGAAATAGAGTTTTTTCAATTAAATTATTCGGGCATTCAACAAAAATTGTCAGTCAAGTTGGTTATTTTTGGCCTCCAGGAAAACCCGACCAATGCCTTAACATCGGCTGAGGAAGGATTTATTTTTATTTGTATGTCCATTTTCCGTTTATGTATTACCTCTCAATGGCTTGACGCTGAACCCCCAAGCTTTCTTAATTGGCAATCCAGAGTATTATCCATCTATCATCTGGAGATCGCAGCTTATAAAACTAAGGGTATTAGAAGAAAAGCTTTGGGGTTGAAATTATGGTCTCCTATTGCTAATTGGTTATAATTATGAGGCTTTGGTAGGCCCAAATGCTAAATGGATTTCTTCTTTTTATGGTATTCTGTGTTTATTTTCTGCAATTGAAAAGCTTAACTAATTATGATGTATTTTTTTTCTTGATTGCTCATATTTTGTTTGTACTGTGTTTTCTTCTGTATGCTGATAAAAATAAATGTAAATTTTTTTTTAAAAAAATATGAGCTTAAACATGCTGTGAAATAAGTATGTATATACTAATATGTGTAGGGCAAATGTTCAGAATGGTATCTTGACATATAATTTTTTAATGTGTTGGTGGCCATTGAATGTATTCTTTTGTTTTCTGTTTTCATGACATGTCAGTGGGGATCGCGATGTTATAGCGATGTTTGTCAAAACCGACAGAATAAAAACCCTCTTGAAAAAAACTTCACAATATTTCGGGTACTAGGGTGGCTCTGACAAGAGCTGTTGTGTTGGTTGTGTGTGTATGGCTGCTATACATAAGACCAGATGTAGAGTTTCACGTTAGAAACACCCTGTTGCCTTCATCTGTAAAGTGCACTCCATCATTTCCATAAATTCCATGCATGTCAAAGCACAGATTGTTGGTATAGGTACAGCCCATACGATGGTCTCCGAGGAGTGCCGAAACAGTTTTATTAACATGTTTCCTGGCTTTGTCAATCTGTTGACAGAATTGATTTGACCACTTACATTTCTGTATTTGGCATATATTAGAGTACACCAAGACAGTGTGAGGGAAAAGCAACATCAGTTCTGCAAAGGTTTTTTTCATTAGTATTTCCAGCCCTATCCCAGTCAATGTGCCTAGGTCATTGCCACACAGTGCACAATCATGAGGTGAGGAGCTTGGGAATCCACAATAGATTTAACCAAAGCCAGGAACTGATGAAACTTTAACCCTCTCTGGCCAAACCAAGTAATCTGCACATTTGACAATCCCAAGTCCCTATCAATACCTCTCATTTTTTAAATAGAGATAGCGGTGGCTCACAATTCATACTCTAAGCATTTTGAAGTTAAGTAGCAATAGTAGTGTGGAGAAGGCTGGAGCTAAATGAGGTCGTTTTCCAAAGTAAAAGGAGTTAAACTGGAGGTGGTTTAAAAATATATATATATTTCATTGGATGCTGTCTGCATGAAAGTGAATAAAATTAGGTAGTGTGTTGGATATCTTAGCAAGACGTCTTATCATTGGCTGTTGTTTAAGAAAAGAAATGAAATACAGACATGGATATGCTTTTGAATCTGTGGAGTAAAGCACACCTGCTGTATCTTATTTGGTAGCAGCATGCTCCTTCTAGAATCTGCTGTGAACTTGTGAAATAAAGGTTCCGCTGGGTTTCTAGGCACACTGAGCTAAGACTCTATTGGGAGGGAAAGGTGTCTAAGAGACACATTTTTTTAAAGTTGAGGAGTGATGACACAATGTAAGTAATGGCAAGTTTTAAGTTGCAACTCAGGACTATGTAATAAACTTATGTTTCAGAATTATGAAGCTGGATATATGTTTGAACTCTCGTTTCTTTTGCGATTATTCCGTGATCATCGCAAATACATTGCAAAAACGTGGTGACAGGAACCTCATTTTGAAAGGGAGGGAAAAGGTTAACAGATGCTAACCATTCACAAGTGGAGATGCAGTAGTCTGAAATGAAAGACATGATTTCATTTGCTGCCTTTCTCATGATGATAGAGTGGAAAGTTGAAGAGGCTGCCATTTTAGAGTTGCTTTTGTATGAGAGTGGTGTACCATTCTTGTGCTTAGTTTTTACAAATCTTAACAGTGTTAAAACTATCCAAAAAGAGGTAAAACAACAATATAATCTACAAACTCAATTCACTGATATGTATATAACTTTGTAATTAGTTAAAAAATTTACAATAGAAATGAAGATGTATATTTAAGTATGATTAAAAGGAGTATCACAGTGATGTGAACAAATACATGAGATTAATTGTGTCTTTAATAGGGTATGTGTTTAAGAGGTTAGTGGTGAATGTTTTGGGAAGTAACATAAAAATGAACTAGTGCCTCTTTATTACATTATGTTTTTTATTGAAAAATAACAGTATAGTCTAGTGGAAAGTTGCAATGAGGAACTAAGAATGTTTTAAATGTCTATACAGCTTGTGCAGAATAGATACATCTGTTATAGGCATTCTGGGA
Organism: Lissotriton vulgaris; assembly: GCF_964263255.1. Classification (NCBI taxonomy): domain Eukaryota; kingdom Metazoa; phylum Chordata; class Amphibia; order Caudata; family Salamandridae; genus Lissotriton; species Lissotriton vulgaris. The sequence continues at coordinate 242,527,629 of NC_141689.1, read as the reverse complement.
GTTGTAGTACTTTTAGAAACATTATTAAACAGGACTAGTGTAGTGTGAAAAAAAGATGAGAACATGTTGTCCGCCTGTATATAAATTAGAAAGAAGTAATACTTGTTAGGTATGTATATTTTTTTTTACTTATATGACCGCTTTGCATGCGCTTAGTTGGTGAGATATGTTTTTTGTGCTTGCACATAGCTACATATACAGTGTTACTTTTGAGTTTACTTAAATATGTCGAGAGGTATATATTTTTGGAAAGATGACTTGAAGGTGTACATCTATGAAGAAACCTCATTTATGTTTACATGGTGATCTTGTTCAGTAAGGCTGATGACAATTCCATGTATATGGTGAGGGTAATATTTTTCTTTAAACATAGTTTGTTTAAAATTGAGAAGGATTAATAGTGTAGAATGCCTCGCGAGTTCCTGTGCTAACTTCATTTCGAGGATAACCTTTGTTTGAGATATGCTGAAAACATGTTTTAGAAACAAAAGATTTTGAGAAATTATTAACGGTGGGCGGCCAGCTACGCTCCGTGCACGGAGTGTGCGTAGTGCCGCCTACTCTGCATTTTGCGGAGCTGGCGGAGCCAGGCGGCACTACGCACGCTCCGCAGACGGAGCGTAGCTGGCCGCCACCCGCCTCCCTCCCGCCCTCCCTAAATACTTTGAAATAAAGGAATAAAATAATTTAAAAAGCACTTACCTTGCCGCCGCTGCCCGCCGCGTCCCCGGGGCTCACTATCTTCCGTCTTCCGTCCGCTTTACTAATGCGCATGCGCGGGCGGCCGCGCATGCGCATTTTCACGAGAAAATGCGCATGCGCGGCCGCCCGCGCATGCGCATTAGTAGAGAAGACGGAAGATAGCGAGCCCCGGGGACGCGGCGGGCAGCGGCGGCAAGGTAAGTGCTTTTTAAATTATTTTATTCCTTTATTTCAAAGTGTTTAGGGAGGGCAGGAGGGAGGCGGGTGGCGGGGCTGGCGGCCAGTGGTGTTTGCGGAGTGGGGCTACGCGGAGTGCGGAGGTGGGCGTAGTTTCTCGCCCACTTCGCGTAGCTCCGCGAAGCCCCACTCTGCGAACTCCGCCCAGGGTTAGAAATTATGTAGGTATGCCTTCGCAAAAGGGTTTGTGCTTTGAAAAATTTCAAAATGTTGTTTTCGGTTTTAGAAACATACTGATGACTGTGTGCATACTCAGTAACAAAGCAATGTATGTTTCTGTAGAGTCATGTATGCAATTATATATCAAGTGTGATACCTCGAATTCACTCACACATAGCTCAGAAGAAACGCATATATACAGTAAAACAGGTAGTCTGATGCTGAGAAAAGGAGATAACCAATGAGTCAGAGATATAGTAATTACTGTTATGTATGTAACATGAAGTTACTTCACCCAGCCACTACTCAGGCAGTCATCAAATAATTGATTTACTATCCATGGAGTTATTCAATTACCCAGACATTACACATGTATTCTTGCAACCAGGCAGATAGAAATTATGTAGTAATTGAACTATGCAGGCACTACTCATACATTCATCTAATCACCTGGGTACTAACTATTGACTTATGCAATTAACAAGGCTGTAACTATGCAAATATTATATTTGTGCAGAACCTATGCAGCCATCTAAACACCCACTTACAACCCATACAGTCATTGAAATACTGAGGCACTCGTGTGCACTGATGATACACTCAGGCTCGACATTGTGGTAATGGGAGTGGGGATATAATTCTCAAATTTCTAGGGTCTCCTGTAGTTTTCTGTTTCTTAATCAATAGGTTATGTCTATGAAGATCAGCCACATTGGCACTCGCCATTCAAAGCACCATCATTGGATAATCCCTAATCCTGAATCTACTGTTTATTCTGATCTCTTCCTTCTCAAATGCCTACTGTGTAGTGCAGTTTCGCTTTGCTCTGATAAGCTCATCAAACGGAATGCTCCGTTTGAGCTTCTCTGGGTGGTGGCTGCATCCATGTAGGAAACGGTTCTCTAAAGTCTCCTTCCTCTATAAGCTGGTTTGAATGACATTATTCTCAACCCTACAATCACACAGGCAACTGATTGAACAAGGGTTTCTTGGAACTCTGTCCAGTTCTCTCTTTATAACAATATGTCAGGTGTACTCTCTGTTTGCTTTCTTACTTCTAATGTAGTAGCCAAAGATTTTGGAGTAGACGCCTCACTCACTGATCGTGACATGCTTCATCATTGGCACCTATCCACACCCTGCTAAGATGATACTACAAGGGCGGATTCAACCATAGATGGAAATAGGAGTTCCTAGATAAAACAAAACTGGATATGCAGGGACCCAGAAAAGTGATATATTAAAAATACCTCAAGGTATACCCAAAGTTTTATTTTATTTAATGGGTACTTGGGGTATGATAAAAATATTGAGGCTTCCATTGAAAGACAATTGTTCGATTATACTCTCCTTTTACTGCCAACATGATTCTGCCCTCGCCATGAGCCCAACTGGGTCTGGGGCCTTCGTCAGGGCTGTCTCGTCAATGTCCCTGCCGGTCTTTTATTGGTGCACGCACTCCATTCAAAAACGTGAGGCCTATTGCTCTCACCTGTCATTTATCTTGATTACTTTTGTCATAGGATTTTCCTCGAGGGTGTCTCTTCAAGGGTCATGCGGTATGTGCGGGATCGTGCTGTCTGGTAGTCACACATTCATCAAAGAGCAGGCACCTCGGGAATGCCTCAGTCCTGCCGCAACATCCGCTGCTTGTCTCAACCATGACACATACATCCAAGAAATCCATCTTAGTCTGTTGTGATGGGTAAAGCATAAAATAGGATCATTTGTAGATATCAAAGTAAGAAATCTGTCTAAGTCTAGCTTCGAGCTATGCCAGATCACAAACAGGTCATCAATATATCTCATCCAAAACACTGTGTCCGGTCATGTGTTCATTTTCATCATTCCATACATGCCGTTCCTCCCACTCGCCCATAGACATCCACGCATAGCTCGGCACAAAGCAACGGCTTATTGTAGTACCAAACAGCTACCTGTGCCACTTGTCTCCAAAGAGGAAAAATTCAAGCATGTCAATCAACAACATAGAATGTTCATATAGGTAAGTATATTTTTTCCTGAAAAAGTGTTTGCATGCTTTGATACCCAAATCATGTTTGATACAGGTGTACAAGGATATGACATCAATAGTAACTAACTAGTCAGTAGTTGAATTGCCAGAGGAGCCCCTTATCTTGTTTAAATAATCTGTGCTCAAGGACACTATCCAAACCCTGGGTGGACCTTTAGTCTCAGCCAATAGCAGCCTACAGAAGCAGACACTGAACTTAGATGTGTTTCTGAATCTCCTTTCCCAGTCTAATTGGACTAGGTTGCTGAAAGCATGGAAAGGGTTAAAGACATTTTAGCTGCTTTTCTACTGAGAGATGAGGTGGTTTGCAGGAGTTCTGACTGGAAACTAGGGGGCAGATTTACTAGATTCTCACGAAGCACAGTGCAGCAGCAGCAAATGCTGTGCTGCACTGCGTGAGAAGGAGGGAGCAGCAGAGCCCCATATTTACAGAAATATGGCACTCTTCTAATCTTTCCCTAGTACTGGCAAAGAAATATGCTGCTGTGAACCACAGACACACCTTTGCACCATAGTGCAAGGGTGTCTCCATGAGACCAGCATAGATTTTGTACTGGAAGGGAATGCTTCCAGTGTAAAATACCATGCTTAGACTAACTTGAAACCTTGTCCTACTCTGTATGTATGCTGTACAGTGCAACACAAATACAAAATAACTCCTGAAATGCTGTCACAGGCACTCTGTGAACATCCCTGCCCTCTCAGTGGGGTTTTGGAGAAGGACCTGGAGGCCTTGCAGGCCTGGCTTGTAGATAGGCTTATTGACCTGGCCCCTCTGAGGACCTCCCATTCATTGCCCAAACGGGTCTCTGCTCCTTGGTTTACGGGCGCGCTGCTTGCTTCGCGCAGGCAGTGCAAGGTGGCAGAAAGGGCCTGGCGAGCGCAGTATAGCGCAGCTGCTAGACTCGAATACCGGACGATGGTTAAAGCTTACCACCGAGACATTTTCCTGGAGAAAAAGAGCTATTTTGCCAGGAGGATTGAGGATGCATCAAACTCGTGTAAAGAGATTTTCACGATCGTTAGGGAATTTACTTCCCCACGGTCGAGTGTGGCCAAGACTGCTCCCACAGAGTCGTGGGCAGCGGATCTTGCATGCTTCTTTACGGCAAAGATCAGGCTGATACAAGACTCTTTTCCACCAAGGCCGATCGGTTCCCCCCCTTGCTCTAAGGTTGGTTTTGCTCCATCGGTCCCTTTAGGGCCAGTTTTGTCTGACTTTCCGCCTATCTCAATGGCTTCGTCTTTGTTTCTTTTGGCCAACCTCAAATCTGGATCGCCACGCGATCCATGCCCGGCCAAAGTTCTAGCGAAGATGGCGGCAGTTGTAAACCCGATGGTTAATCCCATTCTGAATCTCTCGCTTAGCCAGGGTGTGGTCCCTTTGGCCTGGAAGCAAGCGATGGTCATCCCCCTTATTAAGAAGCCCAGGTTGGCCCAGGAGGTTTTGGCCAATTACAGGCCTATTTCCCTTCTCCCCGCGCTGGCCAAGACCGTGGAGAAGCACGTGCATAACGTGCTTTCCAATTTTTTGGAAACACACGACTTGCTCCATCCCACTCAATCGGGCTTCCGTCCTAATCTTAGCACGGAGACGGCGCTGCTGGAGGTGTCGGAGGCCATCCAGGAGACGTTAGATCTGGGTGGTAGAGCAATGCTGATCATGCTAGACCTGTCGGCGGCCTTTGACACCGTCCCCCACGAGGATCTCCTCGTCAGACTACATGACATCGGTCTGAGGGGGACAGTGTTCAGCTGGTTTACATCCTTTTTGGCCGACCGCCGACAGACGGTCTGGGCCTCCTCTAGCTCTGCCGAGATGCCGCCATTGGGAGTCGGAGTCCCACAGGGCTCTGTATTGAGCCCGACTCTTTTTAATATCTTCATGACCCCTTTGGCGACTCTGGCCGAGTCCTTCGGGGCCCAGATCCTGTCCTATGCTGATGACACCCAGCTGCTCTTTACCTGTCGGAAAGGAGAGGATTTTGACGGAGAGAGTGTCCGCGAGTGCCTTGGGGCTGTGTTCAAATGGCTCCAACTGAACAGCCTCAAGTGCAACTCAGACAAATCGGAGGTGCTCTTCTTCGGTTGTCAATCCGACCCTGACTGGCGGGTATGGTGGCCGGCCGACATGTCTCCCCCGGGGGGTCCGTCGCAGTCAGCTAAGAATTTGGGGGTTAAAATTGACAACGGTCTGACTCTCAGATCTCAGATCCTTACCCTCACTGGTACTTGTTTTGGGCTTCTCCGCATGCTACGGAAATTTTTCCCGCTGCTTTCCGTAGATCACAGGAGGATTACGGTACAGGCCCTGATAGGGTCAAGATTGGATTATTCCAATGTCCTATATCTTGGTCTGCCCGAATATCTCCTCCAACGGATGCAGGTAGTCCAAAACGCTGCAGCACGGGCCATTTTTGGCCTGCACAGGCGAGTTAAAGTCTCGGGACTGCTGCAGTCACTTCATTGGCTGCCTATCCGACAGCGGATAGTTTTTAAAGCCCTAACCCTTGCCCACAAGGCTTTCTATGCCACAGGGGCTAAATATCTTCAGAAGAGGCTCGCCGTTTATCACCCTGCTCGATCTTTGAGGTCAGAGGCGAAATTCCTTGCCATCGTTCCACGTGTAAGGAGGTCCCGCATCGGAGGCCGTTCATTCATGCTCCGGGCCCCTCAGCTCTGGAACACTTTGCCCTTGACTCTCCGCAGCACTTCAAATCTGCTGGCTTTCAGGAAGGGCCTGAAAACCTGGCTCTTTGATTCCTAGTCTCTTCTGTTCTGTTGATTTTACATTTTCTGTCTGTTGTGTTGTGTCTGTCTTTTTAGGTTGTCAATAAAGCACCGGGACACTCTTCTGAGTAGCCGAGCGCTATAAAAGACACAATATAACATAACATAACAAAGTTGTAAAAGAAAGGAGAAATGAAAGCATTTCTCCTGCAGAGCACCTATTTGAAATCGGTGCTATTTTCTCATGCTAAACCCTGTCTACTTTTTCAAGTAAATAGGTCTTAGCATCAGAAATCTTGGGTGGTTGCATGGGAATGCCCAAGCACCACCCATTGTATGCCCTCTTGTCCCTAAGTAATGCAAAGCAGCGCTATGTGCTGCTTTATTTTGCTTTCAGGTGATCGTCCAGCGTAAAACAGGTTTTACGCTGTAAATTAATGGGTGAAAAAGATTTAGCGTTGTCTTTTTTCTCACTTTTGTGACACAAATACATATTTAAATCTTAGTAAATAGACCCCTTGGAATGAAAACAGATGTTACCAGACATTGAAATAAAACTGAGAGAACAGGAAAGTGGTTTTATAGGTATGTTGATTACGTTTTAGTATATAAAAGTATATTTAGATAACAAATAGTGAGTGTATGTAACCTGTACAAAAATGTGTAGCTTCTAGACACTATACCAAAGAGGAAAATAGAAGGGTGATTAGATGAGAATATTAACTGAAAATACAGTGACCAGAAAAGGAGAAAAAAGTTAATTAGCACAAACTCACACAGTGAGGCAGACAGTTACAGACCCAGTTACACTCCAACAAAATAACTTATGTACCCATCACTCATATAGCCAGACAGTGACTGCAAGACTAAGTCACACACCCATAGAACTATTCACACACCCATTTACTCAGCTGTATGTCCAAGACTGAGTGCCAGTTTGCCCTTAGAGCCTGGGAGGATATCCGTAAACTGCAATCTACACCACAGAAAGAGTTTTAAGGAGACTACTTCAGCACTCTTGAGAAGGGTGAATCCTGACTGTAGTTCTCCTAAGGGGAGAAATGATTGGGAAAAGACTCCAGAGGAGAGAGGGGATCCTCCAGAGAGAGAGAGAGAGTTCCCTATTTTATTGGGTCCAATACAGAAAGCAATGTCTCCCCCAAACCCAGTCCCCTAAGGAGTGCAAGGACAGACAGGCTTAGAGGGATCTGTGGTTGCAGCTGGCCCAGCTGGCTGCAGAGGAGAGAAAAGCTTAGGCTAAGAGAAATTTGACGGAAAAAAGGGTCTTTTTGGCTCAAGAAGTGCCAAATGGCTGTTAGAGTCCAGCAAAAATGGTGGGAGCAAAATTACTCTGTCCAGTGCAGAAGAAAGAGTCCACTTATCCAGAGACTTGGTCCCTGACTGGAGGGGGGTGATATAGATTAGGCTAACCCCGGGCAGGTAACTGCGGATTTTTGCTTACTCCATGCTCCGTTGCAAAGGCAGAGGTTAGGCAAAACTCCCCTTTGTGGCGGAGCAGAGTTAGCCAGCCCCTCCACCTTCCCAAATTACTCACAAATTTTTAAAAAAGCACTTACCTGTGTGACTGCCTCATCCTCTGCCTGGCCATGCAAGACGTACAAAGTAGGGTTTTTTCATAGAAGAAGGATAGCGAGGAGCAGGAAGGAGAGTGGCCAGGCAGAGCAGGAGGCAGCCACGCAGGTAAGTGCCTTGCAGGTAAGCACCCTGCTCGACAACCTCGCCAACCTGGGACTCAAGCAACTGGTGTCCACCCCCACCCACCTCGCCGGACACACACTCGACGCCATCTTCTCATCCAGCACAGACATCGACTTCAGCCACGCCACAGAGCTTCAATGGACGGACCACAGCTGCGTCCACTTCACCTTCAAGAGAACGACGACCCACCATCACCAGCAACAGACCGCCCGCAGAAGCTGGAACAAGATCACAGCAGACCAGCTCGCCACCTCCCTGAGCCAGCACCCTCCTGCCAGCTCAGCGAACCCCAGCCAGGCCGCCGACAACCTCACGAAGTGGATCAGCAACTGCGCGGACGAACTCGCCCCGCTGAGGACCCCGCCTAGCAGACCCGGCAGCAAGAAGGCCCCATGGTTCACCGACGAACTCAAGAGCTCCAAGAAGAACTGCCGAGCCCTCGAGAAAGTCTGGAGAAGGGAACCGACACCGGACAACAGGACCTCCTTCAAACTTGCCACCCGGAAACACCACCAGCTGATCCGCGACGCCAAGAAAACAGCATTCAAGGACCGGTTGGACAACAACGCACACAACTGCAAGGAACTCTTCAACATCGTGAAAGAGCTTTCCAACCCCAGCGCAGGAAACAACGACATCACCCCATCGCAAGACCTCTGCAACTCCCTCGCCTCATACTTCCACAACAAGATCACGGACATACACAGCAGTTTCAACAACCAACCAACGCACACCATGACCGACCAACCACCCCCCCCACCACCACCCTCCACGCCTGGACCCCGATCAGCACCGAAGACACCATCCGCACGATGAACTCCATCCACTCCGGATCACCGACCGACCCCTGCCCTCACCACGTCTTCAACAGGGCCGACGCTGTCATCGCACCCCACCTGCGAGACATCATCAACACCTCCTTCGACACCGCCATCTTCCCTGAGAGCTGGAAACACGCCGAACTCAGCGCTCTACTCAAGAAACCAACAGCGGACCCCACCGACCTCAAGAATTACCGCCCCATCTCGCTTCTCCCGTTTCCAGCCAAAGTCATCGAGAAGACCGTCAACAAGCAGATGGCCGCCTTCCTCGAGACGAACGGATCCCTCGACCCCTCACAGTCCGGCTTCCGAGCCAAACACAGCACCGAGACCGCCCTCATCGCCGCCACCGATGACATCCGAGCCCTGATGGACAATGGAGAAACAGCGGCCCTCATCCTCCTAGACCTCTCCGCGGCATTCGACACGGTCTGCCACCGCACCCTAGTACGGCGCCTCAGCAACATCGGAATCCAGGACAAGGCGCTGGAATGGATCATCTCCTTCCTCGACGGAAGAACACAGAGAGTCCGCCTACCACCGTACAAGTCAGAGGCCTCCGAAGTCATCTGCGGCGTCCCCCAAGGATCATCCCTGAGCCCCACCCTCTTCAACGTCTACATGAGCCCCCTCGCGGCCATCGTACGCAAACACCACCTCAGCATAATCTCCTACGCCGACGACACCCAGCTGATCCTCTCCCTGACCAACGACCCCGCCGCCGCCAGAGCCAACCTGCACGAAGGGATGAAAGAGGTAGCCGAGTGGATGACGACCAGCCGCCTGAAACTGAACTCGGACAAGACGGAGGTCCTCATCCTGGGCTCCTCACCCTCCGCCTGGGACGACTCCTGGTGGCCTCCCGCCCTGGGCACCGCACCCAAACCGACAGACCATGCACGAAACCTGGGCTTCATCCTGGACTCCTCCCTCTCCATGACCAGGCAAGTCAACAACGTCTCCTCGGCGTGCTTCAACATCCTACGCATGCTACGGAAGATCTTCTGGTGGATCCCCACAGAGACCAGGAAGACCGTCACCCAGGCCCTCGTCACCAGCCGACTGGACTACGGTAACGCCCTCTACGCCGGTACCACCGCCAAGCTCCAGAAGAGACTCCAGCGGATCCAAAACGCCTCAGCCAGACTCATCCTCGACATCCCACGATCCAGTCACATCTCCGGACATCTGAGAGACCTTCACTGGCTCCCCGTCAACAAGAGAATCACCTTCCGCCTCCTCACCCACGCACACAAAGCCCTACACGACCAAGGCCCGAGCTACCTCAACAGCCGAGTCAACTTCTACGCTCCCAAACGCCACCTCCGATCAGCCAACCACGCCCTCGCCGCCGTCCCCCGCATCCGAAGAGCGACTACAGGAGGAAGGTCCTTCTCCTACCTGGCCGCCAAGACCTGGAACTCCCTCCCGTCCGACCTGCGCCTGACCCAAGACCACCTCTCCTTCAGGAAGAAGCTGAAGACCTGGCTGTTCGAGCAGTAGCGGCACCCCCCCCCCCCAGCGCCTTGAGACCCTACGGGTATGTAGCGCGCTTTATAAGTGTCACTGATTGATTGATTGATTGATTGCCTTCTTTTTTAATTATTTTGGAAGGGGGGAGGGAGCGGAGTGGAACTCCGTGGAACTCTGCGTAGAGGCACTATGCCAGCTTCGCCCACCCTTAGATTAGGCCCGGGTGGAGTGTGTGAAGCCGCACTACATGGAACTCTTTGAAGTTGCAAACTCACTCCGCCGCACTACGAGGAGTTCTGTGATTGGGAGGAGTCCTCTTGTTCTGCCTGTTCGGATAACGTTTCTGCCATATGTCAACGTGAAATATGTTCTCGGGCCGAAATCTCATGCCAACCTCACCACTCGGTGTGGATGTGCGCGGCCATCTTGCATCTCACTCTGTTTATGGTGCTAGGGCCTAATTTTGCATCCTTGTTCAATCTAGTTAATCCTTCTGTTCTAAAACATTTTTTACCCCCATTTTTATTTATTATCTTTCCTTGTGTCTTTCTGAGTCTGTATTTTATTATTTTTTTTACCTTTTTGTGTTTTTTGGGAGTTTTCATTTTTCCTATTTATTTTAACCTTTTTTAGTTCTTCTCCTGTTTCTTTTTTTCCTCTCTCTTACTCCCAGTTCGCTGACAGAGCAGAGTTCCCAAAAAAGGCACAGCAGCCACCTTCCTTGCGGAAGGCAGCACAAGGAAAGGGTGCATTCCGTGCTTTGTTTTCAGAGCTGGGGGTGGCAACGCAGGTGTTTTATGTCCAGCTCTACCTCCCCTCCAACCTGGTAGCAGGCGGCAGGCCTTGGTTATGGTACAGACTAACAGAGCACTGGCAGCATTGGGTAAGGCTGTGCCAGACAGTGTACCGCCACCCTCGGATCCGGAGCACCCAGCAGCAGCTAATGCACTTTTGGTCCGACATCCTGGACTGAGACCAGGACCTGTTGGACCTTCTAGGAGTGGAGGTCACAGGTCTCAGTGAGAAATTATTAATATTATTATTACTTGAGTTCTCTATTCTATTGCTAATATTTTTTTCCCCAAATAGCAAGCATGCTGTCAGTGCTCACACCCAGGTAAGTACAGTTTACAAATAGTATGTGATCTTTATTCTATACAGGTGCATGGTGCTACCTATTTGTACTTGTTGCCACTCGCTTGGGCTGAATATGTAAGAAGTAATGCAGTTACTCCTTTGTCCTGTCACTAGGAAACTAGTAGTAGTAGTATTAGTAATTTAGTAGTGCGCATCCTCACACTTCAGTTCTTAAAGCCTTTCTTGTAGCCCGTATAGTGGCACGCAACTAATTTGTTGTAAATGCATGCATCCATCTATGCATTTGAAGTTAAAGAAAAATGCAGACTTAGGGAATTGGCCCACCAAAGGGGGTTGAGACATTACGAATGAAATGAGAAGAAGCAAACATGATTCATTGCAATGTATTAGTAACTAGCTTACCGGTCGCACATTGCTGCGATCTCAGAAGAAAGGAAATTTAAGGAAACTTTTTATGATAACATTTAATTTACATTGTGTCGTTTTTATTGAAACGTATTCGTTTTAATATGGAAAACATTTTAAAGTGTTGTTTTAATTCTGTTTATTCATTTGAGTGCTTGTGGATACACAGTATTTTTTGTTTTCCATCTGGTGCGTACACAAATAAATCAGAAGGTTTTCCGACGCTTGAGCTGGCCACATACAGTTGTCCATGTGAGAGGCACGGATTCTTCAAATCTAGTCCACACACTTGCAGCGATTGTCTTTGTGCTTTGTTGCTGGTCATTGCAAAAGCAAATCGCACCGGAAACTGTAAACATTCCGTATTGGAAAAATTATGAGGGCCCTGGGGGGGGCGATATTTAACCATTTTTTATTTATTTTTTGCCAGAAACCTTCGCGGGAGTGTACTCAACAACTTTTAACACTTTTTTTTTTTTTGCCAGAAACCTTTGCGGGAGTGTACTCAAAAACTTCCCAAAGTTTCATGCCGATCGGATGAATGGTGTAGTAATGCATAAAGGACAAACAGACAGACATACATTCGTTTTTCTATATATAGATTCTAAAATGTAGTTTACTAAATTTGGAATAGGGCCACGTAGCTTCAGGAAAAGTGAAATAGGAAAGGGCGGTCCGCGATACTATTAGTCGATCTGATTCACCACCAATCTATTTTTGTCTTTCTGTCTTACATCAGCATCCAGGGGCAAGAAAAGTGCTGAGACTCTTGAGGGAGATGGAGGTGCCTCCCACTCTATCCAAAGTTCCTTGCCCGATGACTCTGCTGGTCCCAGTAAGTCCTCCTCTTGTTAACATTAATATTTATTTCCCTAACTTTTACCGCTCCTTATTTTGAATGAATATTTCTCCCAGTGTCCTAATCTCTCTCCAATTCCTCTTTGCTCTATCTATTTCCAAATTATTCTCATCCCTGCATTATCATATTTACGTATTTATTTTCTTTATTTCAGGTTTGTGAACTTTAAACTGTCTCTGTAATAGCCTTCCTATGACAGCCTTGCTTTTTTTCTTCTTTGTGAGTTAGCCTTCCCTTGCCTTTTATATATTTTGTGAATTGCCTAGTAGTGGTACTGTAAAGTCTCAGAGGTACGGTTGATCAGATACTAGTACTCTGCCGTGAAGATTGCCCCTATCCTATGCTTGTTTGTTGAGATGAATAGGCTTTCTTTTACTTGCTCATGCTCAATTAGTAAATTGAGAGAGTGGCCATGGTCCTGTTGGACCCCCCAAAGTTCTGTCACTTAGCATAGGCCTAGTATTATTAGCTGCTGTTGGTAAACTGATGACCGAATCCAGTTGTCCACTCTTCTTTCTTTTCAAAAACTCAAATTAATAAATATCGCTGCAACTCCATTACAGGTTGTCTGGAGACTTTTCAAAAATTGCCACCAACAAAGTGCAGAGCAGGATTTTTTTGATAGAAGATGCTGTAACTGAATTGTAGGGATGTGTGTGGTTGTATTTCATCATAAAAAAACAAATATAAGAGGAGGCATATCTGGCATAGAAAAAATGTGCAATGTTTTTCTAGCCACACAGACCACCAGTGACGGCGCCAGCAAGTCTGAAGATGCGGCAGTGGCATGGGGTGAGCCAATAGGAGTGCGGGGTGGTGGTAAGTCATATTGCTTGCCTCTTGACAATTAATTATAAACTCACTGCAAAGGTGTACTATTGACTGGTGACACCAGAAACATTGAGTAATTTTGTGTGTAGACTAGATTTGTGTTTGCATATTGAATTATCTATTCTAAAGGGACTGGTCAGGTCTGACTCTAATAGGAATATATGGCAGAAAACAATCAAACAAAGCAGTGTGGAGTGGACTCAGTGAATAAATATCACTATCTCTCAAAGGAGAAGGGAAAAAAATCACCTTCATGTGAAAAGTGATCAGCAGTTCTTAGGCCACCAACATTGTAGATCGCCACAAACACATTTAAGCGTAATAGTTAGAGATAAGCAAACACCCAGTGTCACTGGCTGCCACCACATGAATAATCTCAATAACATACTCCCAAACAACATTCACTCAGCGTGCAATGCATGCTATTTACCTGTTCTTCGAATTCAGGCGTGGCATGAGCGTGGTACATTGCAGATCCATTGTTCAAATGACAGACATTGGCCAGTCTTAATCAAATAAAATTGGGCAGTTTGGCTAGGGTAATAAACTAGGACAGGATAGATCGTCACGGCCCAGGGTTGGAGGTAAGCACACATTTGTTTGTATCACTCCATTCAACGTCCTTGAGGGAAATTGGTTGGGGAGACTTCTTCACTGCAGTGACTGCGCACTGTTCCAGCTCCAATCCAGCAATAACATGCGTCTAATAGTAAGACAGTGGTGATGAATTTGTCAACCAGACACAAAAAAATAAAAGTAAATAATGTTCCCCTAGTTATACCTTTTTTTAGCGTCAAAAAGGAAAGCAGATCCGCGACAGAGACTGAGAGAGAAAGTTCTATGGTTCTTGGCCCATGCTTAGTATTCAGGGAAATAGAGCTTGTCCTCAAACTCTGGTGGTTTGCCCAGAGGTAGGTCATGTAACATACTAATTCCATGACCTGAGTCTCCCTCATGTTGTACTTCAGGCATGAAGTAATCCTGTGGTATAAAGTTCTGATTCATTTTAATAATGGTGAATCTTTACACGTTTCAGGGCGAGAGATTGGTACTTCTCACTGTGACACCAGAAGCACTGAAAACATGCTCTGAGGAGACACTGGCTACCAGGCAAGCCAGATAATTTTTTGTTAGCCTGTTGAGCACTGTTCATTGATGCCTCTTCCAATACCAATACCAATACACCAATGGGTTTTGATCAAGGTAGACCTCTTTTGGGTCATCCAACTAGGCCTGGACCGTCCACTCAATGGTCATTAGAGCTCCACCTTGCTCAACCTCTTTTGCCTTTGCCACAGCACTGGACTTAAGACCTGCCAGTAGAAACCACTCAGTTACAGATTTTGAGGCTGATGCTCCTGTACTTGTTGTTGATGGAGTTCTTGTTGTTGGTTTTGGCTGCTGTGAGCCAACATCACTGCCCTCAGGCTCTGAACTTGAAGGCTGCCCCGCAGAAATTGTGCCATGGAGCAATGGGCCTGTAATTCCCTGCCATTTTTTTCTAAATCAATCAATCAATCATAGCATTTATATAGCGCGCTACTCACCCGGAGGGGTCTCAAGGCGCTGGGGGGGGGGGGTATACTACTGCTCGAAGAGCCAGGTCTTGAGTTGCTTCCTGAAGGATAGGTGGTCCTTGGTCAGCCGGAGGTGAATGGAGAGGGAGTTACATGTCTTGGCTGCCAGGTAGGAGAAGGATCTTCTTCCGGTGGTGGCTCTGTGGATGCGTGGAACGGCATCGAGAGCGAGGCTGGTGGATCGCAGCTGGCGGGTGGGAGTGTAGAAGGTCAGGCGGTTGTTGAGGTACCTGGGGCCCAAATCGTGGAGAGCCTTGTGTGCATAGGTAAGGAGTCTGAACGTGATCCTCTTGCTTACGGGGAGCCAGTGTAGGTCTCTCAGGTGTCCGGAGATGTGGCTGCGTCAGGGGATGTTCAGGATGAGTCGTGCGAAAGCGTTCTGGATGCGTTGGAGTTTTTTCTGAAGTTTGGCTCTGGTTCCGGTGTGGAGGGTGTTTCCATAGTCCAGTCGGCTGGTGACAAGTGCCTGGGTGACCGTCTTCCTGGTTTCGGTGGGGATCCATCGGAAGATCTTTCAGAGCATACGCAGGGTGTTGAAGCACGACGACGAGACGGTGTTGACTTGTCTGGTCATCCAGAGGGAGGAGTCCAGGATGAAGCCCAGGTTCCGAGCGTGGTCCGTTGGCTTGGGAGCGGTGCCCAGGGCAGGGGGCCACCAGGAGTCATCCCAGGTGGAGGGCGATGATCCCAGGATGAGGACTTCCGTCTTGTCTGAGTTCAGTTTCAGGCGGCTGTTCTTCATCCATTCGGCGACGTCTTTCATCCCTTTGTGTAGGCTGGTTCTGGCGGTGGTGGGGTCGTTTGTGAGGGAGAGGATCAGCTGGGTGTCGTCGGCATAGGAGATGATGTTTAGGTTGTGTTCGCGTGCGATGGCTGCAAGGGGGCTCATGTAGACATTGAAGAGGGTGGGGCTGAGTGATGATCCTTGTGATACGCCGCAGATGACTTCGGTGGCCTCGGATCTGAACAGGGGGAGGCGGACCCTCTGGGTTCTTCCGGTGAGGAACAAGATGATCCAATCCAGTGCCTTCTCTTGGATTCTGATGTTGTAGAGGCGCTGCACTAGGGTGCGGTGTCAGACCGTATCGAACGCTGCGGAGAGGTCCAGGAGGATGAGGGCCGCTGTTTCCCCGTTGTCGAGCAGGGATCTGATGTCGTCTGTGGCTGCGATGAGGGCGGTCTGGGTGCTGTGGTTGGCTCGGAAGCCGGACTGCCAGTGGTCGAGGGATCCGTTCGTCTCGAGGAAGGCAGCAAGCTGTCTGTTGACAGTCTTCTCAATGACCTTGGCAGGAAAAGGGAGGAGCGAGATGGGACGGTAGTTCTTGAGGTCAGAGGGGTCCGCTGTTGGTTTCTTCAGGAGGGCGCTGATCTCGGCGTGCTTCCAGCTTTCCGGGAAGGTGGCGGTGTTGAAGGAGGTGTTGATGATGTCCCAGAGTTGGGGTGCGATGATGGAGTCGGCTTTGTTGAAGACGTGGTGGGGCAGGGGTCGGTTGGTGATCCGGAGTGGATGGTGCTCATCACGCTGGTGGTCTTCGGTGCTGATCGGTGTCCAGGTGCGGAGGGTGGTGGTGGGGGCATTGGCTCGGTGGTTGGGTGCGTGGTCTGTGCTCCGAAGCTGTTGTGTATGTCGCTGATCTTGCTGTGAAAGAACGAGGCGAGTGAGTCGCAGAGGTCTTGCGAGGGAGTGATGTTGTTGTTTCCGGCGCTGGGGTTGGAGAGTTCCTTGACGATGCTGAAGAGTTCCTTGCTGTTGTGGGCATTGTTGTCCAGTCGTTCCTTGAATGCTGTCTTCTTGGTGGTGCGGATCAGCTGGTGGTGTTTGCGGGTGGCGTTCTTGAGGGCAGTCATGTTGTCTGTGGTCTGGTTGTTGCTCCAGGCTTTTTCGAGGGTACGGCAGGTCTTCTTGGAGTTCTTGAGTTCGTCGGTGAACCAGGTGGCTTTCTTGCTGCCGGGTCTGCTGGGAGGGGTCTTCAGTGATGCCAGGATGTCTGCGCAGTTGGTGATCCACTGTGTGAGGTTGCTGGCTGCTTCGTTGGGGTCCGTTGTGCTGGAGGGTTTTGGCTGAGGGAGGTGGTGAGCTGGTCAGCGGTGATCTTGTTCCTGCTCCTGCGAGGGGCCTGTTGCGGGTGATGGTAGGTGGTGGTTCTTCTGAAGCTGAAGTGGACGCAGCTGTGGTCCGTCCAATGAAGTCCGGTGGAGTGGCTTAAGGAGATTTGCTTGCTGGAGGAGAAGACGGGGTCAAGCGTGTGGCCGGCGTAGTGGGTGGGGGTGTTCACCAGTTGCTTGAGTCCGAGGTTGTCCAGCAGGGTGGTGGTGTTGGTGTTGTTGTTCTCCAGGTGAAAGTTGAAGTCCCCTAGGAGGATCTAGTCAGCGGAGGGGAGGGCGTGCGGGCTGATGAAGTCTGCGATGTCTTCGCTGAATTGTGTGCGTGGTCCCGGGGGTCTGTAGATGAGGGTGCCTCTGAGGGTGGTCTTGGGATCGGTGTGTATCTGGAAGTGGAGGTGTTCGGCGGCGGTGAGGGTGTCGTCGGAGTTGGTCATGATGCGGATGGTGTTCTTGTGTACGATGGCGATGCCTCCTCCGGTCTGGTTGACAGGGTCCCGCCTGGTGAACTTGTACCCGTCCGGGATGGCGATGGCGATGTCAGGGGCTGAGTGTTAGGAATTAGGTCCGGTCCGCTTTCTATGGCCATGCTTTGCCATCACATGACCTGCCTTGCTGGGACTTAAGACCGGCCCTGCCCATGAACCAGTGCTTGGTATCTTAGTATTTTGGGTTCCAGGTTCTTGGTTTATTGTCTTACTCTGTTGGGTTCACGGGCTCGTGTTCCCTATCCATTTCCCTGGTTTTCGATTCCCGTTTTGTTTTTTCCTTCTTTTGAACCCTTGTCCCCCTTTTTTGGAACCTTTGGTTATCCTCGAGTCATTGTTTTAGTGACCCTGCCTCTGGAGCTCGGTTTGTGATTTTCGTTACATTGGGTTATTGAGGGATTGCTGGGGCTCCAGCCCCCTCGGACACTCATCAAAAGAAGAAGCGCTGCGCATTGGGACTTCTTGTGTGAAGAGAGGAGCCACCCGGAAGACGCTACGAGATTGCCGAGTAGCGCGCTCGGCTTCCGCATTTTGTGTACATGTCCACATCAATGAGTGCTGCTTGGTCGTTTTCCGACGCGCTGGCAGAACCAGAATAGCGCGATTTCGCGCCGGACTCTGTGTTTTGTTTTTGTGTCCTTCTTGCCCCCGTGCCATATATTCTTTCCTAAGTCTGTCCCTAGGGGGTTTTTTATGCCATTTGTTTGGCTTTTCCCCCCTAAACACGTTTCAAGAGACCTGTGAACAGAAAGCTTTCTTGAAGTATCCCCCTGGACAAACGAAGACCTTTATTGAGATTCAATCGTTTTCCTGCTACCTGCAACTCCTGAGGCCAATCCTGTCTTTATAACAAGTACAGAAGCGTGGAGGTGGTAGCAAGAAATTGGTCTGCTGTCCAGTTCTGGGGTGAAGCTGTCCTGTTGTCTCTTTCCCTTGTTTCGTTTTCCCACCCCCTGTCCTGGGCTCAGGTGTTGTCTCATGGTTATATGTCTTATGAGTGACATTTGAGTCAGGGTAGTGGATTGGGCCATACTACGTTCCTGCATTGTTTGGGCCGGTAGAATCTAACACTGAGGCGGCGTTCATCCAGGTTTCCGTGAGGAAGGCGACGTCTGGTGAAGTTGTGTCGAGGAGGTTCCAGAGTTCCACGGCGTGTCAGTGGATGGAGCGGGTGTTGAGCAGGATGCACTTGAGGTGGTTGTTGGTGGTGCTTGGCTTGGAGGGTGCGGTGCGGTGCAGGTTCGCAGGCAGGTGAACCGGCAGGCTTTGCAGGTGAAGGGTCCGTGGGTGCGTTTCAGGGTGGCTTGGTAGCAGGCGGGGTTCCGGCCGGCATTGAGTGCGTTGAGGGTGGCGGCGTCGTAGGTCCGTCGGGTGGTCTTGCCTCGGCGGGGTCCAGAGGTCCTGGCGCTGGGCGTGGTCCAGGCGCGAACGGGCGCAGACGGGCTTGCCTTTGGCATGCCTTTGGTGCACATTCGGCGCGCCCGCTGCGCGGTCGCTCCATGGGGATCATAAGAAGGGACCGGGAGGGAGGAGCAGCTGGGTGGCGGGAGCGGAGCGGCAAATCGGCTGGCGGGGGGCGGGCCGCAGGGAGACAGCGGCGGGAAGAGACTGGGGGGAGCGGGCGGCTCAGCGGTAGCTGGGTCGTCCGAGCAGGGCAAAAAACGAAGTTCCAAAAGTGATCCTGGCGGCAGAGGAGCGTGGGGGCGACCTAGCCTGGGGACAGGCTCAACGCTCGCTCCCTAGTCCTGGTACGTGGTCCCTTAAGAAGGAGCCGGGAGGGAGAAGCAGCTGGGTGGCGGAGCGGGGCGGCGAATGGGCTGGCGGGGGCGGGGCCGCAGGGAGGCAGCGGCGGGAAGAGACTGGGGGGAGCAGGCGGCTCAGGGATAGTTGGGTCGTCCGAGCAGGGCAAAAAATGAAGTTCCAAAAGTGATCCTGGCGGCAGAGGAGCGTGGGGGCGACCTAGCCTGGGGACAGGCTCAGCGGTCGCTCCCTAGTCCTGGTACGTGGTTCCTTAAGAAGGAGCCGGGAGGGAGGAGCAGCTGGGTGGCGGGAGTGGGGCGGCGAATGGGCTGGCGGGGGCGTGGCCGCAGGGAAGCAGCGGCGGGAAGAGACTGGGGGGAGCGGGCGGCTAAGCGATAGCTGGGTCGTCTGAGCAGGGCAAAAAACGAAGCTCCAAAAGTGATCCTGGCGGCAGAGGAGCGTGGGGGCGACCTAGCCTGGGTACAGGCTCACTGGCTTGCTCAGCTATCCATGTTTTGTATTTTCTAACATGGGCGCTCCCATCCTCCACGGCAGATGAGCTCAGGCTAAACCCTGCACCTTCAGGCCCCGTCAAGTCACGGACGCACCCGCCCGTGAGAAATTCTTTGATTCTGACTGCCCCAACCGCGGCTTGTAATTTTACCCTTAAACCGGGTTGGAATTATCACTGGTTCTTCGATACACGAAAAGCAAACTCTTCAGCCCAGAACAGTCCCAGGTAGCGACCTGTTGACGAAACACGTGTCGGCTGGGGTTGTTTTCTTTTACGGACATTTCTTGCATAAAACAACTTTCGTGGAACCACCGGTCTCGGCTACCATATAATTTCACTATTGTATCAACTGTATACTATATACGAGTGCCCAGGACTTGTTTTATGCTTGCTTTGCTTTGAGCTCTTAGCTCATAATTTATACAGGGGTTTTGGGTCTCCCATGACTTGGCAGAACCGTGAAGCACTTGTTCTTCGTTCCCTTAGAACTATGCACCATTACCTGCCTGAGCGCCACTCACCTGCTACTTTAAAACCCCCTGCAGAAACTGAAGCAGCATCTATGTCAGGCATTTGACTAGGCCGCAATGGTCCAGCTCAATGGTCATGCTTTTCACAGTTTAATGCCCTCTTTGCATGACATGTTCATTGATCGGTCTGTACTGCTCAAACAGGAATTCAAACATGTAATAAGCCTAGTTCCAACATTTTCACACCTCCTGTATGAGGGCTTTAACTGTCATTCTATTGTCATGCTGAAAGACCTCTAACTGTTTCCGGGCTTTAAATGAATGGCTGCAATGAGTGCAGATTCTTCTGCAGGTGGACTGTAAGTTGCTTACTTGGTATTCTGTTTTGAGAAAGTCCTATACAATGATGTTGATGCAGTGCGCCAAACACAGGAAGCTGACAGAACCACCATCTGCCATGGCCTTAACTATATTATTCAAACACTTAGGAACCTGTTTAGGCTCCAGAACCGCCAGCACTGTCACGTAACTCAATGAGTCCAATCTATCAAAACATTGTTGTCCTTATTCTTCATGGACTCTTTTTATTAAACCATTGCTTTTTACTGCCCTTTTTTTCTTCGTAGTCTTAATTTAATTTTACTCATTTTAATTTGATAGAAGATGGATCACACAAACACAAACGCAAGGTGATTTTCAAATGTCACATATTTATTTGAGTTACCCAATGCATTTCGGGACAAATCCCTTCGTCAGGGGTATCGTGACAAATGTGATTCATCCCTCGAGCCAAATGTGATTAACCCCTAGAGTCCAAAAGCAACATGACCTTGCTTGCTACCAACTTGTGCTTAAACAAGCGTATTCCATGCCTTCTCACGAGATTCATTTTGTTAAAAGTGCACGAAGCGCACATCTTTCTCCCCACAAGTCTAAACACAAGTTGGTAGCAAGCAAGGCCCAGCGCCAGGTTCAACTTGGAATGTAACAAGCAAGCTCCAAGTCGCACCCCTCCCCTAGTAGGAGTTCAGCTGGAAGGTGTTCCCTCTCCACAACAGCTATTAAATCACTATTAGGATGACCAGGAGCCCTTTCTCCAAAACAAAAGCACAAAACAATGCGGAAGTTGCAGGCTCTGCCTACTTCAATCAACATGAATGCACACACACATCTGAAATCCTGCGGGTCGGCCTCACTCCAAGGGCTTTACTGGAAATATACCTGAAAACACCCATACTCCGCCCCCACCCAAACTACTCCCTGCCCCCCCCGGAAAGTCCTCCGCCCCACAAGCGCTCTAGGTGACCTCTGGTGTTGCTCCACCTCCCGCTTCCATGGAGTTCACAGCGGCAGCTGGGGGCTCTCCAACTGCACAGTATGGGGTGCGAGGTCTCTTACCTGTGGCAGAGGGGGGGCTGTGCCCGTGCCAGCCCTTCTGTTAAAAGCAAAATGACAATCATGAACATTGCCTGTGCCACCTTGTCTGGTGGAAATTTCTATGTGCATATAAGCTGCAGTCATTTTAATCCATCACAGACATTTTGTATTCTGTTGGTCACCTTTGTTTCACTCTGCCCTTACTAGCATCCCTCTGACCCTCTGACCAAACCTGGTATGTGTGCTGGGGGCTATAAACCCTATTGTCACGACAAACTTCAGAGCCACTTGCTGCCACAAACTCGTTTCTCCTCTCATCTCTGTTTGCAGGCAAACCTTTGTACACTCTGCCCCTCACCGTACCTAGTTACACAACAGGTTCCAGACACTAAAAAGACCTTTGTAACATGATTTATTGCACTGCAAACAGCAAGACTTGTTTTTACCAAAAATGGGGCCTGTTTTTATCAACAGAACGGACTCTTAGATCGGACCAGTCTAACATGTTTTAGACCCTGAAGCAAAGTCCAGCTGCAAGATAAGATTGTCTGTTTGACCTGGTTGGGAAGAGAATTACTGTTGGGCTTGTGTGGCAACCTGCCCGGGGTGGGGACTCCAAGCTTGTGTAACCATGTTGATGAAAAAAATGCTTTGTGTCAAACCTGTATAAAAGGAAGAGCCAAAGGAGATACCAGTAGAACACCTCCCTCAAACATCCCAGTGTCTGCAGTTGACGTGGTGTCCTCATGAGAAATATATATTTTTCTTGTCTTCCAGTTTCCAGCGCTTGCCTCAATATTTTGATAGCGAACCCAAAATAAATTAGAGGTGATCTCTGCACCGGGCAGCATTGGGGGTCTTAGAAGACTCGCTGCTTTTCACAAATTGGCGCCCAACGTAGGGCCCATCAGCGACACATGGGTCCGGTAGAGAGGAGTGAACGACTAAACGATTGGGATATACCTGCGTGAGAAGAGCCTTGTCTAGCTGCCGATCGACTGAACTTCACCGGTTTCGAACGGACCTCTCTCGAATGATCTGCGGTCCTGACTGGGACCTTAGAGGAACTCAGCATTGATTGTTGGAGTGAGATGACAACCAGGCACTGGAAAGGGAAGACAAAGAAATGTCTATACGGTCCGGGTAAGGTCGTGAAAAAATGACTTAAATTGATTGATTGATTGATTGATTGAATAGTCTGATCGAAATACTAGTATTCCTTTTTTATATTGAGTAATTTGAGCCATTCCCTGCTTGCAAACAACAGAGAATAGGAATATTCTCTCTCTTTGCAGACAGCGAAGGACAGGTAGTGAAGTCTTTTTGTCTAAATTGATTGATTGAGATATTCATTTTGACCAGTAAATACGTCATGCCTGTTTTAACTATTATAAAATAGTTAAATCCCTCATGGATAGGAAGGAGACAGAATAGTATGTAACTGACATATGCAACTCCTATGTCGAAAACTACACACTATACTTTATTGTACGTCTCTGTTACTACACTCTTACTGCATATGAAGAGAATTACCAGGATGTAGGGCCCGAGCGACTAGTGGCTCTCTGTAGAAAGGTAGACACTGGAGATGAAGGCGACAACAATGTAACAGAGCTCTTTTTATCCACACTGGAAGTACTCCGTCACCTCATAGATCAAGGTAGGATAGATAAGGACAGGACATCTAAAATACCAGGACCCCCGGTAAAAAAACCAGATAGCATGATGCCGATAAAAGAAGCTTCCCCTCCTACAGGACAAGTGATTCATGACTATATGAATCATCAAGACGCTAAAGGAAGAGTGGTCTACAATTGGGTGTATCAGCCATGGGACAGACAGGACATCTTGACATTCCGTAAATCTTTACCGGATTTATGAAAGAACCCCACCGCCTTTTACACCGAGCTAGGTACCGCTTTGACATCAACAATAATGACACTTGGGAACGGTCTTCAGGCAAGATGGCGGCGGCTCCTTAGACCGCTGTGAGACGCTCTCTGACCAGTGCCTTAATCCCTGGGCAAGAAGTTCAGATAAAGAATGGATATATCGGATCTATTGGCGTGAATATTGAAGAATATAAAGAATGCAAAAGAATACTAAAGACAACATGAATACTCCATCACAAGTGTGGCAGTTGATATAATGCAGGCATGGAACTTACCCGGCAAGGTCCGCCATCCTTAGTGCGGTGCTCTCGTTCGAGTCTTCACCTGGTGGCCTCAGTTCTCGGCTTTGCGGTGTTAAGACTATTTTCAAGGATTCAAACTAATAAAGACTTTGCCGATGCTCAGTATAGAACTGATAAAACAAGGAAACAACTATCTAGTGTGGCAGGGGTAAATGAGCAGATGGCGCCGAAGAATGCAGCAGCGGTTGCAGCCGCCTCCAAAACCCGAGCAGCCAAACAAGCCCTTCGTGACCAGAAACTGGCAGCAAGACGTGCGGACACTGGCGGCTCCGGATCTGTGACTGATGATGCTGCCGGCACTGAGACTGCTCAAGTGCAGACATCGCAGAAGCGCACCAAGGCTGTAAAAACACCTAATACACCAGGTCCGGGTCCCTCCGTGGTAGACCTGCTACGGAAAACACCGGCCGGTTCTGCGCCTCCGGTAAACGCTCCTTCTCCCTCTGCCCACCACGCAACAAGCGGGACGCTGATTGCAGCGGCTCCAGCACCTCCTGCTGTTACTACCGGAGCGGATTCGCTGTCTACTCCCCTTGCTCCTCTCGGGATAGTAGACCCAGCTGACCCGGCTGACGGAGCAGACGCCTCTAT
The DNA here is from genome assembly GCF_964263255.1 of Lissotriton vulgaris. Classification (NCBI taxonomy): domain Eukaryota; kingdom Metazoa; phylum Chordata; class Amphibia; order Caudata; family Salamandridae; genus Lissotriton; species Lissotriton vulgaris. The sequence continues at coordinate 242,503,506 of NC_141689.1, read as the reverse complement.
GAATATTATCACAGAAGCCACAGAAGACGAACCTGCTGTATTGAAACAGGGCTCGGTTCAGGCTCATGCTCAGTTGAATGGCGGACTTGCGGACACGCCAGGGGGGTCCAATGTAGCAGTATTATCAGCAACTGTAACACCAACATTAAAAGTATCGGCAGGAGAGCCTGGATCAGCACAAAGAGGTCGGGGACAGATCCTGAAAGAAGGTAGGCCTGCACCGTTACCGCACCTAGCACAGGCTATGCCCACCCTCCAAAATGCCAGATCTCTTAATACAACACTAACTCCAGTGCAGCCCCATATGAAAACAAATACCCTACCTCCCGAAACTGCCTCTCCTGGGTTAATTAATGAGAATACTAACCCTCTGCAACATATAAGCAGTGTGCAGGCTCTAGTGGGTCCGATATACGATCTTAAGGAGGGGGGCATAGCATCAGACACTGATAAGGAACCATCCGAGTTCTTCACCATCTCTGAGGGGGCTGCAGACCATGCATTGTCTCAAGAATTAGACACAGACTCAGACTCTTGTTCCTACTCTGATTCTGACCACCATGCAGGCTCTAATGTGAGTTCACAAGAAAGCGATTTCGAACTAGATCCTGTCATAGGTGAACCTAAAGATAAAAGACATACTGTGTTAAGGAAAAAAAAAAGCCATCATGGTGCTGAGGGTTTGCTTTGGGACTACTCTCCAGTAATGGTCTCTGACTCACAGGCTCCCCTCCCCAATGCTCACCTAGAAGATACCCCATTTCATGAGCAGCAAAATGCCCTGCTAACATCTGTTATGGACACGGTGCTCCAGGCAATATCCTCCCATAGAGAACAGACCTCTAAGGATGGACGCAGGGCTCAACAAGCACTACTCAAAGTACAAGGCGTAGTGCGCAAACTCTCTAAATCAGTAACAGCATCTAATGCAAGAATGGTCGTTATGGAGGATCGCATAGTCATTAACGAAGCTGAAGCAACCGTTGTTAAAGAGCAAGTAGACGCGCATGATGCAGAACTTAAAGACGTCAGGTGGAAACTGGAGGAAATGGAGAATCGAATGCGACGCAACAACCTTAGAATTCTAGGTATTCCAGAAAAAATTGAGGGCGACAATATACGCGTATTTGTGATCCAGCTTTTCAGGGATACACTCCCTGAACTATCCACCTGGAACTGGGAATTAGAGGTCCAACGCGTCCACAGAACACCATTTACAGTAAAGGCATCAACTTCGCAGGGCAAATATCCAAGGGCTATCCTAGTTTACTTCAGAAACTTTCTTCTCCGTCAAGCTATTGCTGAGAAAGTAAGACCGGATGCCCATCGCTCTAGAGGTGAAATCTCATATTTTGTCAGGCCCGATTTTTGCCACACTACAGTGGAACAAAGGTGGCGGCTTCGTCAATTGATCAAACCCTTTCTGGAGAAAAAAACTCAGGTGTACCTGAATAATCCTGCCACACTCAAAGTCATCTATAAAGGACAGACCAAATTTTTCACCTCTGAAATAAAAGCTAAAGAATTCCTAGGTAGTCTGAACTAAAGCTATATCAAATCATGATGTTATGATATCGGACCTTGCTGTATAAGCTAGATAGAAACTTGATGGAATATAATCAAATCCAACCGATTGATATATGACAATTTAGAAATCCAAAATCGATTTTGAATATATTTAGCTGCCAGATGTAGCAGTAGCTACTGCACTATATATACTGACCTGCTCAGATAAGAGTCCTTAATGCTCAATATATAAGGTCATATATATATATATATCAAGTCCCGCTATCACTGTATATAAATGTTTTTTATTAGTGTGCTCTTTACTCTTCACACCTTTTTTCCTTAGCCCAATAAGGGATCACTGAAGATATCAGTTTGTTTTCCTTTTTTTTGTATGGCACTGGCTAGAGATGTCTCTCCATCACAACAGACTCTTGTTAGAGTCTAAATGCCTCAGTGGGTGGACTGTGGGGGGGGGGGAAGGTTGGGGAGGGGATGGGTGGGAAGGGAGGGGAGGGGGAGGGTCGGGGGGGAAAAATGCAAAAAAATGAGCACATTCATTCGAAAGGTAAAATACATGCAAAGATCTCATGGAAAACAAAGTACCAGTATAAAACAAAAGGCTAGCTGCTATTTATGTGTTCATGATATTAAAACTAGGATAGGTTTACATCAGGATGAATGGGGAGAGTGAGTCTATGTACATGGAATGTGGCAGGTCTCAACGATAGAAGTAAAAGGGCTCAGCTATTTCAGTTAACACGGCAGACTCCTGTGGATATACTTTGCCTGCAAGAAACACACATAGCAACTTCTGACAAAGATCTACTTAAGTTGCCTGGGTATAACCTCATGGTAGCCACAACCCAATCGTCCAAAACTAGAGGAGTAGCTATCCTAGCTAAACCTATAATGGGTCCCCCGACTCGCACTAGGGCTGATAAAAACGGTAGATGGGCCATAGCTCAGCTAACATGTGGCCTTACAATATGTGCCATATATGGTTCAAATATTGATGATCCGACTATTTTTCAAGAACTAGAAATTGAATTGGCCTCTTGGTCAGCTCCATTAATTTTTTGTGGGGACTTTAATATTGATGTAGGAGTGCTCGTTGATAATTGTTTGTCACCAAGTTACAAAGGGCGCAAACCATAGGTTTTTAATGCACTAAGGCAGCTGATGGAAAGCCATGACCTATTTGATATGTGGGATCTGTCAGGTAAAAACACTGATGGTCACACATATTTCTCTCATCCACACAACAAATACGTCAGAATTGACTATGTGATGTCATCTTTAGAGGGTTTGGCTTTCACTGATATAACGATGTCCCCCAAAACGATTTCGGACCATAATGCACTTACTTTTATCTTCGACATGGTCAATTCAGTAAAACCCAAGTCTAATTGGACCTTTGATAGGAAACTCTTGGTCAATCAAGGATATATAAATCATATCAAAAGCTGGGCTCAAAGTTATTTTGACTGTAACCGGTTCAGTGCGTCAAGAATAATGGTCTGGGACTGTTTTAAAGCCTCATTAAGGGGAGAAACTATCTCATTCGTAGCTAACAAAAGGAAGAACGAGGAAGAGATCAATGCACAACTTATGCAAGAACTTTCTGACCTCGAGACTTATCATGCCATTCAGATAGGTCAAGGCGACTCAACTTCAGAAACCATTAAGAAAATACTGATTTTAAAGAATGAAATTAATAATTCCCTAATCCAGAAAGCTGCTGAAACCTATCAGGCAAATAAAACCAAGATATACGAATCAGGAGAAAATGTCGGTAAGCAGCTAGCATTACGAACACGCCAAAAACAATCATATAGCAGTATAAAAATGATTGAATTCGAAGGAAAGGAATATACATCTACGCAAGACATTGTAAAGGTATTCCAAACATATTATCAGAAACTCTATCATAGTGATGTATTATATTCTGATGCCGATACCACAACATTTTTGAACAGCTGGCTCCCAGATCAAGACATAAGTACTATGATTGATGACAATGCAAAAGCAAACCTAGACAGAGAAATTACGCTTACGGAGGTGGAGATTGCTCTATCTGAACTCGCCAATAATAAAGCGGCAGGCCCTGATAAAATTCCCCTAGAATTATATAAAATATTAGGCAGTCAAATATTACCCTTCTTATTAGATTTGTTTCTCGGAGTACAATATCACTCAATCCCACCTGACTCCTGGAAACAAACGAATATAATAATTTTTCACAAAAAAGGAAAACCATCTCATCTTCCCTCATCTTATAGGCCGATATCCTTGATAAATTCTGACTCAAAGCTGTACGCCAAAATTTTAGCAAATCGGCTGAGTAGGGTCATCAAACAACTTGTATCACCGTGGCAACATGGCTTTATTCCCGGAAAAGGCACTACAGATCATACCCGGAGAGCCATCACCCTTTTTGATATCATGGGCACCACGGGGGGTGAGATGGCGATGATTCTCCTCGATGCCGAAAAGGCTTTTGATAGAGTATCATGGCAGTTTTTATGGAACATTTTCAAACGAAAGAACTTTGGGAATAACTTTATTAAAGCCATCAAAGCCATATATTCCAATCCTAGGGCAAAAATCTCTATAAGTAGCGCTGAGTCAGACTTTATTGAGGTACAAAGAGGTACAAGGCAGGGTTGTCCATGCTCCCCGATTTTATTTGCCTTATACATAGATCCCCTTATACAAAAACTCCTTTTATCACCCTTGATCCAACCAGTTAATTTTGGCTCATATTCCACCAAAGTTATGGCATACGCAGATGACGTGGCCGTCATAACTACCGATCCTGCCAGTGCAATCCGTGCAATTGAATCAGTTACCCAGGCTTTTGGTGCTCACTCAGGATACTCTCTAAATAATGATAAAACTATGGTATTAGCTACTAAGAATATTCAATATGAGAGTCCCTTTAAAGTTAAAGAGGCTACATATTTAGGTATATGCCTTACTACTGAGGTGGCTAAAATTAATTATTTAAACTACACCCCCCTTATCGATAAAATTAAAAAAGATCTTAAAAGAATAGACAACCTGCATCTATCTATAATTGGAAGGGCAAACTATATAAAAATGAACATCTTTCCGCGGGTTCTCTACCTTTTTAGAGCAATCCCTTTGCTAGCGGGACCTAACTTCATTAAGATCATTAACTCTACTATCTCTAAATTTATGTGGAGTTATGGTAAGATAAGAAGAGCACTTTGTTGGATGTCGTTACCACAGGATAGAGGAGGACTAGCTATTCCTAATTTAGAACTATATTTGTGGGCAACTTTAATACAATCTATGGACCCCCTACTAACTGGTAAAAAAATTACGTCAATGCCCCCAGACTCATATATTCCTTCGATCTATGAGCTTAGCCTTGGTGATAAATGTAAGGGTTTATTTTTAAGGCAGGTAGATTCCACGTACTACAGAAAAATTAAATTGAAGACAGTGTTAGATGCCTGGGCCGTGTGGAAAGCTATCTCTAAATACCTATCTATTCCCACTTTTTCAAAATATACCCCTCTGTGGCATAGTAAGATCATCTCTCCATCTCTTAATGATATCACCTCACAGAGATGGGAGCGTTTAGGCATCATCACAGTTGGTGACTTCTTAGGACATAATATCCCCATTTCTTTTGAATCTTTCCAAGAAAAATACTCCATTCCCACGTATGATTTTCTCAAATATTTTCAAATATTGCTGAGCATTCGTAACGCTATACCAACAACAACAACTTTAGATAACTTGCCACTTCTTGAATCTATAGGCAAAAAAACTACAAGAATAGGGGCTCTATATCAAATGCTGATGGATAAAACCCCTGATGATCTAGAACGAATTGAACAATCTTGGGCTGTAAAACGAGAAAACCCCAATGTAGATATTGATCTCTCTATTGCTCTCTCCACAAAATACTTCATAGCTTCTAACTTGAAAGCACAATATTATAGAGTTATTTATAATTTATACTACACACCGGCAAAATTATTTACTTGGGGCCTTCGGGCTGATGATAACTGCCCAAGATGCAAACAACCACAGGCTAACCTCATACACATGTTTTCAGAATGCTCGGAACTCACAAGGTTAAAAACCATGATACTGGAGTTTTGGGCCCAGATCTTTGGACATCAGTTAAGAGATTCATTAACTCTATATATATTTGGTCATGATGATTCTCTGGGCCATAATAGCGAGGAACAAGCGGTTATGTTTCTGGGATATGCTGTATTTCGTATCATTCTGGCAGCTCGATGGAAAGATCCGGAACCCCCAACTTTTCATATGTGGCTAAGCCGATTTGTTTCAATCTATAAACAAGAAATTGCAATATATGCTTCTAGAGGTAGAAAAGCCAGAGTAGTTGGAGCACAGATTTGGGACCCCATTGCTAGATGGTACACCAATGAGAGGGGCTAGTCAGATTCTATTAGCAGTTAACTAATTTGATATGTTTTTCTGTTTACCCTGCTCTTCTCCCTTGCATATAGTTATTGCGTCATGGATGTTTTAAATGCTTTTTGCTTTATTTGTATCATTTCAAGTTATGACATGAATTAATAACTTCTTCTTTCTGTTTATTATCTGTTTATGTCTATGAATTTGCATTTGGTTTGAATTTGCCAATAAAAAAAAAAATAAATAAATAAAAAAAAAAACAATAATGACACTTGCCGACACTTGTTCTTCGGGTTATGTTTGCCAGCAGATGTGTGGAAACTGATTAGGAAAGTAGACCATACCGAACTGCTTGGTCATACCTGGGAACAACTCAACACACTAGATAAACAGCGGAACCCTGGTCAAAAACTGGTTAAAGCAATATTGAACCTCCCTAACAAAATAGTGCAGAAAGTGAAAACGCTGATCCCAAAGAAAAAGATAGACTGGTCCATAGTAACTGAGTGCCGCAAGAAACCACAAGAGGATGTCTCAGAGTATTTCTCCAGATTTGAAACAGTGTTCTCCGATTACAGTGGACAAGACATGTCCACCGCAACCGGACACCACTTATTTGTGCAGAACTACATCAAAGGACTACTGCCAGAGGTATCCCAGAAATTACAAGCCAGCGAAAGTAGTTGGCCAGCATCTAAACCGGCGGCCATCCTCCAAATGGCATCATGAAAATGAAAATGAAAGGGCTACCGAAAGGAAAAAGAAAGATTTGTAAGAAAGTGTGATGATAGTACAACTCCAGGGGGCGAATAGAGGAAGGCAGCAATATAAGGGAGGATACCAGCAGGATACCCCTAGAGTACAGCCACCTAGAAACAATTCATCAACATCATATGTAGGATGCCAAGACCTAGGACAGGATCAATGTGCATTTTGCAACGAATATGGACACTGGAAATCCCAATGCCTGGCTTTGTTAGGACCTGGTAGGCGCAGAGGGGCGAGGGAAATAGCAAGTGGACAGAGAGGAAGACTATGTGGGAGAGGGTACGCGAGTGAAGCAAACGAGGAAAGGCCAGTAAGAGTGAACACATTTGACCATCTCAAACAGAATCAGTACCAACAGACAGATTATGACAATACGTAGGACTTTGCATAGGACAGCCAGGGGCAAAGGAGGGATCCAGTCGATCAGCAAGGCCCTTATGTTACCGCTGAGGTCCTGGGCACAAAGTCGCCCTTTTTGGTAGACACAGGAGCCACAATTAGTGCACTATCCAAACAACTGATTCCAAGGGCACCCTTGTCTGGCTCACATGTGACCTCAATAGGATTTGATAGTACGCCCTCCACCAACCCTTTGTCCCGACCCATCCCTTTTAACCTTGACAACAATATCATCAAAACAACATTCCTCCTCTCTTCTAACACCCCAGACGCCATTATGGGTCTCGACCTTTTGAAACACTTCCATGTGACTATCAGATGCTCACAGGACGGAGTGCATGTCATCCTATATGACAACCGCCAGCGCCATAGAGAGAACCCGTCTCAGCACATGTTTCCCATCTCTGAGACTGACGCATCCATACTGGACACTTTGCCATCACACTTATGGGCTAGAGCTGATTCAGACGTAGGACGAATGGTGATTGACCTAGTACACGTAACAATACGACAGGACACAACCCTACCAAAAGTACTGCAGTACAAAATATCACCGAAGGGTGAGAAGGCACTTACAGAGATCATACACTCTTTGGTAGAGGCAGGGGTGGTAGAGGAAGTAGTGAGCAACATTTGTAATAGTCCCATACTACCGATTGTAAAGAGACCGGGAGAGGGAGACAGAAAAGCCTACCGCTTCATCATTGATCTGTGGGAGATAAACAGAACCATAGTGCCACAATACCCAGTAGTTTCTAACATCACAACAATTTTGACTTTAATCCCCTCCACTGCCACCACCTTTACTGTGATTGACCTCAAGAGCGCGTTCTTTTCCATACCTATACACAAGGACGACCGCTATCTATTTGGATTCACCCTAAACTCTCGTTCGTACATATTTTGCAGAGCACCCCAGGGGTATACTGAGAGCCCAAGCATCTATAGCCAGGCGCTTAAAAGACAGTTGGACGCCATACAATTGCCAGATGGAGTGGCACTAATACAATATATATACAACATCCTTCTAGCAGCAGACACCATACCAATAGGCATCACAGCCACCATCAAACTACTCCATTTTCTTGCTGAGAATGGTCACAAGGTCTCCCGAAAGAAATTGCAGTTCTGTAAATCACAAGTGACCTATTTGGGTCACCTTTTATCAAAAGAAGGAAGGGACCTCACGCCTGACAGGATCCAGACAATTCTAGACACCCCTGTCCCCAAAAATCAGAAGCAAATCCTCTCTTTGATAGGTCTCACCTTGTTTTGCCGACAGTGGTTACAGAACTTTAGCCTCATTGTCAAACACCTTCTCTCCCTCCTAACTAAAGACATCCCCTCACCTCTCCCCTGGACCCCCGAATGCAAGTCAGCCTTTAAAGAACTACGCAATGCCCTTTGTTCAGCGCCTGTCCTAGGAACCCGAGATTACTCCAAACCATTCTTCCTCTACATGCACGAAAGGGAGGGATGTGCATTGTCTGCCTTAACACAATTAATTGGTCACAAACAACGCCCTTATGCATATTTCTCTGCCACCCTCGATCCGGTAGCCAGAGCACTGTCAGCGTGCCTGCGCGCTGTGGCAGCTGCAGCAGTATCAATACGCCAGAGTGAAGGAATAGTGCTCTCCAATCCAGTCACTGTTTTAGTACCTCATGCAGTTGACACTCTACTAAACCAGACCAAAACCCAACACTTGACCAGTGCCCGACTGACAGGATATGAGTTGACCCTGCAAGCACCGCACATTGCCCTAAAGCGATGCACCACACTCAATCCGGCCACACTGTTACCCCTACCCGAAAATGATCCTAGCGTGACTCCACTACACACCTGTGTTACACTAACCGATGAACAAACAAAGAGTAGAATAGATCTCAGAGACACCGCCTTTCTAGAACCAGACGGAGAACTATGGGTGGATGGTTCGTGCATCAAACTCCCGAACGGCACCACCTCAGCTGCATCCACTGTCAGCACAGTCCAAGCCGTTCTGGAAACAGCTCGTATTCCCCAATGTTCAGCCCAGGCTGCAGAACACATTGCCCTCACACGATCATGTATTTTAGCAACTGGCACAACAGTTGACATATACACCGACAGCCAATATGCCTTCGGGGTGGTTCACCATTTTGGGATCTTATGGAAAGAAAGAGGGTTCCTGACTTCACACGGTACACCCATCCTGCATGGAGATTTAGTCTTCGCCTTGACGCAAGCAGTCCTCCTCCCCAAGAAGTTAGCAGTGATAAAATGCCAAGCACATAGGAAAGTGACTGATCTCATTGGACAGGGAAATGCACTAGCAGACGTTACTGCCCGAGCCACACCAGGAGACAGAACTACAACACGAATGTATGTGACCAGGTCACAAGCTGAACAATGGACTGACGCTAGGACCACTGTAAGGGACATACAGACTACAGGCACACAAGACGAATTGACCGAGTGGGAAAGGGTGGGACTAAAAGGCGAGGAAGATTGCTGGAGAACTAAAGACGGAAATAAATGACTGTTACCCAATGCCTATCTCATCCCCTATTTGACCATGGCACATTTACCAGCACACATAGGCTCCACCCCCATGATTGAACTAATCACCAGAGTATGGCATAATGTCAAGATAACAGAATCTGCAAAACGCCTAGTACAACAATTTATAGTATGCCTACAACACAACCCAGGGAAGGGGACAGTAGTACCACAGGGAGGGTTTGGTGTCCCTGACCACCCTTTTGAAATCCTTCAACTAGATTACATCCAACTAGAGAGATGCCATGGTCTAAAATATGTCCTGGTGGTTGTGTGCACTTTTAGCAAATGGGTGGAGGCATACCCCACCCCCGACAATACCGCCTTAGCCACTGAAAAAGTATTGCTGAAAGAATTCTTTCCCGATACGGGAGCAACAACGGCCCTCACTTCGTAGCCGAGGTGATACAGAACATACTGAGAGGGTTCGGGGTAAAACAAAAGTTCCATGCCGTCTTTCACCCCCAATCAGCGGGCCTGGTAGAGAGACACAATGTAACATTGAAACTAAAACTAGCCAAAATAGCTGCCACGACCGGGTTGAAATGGCCCGACGCCCTCCCATTGGCGTTGCTATCGATGCGCTCCACCCCAACCAAACACAGACTGACCCCGTATGAGGTGGTCTTCAGCAGTCCTATGAGCATTTGGGCAGCGCCAAGACCTACCTCCATGAACAATGTCCCGAACATATTAATGTCGAATTATTTGCATAAATTGACAAACGAGCTAACATTATCCACCAACAGGTGCAGCAAGCCTTGCCTGACGTATCCAGGGAACCAGGACATGAAATAAAACCTGGGGTCTATGTCTTGATTCAATACTTCCAAAGAACGAAGAGTCTGGAGCCTAGATGGACGGGCCCCTGGCAAGTCCTGATCACCACCCGAACTGCCCTCCGAGTGGAAGGAAAATGAAACTGGCTGCACGCTCATCACTGCAATCGAGTCCCTGCAACACTGGCAACCTGTGAAGAGGTGGAGTTGCAAGAGGAAGTACTCACGAAGGACCGACCAGCTCTGAGTTGCTACCCACAAGAAGACACCCTCGAACTATCAGAATTTCCCGACCACACGGTGCCATCCAAGAAAGGGTACAACCTAAGATCGACAAAAGGAGGGTGCTCCAACAGCCAGGCCACTAACTGAGTCAAGGTCTCAGATTGATAGGATAGTCAGCCAACGCTACCAGAAAACACCAGACAAAATGTCTGTGGTCCTAACAGTTGTTGAGCTCCTCGAAGGTGATGGAAGAAACTGAGCACCTGAAAAGCCGCCGCAAAGACACCAAAAGTGCCAACCTACACAGCACAAAGACAATTGCACTTGTAGCCACATTTCTCACCTGTCTCCTGCTAATGGTCGCATTCTGGATCATTGAAGAGAATGCACCTACATACAGAACATTGTCACCCACCATGCAACCAACCACCAAGAAAAACACTACCTGGTATCACTACTGCCACATTTCCGAGAACGACACAAAACATTCTGGAATAATTCTTTCATGCAGATGGTGCACCAGCACAACCTTGCCACCAATGCTACCAACTGTTGGGTCTGTGGGCTGTTACCACATGCCACTGAACATTCCATCCCTTTTATCCCTTCGCCCTTTTCTATTCATGGATCTTGCCTTGCCTGGATGATGCTCCAACAAGAAAGTTACAAAGACAATGCCACTTCCGATGGGACAATCGCCCAGTTCTACAACAAGTTCTGGCTAAACAAAACAAGAAGAACAGACGCCCCCTTCTGCCCTCACACCTCCAATGCGACATACCCGATGAATGTCCCCTCCAAAGAACGAGTGCAAATACAAATGTTCAATAATCCTATCAGAGCCACATTTTCCTACCTGTTGAAAAAAAACTGCTGCAACACTGACTGTGGCCCTATCTGTGGTGAATGTCTCTGGCCTTGTATGCATTGAAGGCCGTGGGACTAAGAATGTGGGTCACAGCACTTGTAGCATTGTAAGGACTTTGAACACTGCCAACCCTCCAGCGCTTGTTGCATCACCCAATGTGTACTTTGTTTGTGGAACCAAAGCCTACACCAGGCTCCCAAGAAACTGGGCGGGCACGTGCTACATCACCTTTGTTTTGCCACTAACCTACACAGCCCCTGCAGAGCATCATCAAGAAAAATGTTCTAAAGACTCTGATCAAGCAGACTCTGCCCCATCACAGTTCCTCAACGCAGCAGAAGGGCTCGTCCCGCTATGGGGTCCGATGGCAAACAGCCGAGCCATCAGTCATCTGTCTCAAGCGGTAGAGACCGCCCTGAACATCACTGCTGGCATCCTCACCAACATATTGTTACAGAAAACAAGGGAACCCAAAAGTAGCAATTAGTCTGGGACCTTTGGGAATGTAATGTTTCAAAAGACAGTGGTCCCAAACATTAACAAAAATATATCAGTCAAAATGAATATAGACCAAAATTGAAATCTATATTTTTACTGTCCAGCCGGACAGGATTTAATAGTATAAATATTTATATATATGTGACAGGAGATATTATTGCAAACTCCCACCCAATCCCACCAGAGAGATTCAGGACTTAATATCTAAAGTTACCACTGAGGGTCTTGATTCCGGATATCTCTCCAAAAAGGAGTATGACTTCTTGAACATTAAATCACCCAGGACGGCAGTGTTGTACACACTGCGGAAAGTCCACAAGAACACCGAGGACCCACCGGGCAGACCCATAGTCTCTGGCTGTGGGTCTGTCCTTGAGCCTTTGGGTCATTATGTGGACCATTTTATCAAGGATTTTGTGCCTAAAACCCAGTGCTATATAAGGGACAGCATGGGCATGATTAATTTGATAGAGGACTATCGCTTTGATTCCACTTCTGAGGTGCTTTGCACCTTAGATACGGAATCGGTGTATACAAATATTCCTCAAAGGGATGCCTTGCTGGTCATTCAACAAGTTTTGGATACTAGACCTCGCCCGCATGCAGTGCCCACTTTATTTATCTTACAGCTCTTGGAGATTTGTCTCACCAAAAATTTCTTTGTTTTTGATGATCAGTTCTATGGACAAGTAAGCGGTACATCCATGGGAGCAATTTTTGCCCCAAATTTGGCAATACTGTATATGGACCACTTGGAATGCAACCGTATCCTCTCACCTGTAAATCCCTTCCACAGTGGTATCTCACTGTGGAGGAGATATATAGATGATATTTTTCTGATATGGCGTGAATCTACTGATCTCCTTTCACAATTCCAACATTGGCTCAATAATAACTCTAATGGCCTTCAATTCACCATGACCACTAACAAGCAGCAAATCCCTTTCCTTGATCTAAACATTATGCACAGTGATGGGAGATTAGTCTCAAGTCTCTACCGCAAACCTACGGAACGGAATACCCTCTTAAGTTATGTGAGTCATCATCCCCGAGGTCTGCGTGACTCGCTTCCATTTTCACAGTTCCTTTGTCTTCGACTGAATTGTTTTTATAAAGAACATTATTTTAAGGAAGCCAATATTCTGACCAATAAGCTAACAGCGAGAGGCTATCCCAAAAGACTTATTCGGCGCTCTCTAAAAAGTGTGTGGTATTGTCCCAGAGAAACATTACTTGAACCCAAAGAAAAAAAGACTCAAAATCGTATTGTATGTGTCACTACATTTTCACCCATTTCCAATGCTCTCAAAAAAAAGCATAACCAAACATTGGCCTGTAATCAACGCTGGCGTTCTGAATCTTGAAAGGCCTCTATTTGCGTTTAAAAAGTCTAAAAACATTAAAGAGCACCTAGTAAGAGCAGCATTACCTACAACTAATACTAGAAGTACACTTGAAGATCTATGGGGGCTGCCACGAGTTGTTGGGCATGTAGAATGTGGTTCATGCAGTTTTTGTGCCAGTACAATTGAAGGGAAAGACTTTTTGTTTGAACAGATCATTTTTCACAGGAACATCTTACAAACTGCAACAGTTCTAATGTAATTTATGCTATCCTCTGTCCGTGTGAGCTAATATACATAGGACAAACTACTCAAAAAGCCAGACTCCGAATTGGACAACACAAGAGTAGAATTCGGTGCAGGACTCCTAACGCAAGATGAATTGAAATGGACAATTATTGACATAATCAAAAGTCCCCCAAGAGGAATTGATTTGAGCACCCCCATGAATAAAGAGGAACTTAAATGGATCCTGAGAACTAAAAGTATCCATACTGGTTTAAACCGACTTGAGGACTGGACCTCTCTGATTTAAAAGACAATCTATTTCTTTTGTAGGTTGCTCCAGTTCACCACACTGTTATGGACCTTTTATGTACTGTTTTAAGAGTGAAGTCATATGAATCCCTATTTGAGACTCTATATAATATCTGCTTGTACTTTTCCCTTACATTCTGTGTGTTTTAATGAGCAAATTTATTTCTGCGCCCTAACTACATCTGCATATATATGGATATAATTCCTTTAATTTATTCTACATTTGTAAAATTGTAATATTCTTTGTTCCCCGATGTTTGCATTTGTTTTCTATAATATGTAACTTTAATAGTTAGATCTATGCAACTCTGGACTCTCCAAACTTCTTTGCACTCTCCTTTTTGATTCTAAGATTCTCCACTCACAAATGGCCGCTATCATTATTTTTTCAAAATAGGCGGAACCAAGTTAATCCCTGACATTGACCACTGTTTTTGCTCATAGACTATTCTGGTGCTGGTCTGTTTCAGAATTGGTATCATAATATATTTTGTATAGTATACATATCTCGTTAATCTGCTTACTACTCATTCTAAATTGCCAGTTACAAGATGGCCGACGCTATTCTTGTATAGCTATCACGTGTTTGCCAGCCGCACGATCCCGACATTGCATTTCCGGTAGCTGGATCAAATAGCCGACTTCCACTACCAGCTTTTGACGGAACGAGTACTCACTCGTCCGACGTAACAGACCCCCATTGCGGTGGAACCTGTTTTCCTCTCCGGTAAGTTTTATAGTTAGAAGATGGCCTCAGGCTCCCGGATTTGGGTTGTTTGAGTGCTGCAAATCTGGGCATTTTCAGCAATTGTTTACCATTTCTCCCCAGGTCTTAATCCGCATTTCCAAGACCAGGCCTCGAGCTTCATTTTGGTAAGGGCAGTACCTTAGAAATTATCTTTTAAGGTTATTTCGGCTCCCTTCTTGATTCACTTTTTGATATTTCCTTTAATTGGTTTTTTCAGGACCCAGTTAGCATTCGCCTAATTTTAAAACGGTAAGCCTGGTTCCGTAACGACACTTCTGTTTCGAGCACTATTTATATTGGGGAATAACACCCTTTTCCTATTAAAAGGTCCCCACATGCCTCAACCACTTTAATTTGGCCGGCAGGACCTTTTTCCCATTGAAATATTAATTGGTAAGCTCCATATACCACCTGCGGATACCAAGTGCTAGGTATACCCAAACAGGGAATTGATTTTTTTTCTTTCCCACAATAGGTCCATATAAAGTTGCTTTTATTAAATTGATGACCGTGTCAATTTTCTTGACACTAAGGTATGTCCCTTGCACTTTGATTTAATCATACTGCACAATGACGGCCAGCATAGCTTAATCTCCTTCACGGGTGCTTTGTTTCTCATAACTATTGGATATACGGTGATAGTTTCTTCTCATCTTTCTTAATCACGCTGAATAATTTTCCTAGCATATTTGATGTGAATATCCCTCTGAATTACTTGGGGTGTACGAACATGCTCTAATCTTGTTTTGGAGTCAATTCAGACATCTTCTAAGATATAATTAATATTGTGTCTAATATATGTCAATTTGTCTCTCTTTTTTCCAACCCCGTTTTTTCCACCCCATGTGCAGGTGCTCTGTAGCCTACACCTGCTTGCATCTGGGAAATACCAGGGGGTGATTGCTGCGGTAGGTGGGGTGTCTCAGAGCTGCCTGTCCCGTTTCTTCAGGAAGTTCCTAGAGGCCATGATGCAAAGGATGCATCATTACATCTGCTACCCTAACACACGAGGAACTGCTCAAGACCAAGACTGATTTTTATCAAATTCCACAGTTCCCACACGTCATCGGCTGTATTGATGGCACCCACATCCCCATATGCCTACCTGCTGCCACAGAGTACATTTACAGAAACAGGAAGTCAACCCACTCTATCAATGTACAGGTTATCTGTGATGCCAACCACATAATCACAGACATTGTGACCAAGTTCCCACAACTCCTACATCTTTCAGAACAGTGGGATCTACACACGCCTGACAGCGGGGGAATTTGGCGAAGGATACCTGCTAGGTGAAACACTGTGACACACCCTGATAGATATTGCAGATGTATGTGTATATGAGCATGTGAGTAATGGCTTTCTCATTTTCAAATAGGGGATAGTGCATATGCCGTCCGCTCATTCATCCTGACACCCTTCCTCAACCCTTCAACCCCCAGCCAGAGACGATACAACGTGGCACACAAATCAACTAGGAACGTTGTGGAGCATACCTTGGGGCTGTTAAAAAGCAGGTTCCGCTGCCTCCACAAAAGTGGAGGGGCACAGCAGTACTCACCAATCATCTGCTGTAAGATAATTGCAACTTGCGCAATGTTGCACAACCTTTCTACAAAGAAGGGCACAGAGGTGGAATTGAGTGACTATGAGGACCACAATGATGAACATGCACTGCGTGAACCTAACACAGCAGGAGTTGCGCCACCAACAGATGGCAGGCAGAGACAGGCAGAGATCACATAGAACTTTTTTTGAGTAAGTAAAGAGACACAGACAGGTGGAGTATGCACCCAATGTAGTTTAATATTTGTCACTACGCAGATACCCAAAAGCGCAAATGTGCAACACAACTGTCATCCATGTAAGAATGGTAGTCTTGGCTCACTTCCCCATTTAACGTCATGGAGTGTGGGCTGTATAAGTTATTTCTGGGCATGCCTACCAGTGCCATATGAAAGTGGCTGGCTTTCCTCACTGGGTGTTTGGGCTGTTGGCTCACCATGGCGCCTGCTGCTCCTCCGTGTCTCAACAACAGGGGGGCTTGTCATGCTGCTCCTACTGGTGCTTTCCTCACTTTCTGGTACATCCAGAGCAGCAGTTTGTGCTGTCTGTGCATTAAGCAGCACCTACACAGCACTGGTCACCCTGGCGAGGCCCCTAGACATATCATTGCTGCTGTGTGTTAGTCCTTCTTGCATGTTGATGCATCGTCTGCATAGAAGGGAAGTGGCTGTGGCCAGGCAGTTCATTGCCTTAGTTTGCTGCTGCGCATGCTGCCTGTCCATGCTACTTGCTAACCGGTATGGTTTAGTGCACAAAAGCTGCACCAATCGTGACATGTCCTGCACACCTGTGGCCATCTCCCGCATCCATGCAGCCATCTCCCTCATACCCGATGCCATCTCTTTGTTCTCATCAACCAGTGCACTGATGCCCTTCCCTATATTTTCCATATTTGTATTCAGGTGCCTCATCTGGCGTTGCACTGACTGGATGGCCTTCCCCTGCATTCTTTGAATCTTGGCTCTGACTCGTCTTTTTACATCACTCTCTTCAGCTATGTTCTTCATAATGATATATCTTCCTTTGAATGATACCCTCCTTTCCAACATGGCCACTTCCATTCACCCTTTTTGTTAACGGTTACTTCTCTTTCTATGTTTGACTCGCAGTCCTCTTTTCATGTCTTTTGCTCCCACTCGTTTTTACTTCACTCCGGCCCAGCGGCTTCGCTCACTGAACTCTGACTCCGCGGCACTCCGCAAAGTTTTTCCAACTTCATCTTGATGTAAGTACCCGCCTTGGAACCACTCCCGACCCCTTCATTATTCTTCTACTTGGGTTCTGTTAGTTTTGACCTTATCTTTTATACTGCATACTCCCATTTACTCTTTTCTACTACTTTTATTTCACGTGCACCAACACATGGTGAATTTTTCCCACACGGTGTGATATCTTTCTAACCTTGCTCTACGTTTGACACTGATCATTCCTTTAATCTTAGTGCACACCCTTTGATAGGCGTCTATCTTTACTCTCGCACTCTTCTTTTCAATCACACTGTTTGTATGAGAGCACTTTTTTATGTTAGTTTTTTGTAATGACATACGGATACATGATTGAATTGTGCTTTTTGGATTGTTTTGTAGAGTAATCCCCTGAAGAAGGGCGTGGCCCGAAATGCATCGGGATTTGTGATAATCTGCTTTAAAAAGACTCATCTGATGATTGAAATTTAATTTTGGGTATCTTACGTTGATTGAATCATGAAGCAGCAATTTCAACAACTGTTGAATAAACAGTGAATACTTATTGAACAATTTGTCGCCTAATCATCATTACCCTTTGATGTTTGAATGAACTAGACCTACGGGTCCTTCTTGTTGTGCAAAGAGGTGCTCTCTCTCAACAGAGTGAGCTTTGTATGAGTTCCTTGGATTTCACACTGCTTGGCCAGACAGTGTTTCCTCTGTAGCACACTACACGTGTACAAAACGTATCACCTTGAAAACCCTAAGCTGTGCGAGCTCCCCCTTCATTCTAGTTTTCTTTGAATCTTTACCATACTGCCCTCCAGCCCATGGAAGACACTGGTTGTGCAGCACTGATATCTCTGGGCCTGCGGCGTCTGCTACCTGTACGGGCACCCTCTGCGCTGGACTGCTGTGTGGCAGTGCTTCCTTCCCCAGCCAAGGTTTGAGTGTCACCCCCCTCCATTTCACCTGCTGATGTTTCCATTTCTACCAGTGGAGGAACTGCATGCCTCCTGCTCTTTTGAGGTGCAGGTGTTGTTTGCGGCAGTGACGCAGGCAGTACAGGTGAGGACAGTAGCAGAGGGGATCCTGAACGTTCTGGGGACGCTTCCGGATGTGGAGATATTTCAAGGTCTTGGGATGGTGGCAGTGGTGTTGGTGCACCAGTGTCCTCTGTGACATTCTCTGCACTTGTGCCTGCCTTCTGGCTGTCATCCCTCTGTGGTGCAGTGCCTTTCTTCTCCCTGGTACGCCTGCCAGATGTCTCACCTGTGGACATAAAAGCGTACATTAGCTCTGTACTTCTGCCTCACTGCTTCTACAATTAAATTAATCTCGCTGTAACACTGTACATATTGCCTCAGCTTGAGTATGACTGATATGTTTTGCCTAACTTGTTGCTTGGTGTGCTTTATGACATGGTAGGTCTTTCAATGACTACATGTCCCATAATACATTGCTCCTGTAGAGTGCTACCTCTACTGGAGTGGGGTAAACACTGCTACATAGGGAAAAGGGAAGGTGATGGGGTGGGGTGATTGCTGTGCATGCGTCTTACCTTTTCTGGTGGCAGCTCTGGCTGATCTGTCCGCATCTCCCAGCCCACAGACGCTCTCTGGTTCAGTGGGGGACCCCACCAGCTCCTCCAGCTCAGTCAGCGGAGGTACACGGTTCTTCCCTCCTCCAGTTTTGTTTGCCTCTTTGTGGAGCTCTGCAATTTTCTTCTTTGTCATGCTCCTGAGGTCGTACCACCTCTTTTTCAGGTCATCTATGTCCCTTGGGGTCACTCCTACAGCATTCACCTTCGACTGTATTTCCATCCCAATCTTTCTTTTGGCAGATTCAGCCACAGTCAGGGACTGCTTTCCAAACAATTTCTGGTGTTCTTTAACCACATGCTCCACGAGGACCTGCAGCTCCATGGTGCTAAATTTTATTTTTTTCTTCCTCTGGAAGTTCCTTTTCACTGCTGCTTGCCATTTTCAAAATTTAGAAAGCACAAACATTTTCCTGTTGCTCAGGGACTCAGCTCTACTTTCACTGCCTCTCCAGAACCTTCTGATTACTTGCAGCTGCCTGGGTGTAGCCACTTCCTGGTTGGGAGGGAGTGGGTGGTAGCACCTGATTGGCTAACTCCCAGCCCACAGACGCTCTCTGGTTCAGTGGGGGACCCCACCAGCTCCTCCAGCTCAGTCAGCGGAGGTACACGGTTCTTCCCTCCTCCAGTTTTGTTTGCCTCTTTGTGGAGCTCTGCAATTTTCTTCTTTGTCATGCTCCTGAGGTCGTACCACCTCTTTTTCAGGTCATCTATGTCCCTTGGGGTCACTCCTACAGCATTCACCTTCGACTGTATTTCCATCCCAATCTTTCTTTTGGCAGATTCAGCCACAGTCAGGGACTGCTTTCCAAACAATTTCTGGTGTTCTTTAACCACATGCTCCACGAGGACCTGCAGCTCCATGGTGCTAAATTTTATTTTTTTCTTCCTCTGGAAGTTCCTTTTCACTGCTGCTTGCCATTTTCAAAATTTAGAAAGCACAAACATTTTCCTGTTGCTCAGGGACTCAGCTCTACTTTCACTGCCTCTCCAGAACCTTCTGATTACTTGCAGCTGCCTGGGTGTAGCCACTTCCTGGTTGGGAGGGAGTGGGTGGTAGCACCTGATTGGCTAACTCCTAAGTTTCACTTTTATTTTCGGTCCGATTCAGTATTTACCGAATCAGTATTTACCGATTCTATATTCTGTAATCCTTTGGCCAAAAGGCCCATAGGATTGAATGGGAAGTACTGATTCGGTAAATACCGAATCGGTAAATACCGATTCGGTAAATTTCGAATGGCAGATACCGATTTTTACCGAATCGTTAATAAATACAGATTTTTTACCTACATCCCAATTACCGATTCTAAAATACCGAATCAGTAAAATTCGGTATTTTAGAATCAGTAATTTTCAATTACCTACATCTGGCCCTAAATCCCTAAAAGGCTTTGTGCATTGGAATAATATACACTATGGATTTGACATAGGACTGAGGTCAGTATGTCTCTATCGAGTACATTGAACTTAATTGTGTGTGCCAGCTAACTTGGAGGTCACTAGAAACATTCTCGAATAAACAAGAAAGGATTAGTCACTGACATCCCCATAAACATGACAACTTTGTTTCCCTTAGAGTCGGAACAATATCTTCAGAGCCATGGAAACAATAGTAAATCGTGCATGCTTTGTTTCTACAGAGTTGCACAGAAATAGAGAGACCGGGGTATCAATAAAAAGGGTTAGTTGAACAGTCTTCTTTCTCATGCAAGAGATATGAACTGCTACAATCGTTAGACAGAATGCGAAGTATAATGCATACAGCACAAACAGTAATATAAAATAATACTGTAATAGCATTGTCTGTTGCTATGACATATATAAAAATACATACATAAATAACACAGGCTAAAATACTCAACTGGTGCTTCTAAAATACCCCTACCCCGGTGTACCTAACCTAGGTCTATTACGAGGGAAGAAGTAGGAGCTGGTTTAGCATAGGTTTTGTTTTGCCAAGAATTGCCAAAGGTTTCTCTAGGTTTCAATCAGCTCCATACCTTAGAATGAGAGAGGTGGTATCTCTTTCCAGGGACTTGATTTCCCAACACCCTGCAAGGGGAGTCAGAAACACTAGAGCTGGATTCTCAGCAGGAGGATTACAGCTTCTAGTCAGTGCGTCAGCTGGGGAGTTGGCTTCCTTCGGCACTTGCTGTAGCGAGCTGCGTCGTCCAAGTAGGTAGTCGAACTGCACCGAACACACCGTGCTTTGCCATAGCAAGTGAAGGTATATTTATACCTTGAAGGTGTTTAGAAATGCCAGTATTGACGTAAAAGTCGGGCATATGAACGTCAGGAATGAACCCCTAAGGAATAGATGTTCATGCATAATAAATGAGTTCTTGGAGAAATCAATATCCAAGCAAGGGGAAGTCCCTAACGGCTTAAGAGTCTGGTTTTCCAAGAAGTCGTTGTGACGTAGATGAACGGATGTAAGTAGCCATTCCTGTATTTGGGTAGCATGGGCTATGGCTAAATAAGGACTGGATTTCTATGCCTATATAAGGGCAATGTGAATTATACCTATATAAGGGAATGAATCGGGAAATGTAGACGAAATCTAAAATCGAACACAACAAAGGGACATGGGATGAGTGGCAGAGGATACCGGTTTCAGATTGGTAATTCGTGTGGCACTCTATAGTCTATATATGTTCTTAACGTACTGTTATTTTTAGGCACAAAGAAGAGAGCTGGAGCAGCAGGAGACTTAGAGAGCTGTATAAAACCATTTTCAAGTATTTGTCCAAATAATCTCGTAAGTGTTGGTTTTCTAGCTCGGTTCGGGCGTATATTCTACTGCATGGTATTTTGGCCCCAGGTACAAAATCAATATGGCAATCATAACCCCTATGAAGTGGAAAAGTTTCTGCCTTGGTGGCATTGACAACATCATGGTAGGACTTATAACATTCTGGCAATTCGACCTCTTGTTCGGCAGCTGTAGCAATACAGTGTGCGAGGGTAGTGTTGGGTAGAGAAACTCTGTTGGAAGAAAAACAAACCTGAGAACACCGTTCAGAATTAAAACTAGGGGTGGGCGGAATTTTTGAAGTTGTTTCGCCAAATTCCATGAAACGGCAAGAAATCTCTGCAAAAACACGAAATTTAGCGTACTCGGTGAGATTTTGCTGAGCCCGTTGGAAGTATCGCCTGTAAAGTGGCGCTACTGTGTTTGCGTGCCGTGCTTTATTTATTTATTTATTTTTCACCTTTTCTTCACCTTTTTTTCTCCTTCTCCATCCAGATTCCAGATGTTGCACTTTGAAAGAGAAACATGAAAGAAACAGCCGTGGGTATGGGGATGGGATGTTCCAGTCAGTGGTAAAGCCACAGCAGCAGCTCTGGTTTCAGAGTTACGCCTCACTTTGGTGCCTTGTTGTTGTGCCCTTGTACCAAGTAGGAACCAATTTGGCGTTTTCCCGTTTATTGGGATTATTTTTGCATGGAACCCTAGTTTTGACGACAGGGATATATCGGAGATTTAGTGCCGGTGATGTTGCAATTTGCAGTATAATTCTGCTACCGCCGCCCAACCAGCTTCCAATCATTTTGGCCACGAGTGTTTGACGTTTTGGATTAACTTCAGGATATTATTCCTTTTGTTTGAAATTAAACAACATTGGATTAGTTTCAGGCACAGCACAGATGGGTCGTCCTCATTTATTGCCTGGACCCTTGTTTCCTATTGCAACCTTGGTACATCCCTGACCCTTCCTGCCCTGCCCCTGAAGAAGACCCACAGCAGAGGTGTCAATTTACCCCGTATTGCGCCAGGGTCGAAACATCGACGGTTTTTCCCCCCGCCATATTGAGGCCTGCACCTTGTTCCCATGTTCCCTTGTCCTTGTCACCGCCTAGATTTTGCCCCTGTTTAATTGTTTTTTGAATATTGTACGGGTAGGCCTCTTTGTCGTTCAACTAGAAGAATCACATTTTAGTTGAGCTAAAATTATCTGAATTTTCCCTTTCGAATTTTTCCTTCTTCTCCAAATCACTTGAGCACTTTCTTTTCTCAAACTTACTGCATCTGGCAGTTTCCTTTATTTTATTTAAATTGTAATTGTGTACATATGTTTTATATATATTGTAAATAAATTGAAATATTGTGACCGATGAAACAATTTATTCTTTAATAAGGATGTTGGGTACTATGAATGATTAATACATGTATCTGGCTGTTTATTGTCTTCCTATCTCCTTTTATCTGCAGGATTTGTTCCTTTAAGTGTAAATAACAATTCGTAAATTGATTTGTGTTTTTTAAAATATGTCCTGGACCACTTTGTTTTCTTATATCACTCTGGGACCGAGCATCTAAATAGAGACCTCACATCCCATTATAGCTCCCTGGTGACGTGCGATATTAGTAAGCAGCATGGCTGTGTGTGTTGTTGTCTGTACTCCAGTGTGTGGTGATGCAGGGCTGGGTCTTGCAGGATACGCCACGCGCAGGGCTGGACCAGACTGACACCCTCGTCCTTGTCTGACGGTGCAGAGCGAGAACTGAGTGAGACCGAGCAAGCAGCACTCACCATAGGACGCGGGGCCTGACAGACTGACACGTGAATCAGCAGCAACAGCCCGAGCCGACCTCCGGAGAGCAAATACCGACGTTTAGCCACACTGGCAGCAGCCTGGGCAGGCCACATACCCTACAGTCGGCTGCCCCGTTTAGTTTTGATCCTTTTTAATGCCATATTGCGCTTAAGGTTGATTCTACCAGCACCATGAGATATAATCAATGTGATCCAGACTTGAGAGGGCCTGGTACTGAAACTGGATTGCGATTGTTCCATGAAAGGAAACAACAGACTGCAGCCCTTTGAGATATGAATACTAAGCTGCAGAGTGACTGTAGAAGTGGACACTTGGGCTAATGGTAGTGCTTCATGGTGAGGTTTAAATACCTCATGCCCCCCCTAATTTTGTTCCGCCGCTGACCACGGAATTTTTGACATTTTCGCGTTCCGTGAGGAACGCGAAAATGCCGAAATTTTTCAATTTCCGTGAGCGGAACGGAATTTGCCGCCCACCCCTAATCAAAACCTAGGCTTTTCTGTGCCCAATCAATTCTGGGGTTGTATTTTATCAACCATGGAATTCCCAGAATGATTCCAAATTGTGAGGCATCAATTATATAAAACTGTATATGTTAATTATATTTTTTTCCCTTTGCATATACACCAGAAGCAACACCTCAGTGTGATAAGTGATTTGGTCAGAGGCTAACTTTGTCCCATTGACAGCTTGCACTGTTTCTGGTTGTTTTTTCTTTACAGTAGGAAGTTGTAGTGCCACACAGTACTTGGCATCAATAAAATTTTCCACAGCCCCATATTTTATCATTGGGATTAAGTCTTCCTTGCGTTGCTGTACTAGTAGAAATATATGTAGGGATAGATGAGTGGAGGATTGTTGTAAAGTATTGGCTAATAAGTGGTCAGGAGGAAGGGTGCGATGGCCCAAGGGGCTCTCCTGATTATCTTTTGAGCCACTTAGTTTTCCTGAGCATTGGTAGTTTGAGAAGGTCTTGACAATGTGCACATAAAATCTATGATAAAAGTACAGAGTTAATTAGAAGGCTGACGGTCACCTTACTGAGTTTCTATGAAGACAGCACATCAATCGGCAACACGCTCCACTCCTCCGCTCTTCAATCAGGAACTGCAATCGTAAGCGTTTCACATTGGCGGGAGTCATCTTTAGATAGAAACGCCAAACCCAAGATGGCACCCGTGATCGAGATCACGTGAGATCTCGAATACTGGGAATCCGGACTGAAAGCCCAAAATAGGAACAAGCAGTTAAACAACGTCCTACACATCATGCTCACATGATCGCACTTTCAAGGAACAGCGCATCTATGTGTGCGGTTCTGAGGGCAATAGACACTGAGCTGATTGATAAAGCAGGATGGTCATTATGCATGGCATTAAGAACGGTACCAGTGAACAGTACCAGCAACCTCACCGGCGGTACCAGTGCGCAGCAACCTCACAAGCACCAGCAGTCACAGGAGACAGGTATGTACAGCCATGACAGTGGCAAAGCAAAGGGCCACACTGGCTGAATGCACACACTTTCTGCCTGCCATTACTACATGGTCAGCAACAACACTGAGCAAGAAATCATTGGGAACAAAGAGAAGACATGCAGGCATATGGCAAAAGCACACTGGCTGGCTACACAAAATGGCCACCAGACACATGATCATTGGTCACACAACAACAACAACCAGCAAGCAAGAAGGCATGGCCACAAACAATGAACACGTGCAGGCCTATGGCAAAAGCACACTGACTGCCCAAGGAAACTGCCCACCAGTCACATGGCAACATGAAGCCAGAGGCCTGGAAAACAATGAACACATGCAGGCCTATGGCCACTGACTATACAATATAGCCGCTGCACACATGGCTTGGGGAACAAAGGCGAATGGTGGAATTTGGCAAATACACACAGGAGGCATAGTTAGACTGATAGAACACAGCATTGATCAATTCAGCAATGCCAAAAATTAAAAATAATAGGGCTAAAAATGTTTACAACACACATTCTCCAAAGGCATTACCCCGTCTACTCTGTTTGAAGGAGAGAAAAATATGAGAAATACCACAAAAAACACTTTCTGTATTTCATTCCAAATCCATCCATGGTCTAAATGATGTTTCAAATTAAAAAGACACAACAGAAACAGCTGCTATTCATGCACCTATGGCTAGCGCTGGACCGATATGCTGGAAAGCCTATGGCAGACTAGGCCACATAGTGCATTCAAAGAATACCCACATTTATATAAAAAAACTGAGAAAATATAATACACTGTGCAACATTTTTCCTTTACAAAAGAAGAAAAGTCACATGCTAAAAAACCAGCAACAACTAGCAAGAAGGCTTGCCCACAAACAAAGGACATATGTAGGCCTATGGCACAAGAACAGACTGACTGCATACGCAAAATGGCCGCATCCACATGGTCAGAAGTGAACAACAACCAGCACGAAGGCATGTCCACCACAAAGAGCACATGCAGGCTTATGGCAAAAGCACACTGGCTGCCTATGTAAAATGGCCACCAGCTACATGGACAGAACAGCAACCAGCAAGAAGGCATGGCCACAGCAAAGAAGACATGCAGGCCTATGGCAGAAGCCCACTGTCTGGCTACACAAAATGGCCACTAGCCACATGGTCACAAGCAACAACAAGCAGGAGGCCTG
This sequence comes from Lissotriton vulgaris, assembly GCF_964263255.1. Taxonomy (NCBI): domain Eukaryota; kingdom Metazoa; phylum Chordata; class Amphibia; order Caudata; family Salamandridae; genus Lissotriton; species Lissotriton vulgaris. Next base: position 242,477,290 of record NC_141689.1, on the reverse strand, counting down.
AAAAACAAAGAACACCTGCAGGCCTATGCCTACACAAAATGGCCACGACCACTTGGTCAAACAGCAAATAAGGAGGCATGGCCACAGCAAGAAAACATGCAGGCCTATGCAAAAGCACAATGGCTGCCTACACAAAATGGCCACCAGTCACATGGTCACAACAAGAAGCAGGAGACCTGGAAAACAAAGAACACATGCAGGCCTATGAACACTGACTATACAAAATGCCCTCCAGGCCACATGGGGAACAAAGCCAAATGTTGGCCTATGGCAAACACACACACACACACCGGACAGACAAAGGAGGCATTGGCATCACAGGGAGCACAGCATTAATTCAGCAATGCCCAAAACAAAAATTAACAGGCTAAAACTGTTTACAATAACACTCATCCTCCAAAGGCATTACTCCACTTACACACTGCCTGCAGGGGAAAAAAAATGTGAAATACCACAAAAATCATATTTTGTATTTCAATCCAAATCCATTCATGGCCTAAATGATGTTTCAAAGTGAACAGAATTCACAAAACTGTTGTTTCATGCACTCATGAATGGCACTGGGCCTACTGGCTGGAAAGCCCAGTGGCAGAATATGCCACATAATGAATTAAATCAATATTGTAAATTTATTTGAAAAAACATGGTGAAAATGTAGTGAATGGGCAACATTTTTTCTTTATAAAAGAAGAAAAAATACTTATAAAGAAATAACTAGACCCCTACTGAAACTACAGGCAACCCACCACAATCGCATTTTAAAAATCGACTAAAAGTACAAATAAATCCAGGTGCATGGGCCCAATCAAACAAACAACACCAGTTTTTCCACTTAATTGTGAAATCTCACATACAAAGTACTTAAATCCAATGGTATATGAAGCAGACACAAAACGAGATACTTTCAGCTCCAAATACAAATAAAAATAGATCAGGAGAGGGACAAAGCACTGGGAAATGCCTGCTGGACAGGTACAGGAAGTTGGAGACTCTGGGGCACTACCTTCCAGTTGGAAAAAAAAATACCAACAAAAATGCCAAATGTCCATTTGAGTAGGTTTGTGACTCAAAATCGTCATTTTGTGAAGATTTGAATGCTTCTCAAGGAGAGAATGTTCTCCAGATTACAACCACAGTACATCCTGCATGTTCGGTATCACATATGGGAGAAAATATTTTGCCGGAAGTCACTGGCGTGCCCGAATGACTTTTAGCGACCGCAAACTCTTGCTGGAGCATGCGGTTGGTTATCAAATCTCGTGGGGACCGCAAATGGCTCTGAAAATCTCATGGGAGGTCGCCAGTGCCCAGCAAGTCAAAACCGCGCGCAAGAGGACCTTTCGAGCACGTTAACAAAATAAAAACTCAGCTCCATTGTGGAGTACAGAGTTTATTGGCAGCTTTGCGTTCTCCGTTGAATGTGGAGTTGCTGAATTCCCTAAACTTTGCGAGCAGAGCGGAGTTTTACGCCCAGACCTAACATAGATGGGTTGTTTCAGGAATATGAAGTAGCTCTAGAGGTACATATGATCTCTGAGGAGGATTGGGGAGCTGGCCTCTGGAGTCATACTTGTGGTGATAGAACGAACGCCCAACTGACCCTAGAGAAGGGGAAGAGGTTGAGGTACCTATTCATGCAGGAGGCCCTTGTCAGTAAGTATGAATTCCCCCCAGAGCAGTGCAGGTTGAAATACATGGGCAGTAAGAAACTGTGTCAGAATTCCAGGGAGACTTTTAGGGGCTACTTTTGAAATGTTTGTAAAAAGTACTGTTGTTTTTTAAGAAGGTTTTTCTAACAGATAAATACTCTTTCTTTTTTTCTCAAAGAGAACTTGGAAGAAAGAACTGGCTATAGCATGTGAAAAACATGAACGGGAAACAAGGAGCTAGGAGAATAATTAAATATTTTTGCTGATATTACTTTCCGCATCTATGTGACTGGAAATGCAGTACTTGCTGCTTTATCCTTTTTTCCAGTGTCTTTTGGAATGCTACAAGTTATCTACTGTTCTTTGAAAGAAAGTACAGACTAATCTGTTTTTGTTCCAAATGTAGGTGCATTTGTTACCTAGTACAGCATAGGAATATGATGAGCACCTTTTGCTTGGTACTCTTTTTACAAAAGAAATCAGTAATTTCTCTAAGATGTGGATTTTGTTTGTTGATGATGGACAGCATAATTTCAAATCTGTGCTTAAAGTTCCTGCACAAATTTGACAGGAAGTTCTCCTGGTTTCTTGAATTTGATGTCTTTAATGTTACAGTTTTTGTGTGTGAAAACGTTGTGTAAGTTATCCAATATATATTCAGCACAGCTGAGAGTTACAAACCAAGTTTTTTTTGTACAATCTTTATGACTGATTTTTCCCCACTGTGTATTGATGATTCTTACAACAGTATACCACTGTTGATGTATGAGTATAGAACCTGAGAACAGTAAAAAAGGAAAATGCACCCACAGAGGCTATTTTTATGGTGACAAGCAAGTGGCATGTCACACAGTGAGTAAGCATCTCACTTACATTTTTAAACATAGGTGTGATCAAAAGGACTGCAGCTGATGGTGGTTCTCCCAAGGGTGCTGCACATGCGGCCCATCAATCAATAAAGCAAACCATCAATTAGCACTTGTAAGTGCAACTTATCATCAATTAGGTTATCTGGGCACCAAGTTGCTTGGCTCAGTTGAAAAGACAGGTTTTCCGTCTCTTCCTGAAGTCCTCCAGCGAAGGTGAGGTTCGGAGGTGGAGGGGAAGGCCATTCCAGGAAGGCTGTGAGGTAGGAGAAGGAAAAGCCTCCGCTATAGCTTCAGCGGATACGCAGAATCTGTGCTAGGGAGAGGGAGGTGGAGGGAAAACCTCTCGATACTTGGTGAAAGTTCAGAAGGTGGTATATGTAAACTGGTCTTTGGTCATAGAGGGATTTATTTATTTGCGGTTTTTATAAAGTACCAGCACTCATCTCGTGGGATATCACGGCGCTGAAAACCAGGGAAGCTGCTGGGGTGTGTGCTGAGAGATTTACGGTTTAGGGAAGAGATGCGTTTTGAGTTTCCTTCGGAACTGGAGAAAGTTGGTGATGTGTCTCAGGTCAGAAGGGAGCTCATTCCACCTTTTTGCTGCAAGGTAGGAAAAGGAGCGTCCGCCTGTTCTGACCCTATGGATGTGTTTAGTTTTTGCCAGGGCTGATTGGCAAGATCGTAGGTTCCTATTGGGTATATAGAATTCGATCTTCCCTTGGAGTATCGAGGGGCCAGTTCTATGTAAGGTCCTATGAGCATGGCTAAGTAATTTGAAGGCAGCCCTCTGGCGCATCGGGAGACAGTGAAGTTGTTTTAAGCATTTTGATGCCAGATCTCGCTTGCCTTTATTGAGAATGAGTTTGGCCGCCTGGTTTTGCACAATCTGTAAGCGGGAGAATAACTGCTCATTCATCCCATTGAATAGTGCGTTGCCATAGTCCAGGCGACTGACCAGTAGGGCCTGAGTGACAGACCGTCTGTAGTCCAGGGGTATCCAGGGGAATATTTTGGCGAGAAGTTTTAGTATAGCAAAACCCTTGCCACAGAGAGATCGAACGTGGTCCTTCATGGAAAGTGCGTCATCCATGATGATTCCCCAATTTCTGGCATGTTGTTTAGGGATAGGGGCCGTTCCCAGTGAAGGTGGCCACCATGTGGCGTCCCAGACGTGTTTTGCTCCCCCAAACAGGAGGATCTCTGATTTGCCTGCATTCAGTTTCAAGAAATGCTTGTGCATCCATTGTGCCATTTCTGACAAGCAGTTGTGTAGTTTGGTTTTGATTACCTCGGGTCCCTCGTCCATAGCCACCACCAGCTGCGTGTCGTCTGCGTAGGAGCAGACGCCAATGCCCCAATTCCTTCCAATGGCAGCCAGAGATGAAATATACGTGTGCTTAAATCAACGAGAGAGAGAGGACTAGATAAGCTAGACCGTATCCCCTGGCGCCGCGGAAGGACGAATAGGTCCAAGGAGGAACCAGACTACAATACTCGGTCTCTTTCTCTGCCAGGCGACCCATGAAGCTTTTTACAAGATAAAACAGACCAAGCTTGAGGGAATCCCCCTCTAACAGTTATAGCGCCTTAGTGTGCGCTACACATAGCCAAAAGACAACACAACCACTTAAATTTAATTTTATTATTTAATCTGCATGTTTTTTACATATCTAAACGGTCCTGAGGAAAGCCAGCTTAAAATCTACAAGGCACTGGCTGAAACATGAAGACCACACTAGACGTTGGAGGTCATAACTAGCACTCCAATCTACGTCTTCCTGCCTTTTATCTGCTAACAGAGGCCCAGTTCATTAAAATTAAGTAACCCTCGGGTGCTGGGACCCACTGTATAGCTTTTAAACTTCACCCTTCTCACCCTATTCACTGCACACTCAGCAACATACCAGCTCCGCAGTCACCTGGCGTTGAAGCACACCCGGGGCACATTCGGTGCCACTGTGGTGGGCCCGATGATGAAGCATGCCACCGACTAGGTCGGTGGGTGAGGGCTTTATAAGGAAAACAGTGTTTTTCCTTATTTTTTGACGTACATACCTGAGTCTTCTACTTCCCTTAAACTAGCTAGTCCTTATTGATATATATAGAGATGAAATATAGACATTGAAATATAGACATTGATTTATAGACGTGTGTCAGTATCTTGGATTGGCATCTTTTGTCAGGTGTGGGGTGATATGGGTTAGTTTGGGTAAGTTGAGGATAAGTCTGGCCGTTGAGTTCTGTATTGTCTGGAGTCTTCTCATGAGATCAGTGGGGTCCCTACGTGCAGTGCATTTCTGCAGTCCAGCCGGTTGGTGATTAGGGCTTATGTGACTGTTTTTCTTGTGTGGGTGCGTAGTCAGATGAAGATTTTTTAGGGCATGCAGAGAACGTGGACGCTGGTGGAGGACACTGCATTGATCTGTCAGTACATGGTGAATTTGCTGTCCAGGATGATGTTGAGGCTGTGGGCGTGGTCTGCATGCGTTGAAGTGAGTTGGAGGTTGACAGGCCACCAAGTGTCACTCCAGGGGAGGCGTGGTTGCCAAAGATTAGCACTTTGGTCTTGTTGGTGCTGAGCTTCAGACAGTTGGTCTTCATCCAGTCTGCGAGATTCTTCAGCAAGTTGTTGAAGTTGGTCTTGGTGGTGGTGGGGCCTGCTGACAGCGAGAGGATAAGCTGGGTATCGTTGGCATAGGATATGATGTTAAAATCATGTGTTCTGACAATGTGAGTTAGAGGTGTCATGTAAGTGTTAAAGAGCGTGGAGCTAAGGGATGAACCTTGAGGGATGCGTCAGATGGTACTCTTAGGTTCTGAGGTGAAGGGAGTTAGACGGATTGTCTGTGTTCATCCTGTGAGGAATGCGGCAATCCACCTGAGAGCGTATGCCTGTGCCCGATCTTGTGCAGTCCCTTGAAGAGAGTGTGGTGGGATATGGAGTTGTATGCTGTGGGGCGGTTGAGGAGGATCAGGGCCTCTAATTCTCCCCTGTCAAGAAGGGTGCAGATGTTCTTCATGGTGGCGATCAGGGTTTTCTCGGTGCTGTGGTTGGCATGGAAACCAGATTGGAAGGCGTCTATTAGGTTGTTTCTCTTCAGGTGTTTGGTGAGCTGTGGGTTGATGTAGTTCTCAAGGGCTTTGATGGGGAAAGAGAGCAGCGAGATGGAGTGGTTGTTCTGGAGTTCGTTCTGGCCAACTGGGCACTCATCCCAACCTGACCTCCTACTATCCCCCCCCTCTCTTATCTTCCTTCATCCACTTACTCCTCCCACTAGCCTTTCCCTTAAGACCTGCTTTGTTCCACTTAGTATTGCCTTAACCTCCCCTTTCCTCAGCCTCTCCCCATTCCCATACCCTTCCCTCCTCTTCTCCATCCTTTCCCTCCCACGCTAGGCTAATCTCTCAGGACTTGCTGTAGCCCATTGCAATTCATGTAATTTGATAGTGTAAAACTGAAGTTGTTTTTACTGTCTGGATGTTTTTTTTTTTAGTTCTACCTCATTGTAACTCTGTTACACTACAATTATTATCCATGTATAGCGGTATGATATTGACATAACCTACCCCCCTCCCTAGCCTCTCCCCATTACTATACCCTAACTCTCTCTTTTCCATCTTTTCTCTCTCTCACTAGCCCAATCACTCAGAATTTGCAGTAGCCCATTGCAATTTGTGTAATTAGATTATGTAATATATAAGCTGCTTTCGACCATTTTGTATTGGTTTTGGAATACTACCTCATTGCAAATTTTGATATGTTGTAAAGAATACCCATGTAAAGCGCTCTGATACCCTCAGGTCTACCAGCGCTATATAAAACATTTAAAATAAATAAATAAATAAAACAAACTGAGTTTTTCTTGAAGAGAAGTCACTTCTGTGTGTTTTCATGCATCAGGAAAGATGGATGCATTGAGCATGGTGCTGAGTTGGCTGCTGATAGCCTTACTTCCTAGGCCGAAGACGTGGTGGGGCAGGGATCCATGGGTGCTCCCGAGTAGATTGAGTTCATGATGGCTGTGGTGTTCTGTGTGGAGAGCTGCTCCCATGCAGTGAGTGGCTGGTCAGGGGAGACATTCATTGGAATGAGGTGGTTGTGGAGGTCGGTGGGCTGGGTGTTCGAAGTTCCTGTAAATAGTGGATATCTTATTGTGAAAATAGTGTGCTAGAGCTGAGCGGAGTTTCTGTGAAGGAGGGATTGTGTTCTCGGTGGCTGTTGGGAAAGATAACTCTCTGACGACGATGCTGTAGAGATCCTTGGTCAGGTTGCAACTTGCCGCGATGTGGTCTTCTAGGGCGCCCTTTTCAGCATCTTTGAGTCATTGGTGGTATTCGTTGAGGGCTGATATGAAGGTGAATCTGTCTGTGGTGTCTTAGCTGGTGCACCATCTTCTCTCCAGTTGTTTCATTGTCCTGAGTTCTGGTGTGTTCTAGCTGACTTGTCTGATGAACCTGTGGGTCTTAGATGGTCTGTGGGGGCGACTAGGTCAGCGGCGTTGGTAATCCAAATGAAACTGTTCTGGACTGCTCGTTCTAGTTTGGATGTGGGGTTGGGCTGGGTGGTGTTGAGGGCATCCATCCATTGGGCCTGTGTCAGCTGTGGAAGGAGGTGTTGGGGGCTGGTGGTGGTGCGTGGTGATTTCATGATGGTGAAATGAACAATGGAGTGGTTGATCCAGGTCAGTTCGGCGGCATGGCTGTATTTGACTGGACGTGAAGAATGTACTTTAAGTATTAGATATAAAGGAGGAGCTTTATCGAGGACTGAAGGCACCCCTTGCACAAACCCTCATTGGCACCCGCTTTCCTGCCGTGAACCCGACACCCGCCGCTGCACCGTCACAATCCTTGGTGCGGCCGCTGTGTGGTGTACGGGCTCAGAGGGACTACTAATCCCAGAATTCCAAGCGTCCGGAAGCCGCGAAGCCGCAAAAGGACGCAAACGCGCCAGGAGGTGCATAAAACCACACACATCCTCTGCTGAGCGAGGAGCTTTATCGAGGACTGAAGGCACCCCTTGCACAAACCCTCATTTGCACCCACTTTCCTGCCGTGAACCCGACACCCTCCGCTGCACCGTCACGATCCTTGGTGCAGCCCCTGTGTGGTGTACGGGCTCAGAGGGACTACTAATCCCAGAATTCCAAGCTGCCGGAAGCCGCGAAGCCGCGAAAGGACGCAAACGCGCCAGGAGGAGCATAAAACCACACACATCCTCGCCTCGCGGGACGCCGCGCGAAGCCCGGGCAAAGGGCGGGCCGTCTGTAGCCGTCAGGGGCTGCAGGAGGCTGGGCTGGGCCCCCCCTCTTATGTTTTGTTTATGGACTCTATCCTGCAGCTGGTAGTACGTGGTAGTAAGCCGTGTTTTCTTTGATCCATTTTATTGTTATGCCAATTCTATAGCCATTAGGTTTACTTTGCACCTGTATAGGTCCGGACCATGTTAGATTACCATTCATATTGTTATCAGTCTGAGCTTTCAGGATGTCTACAGGTGTATCGAACTCTTTACCTTCTACTGTAGGGGTTTCTATACTGGGACCATTAGATAAGTATTTTGCTAGGGCCACCAAAGAAATAGATAAAGAGATTACGTTGGCAGAGAAACGTGCGGAGCACCGTTTTTCTATTGAACTCTTTAAAAACAAGCCACTAATTTCCCCTCATAAGGTAGCACTTTCTACACAACTACACAACAATAGGCCAGTAGATGTAGACGCAGACCTGTTTAGCACGGAAAACATCTCATTCATTTTTCAAGATCGGACACTACCATCACCCGTCATTGAAATATCCAATGATGCTACTCTAAATGTGCCCCCAGCTTCTTCTAATTCTTTAATAGATTTAAACTCCCCTATAGTCCTAGATGTAGTCTCTCAGTATAATATAAATGCTCCATCTCCAGTTACTAATGTCTATGTTGAGGCTGTAGCCCCTAGTGAGACACAACTGCCAACTGCTGATAGTGTAATTAAAGATAAGTCACTAAACAAGAAGCACTCGGGAGCACATCGTTCCCCACCAAAAATAAGAAGGAGAAAAGGGGTGGTGAGAAAAGGGGAAAAAATCCCATGTATCCCCCCTCCTCCTGTGGATTCAACAAATAAGTTACCTAATCAGCTAAAGAATGATGCCTCCAACAAAAATAACTTTATGTCCAGAAGTATTGCCGATTAAAGAGACAATGGAGGCAATTGAACGTCTGTTAAAATCTCTCCTACTTCCAATTATAGAGAGAGTTAAAAGAGTGGGGGAAAAAATTGATTTTATTCTGGCTGCCTCAAACCTAAGCGAAAATCCTAAACCACCTAAGTCTAAGGAAATTTTCCCAACAAAGAAACAGCAAATACAGAAACCATTTAGATCAGAAAAAGATAACCCCGTGCCTAAAAATATGCCAGTTCACACTAATTTTACCAAACCGTTGGCTCCTCAAGATATACACAAAGAAACAGTTAAATCAGGTTTCCCAAAAGTCCTTCCTTCTAGAAACGATCCCCCAATGAAGGCTACTAAAACTAATAGAGTAAAATCTAACTTTAGAAATACTGTAGATCTACCCCCAGAGTCATCCAATTATGTTATCATCTTAACAGGAGTTCCGGTTGTCCCAGTAGGAAACATTGAACCTAACACAAGTCTTAAAAATAAAGTTATCCACTGGTTGCGAAACAACAGACCTCTGCCTTTACATCTAAATGGTGACATAGTATCAGTAAGACGGTGCAATTGGGTGGGTCCTCGCCCTAAAGACATTGAGGGGGATGTGGTGAAGGTAAATTTTAGGGATCGTAGAGTGGTTACGTACATTAGTGATTGGTTTACAGGGAGAAGTGAGGGTGGTGTATCATCTCGCAACCTGAGCTATTTTTACCCTGAAGCTCTGATGATGCCCCCCAACCACCCACCAACCTGCCGCAGCTTTGATCCCCCAAATTTCGCTCATCGTATCCCACACTTTGCTGCCCCCTCACAGTTTACCAACAACCTTCCCCCCTTTTTTCCATTTCAACGCCCACATAGATATTTTCTTCCGTTCAACAATAATCACCAATCTATAAATCCAAATGAGTATTGGAATATCCCGCTACGCAACTTATTGAACCACTCTCTGGTCTAGATGCAAACGAATGACTCAATCCATCAAATTCTTACGTAGGAATCACCCGAGAGTGTGTGAGTATTTGTAACACACCAAATGAAATTCTTACTGTTACTCCTATACCAACAGGCAGATTCCTTGAGTCATTACAAGACATGAGGGGGGAGCATTGGGTAGCAAAATTAGACTTGAATGAGATTAGAAATGATATTGTTAGACCAATGAAACGGGAAGATATGTTGATTTCTTTATCTTCTGTAGAGGAAAAAAATGATTGTTGTACAGGGGGTAATCCATCACACAATAGTATTGCTATGTTGTCTACTTCTTTTAACCTTAACACTGGAATCTCTTTGAGTCCATCAGTAAAACAGCTGCAACTCAACTTGGGGGGAAATGCGGGGACCCGTGATAGTCATGATATGATATCTGTGTCTGAAAAATGTGCTTTCAAGTATCAGGAAAAGAAAGGGGTTGTGCCCAATTTTCCAACATCGACACCCGCTCACTCCCCAAATTTGATACTCAATTGGAATGTGGCCGGCCTTGCAACAAAAATTGTTTTACAACCATGGCTGGACTTAGTGAACAGTTATTCCATCTTATGTGTCCAGGAAACCTGGGCACTGAGTCCAGTGCACCTCTTAGGGTATCAGACTTTCCATGTGCCGGCATCAGCGTCCAATCAGGGAAGAAACAAGGGTGATCTATGCATATACATTAACATTGCTAATGGTTTAACTGTGTTGAAACACATTCCGAAATAATTTTATCAGATAGTTGTGCTTTAGTGGGGAAGTTCTCTTAACCTCATTTTAATAAATGTTTATAATAACCTGGCCTCAAAAGCTCCTAAACAAACCTTAAATGAATTAAGTCAGACAATTGTTAGATTAAAAGAATCCATTGGCAGGGAGTGTATGCTCGCCTGGCTGGGCGATTTCAATTGTAATATCTGCCAGTATGGTCCAAAGGAAATTTGTGGTCTCGATTTTTCTATGGATGATATCTTGAACCACTTTACTCATTCCAAAATAGGGGATATTTTAAATAGTTTTCTTTTTTACTTTAATTTGGATTACGTAAATGACTTATGTTCACCGTCCGTGCCTTTTCATCCAACTTTCCATGGAAGAGGTTCAAACACCGTGATTGATTTCACTCTGTTTTCTAAATCTCATGTTTACTTGCTTTCATCATGGAAAACTTTGGATGATATTTATGGCGATCATTATGCTATAGTATTTAATATAAATAAACATATAAAGAGGCAGCTAACTAGGGAAAAAAATATTATTTACCAACAACCCATTTCCGTTGGATGCACCAACGGCTACACTCTTAAATGGGATAAGGTGGTACCAGAGATGTTTCTTGACACTTTATTCTCTAAAATAAAGTCAGAGATTAACATTTGTTTATCTCCGTCAGAAGATCCTTTAAAAATCTTGGATTCCTTTTCTAAGATATAAGAGACATTAAAACTTTTATTGTCCCGCCAGCTCAAACCAGGACCAAACAAACCCGGAGGCTGGTTTGATAAAAATTGTACTTTTGCATTAAAATCCCTAAAAAAGGCCCTGCATGCCATTCCTAGATCCCCAAAGGCGATTAGACAGGCCAGACACCAATATCGTTCTGCAATTAAGAATAGGGAGAAAACCTTGAAACAAGAGGCCTGGGAAAACCTAATTTCTTCCTCAAAAAACAAAGATGCAACTGCCTTTTAAAAGGCTGTAAACGCACCCTTTGCACGAGGAAAACAACCGGAGATGTTAGATATTGCAATAAGTGGGGATACTTGGGCTGCCCATTTTCAAATTCTGTATGGTAGCTCAGACCCCGATTACACTTCTTCCAAGGGTTACCTTACAGTTCCCGATAACACTGGATCTTCCCTGAGAAATCTTCCGTTGGACATTGTTTTCTCATCCGAGGAGGTGAGCCTGGCCATAAGGGAAAGCCTGGCTGGTAAGGCACCAGGTCCGGACGGAATACCAATAGATGTTTTTAAAGCCAAAATCGATCTCTGGGCCCCCCTACTAACTATAGTGATGAATTGTGCCAATAGTCATGGATTAATAACAACATGGTCAGAAGCGATAGTAGTCCCCATATTTAAAAAGGGGAACAGGCATGATCCATCCTGCTATCGTCCAATTTCTCTTATTGATGCCTTAATGAAGGTAGCGGGATGTATCATTATAAAACATGTCCAAAAATGGACCGAGGAAGCCAACATCCTTTCGATTTTTCAATATGGTTTTCGACAAGATATGGGGTCGGTTGAACAGAGTCTAAATTTATACTTTTTAATTTCAAATTACATCGAAGCCAAAAAAGGGAACCTTTTTATTACTTTTATTGATTTGAGTTCAGCCTTTGATTGTGTTGATCATAATCAGTTGAGGGCCACATTAAAGAATCTTGGTCTGGACCCATCAATCCTTAATTTTATTAAGGAAATATATAAGGATGCAGGAGCGAAGGTGCGTTTTGGTCAACGAGGAGAGTGCTCGCCAAGATTTTCCATCAAGAGGGGAGTGAGACAGGGCTGCATTTTAGCCCCCCTGCTCTTCTCCCTCTATATAAACGCGATTGGCGACCACCTCAAGAGCTTTCATTAAGATTACCCCTTAGTCCAGGGCCGCCCTGTCCCCATCCTTTTATATGCGGACGACGCCGCAATTATGTCCCAGACCAGCCTTGGCCTACAAAGGGCTGTCTCAAAGTTTACACTTTTTATGAGGGAAAAGGGACTTAAGGTTAACATCTCAAAATCTTTTTCTATGTCCTGCCAACAGGGAGTAAAGAAAATACCCTGTCCCATTTTTATAGAAGGCAGAAAGATAGAGACAATAGATCAATTTCCCTATCTTGGGATTTGTTTTTATAGGAAATGCTCCTGGCAAACTGCAATCAAAACCAGAAGATTATCATTTGCCAAAGTGATTGGAGCACTGCAGAACTTTGCAATCAAAATTGGGGGTAGACCCGTTAAGTTATTTATAAGGCTAAATGTATTTCTACTGCCACCTATGGATCTGGCATATGGGGGATCGATTCTCCAATTTCTATCCAACAAACTGAGAATCGTTTCCTTCGATACCTCCTGGGGGTCCCAAAATCAACACCTAATTATTTTATACATATAGAACTTGGTCTCCCCTATATCTCCAACATTATAATGATCGAACCCATTCTGTTATGGCATAAGCTTTGGCTAACTCCAGAAACATCCTTTAACCGCAACACCATAACTGATTGTTTACAACTTGACGTTGTAAAGCGAATTAAATGGTTATGTATGGTTGAAAAAATGATGAATGATATCGGCCATCCTGAGTTTTTTAAAAATCCATCTAGTATGGAAATAATATCAAGGAAAGTGTTACGCAAAATGGCTACGGACCATTTAGCGAACAAAAGATGGAACTCTGAAAAAATGAAAAAATCTGTCCTAGCCTATCAACAAATTACAACGGAACAGGGTCTGCAACTGTACCTTGTGAGTGACACTAATTGCTATGCCAGAATGCTTCTTTCAAGGTTCAGATTTGGTTCCTTCTTTCGTTTAATTACATTCCCAAATTGTAATGATTGGTCGAGACAAATGTCGCCTTGTCCCTGTGATGATCTTGCCCCTCAATCAAACTTGCATTGTATTTTATTTTGCAAATTTTATCATGTTCCTAGAAAGATCCTTCTTAAACCAATTCTTAAGGAGTGGGGTCTCCGTTCATGTAGAGATGCGTTTTTAAGACTACAAAGGTTGGAAACCCCGGAAGTGATCTATGTTTTAGCTAAATTTTTGAAACTTTTGGTTAAATTCAGGAATTCGATGTAATATATAAATTGAATGTATATATTTTAGAAATTTTTAAAATATTTAAGATTTTAATGATAAATATATCTTTTTTTACTCTGAATGTATATATATGTATAAATGATTTTTCTATATTTGCCCTATTTTAATCATAATGATATGGTACTGGCTTCTCGTGACTTATATTTGCTTTGTGTCATGTATATGTTCCTTTTTAACAAATGTATGCTTTTATGATATCATATCTTATATCGAAATAAAGCTTTTTGAATTTGAATTTGATATAAACCCTACAAATTAACCAAAAAAGCTAAACATTGCAGGGACATAACACTTTAGAAATGTAATCTGACAAACCTTAGAAATTCACTGAAAAAAAACAAAGGTTACAGGAACGTTATATTTAGGATTAGATTTCAGTGATACAAAAAACCTAAATTCAGCAATTATAGTTACCTGAGCTAACTATAACATATGTCTCCACAATGCACTGCTTATGGCCTCACATATTACATCACTCATTGCATGGTCAGTGACAACACTGATGATATCTCAAATGACATCTCGGATGACATCATCCACAGAACCATTTACACACCCACACCCTTATACAACCTCTCATACACAACTAACACACCCAAACACTCACATACCACTTCACTGACCCATACAACCACTCAAACACCCACTCACTCATCCATAGAGCTAATCACACAATCACTCACCCATACTACAACTCACGTAGCCACACACTCACCCATACAGCTACTCACACATCCACGTCTTCAACCATAGAGCCACACACACCACCAGTCACTGACCCATACAGCTTCTCAATACAGTCATTCACTCACCCAAACAACTACTCCCACTCACACACCCAGGCAACCACTTACATACCCATTCACACATACATACAACCACTTACACACCGCACACTGACAGAGACACTCACTCTCCAAAACAGCCACTCACACACCAACTCAAGCAAACACCCATTCACTCACCTATACAGCTACTCATACATCCACTCATCCACCCATACAGCCACTCACACACCTCCTTACCTATCCAAAGACCCAATCACACAGCCGCTCAGTCACTGATATAACCAATCACACACACATTCACCCACTGATACAGCCACTCACACAACTACTCTCACCCATACAACCACTAACACACACACTTGTTTATCCATGTAGCCACTCAAACATCCACACAGCCACTCAGGCAGCCACTCACGGACAGATTTAGCCACTCATACACCCACTCAGATGACATATGTTAGAAATAGTATCACTCATTAGTAGTACAGAACGAATAATAATTTAACTTAAGTAGCTTAGTATGAATCTTTAAGTCTCAGTAACGTTTTTGACATTCTTACACTCAGTGGATGATATCATCAGTGATGTCATTTGAGATGTCATCAGTGATGTCACCGACCATATCATGAGTAATGTAATATCTGAGGTCATAAGTAGTGCATTATCTGTGCAGTGAATAACTATCTATCTATAAAAAGATATTCACAGTGAATATCTAGATAGATAGATAGATAGATAGATAGATAGATAGATAGATAGATAGATAGATAGATATTCACTGAAAAAACAAAGGTTACAGAGACGTAATACAAAACTATTGAAATTCAGAAGTTATAGTTACCTGAGCTAACTATAAGGTGTGCCCCTGCAATGCACTGCATATATACACACACACACACTTATATAATACATAGAAGTCTGACACCCTAACATCAAAAGCTGTCTTTAATTTATTTATTACAGTCGATTTATGACGTCTTTAGTCTCCTGCAGTAAGAAAATTACATTGTTGATCAACTGTAACAATTTATTGAGTAGTGACATCATAATAGCTTCTGTCTGAGCCTGCAGCCAGCATTAAAAGCAGGTTAGAAACCATTTTACTCCTGTAGGTTAGAAAATGAAAACTCACTGTGGTGTGAACCTGTAAGCTTCTAGTCGTCTCCATGCTTCTTCTTTCCAGCTCATGCCACTGACTTTGGCCAGTTGGATACTTTCCTTGAGGGTTTTGTTAAAGCGCTCGACCATGCCATTTGTTTCGGGGTGGTACAAAGCGCAACGCTTGTGCTTGATGCCTCTCTCCACCAGGAAGTCTTCCATTTTTTTCGAACACAGCTGCACCCCATTATCCGTGAGAATGTTGCTGGGTAACCCTTCCCTGATGAACACCTCTTCCAGGAATCCAATGACCGTTCTGGTTGTGACTTCAGTTACGAACTTCATTTCAGGCCACCTGGAATACAGATCCATGAGCACCAGGACGTAGGGTGTCCGCAGCTCTCCAGACAATGGGCCCACAATGTCTAGCGCCAACTCTTCCCAGGGTCCTGACGGTGGTGGCCTGCATACCATCGGGGACGTCAGCTGCCTTAGAACTTTGTCACTGTTGCTACACGGCATACAGTCTCTAACCTTCCTTTCAGTGGCAAGGTCCATGTTTGGCCACCAATAGTCCTCCCTAAGTCTTTGTTTAGTTCTAGTAATGCCCAGATGCCCTTCGTGGGCTATCTCAACCAAGTTGTCTCTCACCGACGCAGGTGGAACAAGTCTCGTTCCTCTGAATAGGCATTCGTCTACTATGGACAGTTCATCCTTGACAGCCCAGAATGGCCGCAGGTTTTCTTCACGTTTATCGTCGTTCTTCCACCCGTCTTTTATCTTCTTATTAACCTCTTCTTGTCTTCTTCCAAAGCCTTTCTCCATGTTTCCTCTCCCAATGCTCTCTGGATGGCGCAGACATTCTCCATTTGAAGTTCATCCTCTTCATCTTCCTCCTTTCTTTGTTTCTCCCACGCCTCATGTTCACTGACAAGTCTCGACAGACAGTCTGCTGCGAAGTTCTGCGTTCCTGGGACGTACTCGACACCAAACGTGTATTCTTGGAGGCTGACCACCCACCGCCTTATCCTGCTGGAGATGGAATCCAGCCCTTTTTTGCTGAACACTTCCACTAACGGCTTGTGGTCCGTACGAAGGGTGAACTGGGCTCCCCACAGGAAGTCTCTGAATTTCCCCAATGCCCAAGATACCGCTAGGGCCTCTTTTTCAATTACCGAGTAGTTGCTCTCTGACTTCTGGAGCGACCTTGAGGTAAACGCGATGGTTTCTTCTCCGTCTCTTCCTATTTGGGTGAGGACTGCTCCCAGTCCTTTGGCACTTGCATTGGTAGTGACTACAGTCGCCCGATTGGGCACGTGTGACTTTAAACTGGGGGCTTCTGCGAGTGCCCTCTTTACATCCTCGAACTCCCTCTCGCACTCTCGACTCCAGTTGAATTCACTCTCTTTCTTTAACAACAGCCTGATGGCGTAAGTCCTTCCTGCCAGATTCCTTATGAATTTCCCATAGAACTCTAACATCCCCATGAATGACTTGATTTCGTCCTTGCTTGTGGGAGGTGCCAAATTTACAATGGTGTTCTGTAATTCAGCCTTGGGACAGATTCCTTCTGTCGTCACCTTGTGCCCCAAGAAATCCAACTCTGCGCAGCCAAAAACGCATTTATCTCTTTTCACAGTAAGTCCTTGTGACTGGAACCTTCCTAGCACGCGTCTCAGTCTCTCATCATGTTCTTCATGGTTCCTGGCGAATATGAGCACGTCATCTTGGTAGCACATGACGCCTGGGATCCCTTTCAAGATGTTGCCCATGAGCCTCTGAAATACAGCGGCTGCCAAGACTAGCCCGAAAGGCATTCTTTTGAATTTGTACGCGCCCATCGGTGTCACAAATGCCATGAGTTCTTGTGACTCTTCGTGTAGTTTTATCTGGAAGTAAGCTGAGGTGAGGTCGAGAGTGGAAAACACTTTAGCTCCCTCCAGCATGCTCATCATTTGGGTGATGTTCGGTAGAGGGTATCGGTCGGCCACGACTTCTTTGTTCAACGCCCTCAGGTCGATGCAGAGCCGGACTGATCGATCCTTCTTCTTCGCGGCCACGATGGGTGCCAACCATTCCGTCGGTTCCACCAGTTCGATGACTCCGGCCTTGCACAATTTCTCCAGTTCGGCTTTCACCTCTTCTTGGATGGCAATGGGGAGTTTCCTGACTTTAGCCACAACAGGCTTGGCGTTTTCTTTCAATTTTATTTTGTGGCAGTAGTTTTTTAAGCATCCTAGTTCTTCTCTGAACACACTTTTGAACTCTGTCACAATGTCTGTCTTGTGTTCATGTATTTCCTGTATCAGGATCTGGGGATTACTGTTGGGATTGAGATAGATCCCTAACTCCTTCTGAGCTTGCCATCCCAAGATGTTGTCCCCTACTGTGGACACATAAACCTTGGACACTGTAGTCCTGTTCCTGTATTCAATCTTCCCTAAGAAATAGCCTTTCATAGAGATAGGACGACCAGCATACCCCCCAGGCCTCAAATCCATTTTTCTCAAAATTATTTTTCCTTTGGACACTCGAGAAAATTATTTTGCATTGATAATAGTTATCCTAGAGCAGGAGTCGAACAATGCTTCTAGATCAATTCCCCCTACCTTTATGATGTCTTTTGGGCTGCTAACCTGACCTTCGTCAACCTGCACCACTACTTCACCGCACATGGTGTCATTGTGGACCTGCAACTCTTTGACTTGTACCACAAATTCATCGCACACGACATTAGTCCTGTCCCTGCTCTGTCTACTGACCCCTTGCCCACTCTTGCAGTATTGTTTAAAGTGGCCTTTCTTACCGCCCTTGTTACATGTAAACCTGAGGGCGGGGCTCTCGAGTGTCCAAAGGAAAGATAATTTTGAGAAAAATGGATTTGAGGCCTGGGGAGTATGCTGGTCGTCCTATCTCTATGAAAGGCTATTTCTTAGGGAAGATTGAATACAGGAACAGGACTACAGTGTCCAAGGTTTATGTGTCCACAGTAGGGGACAACATCTTGGGATGGCAAGCTCAGAAGGAGTTAGGGATCTATCTCAATCCCAACAGTAATCCCCAGATCCTGATACAGGAAATAGTCAAGTCAAGTCAAGTCAGGAGATTTGTATAGCGCGCTACATACCCGGAGGGTCTCAAGGCGCTTGAAGAAGGGTGGGGAATTACATGTCAAATATCCAAGTTTTAAGTTGCTTTCTGAATGCTAGGTGGTTCTGAGTGAGACGAAGGTGAGTGGGGAGTGAGTTCCAGGTTTTAGCTGCGAGGTAGGAGAAGGATCTACCTCCCATGGTGGTTTTATTGATGCGAGGTACGGTAGCAAGGGCTTGGTTGGAAGATCGTAGCTGGCGAGAGGGGGTGTAGAAGGAAAGTCGTGTGTTGAGGCATTCGGGTCCAAGTTCGTAAAGTGCTTTGTGTGCGTGGGATAGGAGGCGGAAAGTAATCCTCTTATTGACGGGGAGCCAGTGGAGGTTTTTCAGGTGGCTAGAGATGTGGTCTTTACGCGGGATGTCTAGTATGAGTCTGGCTGATGCGTTCTGGATGCGTTGGAGTTTTTTCTGGAGTTTTGCGGTGATACCGGCGTATAGGGTGTTTCCGTAGTCCAGGCGGCTTGTAACCAGTGCATGGGTGACTGTTTTTCTGGTTTCGGTGGGGATCCAGCAAAATGTTTTTTTGAGCATGCGGAGAATGTTGAAGTATGATGATGAAACGGCGTTGACTTGTCTGTTCATAGAGAGTGAGGAGTCCAGGTTGAAGCCCAGGTTCCGTGCGTGGTCCGTTGGGATGGGTGCTTTTCCAAGGGCCTCTGGCCACCAAGAGTCATCCCAAGCGGAGGGGGAGGTACCTAAGATAAGGACTTCTGTTTTGTCTGAGTTCAGTTTCAGACGGCTGTGCTTCATCCACTCCGCTACTTCTTTCATTCCTTCATGTAGGTTGGTTTTGGCAGTGTTAGGGTCTTTGGTGAGTGATAGGATCAGTTGGGTGTCATCCGCGTAGGAGATGATGTTGAGGTTGTGTTGGCGTGCGATGGTCGCGAGGGGGCTCATGTATACGTTGAAGAGGGTGGGACTGAGTAAGGACCCTTGGGGTACGCCGCAGATGACTTCAGTGGCCTCTGAGTTGAATGGTGGGAGGCGGACTCCCTGGGTTCTTCCGGTGAGGAACGAGGTGATCCATTCCAGTGCTTTTCCTTGGATTCCTATGTTTCTGAGGCGTTGTAACAGGGTGCTATGACAGACTGTGTCGAAGGCTGCGGAGAGGTCGAGGAGGATGAGGGCGACTGTGTTTCCATTGTCCAGTAGAGTTCGAATGTCGTCTGTTGCTGCGATGAGGGCGGTCTCCGTGCTGTGTTTGGCTCGGAAGCCGGACTGTGAGGAGTCGAGGGATTTGTTGCTTTCGAGGAAGGCGGCGAGCTGGTTGTTGACGGCTTTCTCGATGACTTTGGCCGGGAATGGAAGGAGCGAGATGGGGCGGTAGTTTTTGAGTTCAGTGGGGTCCGCTGTGGGTTTTTTCAGAAGGGCGCTGAGTTCGGCGTGTTTCCAGCTTTCTGGGAAGGTGGCGGAGTTGAGGGAGCAGTTGATGACGTCTCGGAGGTGTGGTGCTATGATGGAGTCTGCTTTGTTGAAGATGTGGTGAGGGCAGGGGTCTGTGGGGGATCCTGAGTGGATGGAGTTCATCAGGTGGATGGTGTCCTCAGTGGAGATTGGGTTCCAGTTATTAAGGATGTTCAAGGGGGGTGAAGGTACGGCAGAAGGTTGGGTGGGTTGGTCTCCGGGTTGGTTGTCGAAGCTGTTGTGAATGTCTGCGATTTTGTTGTGGAAGAACGAAGCTAGGGAGTCGCAGAGGGCTTGAGAGGGGGTGATATCATTGGAGTTGGCTGAGGGGTTGGTAAATTCTTTGACGATGTTGAATAATTCCTTGCTGTTGTGGGCGTTGTTGTCTAGTCGGTCTTTGAATGCGGCTTTCTTGGCAGATCGGATTAGTTGGTGGTGTATGCGGGTGGCGTTTTTGAAGGCGTCCCTGGTGCTGGTGTTTGGGTCTTTTTTCCAGGCCTTCTCGAGGGAGCGACAGAGTTTCTTTGATTTCTTAAGATCATCGTTGAACCAGGAGGCGTTTTTGCTGCCTAGTTTGATTTGACGTTTTTTCAGCGGTGCTAGGATGTCGGCGCTGTTGGATATCCATTGGGTGAGGTTAATGGCTGCTTGGTCGGGGTTTGAGGAGTGGACAGGGGGTTTTGAAGAAGCGATGAGGAGATCTGGTCGATGGTGATTTTGTTCCAGTTTCTTCGCAGAGTAGGTTGAGGATGGTTGTGAGTGGTGGTTTTATTGTAGATAAAGTGTACGCAGCTGTGGTCCGTCCAATGGAGAGTAGTGGTGTGACTGAAGGAGACATGTTTGCTGGAGGTGAAGATAGGGTCGAGTGTGTGACCTGCGATGTGGGTGGGCGTAGTGACAAGTTGTTTGAGTCCGAGGTTGGCGAGATTGTCCAGAAGGGAGGTGGCGTTGCCGTCATTGCTCTTTTCCAGGTGAAAGTTGAGGTGTCCCAGTAGAATGTATTCCTCGGAGGGGAGGGCGTGTGGGGTGATAAAGTCAGTGATAACGTCGCTGAATTGTGCACGGGGTCCTGGAGGTCGGTAAAGGAGTGTGCCTCTGATTGTGGTCTTGGGGTCGGTGTGGATCTGCAAGTGAAGGTGTTCGGCGCTAGCAAGGTTGACGTCTGAGCTGGTTGAGATGCGGATGGAGTTCTTATGGACGATAGCGATGCCTCCTCCTGTTTGGTCGGTGCGGTCCTTACGGATGATCTTGTATCCTTCCGGGATGGCAATGGTGATGTCAGGGGCTGATGAGGCGTTCATCCATGTTTCTGTTAGGAAGGCGACGTCGGGAGAGATGGTGTCTAGTAGATTCCAAAGTTCGATGGCGTGTCTGTGGACTGAGCGGGTGTTGAGCAGGATGCATTTTAGGTGGTTGGAGTCAGATGAAGACAAGACAGACATTGTGACAGAGTTCAAAAGTGTGTTCAGAGAAGAACTAGGATGCTTAAAAAACTACTGCCACAAAATAAAATTGAAAGAAAACGCCAAGCCTGTTGTGGCTAAAGTCAGGAAACTCCCCATTGCCATCCAAGAAGAGGTGAAAGCCGAACTGGAGAAATTGTGCAAGGCCGGAGTCATCGAACCGGTGGAAGCGACGGAATGGTTGGCACCCATCGTGGCTGCGAAGAAGAAGGATGGATCAGTTCGGCTCTGCATCGACCTGAGGGTGTTGAACAAAGAAGTCGTGGCCGACCAATACCCTCTACCGAACATCACCCAAATGTTGAGCATGCTGGAGGGAGCTAAAGTGTTTTCCACTCTCGACCTCACCTCAGCTTACTTCCAGATAAAACTACACGAAGAGTCGCAAGAACTCACGGCATTTGTGACACCGATGGGCGCGTACAAATTCAAAAGAATGCCTTTCGGGCTAGTCTCGGCAGCCGCTGTATTTCAGAGGCTCATGGGCAACATCTTGAAAGGGATCCCAGGCGTCATGTGCTACCAAGATGACGTGCTCATATTCGCCAGGAACCATGAAGAACATGATGAGAGACTGAGACGCGTGCTAGGAAGGTTCCAGTCACAAGGGCTTACTGTGAAAAGAAATAAATGCGTGTTTGGCTGCGCAGAGTTGGATTTCTTGGGGCACAAGGTGACGACAGAAGGAATCTGTCCCAAGGCTGAATTACAGAACACCATTGTAAATTTGGCACCTCCCACAAGCAAGGACGAAATCAAGTCATTCATGGGGATGTTAGAGTTCTATGGGAAATTCATAAGGAATCTGGCAGGAAGGACTTACGCCATCAGGCTGTTGTTAAAGAAAGAGAGTGAATTCATTTTCTAAAATGAATAGTGATCAGCAGAAAGGAGAGAATTATAGAAACATTTTTTAACAAAAGTCAGCGCTGCAGCAAAAGAATCTCTCCACCTGTCACTGCTCATTAGCGGGCCTGCTAAGTTTCCCAGGTCCATAGGTGATGTGCTGCTCCAGTCCAGGTTTTTTCTCTGAATTCTTGAACTTGTAGTCCTGTTTATTCCATTTTAAAACAGGACTAAGTCCTAGAATTCGAAGGAAAACAACTTGGACTGGGACAACACATCACACATGGACCTGGGAAAGTTAGCAGCTATACATTAGTAGCTATTGCTCTTTTTAATCTGATCGCAGTACACTAACAACCTGCGCCGATGTTTGCAATATCACACTACAGATTCTGCTTTCAGTATTGATGTCTGAGACCATTTTATGTCCTTAATGTGAAGGAGCAAGACCCCTACAATGGGAGACACAATGTATAATGAGGAATAAAATATGCTCTGTTGTTGTGTTAGAAAGATGTTGCAAATGTTTACTAGTTATCTTGGAGCTCCCTGACCTTATAAAAGAGCTCACCCTTCAGCCTCGATTTTCCATATGGTACGTACCGTAGATGGTAATATCATCCCATATATATTTAATTTTATTATTAGACTTTCCACTTAAAACTAATTATCTTCCAAGTGGTTGACTTTTATCGAAAGGGGCAGTGGTAAGGAGTTGCGTGTGTCAGTGTATGCATTTTTGGCCTTCTTATAATATGTTATGATACTATGTTTCCAGAGAGAAGCACTAGAGACATAACATTTGGGAGAAAACTCAAGCGCTGATTCCGAGTTGGTCGCAGTATTCCGACCCCTGCACAAAATCCTGGAGCATATTACCAACAACTAGCGATAATTATCGCTATGTTGGCTTAGCGGCAATATAATTATCGCCGAGCTCCGCTGATTTTTATCGCAGATAAACCTTGCTATTATCAAGGTTTATCTCAAAAGCGATAAAAATCGGCCGAAATGCATGAATATCGCTGAAAAGTCAGCGATATTCATGCATTACCGAGCTAATGCTCTTAGCCATGTTATCCACCTACCTTTGGATAACATGGCTAAGAACTGCTCTGGGCAGGCGTTAGCTTTTGGAGATATTCGCGCTTAGCGCGAATATTTCAAAAAGTAGGTAATAGGAGATAGCGATGTTAGCGACTGTTTCCAGTCGCTAACATCTTGGCACGCCCACTTTGCATGTCATTAGCGATAAATATCGCTGACATGCAAAGCAGGCCCCAAGATGATCGCTATCTCCTACTAGCTGTCGCTAACTGGTGTTAGCGACAGCTAGGTAATAGGGCGATAAAATTATCGCCGCTTTCGCAGGAAAAATTCCTGCTAAAGCAGCGATAAGGCCCTTGGTAATAGGCCCCCCTGTTCGTTCAGGGATTAGATTTCCGAGTTGGGTGGTATTTACCTCATCCTTCACTCGACAAACCTGTGGAAATATCATGGGAAAGCAATAAGTTATTTACTATGAAATGCAGAATTTGGTGTGGACAGTACCCAATTCTGCAAGTCATTCCCCCAAAACTCGGCATAGGTGCTATTTAAGACACTCAACAAATTGCAAACCTTAGCAAGTTCTATTTTATCTGATGCAATAAATTACATCTACTAGTCCAAGCAACTCGGAATGCTTGTTACCCATGTTTATATTCCATCGTTCAGTTTTGCTTAGTCGCCATTTCAAATATATGTTTTTTAAACATAAAAATGGTGCTTGAAAGAAGTAAAATGAATGCATATGCATTGGATGTGTCCGTATATAGCACAACAATTAAACAAGAAACATATTCAGGTGTGTTAGTCAAAAGGTTTAGTTTGAGGGAAGCTGTTTTTTGTCACTCTAAAATCGTGCTCTGTATTCTGCAGTGAGGGCTTTCGTAGCTGCACTTTGCAATATTTAGGGAATAGAGGAGTTCTGATAACTTTTCATGATTACATTACTGACTGAGCAAAGGTTATTTATGAAATTAAGAAAAATGAATTATTGAAAAAATATTTGAGGTTAGAGCAAAAAAAAGATCAATTTACAGATAAAATAATCAGCCTAAGGAACATAGGGGCATATCAACAAGGGTCCGCAATAGAATTATCGCCGCTTTAGCGTCCGTTTTTTCAGGCGAAAAGCGGCGATAATTCTATTGCACTATCAGCAAAGCTCATGCTCTCATGCCTCAGCGCCCTTTCCCTTAACGCCCAGCTTTGCATCTCTAATGATATGCAAAGTGGGCGTTCCTCACCAGAATAAAGTGGGAAATGTCGCTAACGACATTTCTCCTATTATTAATCTGCACGCTAACCTGCACAGCGATAAGAAAAGTAGCGCTAACCGTGCTTATTGCTACTTTTCTTACGCCTGGTTTCAGTCTGAATTAGACATTATATCCAATGGAAGGTGGATATCATGGCTAAGTCTGGCCTGCCCTATCATCAAGCTATCGCGGTGCTCTTCCTTTGGCCCTGAGACAGACCACAGAGCTAATGACCTTTCGAAAACTCTTGAAAACATGGCTTTTCGTTCACTAACTTCAGGCTGGGCCAGGGGAGCTTTCATTCAGCGCCAGCACACCGTCTGGTAACAGTGCGCTTTATAAATTTCATAAATAAATAAATAAAATATCCCTGGATTTCCAGCGATATTCGCACATTTAGCAGCTATCTCTTGGATTTTTATCACTTTAAAGATAAACGTTGCTGTTAGCGCGCTATCAGTGATAAAATCCAGCAATAGCCAGCGGTAATTATCCTCGCACTAAGCGCGTTCAGTGATAACTATCGCCGGCCCTTGCCCCTAAATTTCGGCAAATCCCATTGCTTCAAATCAGTTTTATGGGAGTGATGTAAATCCAGTGAATTAAGAGCAATAATTTAAGGCTTTGACATAATTCCTGTGAATTATGGGCTGTGAATCGACTGCTGTTTACATGCAATTGTTTACTAAGGGTCCTTCTTGATTCGAAAAACTAGAAAAAATGCTGCAAGACCGAGCGGTGGCCTGTCAGGGCTCGGAAAGAAAACCCTCATTTAGCAGTCTAGTCACTATGTCAAACATTTAGTGTATCTGGGTTGATTGTTCCCTGGTACGGATAGCTCGGCTGTATCCGCCAGGCCTTTTGTCATGTTAACTGCAGCCGATCAATGGATTGAGGTCAGGACTCCTGATGTAGGTGCAAGCTTAGAGGGAAAAAGTCTCAAAGATTCATTTTTTCTCGTCTGCTAACACTCCGGTCACTTATTTTTTCTCAGTTAGCCTCTGCTGCTCTAAAGTGGATATTGATCAGTGCTTTAATGCAAACCTGTCAAATTAATTTTGCAGACCTGGGATATGACTGGTCTAAAATTGCCTCTGCTTCGGCTCTCCGCAGCAAGCCTATGAATTTTAATCGTGGCCAGAATGGGCTGTTGGCTTTCTTCTTAGAAGCTTGAATGGGAAAGGTTTAAACTGTAAATGCCATGAGATGATGCAGTTTTGTTCTTTTCAGAAACTCGCACGGCTGGGGGAGGTCACAGGAATGATTGTGTTGGTGCCCTTGTTGTCAAAGTATTGCAAACCTTTCTCGAGATTCCTTTTGGAAATCACAGGAAACATTTTCTAACGTGGGGTTAAACATTCATACACCAGTAAGAGAAATCTATCTATCTATCTATCTATCTATCTATCTATCTATCTATCTATCTATCTATCTATCTATCTATCTATCTATCTATCTATCTATCTATCTATCTATCTATCTATCTATCTATCTATCTATCTATCTATCTATCTATCTATCTATCTATCTATCTATCTATCTATCTATCTATCTTTAGGTCAGTCCGCCTGTCTTCCTGACGGTTTGTCTGTCCATCACTCCATGTATCTGTCTATAATTTTATATAGAGGAAGACTACAAAATCCACATATAGTTCCAGACTCCATGGACGTCATTTAGGGGTCGCAGCTGTGGCCTCTACTTGCTTCTTGCGACCCGAGGCATTGTCTTTGTGACCCCTGGCCTCAAGGGTGGCAAAGCCATTGGCAAGAACAGAAGGTAAAAAGTGCTGAGAAGTTCAATGTTTACTTTCTGCAGCTCTGTCCCTAAATAGACAGTTATGCAATGCATTCTCCCCCGAATAACATAACAAAATTAAGTACAATTCACATTACGTTATTGGTCAACACATGGAAAATAACGTGTTTGACACCTCTGTGTTTTGAATGAGTGATAATGCTTTATAAGGGATGCTAATCAAAATGTATTAACAATGCTAAAGAGTAATTTATGTCAATAACATAGTTCACAAACAATATGTGGTCTACAGAAAAATAGACAAAACCACTATCGTATTTGAAATATTTTTGTCTTTCTGTAATTCACCAATACATTTTATGCTTGGGTTATACACTAGGAACTCTATTAAATGATGAAAGTTTGAGGTATAAATAATTTGGCTTCCCAGTTTTCTTTTGCCTTTTTGTGACATTAGGTTCTGCTCTTCCAACAAACACATTTTTCATGCAATAAAATTTGGAAATGTGTAATTTTCTAATCATGTCAGAACCTTATTTAAAATGTTAGTGGTATATTAAAGGACGTTTATCTGTTTTAGAAATGTGTGTTATTATATCACTTCCTGGGAGGATTCAGGGATTCAGTGTCAAAGATCATATGATGTCACTTCCTGTGATGTCATTGCGTCAAAGGGTAATTATGCGATATCACATTTGGTATTCCGGGCATTTTTTTGAATTGATGCCTCTACCAATTTCACACCAATTACATCAGATGTGCGGCTAGCGGGCTGTGAGATGCACATGTGCACGCTGCCTTTCAGTGCATGTGTGTCCTGTTTCACAGTGGACATGTCCGTGTTTAACTCTCAATGGCTGGTAAAGTGGCACCTACTGGTCGTTGGCTTCCATGATCTGTGGGGGTCGAGGGACAGTCAGTGGTCTTACTAAGACCACACAAAGAAAGGATTGCATTCCTGCCCCTGAACTGAAGGGGTTAAGATGTAATGCTGCAGACCAGCATCATGGTTCACATGAGTGTGGTTGCAGGCAAGAGACATATTTGCCTCCTGCCTGCATTGCATCTTCTCCTACGAACATTCTATGACAGGGCGGGACTTCGAAAGGAGGGCTCAGGCAGTGCAAATATTTTGCACTGTTTTATGAGGTATATTTGTCGATCACAGCCTCTGGTGCGCCTCTGCACATGCTTCACATTTACTACCTGTACATACTCATTTTATAAATTTATACAAGTACAAACGCTACTTTTTTATGCTGGGGCTTACTTAATTAATTACTGGCTAAGGGAAGAAGGACATCCCTTCTGAACTATTCTCCTCACAGCCACCAATGACAGGTGATGGCACCAATATACGCTAGAGGGTGTGCTGACATTGAAGGGGGGCCACCTCAATGACTTGTCACACGTATTCAGCCCAATACATGATTGACTAAGCATTTTAAGGCAATGGAGTTACACTGCAGTTTAAGGGTATTGGATTTTGTCGTTTCAGTGTCTTCTATTTAATAACTAACACTGTCATTTTTATTAAGTAAAATTTGGCATATTGCCGAGGGATTGGACATATATCTACTTACCCAATGCCAGTACATTATGGTCAAGCCCTCCCCACATCAATCCCCCACACCAGTAGACAGGTGCAAACACTATTTAGTCCTCTTGCTGCACTCTAATGAAATGTAAGCAGAGCCTACATGCAGGATGCATTGTTCCTATGGAGAATATTTTTCTCACAATTTCTTACAATAATATATTCTTAAAGGTATGTAATCAACACATTATCTCTTTCAAAGAAACACATTTTATTTCTGATAGAACATATTCTGGTTTGTTACCATTGTTTTCTATTTATTTGTAGTTACAAGACTACAATTTTCTGATACAAAACATAAATTAATTGAAATGCCTGTATTCAACTATACAATACTTTTCTAAAAAGAATGCAACCACTCATGGTATTCGTATGTACATAATCATGAGAACACATTTCATCATTTTCTTTTTCGGTCACTAGACTTGTGAAAAGATGTCGCCCAATGCATTTTGGGAAACCCTGTTCCCTTCTTCAGGGGCGAGTATCTACGAAAGAATAAATTAAAGGCACATGAGATGAACATACCTCATGTTATGCTTTCACAAAAACATAAACTATGTCAGTAGTTTCACATAAGGGGGATACTTGCTTCTAGAATTAACAGTTCAACACACGCCTGGTGCATCGTTCTGATGATATACACCTAATTTAGGGCGGTAGTGAGATCTGTGGGGTTATCTGTGGTAAATGAACATTCAAATACAAATAACTCAAGTAGAAATAACTTGCAATCTCCACCCAAGATAATAACATACAGAATACAACACGTGTTGGTAAAATGCCACCCATCAAAATTCACATAAGCTTGGTCGTGCTAACTTATAAATTCATAAATGAACAGACATATTATACTAATCAAATATAAGTGCTGTCAACGTCATGGGAACATATTTCGATGCATAATGAATATGTAACCTAAGTAACTAACAAGGAATGTAATGGCGAGAGACACATTGCTGTCACCCCACTATCAGATGAACTTCGTACTGGTTTGTATCCCATTAGTTAATTCTACATACTCTATGAGGTGAACAACATTACGTATGTATGTAACATAATCTGAATTCAACATACTCACTGATATGTTATATGTGCATACCTTAGACCACGTCACTGTGAACTCTATGTCCTCTGTGTTCGTCACGCGTAATATAGCGCCAACGTGCACGCAAAATATAACCGGAATGATCCTGTTGATAAGGTATGCGTTAACTGACTGTTAATAAACAGGATATAACATTTCTTACATTTCAAACAAAGTGAAACACATTAGTTAGATCTTCTATAGATAGAAGAAATGGTTCATGCCTGTTGTGAATATACATGGTGTATAAAGTGTACAGTGACTTCTCTTCATCAATGTATCCATAGCGAACACAATACAAAACATGAATACCATAATACTAATTAGAGAATGGAAATTGGTCACTTAAAAAATCTAGTATCTATGTATTCAACCTGATTTTAACCGATGCACGGTTGTTCGAAGAGAGCACGTTATAAGTACATTTTATTGGCGGACAACTTATGTCAAAACATGAGTTTGCTACGAAAACTCGAGAACGCCTGATCATTGAGGAGTTGTCGAGTACCTTCAGAGAACTTGATGAGGAGATATTCAATATAAAGAAAGAATTAGAGATATGCATAGAAGACCAAACTTGGTCTAAAACATTAGAGGATCTGAATATGAAGTTGGATAAATACAGCAAAGAATTGCAAGAGGGGAAGATTCGAAAGTATCGTCGCAACACAATCGACTACAAACTTAACGAGGTTTATACATGGGCTGAGATTTACGCGAAAAAATGCTTCACCAAACCAAGAGCGAATACATCTAGTGAGGAAAGTGTGACAACTGAGCATGATATTTTGGCAACACGACCACCTCTGTCAAAATCCACAACACCGGAAACGACCTCAATTATGTCTGATAAACAAGTAGGTGACCAGTCCCAAGATGCTTGTTTCCGGTCCAGGGTAGACATGGCTTGGCAGTTCGGGCTGGACTGTTCCCATGATGCACAGGGTCAGACTGATTTGCATATGGCCATGTCTGAGCTGGGGTGGCTGAGTGAGCTAAAGAATGGTGATGGATTAAACCCAGATCAGTTTACTGGGGGAGAGTGTTTGATTTGCTCAAACGCTCCGTCCATCATCCCCTTTTGTGTCGCTTTGTTCGCCCTAAGTTGGCAGGGTATGCTCAGACGTGAGTCCCTTGCTCACTTGGCCACTGGATTCAAGATAGACTGGCTGGTGAAGATTATGAATCCGAAACCGGTACCAGGATGCTTGTTTCCGGTCCAGGGAAGACATGGCTTGGCAGTTCAGGCTGGACTGTTCCCATGAGGCACAGGGTCAGACTAATTTGCATATGGCCATGTCTGAACTCGGGTGGCTGAATGAGCTAAAGAATGGTGATGGATTAAACCCAGATCAGTTGATTGGGGGTGAGTGTTTGATTTGCTCAAACGCTCCGTCCATCATCCCCTTTTGCATCGCTTTGTTCGCCCTAAGTTGGCAGGGTATGCTCAGACGTGATTCCCTTGCTCACTTGGCCACTGGATTCAAGATAGCCTTGGTGAGGAGGATTATGAATCCGAAACCGGTACCAGGATGCTTGTTTCTGGTCCAGGGAAGACATGGCTTGGCAGTTCGGGCTGGACTGTTCCCATGAGGCACAGGGTCAGACTGATTTGCATATGGCCATGTCTGAACTGGGGTGGCTGAGTGAGCTAAAGAATGGTGATGGATTAAACCCAGATCAGTTGACTGGGGGTGAGTGTTTGATTTGCTCAAACGCTCCGTCCATCATCCCCTTTTGTATCGCTTTGTTCGCCCTAAATTGGCAGGGTATGCTCAGACGTGAGTCCCTAGCACACTTGGCCACTGGATTCAAAGATAGCCTGGCTGATGAGGATTATGAATCCGAAACCGGTACCAGGATTCTTGTTTCCGGTCCAGGG
Organism: Lissotriton vulgaris; assembly: GCF_964263255.1. Lineage (NCBI taxonomy): Eukaryota > Metazoa > Chordata > Amphibia > Caudata > Salamandridae > Lissotriton > Lissotriton vulgaris. Next base: position 242,446,421 of record NC_141689.1, on the reverse strand, counting down.
AAGACATGGCTTGGCAGTTCGGGCTGGACTGTTCCCATGAGGCACCGGGTCAAACTGATTTGCATATGGCCATGTCTGAACTGGGGTGGCTGAGTGAGCTAAAGAATGGTGATGGATTAAATCTAGAACAGTTGACTGGGGGTGAGTGTTTGATTTGCTCAAACGCTCCGTCCATCATCCCCTTTTGTATCGACTTGTGTTTAGAGCGGTCGACGTCGAATCTGGGGAACCAGGTTCGAGTCTCGGCAAGGGTTGGATAAATGATGTAATGGATGGCCACACACAGCTGAGCACTTTTTGGAAATGTATGCCCCGACCTCCAGGCCTCGTGACGTATGGGAATCATTCTTGGCCTGGGCTAATGGTCAGCCTGGCTTTTTGACACCTGCACACACGGAGGCAGATACAGCGGGGATGTGAACGTTTGGCTGCCAGTCGCTTTCGCTGCCATTATACTGATTTTCTAATTTTTAAACGCATATGTGTGGGACCTGCTTGTCTTTTTCCTGATTATTCGCCCCCATGGGCTGTCATATGGCATTGTGTTTTCTGTTGTAGATGTTTGCCTGTAGCCACTCCTGTGCTATTACTGATTGGATGTAATTTATTGATCATGACTGCTATATTCGCCATGTTACTTTGATACCATGCTATCTTTGTTTTTGTTTTTGTATTCCTTTTTTGATGACAATTCAATAAATACAATTAAAAAAAAACAAAAAAAACTTTTATCCAGTCTTGCGTGACTACATATCCATGGATGGTGCTTTGATCTTTTAGGAGCTAGTTTTTACCTTAAAACTTTAAAAATTCATAACTCCGGCCTGGCTATCTGGACTTTTGTTGTTTATGGCGTCAAATACATTACTAAAATGTACTCTTTTTGTCTAAATTAGTATGGGACTTTTCCTGTGTGGTGTTGTGATTTTGTTACTGCTTGTGTGTTGCATAACTACTTTACACTTTGCCTCTCAGTGAATCCTGACTGCTTTTGTGCCAAGCTAACAAAGGGTAAGTGTGATACAAAAATGGCTGAGCTGTTCCTCAGAACAAAAGGAATGTACTAGTGTGCAAAACCAGTTATAACTACTCAGTTTATTCAAGTAATGAGTGTAGTATTGATGGTACCCCACTATGTAGTTCTCATCAGGTGTAGCATAGGCTAATACTCTGTAGATTGAAGTAGCACTAAGTCTACCTTGTTAGGGGATTGCGCGTAATCAATTTAAAGGCAATGTGTATGAGATGTACTTAGCTAGGAGCGTTGCAATGTCATTAGCTGCTTGAGTCAAAAGGACTCTCCCTGCTCCCCTCTATTTATTAAATAGTAGCTGTGTTCGTAGGCTACTAGGCCCTGTGGGCTACCCGGTGTTGCGCAGGTTATAAGCGCTAGTATGTCACCCATTTACTCATAAATAATGTCAAGTTTTACCTCTCAACTGTTTACGGAGGGTGCGTGTTTACTAAAATAATATATACTTGTGAATCAGCTTTTAGTCTCCGTGTGCTTCAGGTGTACCACGGGTTCTTCACTAAAAAGACACCCGTTTGTTAGAAAGCCACCTGCTGACAAAAGAAATATATATTTGTGAATCAGCCTATAGTCCCCATGTGCTTCCAGATGTACCGCGGGTTATTTACCCCCACTTCATCATACGGCAGTTGGACAAAAGATCTCTGCCAAAGTGCCCCTCTTTGAGCTGTCGCCTATTGGGTATTGCACCGCCGACCCAACGAGGAGCAGCCCAGATGATGAAGCATGACACCTGCAAGGGTGTGTGAGGGCATTACATCCAACACTATGGATGCCCAACTGTAGGTCCCATTGAGATTCTACAACATCCTCACATGCCGGCACGACTAGTACATTCCTTTTGTTCTGAGGAACAGCTCAGCCATTTTTGTATCACATACATCTCAGGGCATATGCTGTAGCTTTACCTTCTAATCCTTCTGAGTAGTAATCGCCCTACCCTAATAATTTTTCTCCCTATTGTTGTAAAACAAACCAGAGGGATAAGCACAGGTTAATTTAGTGACTTTTGTGTTGAACCCTGACAAGGATTGTGGCTGTTGCTTGCTTAAGCAGGGTTAACACCCGACTCAATCAACAACACAATTTCTCACAGCATTTTGTTCTTCCTTAAGAATACCCCCACCTCTTCAGCAAATGCCCTTTAAACCTGGGTGTTATAAATGGGGATTTTGGTTGGCTAGGGTATGCACCTAAGCCAGGCAGAACCCATCACTCTAGTCCAGACAAGGGAGTTACACACCACTTGGTAGCTGTATGAGCAGTCGGGCTTATCCCAGAGGCAATGTGTAAAGCGTTTGCACAATGCACTCACACAGCAGTTACACACTAGGCACACCACAAAAGAAACTCCACACAAGGTTATATAACAAATATCCTTTGTATTATCCATAAAAACAAAATTGAAACACAATCACATATAGTACACTGTGCCACCAGGCTCTTGTCATGGCTTCACAGGGATTACATAAACGACTTGACCAATTGGGCCTCTGTCATGAATATCACAATTATAAACATCAAAGTTGTCCCCACCCAGTACCACGGCTAGGATTCCCTTTGCCGCAAAGCATTAGGCCTAGACATCATCAGCAGTGCCCCATAGTAGATACTAGCAGCATTCACACATTAGGAACTCCCAATCACTGTGATTCCCCCGGTATAGTACATCATTACATCAGGGTGCACCCACTACGAGTGACCAGCATCACATGGATCCTAGGGCCACTAGGCACTATATCAGAACAGCAATGAAAGCTGCCTCTGCACCGTTTGGACACCGCCCTCCGTAAATGATTTCCCCTTCGTAGGCTCCTGGGCTACCTGCCCACCTACCACAGGGAATGCGGTACTTCGAATAAGGGGCCTCTGTCAAAGTCTCACCACACGCTTCTCTCATAAGTAGATAATTCCTCCGGATAGCAGGAAGGAGTGCAGCTGCCTGTGACCATGCAACGCAGCTGCGGCAATGTGGAGCAATTTCTTATTAGGAGCCTAGATTGAGGTCTCACCTCGAGCTTCTCCAGCACCAGTCGGCAGGAAGACGCCTCCTGGGTCTCTCACTTGTAACTTCCCGGTGGGAGAGGCCCACCAATGGTGGTGCTGTCCTTGTGCCTCACCTCACTGGCAGGTAACAGGAAGACTCTGTGCAGGTAACAGGAAGACTCCGGGCAGAATCATGGAGCGATGCTGACCTCCACTGGCCCCAATGGATGAGAACCCGCAAGGATCTGCTTCCTCTCCTGGGTGTGCGGACACGCTTGGCCACGCCTACAACCAGTCTCAGTTTCAGCCTGTCTTCCGTTCACTCCTGCCTGGCTTCTGGTTTCGGCCATGTTGCTGGGGAACACCCCAGGCCTCTGTGGCGCGGCTGTGCTTTTAGAATCCCCTGGGTCAAAACCCACAGTGCTCCACTCTGCCCTCTGGTTTGAATCGGCTGCCAGGCACAGCGCTCCCCAGACACTTATCAGGGAGTAGAGCCACCCAAAAGCTCCTCCTATTGGGGAAGTACAAGTGCCCCAGGTAGTTGGTAGGAGACAGCAGTCTCCAGACCCTGCATAGCGCTACAGATGCGCTCTGTAACAACAGGGTGGGAAAACACAGCGCATACTACGAGTCTAAAAGCACAAAGGGCAGAGCTGGGCACAATTAGGCTAGCACACAGGGTCACAGAGCAGAGTGGAAATGCTTTCAGCCCCCCAGCAGGGAGCAGGTCAGTCCCAAATGGAGGCTCTTCCTGGCACACAGCAATCCATGCAGTGTTTTCTTCTTTCAGTTCAGTTCCAGTTTCCCTAAACATGCTGTCACATGCCCAGTACGTATAGTCCAAGCGTGTTTGTTCTCTTCTGGCACAGGGCTCTGAACCCAGTCCAAACCAGTTCTGATGGCACTTTAAAATACATTTTATCAGTGCACAACACCCTCCATTCTTAGTGTTAGTGTAAGCCTTGGCTCCAGGCACACCACAGGGGGGCGGAGCCAACATTGTGGAAGGCAAGCACAGCCCTATTCTGGTGCATGTGCCACTCCTCCCATCACTCCAAATCCAGACCAGGCCAATTCAGCCTAGCGCTGAGTCACCCATGCAGGGCTGGACACACCTCAAATGCCCTTCCCCCCGGGTGAGGGGGGCTGAGAGAGTTTGAGTGAATGCACCTCCCTTCTCCCCTGTCAGTCAGAACCAGATGGTCAAGACACATCAGACAGGGCAAGAAGACACATAGCACATAGAAATGCCCACTTTTAAAAGAGGCATTTCTAAAATAGTAATAATAAATCTGCTTTCACCAATAAGCAGGATTTATCACTACTATTCCAAACATACCACACATGGTTGCGCTACCCCTCTCATGTCAGGAATTACCACTGAAGCACATATCAGGGAATCTCCAATGCAAACCTATGAGAGGGCAGCCTCACAGCAGTGAGAAACCAAATAGGTTGTTTTTCACTACCAGGACATGCCACACAGTTAAGACACATTTCATACCTTTTACCTACACCGCACCCTTCCCATAGGGCTAGCTAGGGCGTACCTTAAGTTCAAGTTCAAGTTCGGGTATTTATATAGCGCACTACTCACCCAGAGGGTCTCAAGGCGCTTGGGGAAGGGGTTCATTATTTGTCAAAAAGCCAGGTTTTAAGTTCTTTTCTGAAGGTGATGTGGTTTTGAGTAAGGCGGAGGTGGGTGGGGAGTGAGTTCCAGGTCTTGGCAGCCAGGAAGGAGAAGGATCTGCCCCCCATGGTGGATTTTCGGATGCGCAGGACTGCGGCGAGGGCTTGATTAGACGATCTTAGTTGGCGGGTGGGTTTGTGGAAGGACAGTCGAGTGTTGAGGCATTCGAGTCCTAGATTGTAGAGGGCCTTGTGTGCGTGGGTGAGAAGACGGAATGTAATTCTTTTGTTGACGGGAAGCCAGTGGAGGTCTTTTAGGTGTTCGGTGAAGTGATCCTGGCGAGGGATGTCCAATATGAGTCTCGCTGATGTGTTTTGGATGCGTTGGAGTTTTTTCTGTAATTTTGCTGTGATTCTGGCGTATAGTGTGTTACCATAGTCCAGTCGACTCGTAACCAGTGCGTGGGTGACAGTCTTTCTTGTCTCGAGGGGGATCCAGCGGAAGATCTTTTTGAGAATGCGAAGTACGTTGAAGCAGGAGGATGAGACTGCGTTGACTTGTCTGGACATCGAGAGAGAGGAGTCTAGGATAAAGCCAAGGTTACGCGCAACCTCTTTATGTGCAACGTCACAGAAGCAGTAAACTGTGCGCCCATGCACTGCAGTGGAAGAGGCCTGAGACAGGTTTGAAAGGCTACTTTGGTAGGTGGCACCAGTAGCATTAAATGTACTGGCCCTGGGTATATGGGATGCCACTGTACAAGGGACTGATAGGTAAAGTCGATATACCAAACAGGTGTAGAGCAATCTTACGAAGTTTACCATGGAGAGCACATGCACTTTATCACTGATCAGCAGTGTTAAAGTGGCCAGAGTCATAAAACCACCAAAACCAGATCATAAGAAATACAGGAGGAAGGAAAAAAGTTCTGAGATGACCATGCAAAAAGGGCCAAGTCCATCACTGGGTGTTTATTGAGAATTATTTTTTTACTCCAGGGAAAAGAGATTAGTTTCTTTACTCAGAGCTAAGTAACTCAACACAAGCTAAATAACTCCTCCTCACTGCTAGACACCTCAGAACAAATCTGTTTTAACCTTGACAACACAAACGTAGGCTATTTCCCTTGAGGTACCAGTGTGGTGAACCTTGTTGTCTACCCAGATACTTCAAGTGGGTGAAGCAGACATAGAAAAAGACTAGAACTACACTCTGCACAGACTGTCCAAGTTTAATGAATAAGATGTCTAAACCGGCAAGACAACCACTATTCACAGAGACTTTCAGGAAAGCACTCAAAGCCTATTACGAAACAGGGTACCATGTCACAAAACACTACCCTAGAAACTATCCGGCAAGAACGGATACCTCTGAGAACATCAATGTCCACTCTCAGGGCTGGACTGGGAACCCAAAGCAGCCCTGGAAAATGTTGTCGGACCAACCCCGTACGATGTATTGCGATTTCAGCAAGTGAGCCTGCCCATTACAAGGAGAGTTTAGGGGGGGGGGGTTCTCCCCCCCCCCCATGAAAATTTGGGCAACACATTTTTTATTACATATATTTGATTGTAATAGCTTTTAGCATAGTAAATATTGAGCTTAGAGTGCACCAGGTTTCAACAATATTTATGGGGGCTCTTCAATGATTACATCATTATCACCCTCTAACAGTGCCTTACATGTCTCTATAGCCCCTCTCTCACAAAATATTTCATTTGTTTTATAGTGCCTCTCATAGTTCATGTCATCCATACTGGTGGGCATATTTTAAGAGTGGTTGGAGAAGCACAAACTCAGGATTCAGAACGTAACTCGGTGGTTAGGGTTGGCTTTACTAATGTATTTCTATTCAAACAAACCCTTAAGCACCATTAGGACAATGAAAGATTTGGGGGGAAAAACATAATTATCTTACCTGTACCATGTGGTTGCATGCAACTCTTTGATGGCACTTCATAGCTCACTGTGCTAGATCATAATTGTAACTTATGAACTGACCAGTATCAAAAGGGTCTCTGTGGCAAAAGCAGTAACCCACTTAGCTATGCTCATAAAATACTGTTCTGTGATCTGCATGGTACACACTCTTTGCCGGAAGGATTTTAACCCTCTGCGCTCACTTAGATGAGCCAAAACTGCCACTAGACAAAACTGTATCTCTCCCCAGTAGGTACATTAATGAGCAGAGCTATTTTGACTCTTTTATTGTTACCTGAATACTACTGGATATACAAGGAACTCTACAGCGCATGCTTTCAAAACTGCTGCACTGCTAGAAAACTGCCCCCCCCCCAGTAACAAAACAGGCACCCCCACCTTTCCAGCTTTCTAGGGAAACATTCTATGCCTGATACGGCCAGTCCGGCCTTAACCAAAATGGAAGAAAGCATGGCAGCATCGGCAGGCATCCTCTCAATAAGGTTGATCATTGGATCTTTCAATATTCATCTTTGAGGATGAAAATCAGACTTGCCATGTCGTACAGACGTTGGCAACTTTACTTGATTGGGAGAAAGATCACTGGTACATACAAAAGAAAATCAGAGAGCTGGAGGACAGACACCACCATGATAACCTTTGCTTTTCACAGAGCCTGGAATAACTTGAGTGCAAGAGCATGATAACATTTCAGATCTGCTTTTTTCCAGACACTTCCAAACTAACATTCAGTTCATGCTGAAACTCAAGTCTTAACCAAGGTAACACTCTTGATTCATGTAGGATGTGCAGGAACCAGACTTAATAAGAATTTGCTTATATACTTCAGGATATAACAGATGGAATTTAAGTTGAGAAGAAAACTATAGTGGGAAGAACTTCCTGCAGATAAAGTTCCATCTTGGTCAGAGGACAATATAGATTGCAGAGTTTGTAGAAACCTGCTGTCCTTTCCTAATTAGAACATTGAAATGTTGAGCGCTCCATTGAAAACTATGGAGTGCTCTTGGCTTCTAATGGCCTGTAGAACCCCGGAGCATCAACATTCCAATGTTTGTTCACAGCAACAGCTGTGATCAAAGGCCCAAGGAAACTTCAAACCCCTCGGGCTCCGTGAAGCCTCTGTTTTACGGAGTAGAACATTCTACCATCTAGGGGTGGAATGTTCTAATAGCCTTAGAGCCCTCTGTAGCGTGCTCTAATGGCCATTAGACCATTGGATTGTTGGGAGCTCCATTGTAGGGAATGGAGTGCTCCCTGCTTCTACGGGCCGGTAAAGGCCTGCAGAGCAACATTCCAATGTTTTACAAAGGCCTCTCGGAGCTTGAAGGGAAACCTTTGTTTTATTTGTTAGAACATTCTGCCGTCTAGTTGCAGAATGTTCTAATAGCCTTATAGCCCTTCATAGCAGGGCTATACCAGCTATTAAAGTCCTGTCCCTTGTTAAAGTCCCTCACCTTCTGCTCGGGCCTTTAACTTGGAAGCAGGCCTTTAATAGCCAGTTTAGCCCGCTACGGCGGCCTCTAAGGCTATAGTATAGCCTTGTAGCCCCCCACAGCGGGCTATACTGGCTATTAAAGGCCCGCATCAGCGTTAAAGACCCGAGCAGAAGGCGAGGGACTTTAACAAGGAAGCGAGACTTTAATAGCCTGTATAGCCCTGCTACGAAGGGCTATAAGGCTATTAGAACATTCTGCCAGAACATTCTGCCACTGGAGGGCAGAATGTTCTAACAAATAAAAAAAAGCCTTCAGGGAGCATGAGGGGATTGAAATCCCCTCAGGCTCCCTGAAGCCTTTGTTCACAGCTAGTGCTGTGAACAAAGAAACATTGGAATGTTGGAGCTCCGGGCTTATACTAGCCATTATAAGCTCGGAGCATTCCATTGTTTTCAAAGGAGCTTCCAACATTCCAATGTCCTAATTTGTAATGGAGGCCTGTATGAAAAAGATTTCATTGATTAGTCTTAGAATGTGCATGGAGCAGAAGAGAAAGGAAAATACCAGGAGTAGACTTAGGGGAGTAGCAGGCCAAATGAAGACCTCTTTACCTCGCCTCATTAATACACTCTCATCAGGTTCCTTACTTTATGGCTTAAATCGTTTTATTGAAATTATGGCAAGCAATAACATTACGCCCACCTACAACCACTAGGTTCGTTACTTTAAAGCCCCTTTTGCAGGGCTAATAATTACATAAGGGTCCGGATTTGCTTAAGGATACACTGTTAAGGATGTGTGGATGTTACAAGATGATTTAATTAGCGTATTAATTGAATCATTGCACTTTATGCAAATTGAACCTTGGTGCATCTGTATTTAAACAGTGAAAACATTGGAAGATACCTCAATACACTCAACGAATGTTGCCCAGAGGGACTGGGCGCGCTTTTTTTTGGATTAATTGACTGTGTCCTTTAGTCATTTCGTTTTACAAGTTTTTAATTGCTACCATTACAGTATATTTTCAAGTATCATCGTATGACCGTTTTTTGTGGGCTCTCCATCGGAATGCTAACGCTGCTGCAGGAGGCCCCGCTTGAGAACAGGCGGTGGAGTTCAGCATGACGTCACTGAGGAGCAAGAGGGACAACCAACCAGGTGCAGCACTGCACGTGCCTGTGGTCAGTGCCAGTGTTGTTTATGGGTGGGAAGTGAAAGATGATCGATCAGTTTCCGCCCAAAAACATAGGCGGACTTGGAAAAATGGGCTGTCAGAATGCGAATGCCTCTTGCACAGACATGACAATGCATGTGCTTGGGGTACACACACAATCTCGAGAGGTGGTGTGCATGGGTAAAATGTACATGTGTTCATGTCACAGAAGGAGTTTCATTGACAATCAAATCCCTAAAGAAGCATGTGTGTGCACACCCCTTCTGGAATCCATGGCAGATGAGTACGTTTTAGATGTCTATTCACATTGAATTCGATTCAACTTGAACATCTGGTTATACTTCTTTAATACAGATGCATAAAGAAAACTAAGGAAAACGAAAACATAATTCTTTAAAAAAACACATGATAAAATATGTCCTAAATATAAACTATCAAGCACATGCATCATTGTCAATTGCATTCGCAAACGGTGCGAATCGCAATTTTCGGCCGTTTGCGAATGCAATTGACAAAATTTGGATGTATCATGTTTTTCGCAATTGCGATTACATTTAAGAAATCGCAATTTGAGATTTCTTAAATGCAATGCATGAACATTTTAAATTTGCGAATTCGCAAATAGGGAGAGGTAAATTACCATGAAGTTGACCTTCATGGTAATTTGCGAAAACTTTCAAAAATGCACAAAAGTGCATTTTTGAAAGTTTCATTTTACACACACACATGCCCTTGGGGCATGTTTGCGTGAAAAATGCACTTAAAGTTAAAGTTAAAATCCTTTGGACCCCCCCTGCACCCTTGAAATTGCATTTTCAATTTGCGATTCACAAATTGCTAATCGCAAATTGAAAATAACTTCCCATTGATTCCTATGGGCCTCTAGGCCCATAGGAATCAATGGGAAGGGTTTCCTTAATTGCGATTCGCAAATTGTGAATCGCAATTAAGGAAATTTAAGAAATCGCTAAAAAATTGCGATTTCTTGGTGCATAGCAGTTTGCGATTTCTTAATTGCGATTCCTTAATTTTCGCAATTAAGAAATCGCAAACGGCAGCAATGATGCATGTGGCCGTAAGTATTAAATACACTGTGTCATCGCCGAATATTTGATCAAAATAAATGCAAGTCTTATGAAAAGAGAATTTAGTGTGCACTGCTGTCGCCACCCAGGCTACTGAGAACCCGAGATGAAAGGGCAAAGATATTCATTGGAGGGTTCATCACACTACTTTAATTTCTAGATGCTTCTCAATGATGTAACTCGTGTGGAGGAGAGAGATTGCTATTTTCGGGACCTATGGTGTAGTGTGACAAAAAAATGTTATATCCTAAGGAATTTAGGGGCATATTACCAAGGGCCTTATCGCCGCTTTAGCTGGAATTGTTCCCGCTAAAGCGGTGATAATTTTATCGCCCTATTACCTAGCTGTCGTTAACACCAGTTAGCGTCAGCTTTAAGGAGCTTTAAGGAGATAGCGATCATCTGGGGCCCACTTTGCATGTCAGCGATAACTATCACTAATGACATGCAAAGTGAGCGTGCCAAGATGTTAGCGACTGGAAACAGTCGCTAACATCGCTATCTCCTATTACCTACTTTTGGAAATATTCGCGCTAAGCGCGAATATTTCCAAAAGCTAACACCTGCCAAAAGCAGTTCTTAGCCATGTTATCCAATGGAAGGTGGATAACATGGCTAAGAGCATTGTCATGATAATGCATGAATATCGCTGATTTTTCAGCGATATTCATGCATTTTGCAGGATTTTTACCGCTTTTGAGATAAACCTTGATAATATCAAGGTATCTCAGCGGTAAAAATCCTTGGTGCTCGGCGATATAATTTTACCCGCTAACCATGCATAGCGATAATTATCGCTATTGCTTGGTAATATGCCCCTTAGTACGTTTTTAAAATCTATTAGTATTAAAAGTAGCAAGATATATATGGGAAGAAATGTATGTGACATAACTTTTTTCTGTGCTTAAGATGGCAGGGACCAATGTATATGCTGTGGAAGCGAATTTTGAGGCAAGTGAACCGGCAAAACTTAGAAGTCAGGCAAACATCCTTCTCGTGATCGAGTGTTATATTGTGGTTAAGCCAAGATCTAATCATTAGGGCAACACCACTGGAATTATGCGGCACCTTGATCTGTGAACGTCTCTGCATCCTTTGACTTGTCTTTCAGTGCTTTGTATATCTTGTTTAACAAATGTATCTTTAGCTTAGCCTCTCAATGCTTAGAAGTGACAAACTGGTCTTTCTGGCACTGATAGTAGCCCCCACAGCATTGAAAACAGTCAGAGGTTACTGTCAGGCAGATCACTGCTTGCCATACATTGACTGTCTTTTCCTGAGCATCTTGGATCTATGTTTCAATGACGTCCTAATGCCTTGAGAAAGTCAAAGGCATGAGATTCACGAGCAAAACACACATCAGTTGTTCAATATAAGTGTAAGTAACTTAGATACAATTTGTTTTCGATTGAAACTAATTACAATTTGTAAATATCACAAACCATATTTCTAACCTGTGTTGGAATACTCTTATTCAGCAATAGTAGCTCTTACAATCAGCATGCATTTATTTCCTGTGCCTGACATTGAACTCTAAGGGGCTGATTGTAAGGAGCATATTTACAACGAAGTAGCACAGCACAGCGCTGCAAGCAATTTTGCTGCACTGCGCCATATAAAAAAACGCAGGGAGGCACCACATTTAAAAGAATACGGCACACCCCTGTGTTTTCCCTGGCGCCAACATTAAAAACATGCTTAGCACAAGCGCAAGCACCTTTGCACAATGGTGCAAGGGTGCTTGTGTTGCAGGGATCATTGCGTTGGCGCAGGAAGGACATCCTTCCTGCACATAAACAATCATTATTGGCATTTTCCTCCTTCGATGTGTGCTGCAGAATGCTATGACTGACAGAGATGTGGGAGCACTTTGTTGGGTGTAAGACTATGGGGGAAGGGAGTGGGAGGGTCAAGAAAAATAGTAACGTTAAAATGTACCTTGCTATCTGGAGGGAACAATTTATTAAATCCTCTAGCTGCTACTAGTTAAAAAGGGGGGTGGAAGACTCACTCTATAATGGGTGCCTGTCTCCTGGCCCCTCAAAGTCTTACACCCAACACAGTGCTCCCACGTCTCCGTGCCCGTCTCACAGCGGGGGGGAAGAACCCGACGATGAAGCATGCCACCATGGGTCACTTTGGTGGGTGAGGGTTATTTTAAGAAAACTCATAAATTTCCCTGAAATATCGAGGATTACGATAGAACGGTCATATTCAAACAAGTGGACTCTTTTTGTTTATTTCCACATGACAGGAGGTCGAGTCCCCTTTGTATCTCACCTCTCCCCCCCCCTTCACCCCCCTTTGGTAATATATGAAATCTCTTCCTGTCTCCTGCATCTCATCATGCAGTATTTGAAAACATGTCACATGATGATGGTGTCCTGACCTATAACAGCTTGTGTGGTACATTCAAATTGAGTGACAATCTGGTTGACCTATTTCATTGGACCTCATTGCTAAAGAGTCAATGACAATGATAAACCTATCATCCCTATATCCTACATCACATGGTCTTTGAAAGCTTTTAACTGTTCAAAGAGTCATTCCATCATGGTCCAAATCAATTTTCACTTGGTTACTACTTCCTGTGTGAGGCAATATTGTAGATTGTAAATTGCTAGTGTTCTTGTCAGATGCAATAAAATAAAAACAGAAATCTCTTTGTTTAAGCCACTCTAAAACCTGAATATTGAATTGCCCCAATATATTAATAACTATGTAGCACTCCATGCTTAAAATACCCACATGTTATTCCGGAAAATTCTCTATATGTCATTGAAGCTGACAGATGCCCTGGTATGCAGTACCATGAAGATAGCCCAATGTTCGTCGATACGCAAACAGGGCATCATTTACCCTTCAGTGGGCCGGCCACAGAAAATATAATTAGCGGCCTCTTTAGCAAACATTACCCCACAAAATGGCTCCCTAATCCATTTAATCTGCCTAGGGTGGAATGTAATGCCAATGACAATGGTGTCAGGTGAGCTGCTTATAAAAGGTTTACTCCTTTTTAGGACAGCCTCTCAGATTCCATTGCAGTTGGCTTATAAACCACTTCAGGGGTTTTCAAGGGAAGGGCAGAGAAGGAATCAGAGAATTTTAGGTGGATGTCTCATTACTGCCTTCTTTGTAAAGGGTATATAATGTTAGCCCGTTCACTGCCATACCATGCCATGATGATTGTGAAATATGTGCATATGATATTTGTCAATTCCTCATAGTCTCATCACATGCAGTGTTCTTCTTCCACTAACTCTCAGGTAAAAGCCAATATTTTTAAAAGCTTCTCCTCATAAACATAGGACACAGAATGCTTTTTGGAGAACTTGGTATCCTGTCATGAATGAAGACCACAAAATTGAGACGCTAATATGTGTGGCCAAACCTCGACTATCCAATAACCAGGAGCATGGGTCACATTTCTTTGCCACTCTATAGGTGCACACATGGAAGGGTTAGGAGCTTTGGCATTGAAAACATGATGTAATTAGACACACTCTGCACTATCATCTTCAAGGATTGCCATAGGGTCAAGCCATTCTGGAGTGTGTTTCTTTTCCAGATGGCTTTGTTGTCACTCAGAGCCAAGTGTGTGCCCGGCATCATATTAAATTGTGTCGTCGTATATATTTATGACAGAAAATTTGTAAATAAAAAAGATGTGGGCCATATTATCAAGTAATTGCAATAATGATTGCAAAGTGTGCTTATCGCATTTCTGTCTATTGCCGTCGATCACTGAATAACATCACAGTGTTAGTGGTGTATTAGCAACGCTTTGCTAATAGGCGATGGTCATACCAGCGATAGACGGCGATAAACATCATTAGCATGTGAAATCAAGCGAGGATTTCACAGCGCTAATGAAAAACTTGCAAATATGAGAGTGTGGACTTAATCTGTCAAACCACCTCCCATTAAAAAGATAGCTAAGTCAGGATTTTACTTGACGTTAGATTCCTGCGATAACTGCAGTTAGCGCGGCTAATTTATCGCATCGTGTGTCCGGGTCCGGCTTGTTAATACCGTGTTGTTGTGTTTGCGACTACTGTGCTGTTGTTTTGTGAAGGAACGCCTACTTTGTATCTAATTAGTGATGCGAGGCATTAGTAAAACTGCTGCTAACATGCGCTAATGCATGTTAGCGGTGCATTGATGATATGGATATAAATATATCGCCGCTTTTCGGCTGAAAACGGCCGCTAAAGCTGCAATGTTGGACTTGATAATATGCCCCATGGTCTTTCTGAAATCGACAATCAGTAACAGTAATTGTCAAAATGTTGTTCTCATGCCTGCCTTAATGTACATTAGACACTGCAGCCCTTGGGCTGTTGGATTGACTTTGTACTTCTATCATTGTTTACTGCTTTCTGTTGAAATATTGTCGATAATAGTCTTTAGGGCCAATGGGGTGCTCCTCTGCTATTTAAGCCTCATGATCTGTGGCTTGTGCTCACCTCTATATACCTGACTATCACAGGGATGTGCTGCGAAACATTCTTCATTGATCGAGTCTTCTGTTGCAGAGGCGGTCTGTGATGTGGCAAAGTGGGGTAATTGACTTTGAGCCCCCATGGTTATTAGAATGCTTTCTGTGAAGGGTTGCTGATCATTTTTGGGGCCATTGGAATGCTCAACTTCTATCTACACCTCATGATCTGCGGGTCATGATCACCTCCTAATATACAGTGGCCAATGGGATGTTGTCCTTCGAGCTTCTTTGGTGCTCAGGTCTTTCATTAAAGTGTACAGCAGGGTGTGGGTGGCACTTGGTTTGAGGCTTTGTGACAGTGAGACTTGCACTACATGATATATACAAATGGAGTCAAGAGAAAATACACGTCACTGAGCACCACAGGGCTCTCTTGAGATTTGCAAGGATGACAGCCATGTTGGATTCATAGGCATGGGTGTTGATTCAGCAAAAGAACAGGGGATTGACATCATCCAAAATTTCGGCTGCTGATGATATCACATGACCTTTTGACCCTGATGATGTTAGAGAAAGTGTTGTTACATGACCTTTTACATAAAGGCATAAGGCAGTGACAACACAACTAAAAACAGCAATACATGAAAAGGTAAACATTATTTGCAAGATGAATGAAATAATACAAGTTTCTAAAGTATTAACAAAGTCATATTTTAACACAAGTAAATATTCATTGAGGTAGTATGCCATGATATGCTAAGAGTGGGAGTGAGTTTCTAGAAAGTTTCAGCGCTCCGTCCATCATCTCCTTGTGTTTGCTTTGTTTGTCCTAAGTTGGCAGGGTATGCCCAGACGTTGGACCCTTGCTCACTTCGTCACTGGATTCAATCTAGCCTGGATGATGAGGGGTGTTAACTCGAAACCGGTCCTCGGAAGCTTGTTTCCGGTCCAGGGAAGATCTGGTTTGGCAGTTCGGGCTGGACTGTTACCATGAGGCAGAGGTTCAAGACTGATTTGCATATAGTTGGGTCTGAACTGGGGTGGCGAAGTGAGCTAAAGAACGATGATGGATTCAACCCAGACCTGTGACTAGGGGTGAGTGTCTGGAAATTTTCAGTGTTCCATTCATCATCTCCTTGTGTTTGTTTGTTTGATCTAAGTTGGCAGGGTTTGCTCAGACATGGGTCCCTTTCTCACTTTGCCACTGGACTCAAGCTAGCCTAGCTGATGAGGGGTGTTACCTCGAAAATGTCCCAGGGTGCTTGTTCCCGGTTCAGGTAAGACCTGGCTTGGCAGTTCGGGCTGGACTGTTCCCATGAGGCACAGGGCAGTACTGATTTGCATACAGCTGGGGTTGAACTGGAGTGCAAAGTGAGCTAAAGATTGATGATGGATTCAACCCAGACCTGTGACTGGGGGTGAGTGTTTGGAAAGTTTCAGCACTCCATCCATCATCACCTTGTGTTTGCTTTGTTATGCTAAGAGTGCAGCCGTACTATGGTAGGAGGGCTGCCTTGATACGTCAGGTTTGCAGCGGTCATCTACTGAATGATGAATGTATAACCTGCCAGGTCATTCCTAGGATTTCTTTTTCTTCTCTTGTCTTGGTTTTCTTCTCTTGTCTCCTGGAGACAGAGGCCCTGACAAGGCACAGGCAAAATACTGCATCAGCAGAGAAATTGAAAGGAATTCTGTTGCTGTTGGTCCCTGAAATGAAATGTGACTTCCTACAGGAAAGCACCAATTTAATTAATTGGGCTGTGCATTGCATGTGCTTAAGCATGTTATCTACTTTGTAAAAACAAAAAACCTGAAGTGTAATACAAATTCTAATGAATTAAAGCATCCTAGTTCAGGTCGAGCAACATAACAACATAAAATAAGCAGGGCGCCGTTTTCCTTCTTCTAATCCCACAATGTCTTTGTGATCTCTGAGTCAGTAGGTCACAAAGGCAATTTCAGGGTCTCAAGGAGCAAGCCAGAGACTCTTGGTGGCCGCTAAATGACATCCATGTTTATAGGGTATAATTTCTTCATGTTTTAAAATGGTGTTTGCTAATAAACTGACATATCTAGTTGTTACAGCCGGAACCTTGTTGCCAGGAGATTGAACCTCATCATAGTTTTTTTTTTTTTTAAATCTCTTTATTCGCATCAGGTTGGTACACATAAGCATACAGTCACATAGCGTGAGGAGAAAATCAGAGATGTCATTAACAATGATACAAAGTAAACAGTAGCAAGGCGTGACCAACGATATGATGAACAGCGCGACACATTCTAGAAGTTCCATTTTCCGTTTTCTAGTTCTGTCAGTGAAACGCACATATGCAAGGATGATGCAAAGAGATAAACAAAATGCAAAAAACACATCAAAAAGAAAAATGCAACAAGAGAGAGAGGGCGACAACAACACATCGATCATGACAAGGTGGTAGCAGCGGCTGCACGGGCAACCACGAGATACCGGTATACCACAGAAGTGAAGGTCAGCGAAACAGGCACGGCACACGGGGACCAGCGAGCGAAGAGACCGGGGACCACACGGCCCTCCGCCAGGAACCTCATCATAGTTTCGTCTGGAGTGATGTAGTACTACTGGATCCAGAGATGCATCGGGTCGAGTTTGTGCTATATAAAACTAAAAAAAAACAAAAGATGTGTTTATGTTTAACACTAGAGATAAACGTTTTAGACTTTGGCTTGTATGCTAGGGGTGTCATCCTTTCCAAGGGGGTGCAAGTAAAATCCTCAATTTGTTCAGACTTTGGTTATATTACTGTTAGTGAGTCATGGATGGTATTAAGGTCTTGCCAGTGCAAGGAAGTGAATGTATCTCATCAGGAGAAGAAGTACAACACTGATATGTATACATTATGTTACAGCTGATGAATTTGATTATTTATATTAGGAATCATTCAGGTCACAGAATTGATGTACAAATCATTTCAGGTAGTTGTGTATACAGAAACACATATTACAGATTACTTCGAACTTCTCTGATAAAGGTTTAATTCATGCCATTTAGCTCCAGGGAGTCACAGAGTTCCGACCAACTATACAGAGTCGCTTATACAGAAAGCATCACAATGTTTATCATATGTGAGATTAGGAATAGTAAATTGGAAGGTTGATGATCCAATGTTAAATGAGTTTTTCTTGTTGTAGATATTGTAGGAGCAAAACCGTACCCCAAAATGTGGACAACCCAAAATTCTACCTCATCTGGTTCTCCCACAGATTGAATTGCACATTAAGGCACCCCCAAAACGTCAATTAGTGGAGAAAAGCAATTCAAATACCTAATGGGCCCACTAAATAGTTGAGTTCCAGATCAATACAAAGTTAATCGGTTTTATTACAAAATTCAATAATAAGCGGTAGTTAACGCAATGAAGGTTATCAGGTGCAAAGTTCTACAGAGTATGGAAAAATCAGAAACGATTTTCAGTCCCAAATGGGCAGCAAAATAAAGAGGGAGTCAGACAGCATTCCTATTAGGACAGGTAGGTCTTTTGGTTGATCCTCAAAATCAAGAGGTTTGGTTGGTTGATCCCCTCAGAAGCGGTCGCTCCTCATGCTGCTCCCTGACCTGCCTACCGCCTGTGGTATCGTAGCGCTAGAGTCCCTGATTGCTCTCTGCTCCCTCGCATTGCTCCCACAAGCATCTGTTCCTGAGTGCAGTTTACTTTTATATCGTAGCGCTTTTAATCGTACCTGACTGCATATTAATTTGTTATTGTACCACTATAGCGAAAGTGAGCTTTGAAGTGATTTAAATTGTGCTGCGCTGCCTTTTGCCTGTATACCTGAGCTGTGCTTGCCTGTGCGGTGCATTTGACATTATCAGCGCGTTCATTTTGACTGTGCCCCAATCGTGTTTTGCTTTTGGCTTCCTGCCATTTTGTTGATTGTTGTTTTGCATCCCTGGCCAGCCCTCCACCCCGATCCTGCCTCCCAGCTGACCCTCCCTCCCACAGATAGCTTAGGCTCCGCTCACGTGTTGTTGCGCTGTGACCCGCCCTGATCCCCTCAGAAGCGGTCGCTCCTCACGCTGCTCCCTGACCTGCCTACCGCCTGTGGTATCGTAGCGCTAGAGTCCCTGATTGCTCTCTGCTCCCTCGCATTGCTCCCACAAGCATCTGTGCCTGAGTGCAGTTTACTTTTATATTGTAGCGCTTTTAATCGTACCTGACTGCATATTAATTTGTTATTGTAGCGCTATAGCGAAAGTGAGCTTTGAAGTGATTTAAATTGTGCTGCGCTGCCTTTTGCCTGTATACCTGAGCTGTGCTTGCTCGTGCGGTGCATTTGACATTATCAGCGCGTTCATTTTGATTGTGCCCCAATCGTGTTTCGCTTTTGGCTTCCTGCCATTTTGTTGATTGTTGTTTTGCATCCCTGGCCGGCCCTCCACCCCGATCCCGCCTCCCAGCTGACCCTCCCTCGCCCCCTCCACTATCTACATATGACAGATGCCTTTGCGTGCAGCGTTTACGCGCAGCGGTCGCGCCCCATGCGCGCCGAAGGTGCGCCAAAGGTAAGCCCGTCTACGCCCGCCCGCGCCTGGACCGCGCCCAGCGCCAGACCCCCTGGTCCTCAAACAACCCACCCCACCCGCATAACATATGAAGCCGCTACCCTCTTCGCCCTTAACCCCGGACGCACACCACAATGCTGCGAAGCTGCCCCAGGACACACCCATGGACCCTTCACCTGCCACTCCTGCAAGTTCGCCTGCAACAGGACCCTCACCAAACCCACTGACTCCATACACAGCTCCGACTCTAACCACCTGAAGTGCATCCTGCTGAACACCCGCTCGGTCCACAGACACGCCACTGAACTCTGGGACCTACTCGACACTGCATCGCCGGACGTCGCCTTCCTTACAGAAACCTGGATGAATGCCTCATCAGCGCCCGACATCGCCATAGCCACCCCGGACGCTTACAAGATCATCCGAAAAGACCGCACCAACCAAACAGGAGGAGGCATCGCAATCGTCCATAGGAACACCATCCGAATCACGACCAGCTCCGACGATAACCTCGCTACCGTCGAACACCTTCACTTCCAGATCCACACCGACCCCAGGACCACACTTAGAGGCACCCTCATCTACAGACCACCAGGAACCCGCACACAATTCAACGAAGACATCACTGACTTCATCAGCCCACACGCCCTCACCCTCCGATGACTACATCCTACTGGGAGACCTCAACTTCCACCTGGAAAAGAAAAACGACAGAAACACCACCACACTCCTGGACAACCTGAACAATCTCGGACTGAAACAACTTGTTGACACCCCCACCCACCTTGCCGGACACACGCTCGACCCTATCTTCACCTCCAGCAAACACATCTCCTTCGATCACACCACAGCTCTCCATTGGACGGACCACAGCTGCGTTCACTTCAGTTACAAAAAGACTTTGACCCACAACCCCCCACAACCTATTCCTCGAAAAAACTGGAACAAAATCACCACCGACCAACTCTTCACTTCGCTTAACCAATACCCTCCTGCCATGTCATCGAACCCAAACCAAGCCGCCACCAAACTCACACAATGGATCACCCACAGCGCTAACGATTTAGCACCCTTGAAAAACCACCAGATCAAACAAGGTAGCAAAAAGGCCCCCTGGTTCAACGACGACCTTAAGAAATCCAAGAAGTTATGTCGTACTCTCGAGAAAACCTGGAGAAAAAACCCAACCACTGACAACCTGACCACCTTCAAGGACGCCACCCGCAAACACCACCAATTGATCCGATCCACCAAGAAATCAGCATTCAAGGATCGACTCGACAACAACGCCCACAACAGCAAGGAACTATTCAACATCGTCAAAGAATTTACCAACCCCACCGCCGGCACCAACGACATCACTCCCTCACAAGACCTCTGCGACTCTTTATCCTCTTTCTTCCACAACAAAATCGCCGACATACATAACAGCTTTGAAAACCAGTCCGAAGAACAGTCCACTCCACCCACCTTCGAACCAAAACAGCACCCTCACAACCTTTGCGCCTGTAACCCAATCACTACTGAAGACACATCCGCCTGATGAACTCCATCCACTCAGGATCGCCAACCGACCCATGCCACCACCACATCTCCAACAAAGCAGACTCCATCATCGCACCCCATCTCCGCGATGTCATTAAATGTTCCTTCAACTCCGCTACCTTCCCAGAAAGCTGGAAACATGCCGAACTCAGCGCCCTTCTGAAGAAACCCACAGCAGACCCCTCTGAACTCAGGAACTACCGCCCCATCTCACTCCTCCCATTCCCTGCCAAAGTCATTGAGAAAGCCGTCAATAGCCAGCTCGCCGCCTTCCTTGAAGCCAACAATTCCCTCGACCCCTCACAGTCCGGCTTCTGAGCCAAACACAGTACCGAAACCGCCCTCATCGCAGCTACAGACGACATCCGAATGCTACTGGACAACGGAGAAACAGTTGCCCTCATCCTACTTGACCTCTCGGCCGCCTTCGACACAGTCTGTCATAGCACCCTCATTCAACGCCTCAACAACGTCGGAATACAAGGAAAAGCTCTGGACTGGATCATCTCGTTCCTCACCGGGAGAACCCAGTGAGTCCGCCTCCCCCCATTCAAATCAGAGGCCACCGAAGTCATCTGCGGCGTACCACAAGGATCATCACTCAGTCCCACCCTCTTCAACGTTTACATGAGTCCCCTCGCATCCATTGCGCGTCAACACAACCCCAACATCATCTCCTACGCAGACGACACCCAACTGATCCTCTCCCTCACCAAAGACCCAAAGACCGCCAAAACCAATCTACATGAAGGAATGAAAGAAGTAGCCGAATGGATGAAGAACAGCCGTCTAAAACTAAACTCGGACAAAACTGAAGTCCTCATCTTAGGATCATCCCCCTCTGCCTGGGACGACTCATGGTGGCCTCCGGCCCTGGGTACAGCACCCATACCTACAGATCATGCACGTAACCTGGGCTTCTTCCTAGACTCCTCCCTCTCGATGACCAGACAAGTCAGCGCCGTCTCATCTTCATGCTTCAACATCCTTCGCATGCTCAAAAAAATCTTCCGTTGGATCCCCACCGAAACAAGAAAGACAGTCACCCACGCTCTGGTTACTAGCCGACTGGATTATGGAAATACCCTCTACGCCGGAACCACAGCCAAACTACAGAAAAAACTCCAACGCATCCAAATCGCCTCAGCTAGACTCATATTGGACATCCCCCGTCAAGCTCACATTTCCGGTCACCTGAAAGACCTCCACTGGCTTCCCGTCAACAAATGAATAACATTCCGCCTCCTCACCCACGCACACAAGGCCCTCTACGACCTAGGACCCGAATGCCTCAACACACGACTGTCCTTCTACACACCCACCCGCCAACTACGATCATCCAATCTAGCCCTCGCCGCAATTCCGCGCGTCCATAGATCCACCATGGGAGAAATATCCTTCTCCTACTTAGCGGCCAAAACCTGGAATTCTATCCCCACTCACCTCCGCCTTACACAGAACCACCTCTCCTTCAGAAAGCAACTAAAAACCTGGCTATTTGATAGGTAATGCACACTCCCTCCCTCAAGCGCCTTGAGACCCTCTGGGTGAGTTGTGCGCTATACAAATTCCTGAACTTGAACTATGCCCAGTTCTTGCATAGGTGGATCCTCTAATACCACCTAAAGGTATGCAGTTGCTCAGTAGTCCGTATCAATGAGACACGAGTAGAGAATCCCTGATTGTATGTGCCAATCAGGAGAAACAGGAAGGGAATGCTTCCTGTCTGAACTAGGGTCCTCACACACCCAGCCAGCTACGTATCACGTTTCATCATGTGGACCTGCTCCTCGTCGCGTTTGCGCTGCAATACCCAGCGGGCACCCTTAAAGTGGCTCTTTAGCGTAGATCTTTTGTTCCTCGCCGTATGGTGCAGTGGGTGTGAGGGGTCTAGATGGTGTGGATGTAATACAAAAGGGACTCAAACAGGTAGACTCGTCCAAATAAGACTTTTATTCAGGTTGGCTATCCACCTGATTAAAAACAATAAGAGTGGCAGCTCTCTGACATAATGGTTCAGTTTAGCTATGCTCTACTCTAGCGGTCGACATGTTTCATGCCCACTGGTCAATGTGGCATTTCTTCAGGACCTAGTGAGTGAACTATCTACACAAAGTGATGGGTGTGTATACTACCTACGACATATCAAAGACTGCGAGCAAAGTGTCCCGCAGTGTCTCGAAGTGACCTAAGAGAGAGGGATACAGAATGGAATCACAGCTGTATCGATAGAATACAGGTCACAGTAAAGCCCTACTCTATTGGTTTGTGTCCAACCCTAATCGTGAACAAGAATTTAAATAGTGCGTGGCAATTTACAAAGTTGCGTGATAATAATGTGAGAGTCAATTGACTAATTCTAAAAACAGAAGACTGTGTTAAAAAAGGTCTAACAGGGATTCACTCAAAGACCTTACCGGTTGTCTGAGTGGATATGAACTCAGTCCACTCACCTATCTGTGGTGAAAGTATCACTCCATGCGGTATCCGTCAGGTAGTCAAGACACCTGAGTCATGGTCATCTAAAAACATACAAAGTAAGATGGTGAGATCAACTAACAGCTTAGGCAATATTGTAATTTATTCTCCAGTGCAAATCGCATATCATAGTGTCAGCTGGTTGGAAGACCGGCCACCTCTGAACAGTCCCCCATTATATCTACCAGTTCCATCGAGGGGCGAGTCCAAATGTTGTTAGTTTACTGTACACTCAACCCGTATGTTGTAAATTAACAGCAATTAGATTAAGCATTAGCAGAAGACATACTTAAGTTAGAGATTATCTTGTCCGTTTATGGAATCCATTTTGTATTTCTGTCAGCCATTTTGTTTGCCATGTGCTCTGCCCTGTCTTCCTGTTAACTGCTCTGGAAATCTGCCTAGAGACGAGATATAGTTATCCTCCTTTGCTTTGCACATGCCCAGTAGAGCTTGCAGCTGTTCCTAACTTGTAACTGTTAAGATGTGTCCACAAGAATTATCTTACTGTCAGCCCTTCCCACTTGTTGCTAGCCCACTTTTTGTATGACCTTATATGTATTTGAAACCAACACTCTGTGTCTTGTACCGCCTTCATTTCAGCCCTGTATGGAAAGGATGACATCTGTCTGGCTTAACTATTACATCGATAGGTTTCGATGGAACATCATCCCTTAGCCCATTGTCACAGCCACTACCACTACCATAGGAGATGCAGGCTCGCTGTATGGAAAGGATGACATCCTTTCCATACAGCGAGCCTGCATATCCTATGCCCCTGCCCACTCACCCTCTCTGAAGACCGAAAACCATCTGAGCGAAGTGATCGCTGTAAAGACAATTACAATTCCTTTACAAACTAACTTTTGAGGGCAGGCTCTGTCTAGAATCAAAGCCAACAGATTCTTCAATGACCATACTACTCAGTATCCCCTGACCGCTTGGTCCTTTCTTTCCTTTGCACGAGCACAAGAATTTCTCACTCTATGCACTTTATTCTCTCTCGGTAACCCCTTCTGTTCCGAATTGTAGATATTGTAGATTTGTGTACTGCCTTATGAGGAGATTTTTATTATGAATAAATAGTAGAGTTCTCTCCTCTACTTTTTAAACGTTAAAACAAACCTGTTTGTGTGTTTGTATTGGACACCTGTGTACTTTTGGGCTATTGTGTTTTTGTTTTTTCACTTTAGGAATTAATTTCTCATAGAAAAATAATTGAGCTGAGTAATTTTGGATTAATTGTGTGTGGAATTCTATGTCTAGGACCACCATATCTGCAACACTTGATACCCAGGTCCTAGGACTCTTCTCGGGTTACCCCATATATAATAACGACTGCAACAGTGTTAGGCATACCAGATTATACGAAGGCCTTTACACCAGACGAAGGCCTTTACACTCTATATGCACGAGAAAAATGGATGTGCATTGTCAGTTTTAGTACAGACACACGGTGACAAGCAGCGTCCCTGTGCGTATTTTTCTGCAGTTCTTGATCCTGCTGCTCGTGCGTTGCCTGGATGTTTCCGTTCAGTTGCAGCGACAGCTGTGTCCATACGTCAGAGTGAAGGGATAGTTTTGTCACACAAACTGTTGGTGCTAGTACCCCATGCAGTAGATGCCCTTTTGAATCAGACTAGAACGCAACAACTAACTAGTACTCGCCTGACAGGATACGAATTGACACTGTTAGCACCACCTCCTATTACATTGAAGAGGTGTGCAACATTAAACCCAGTCACTTTGTTGCCATATCCTGAGACTCAATCGCAATCAAAGGAGCCTCATGATTGTATATTCCTTACTGAGGAACAGACAAAGGGTCGCATTGACTTGCAAGATGCGCCCCTGACAGATGTAGATGGGGAGCTGTGGGTTGATGGGTCCTGTTTGAAGTTGCTGAATGGCACAACCTCAGCTGCATATGCAATTACCACTCTTGAAACAGTAGTGGAAACAGCTCGCATACCTCAGAAGTCGGCGAAAGCAGCTGAACTAATAGCTTTGACACGAGCGTGTGAGCTTAGTACTGATTTATGTGTGAACATTTACACGGATAGCAGCTATGCTTTTGGAGTGGTTCATGATTTTTTTAATTGAATTGAATTGAATTAATCTTTTATATAGCGCAACTGCCACCCTACGGGTATCCTGGCGCTCAGACTCAAAAAGATCGACCTAAACACAAACCAGAACAGCAGTAGGGGCAGTCTTAGAGATCAGTACTGGGGAAGAGACAGGTTTTCAAGCTCTTTCTCAACTCAATCAGGGAGTTAGCTTGTCTAATATTCTGCGGCAGCCCATTCCATAATTGGGTGGCTGCCACACTGAAGGCCCTCCCCCCCATCCTGGAGCGCCTAAATCTGGTGGTCACCAGCAGGCCTGTGCGAGAGAATCAGAGCTGCCTTTTTGGAGTATACCAGGAAAACTCTGGAAGGAAAGAGGCTTTCTTACATCCCATGGGATGCAGATAATGCACAGAGAATTAGTACATAATCTTTTGACTGCACTTACATATCCGAAAAAAATTGCCATTATGAAGTGTAGCACAAACAAGAAGATCACTGACAAGATAGGACAAGGAAATGCCTTTGCAGATTGTGTAGCTCGTGAAACTGCAATACAGCGAAACACTACATCTATGTACGTAGTAAAATCACAAGCTGAGCGTTGGCATGATGCTAGAGAGGAAGTATTGGATATACAGAGATTTGCCTCTGTGCAAGAACTTGAGCAGTGGTCCAAAGAAGGAATTTTAGACAACGTGGATTGTTGGCGTAACAAAGGAATGAATAAATGGAAGTTACCTGCAGCCTATTTGCAACCTATGGTTCAAATGGCACATGGGCTGGCATATGTTGGAGCTCTAGCAAGAACGAAACTACTTACACAAGTTTGGGAGCATCCTGAGATTGCCAGCACAGCTAAAAGAGTAGTACAGTCCTGTTTGATCTGTTGGCAGTACAATCCTGGAAAAGGGACACGAACTCCTACCGGAAGGTTTGCTACACCAACACCTTTTGAAGTTTTGCAGATGGATTACATCCAACTTGAACGCGGTAACAATCTAAAGTATGTCTTAGTGGTGGTTGTGCCTTCAGCAAATGGATAGAGGCATACCCTACAAAGGATAATACAGCGCTCACTACAGCCAAGGTGCTTTGAAAGGAGTTTTTCCCACATTATGGTGTTTGTAAACCTTTGTGGAGTGACAACGGACCTCATTTTATTGGGCAAGTTGTTGATTATGTCATGAAAGGATTAGGGATCAAACAGAAGTTCCATGCAGTCTTCCACCCACAATCAGCAGGATTAGTGGAGAGGTACAACGCTACTCTGAAATTAAAGTTTGCGAAAATTCTGGCTTCCACATCCTTAAAGTGGCCAGATGCATTACCTCTGGCATTGCTGTCCATTAGATCGGTGCCACACTCACGATCTGGGCTCACACCTTACGAGGTGGTATTTGGAAGACCAATTAATATTTGGGGAGTTCCTAAGCCGCGCCCCATACATGATGTACCTTGTGTTCTGTTGAATGATTATTTAGCACAATTAACTGACAGTTTGACCTCTATTCATCAACAGGTTCGAGAAGCTCTTCCAGACATATCTACAGGTGAGACCCATGACCTCCGTCCTGGTGACCAGGTGATGATCAAAGCCTTCGACAGATCGAACAGCTTGGAGCCGAGGTGGCGAGGTCCGGAGCAGGTGCTGTTGGCTACAAGGACAGCGGTTCGAGTGACGAACAGAAAGAATTGGCTCCATGCCACGCACTACAAGCGTGTATCACCCGCCTTGGTGGAACCTGCTGTGCTGACTGATCATTGAGAGATTTTGGAGACGGAGAAAGGTCAAGCTATCTCACCGGACGAATCTGCGTAAGTCTTCCCGGACCACACGATTCCTAGAGCATCGCGATACGATTTGAAACCAAGAAAAGAATCTGCAGTTTTGAAAAAGAAAGGTTGAGCTACCGCCCTGGGTTAGCGGAAACGGAACACCGATATGACTAGGGGGGGGGATCAGCCCTGCGTAGTGTAGTTTACAGTTTCACGAAGCAGCAAGAAGCTCTGCTGCCTCGATCTCAGCGTACCGAATAACAGCGAAGGCACCCAGCCGACTTTGTTTTTTGGCAACTTTCGAGTGCATCCTTTCTCGTCCACCTTAGACTGCACGTGGACCTCTAAAAAGATAACAGCGAAGGCACCCAGCCGACTTTGTTTTTTGGCGACTTTCGAGTGCATTCTTTCTCGTCCACCTCAGACTGCACGTGGACCTCTAAAAAGATGTAACAGCCAATTGATGACCGCCACATACATCCAGACTTGACCTGGTTTACTGAAAGATTCGTCAGCCATTTCGCCAACTCACAAGTGCGATGTCCACTGCTTTACAGCAATTACCCCCATTGATATAAGGTGGTTAACTGCAACTTAGAGTTGCCCAGCTGTTTTTACAATATCAACACGCTGTTAATTTGTCCAGCTGACGTTTATCCTGACGACGCGTGGTTACTCTGTATCAAGACAGGACGGCCCCCTTTTCATTCCTCCCCCTCTTGTAACGGTCCTGATGAAGACCCCAGCAAAGGACTGAATTAAGCCTATACAAAGGGGTCGAAACGTCGACGCCTCCTCACTTTTGGACGTCCGGCACATCCCTGTTCTACATAAAATCACCCTTGTGACCGCTGAACGTCCTGACTTGAAGTGCTTTTTGCAAGTGTGGCCTTAATTGAAATGGGCATGTTTGGTTTTTGGAATAATTCCTAATTCCTTTTGGACTTATGTATTGATTATCTATAAATCTGTGTATTACTCTTAACCTTTTCACAACCTTTGAGCACCCCCTTCCCTTTCTCCCTCCCATATTGGGGCCTTTTCATTTTTCCGATTCTTCATTTTTCTGGTAAAGTTTGTAATGATGTTCCATGAAATTCTCATGTTGTGTTGTTGAATAAATGACAACAGTCTTTTGCTCTTGAACCATTATCTTATTTTCTTTTGATAATTTTAATTGGTATTGTTCATATTCTTCTTCCACGGGGACCCCCCTTACATTTACTGCGTAGTGTAGTGACACCCGTCTTGATCTTCGGTGAAGAAATCAGCGGCTGCCCACGGAATAAGAGCTCCAACGATTGTTTCAACGAGTTCGCAGAAATATTACATTTTCACTGTTGCTAAAATGCTCAACAAGTGAATCATGTGTGCTGTAGGGTTTGTTGTTGCTCTGGTGGTTATGGTGATAATCACCTGATTTGTTGAGAAAGTGGTTCCTGCTCGACAGCTTTTTGTTGTCACTACGCCGGTTCCAGTGGAACATAACTATTTTATGCTTCCCTATCATGAACAGAAGCATCGACAATCCTACCTAAATAACACTTTCATTCAGATGTTGCATCATACACATAATGCCACGAATACCGCCAATTGTTGGGTGTGTGGGATGATACCTGCACACGAAAAGAAAGGAGGAACGCCTTTTATTCCTCTACCGTTTTCCCATAATGGTTCATGTCAAGCTTGGTATGCCCTTTTGTTTGCTTATGAAAAACCTTCAGTAGGTGTAATAATTTTTCAATTAAATAAAGAATGTTACCAAGATAAAGACGGTTACCCTCACGCTAAAGGGACTAAATGGGAATGGGATGAATACCAACCGGACAATATTTCGACTAAGGGTGGGTGTAGTTCGCGAAGTAGCACTACGCGAAGCTACGCAAAGTGCACTTCGCACTACGCGAACTTCACGTAGCACTACGCGAGCTGCGTAGTAGCATATTCGCACTGTGCAAGATGTGTTTTCAATGATTGCACGGTGCGGACAAGCATCCGGCACTGTGCAATCATTGAAAACGGTATCTTGCACAGTGCGAGCTGTAGTTTTCGGCTGCTCGAGTAGATTATTACTCGAGCTGCAGCTTTCTCAAAGCGAACTGGTAGTTTCTCATTGAGAGCGGTCGCGAGCATGCGCAACCACTCACAATGAGAAACCTTACCTCCCCGCGTTGAGAATCTCGCCGGGATGTCATTTTGCTTGCTCGCGGTCGCGAACATGACGTTCAGGACCGTGAACAAGATAAAAATGAGTGCTGCACTACGCTACGCTGCACTACATGTGTTCGCACTGTGCTACGTGTAGCTCGCGTAGTGCGAAGTTGCGCAAACTTCGCAAACTCCGCGAGCGTAGCGTAGTGCTTCGCCCAGGGTTAATTTCGACACCATTTGTCCTCACAAATGTGAGGAATATGAAGAACATTGGACCCTTTGTGATTGCTGTAACCAGAGCAAAAGCAGATTTATGTATTGGCAGTGTAGGGAGAATTCCCGTAGGACGAAGTGAATGTATTTCTGTACTGAACATTAAGGGCATAATTAATAGTAGTTTTATATCATCACACAACACCTATTTTGTGTGCGGTAATAAAGGATATTACCAATTACCTGTTGGTTGGTCAGGGGTATGTTATATATCATTTCTGTTACCAGCTGTGTTTTTAGCACCTGCATCATATCATCATGACCTGAAACTGTACAATGATATTTCTAAGATTAGATATAAACGGACAACAAGTACTGACGAGATTGATCAGACAGACATCACTCTGCAACAATATGTTGATTTCAATTTGGGTTTGTTTTTCTTTGTGGGTGCTGCATTGAAAAGTAGAAAAATTAGACAATTGACTCGTGTAGTGGAAGCTGTCACCAATCAGACAGCTATGGCACTTGGGAACATTACAGAAGAACTGCAAATTGCAAGAATTGTAGCACTGCAAAATCAGATGGTGCTTGATGTGATTTTGACTGATCGAGGTGGTGCATGCCAAATCATCGGTAGCAGTTGCTGCGTCTTCATCCCAGACCACTCACCTTCAGTTTATGACGCAATCTCTGAGCTACATAAGATTGCTGCAGACATTCACCCAGAGACTGGTACATGGACATTTTCAAATTGGATATGGACACTCTTTGTTACTTGGGGCTGGAAGCTACTGACTATTCTATGTATACTGCTGGTGATACTATTTACATGCTGTACCTGTATACAATGTGGTCCCATGATTTGCTCCATGTGCATCACTGCTTGTATACCTGCAAAAAGAGGTTTTATAAAAGAACAACAAATGCTAAATAGTGAAGTTACTGAGATGATGAACATCAATTTACAGGATGCAGATCTAGATTACCCTAAACAGACGAATGACTTCAGCTAATGCTGAAAGGGTCGTCTGTTGTAAATGAACAGCGATTTGATTAAGCATTAGCAGAAGACATCCTGTATTTAAAGATTATCTTGTCCGTTTATGGAATCCATTTTGTATTTCTGACAGCCATTTTGTTTGCCATGTGCTAACCATGTGCTCTGTCCTACCTTCCTGTTAACTGCTCTTGAAATCTGCCTAGAGACGAGATATATTTATCCTCCTTTGCTTTGCACATGCCCAGTAGATCTTACAGCTGTTCCTAACTTGTAACTGTTAAGATGTGTCCACCAGAATTAGCTTACTGTCAGCCCTTCCCACTTGTTGCTAGCACACTTTCTGTATGACCTTATATGTATTTGAAATCAACACTCAGTGTCTTGTACCGCCTTCATTTCAGCCCCTGTGTGGGTATAAAAGGACCAAGCTCCTTCTAGTCAGTGTGCTACTTCATACACTACCGAAGGGTGTTGTATGGTTGGGGTTCCACCTCATGAGGTTTAATAAATACTTTGTTTCTATTCCAGTTTCTGTGCCAACTTCTTACTATTGGTCTGAGGACTCTGAGCAAAGAAGGGCGAATCCCTTGCACTGGCAAGCCTTGCTGAGGCTTGCTACAACACGTATAGCAGTTGGAGGCCCCCTCTCGCTCTGGTGATCAGCCTCCCTGATATCGGTATGTGCGTCTTACACCAACATCACTAACCCAACTACCCAGCTCCCTGATTGATGCAAAGGCTTGGCAGTTACCGTGTGCCGTTCTCCACCCATCCAAACCCCACTCTGCAGACACGCTATGTCACAGGGCCGGACCAATGTCGTCTCACCCTTGTTACTCACCATTCTGCTGTTGATATGGGCCGATTCACCTACCCCTGACCGCCGGAACCGGAAAGTGGTAGCTGCCCCAAGCTGGCTCTAAAGTACTTTCCCGCATCTCGTGGGATGAGGGGGTGGCTCCCGGATCACATTCGGACCACATGACTATTGGCCAATGGAAACTCTCAAATGATGGTAGTGTACATGGTGGCCATCTTGCAGTGTGGTTCAAGGCTAGGGAACAGTACCATGTCTTAAACTATTTAGGCACTTGAGTTGGGTTGAATTCTTCTTACTACCCAAATTAATATGTAGTTACGCACAAGCTGGTGCAAAGGTCCTATTTCATGGGAAAATGGGAAAAAATGGGGAGGAGGAGGTTCTTTACCTTCACCAATCTATGCGGACATCAAACTGAACACAGTGTTGCGCACATATGCGGAAAATAATGTGGTGCGATCTATAGACAAGGAAGACTCCAAAGAATTACCTGCGAGCGCATTCACAGTATTACCATATCACTCAGTCAGGCATGCCCAGTGACAATTACATCCAGTCTGAGGGGTATTCCCAGGGGTGTACAGGGTGGGTAATACATTCATCTCATTCTAGTGTGTTGGTATATGGATATACATCAGAGTATCCTTACCTAAGGACTATCATCTCTCACCTAAGGAAGCCCAAGGTATGTAATTTTTGAGGTCATGTTGGTCAGTAGACAGACAGTGTACCCTCTGTTTTTCCATTCTGAAAAGTGCATGTTGTGTGATTCCAGAGTGGGCTTCAAGAACCACCCATTGAAGGGAGTCAGGTGTGTGTTTCAGTTCTTTGTAGTGTGTGTACATCTTAGTAGTGACTCTCTTGTACCTTATGTTACTTTTATGTTCAGTTATGCGTATTCTAATTGCTCTCATGGCCATCCCTACATATTGATTGCTCCAAGGGCACACAGCCATGTATATGCAGTGGGATGTATTGCAGTTAGTATGTTGTTTCAATTTCTAAGTAAATGTGTCCAAGAGAGTGATCTCTTTTATGGCTCTTGTCTGTTCACAGACCGAACAGGTCCACATGGATGGTGCTCTGTAACAGGAGGGAGACCCCAAAGCACTCTTTGGACTGTGTAGTTCTCAGTTTTAGGTCTTGTGTGTACTAGGATATCTTTCAAATGTTTTATTCGTTTGAAGGCAAACCTGGGTGTGGGTATGGCCAGCTCTCCAGTATTGAGGATGCCCCAGTGTTTCTTAATGATCCTTTGATATATGTGGAATCTGGAGTAAACTATGTGACACATGTCAGAGTATTAGTATTCACTTTAGGTGTTATTTGTAACAATGACTCACAGGGTTGTTAATTGGCCTCTTGAATCAGTTTTCAACCTGACTTGTAGGATACCACCTTTGTCCCGGATTGTGCTCCACAACTTTGGCTTCAGTTCTGTAGTCTGCAAGGGTACTGCAGTTTCTATGTAGAGAAAGACAGTGTAGCAAAACTCTAAGGGCGTAAATAATCCCTAAATCAAAATCTAAACAGAATAATAGACCCTCTAAAACAATCAAATAAATGTGTGCTGAAACGGGAATTTATACAAAAATTCTTCAATTTATTTATTTTTGATTTTAGTAAATTTTGTTTGTTATTTTTATCCTTTGTGCAAAATTCATTTACTTATTTAGTTCATTGTTCACATTTAAAAAGAACCTTGGAGTATAATACATGATATTCAAACACAAGCAAAGAATTAATTATTTACAATTAAAGGTGTACAAAATTAATAAGTGAGAACAGAAAAAATTACATAAACACAAATACATAAACAAATTAACCCAGTGATATACGAAATATTCAGTTGTTGGTATAATTGATGAAGGCAATGCGGTTGAGTGGAACTACGCGCGTTTCGGCCCGAGGCCTTCGTCAGGTGACCGTCATTCGTATATTTTAGATAAATAAGAAAAAGGTGATATAACCTAAACAGACAAAACAAAAATAAAGAAATATAGATGTATCAACAGCTCAGACACACATATTCATTACAGCTATTTACAATGCAGTTTATGTTTCTGTATTTTTAGGGTCTATAACAGTTGCAATGAAGATATATATACAATACTAACGTTTTAGTGCAACCACCTAATTACAATAAATGCCAGACCATCTAGTTTTTTTGTTTTTTAGATGCATAAGTACATATTTGATGATTCTTGTTCCATATTAGCTAAGCTCAAGATCGTCACTTAAAGTGTATCTATTTCAGTTCCATTTCTAACTATGATAGTTATTCTAATAGGTTCTGAGACCAACAGTTCCATATTAGGCACTAAAGTTTCAGAGAGAAAAAAGAGTCCAGAAACAGGTATAGGTATAGACACAGATAAAAAGCCTTATACATTCAACCTAGAGATACCTTTACTAATGAAAAGAAGGGGGGGGGAGGGGGAAAGGGAAAAGGGGGGGAGGGGATATAGCCATTTTTACTTACACAACAGTGGACAGGTTGATGTATCAACACTTTGCTTCCTATGGCGACAGTTTTAATTTCATTTGTACCGAGTCAGTTATGCTGAAAGATAGACATGTACCCATGTTTAGATGTTAATATCCAACCGTATATTTTTAGTCATAGTATTAACTGTTCTACAAAGAAGATGTACCTTATTTGCTCCTGCAAAATGGTTTTCTATGCACTAAGTCACGTGTTGGTTATAGTGAGTCTGGTTAGTTGGAAAATAGAAACGAATCCTTAGGATCTTTATTTCAAAGAGCTGATTCTAGATTAAACGAGAGCAAGAAAAATTACTATTTATCTAATTTAGGATTCTGTTCATGCGATATTGGTTTTTACTAGGTCCATGTTAGATTATATGTTATTCATGCCACAAAACTCTCATTTATCTAGTGGGACATAGTCCTGATAGCAGTGTATAGATGATTACACATTTTATATCACAGAGAGATCCTAACAGTATATATCCTAAGTAGCTCGCACACTTTGCAATTTTAGTCTCATAGGGACATTTTTATTAGGGGTTTATAGCCTACCTCAAGTATCCGAAATATTTGTAAAGTTTCGTTTTCCCAAAGCTAGTCGCAGGAAAGGTCAAAGCTTTTAGTCACTTTCCTTGTAGTCAATCTGCATTTAAGAAGATATAAAAAACGACACTATTGTACTAAGCAAAGTACTGCTATATATTGCCTCTCTGATCGTGTCTCTTAGGGTCATTACCTTGATGTGATGACGCTGGCACATGAAGGGGCTGAGAATATTGACCACTGTTAAAGGAAATAGAGAATAAAAACACTATTGTAATGGACATACCCATACTGAGAGTAACTTATCTAAATAGAGCGTCTAACCCGACCAACACGATGTCACTTGCGTGTTGAGCACGTACCTTTGTCTTCTGATTCTCGTGCGTTCAAACGGGGGTTCTGGTCAGTTGATGCTTCCGACGTCCGCGATCTAGACGGACTGAGCGATTTTCTGCTTTTTATTTGAGAAAAAGCGCGTTCGTTTGCTCGCATTACGTAGCTTTCAGCTGTTGCCAATTTCTCAGGGCGCGGTTCGATGACGATTGGCAACCGGGTCACGGGTCACAGAAGCTTAGAGTGCATCCGTTTGCTTGCATTACGTAGTTTTCAGCTGTTGCCAAATTTTTTCGGGCGCGGCTCGATGACGATTGACGAACGGGACACGGGTCCCAGAAGTTTACATCGAGGTCGAAAGCAGACTAATGCCGAGTTAGAGCTATGATAGCTATGATACCGGAGCGGCTGAAAGACAGACTATAGCCTGCTCTTTGATGATAGTCTCACAGAGCAAATTACACTGTGTAAATCAATATGTAAATCCCATTTAAAGATCTCATGTTTTAGCTAACAAAATTAATAGATAGGGATGTGTTTATATTTGTAGTCAATCTGAATTTATATTCAGACGATATTTGATGTTTGAATAGTGGCATATTTACTCTATCTGACAGTTTAGTATATAATTAAACTCCAGTGCATCTCTTTTGTTTAAGCATATACTCCAATTTAGAGATCTCACATTTTAGCTAACAAACTCAATAGGAAAGGACGTGTTTATATTCAAACGATATTTGGTGTTTGAATAGAGGCATATGTACTATATCTAACAGTCTAGTACATGGTTAAAATAAAGTACATCTCTCTTATTTAAGCATATACTCAGATAGTATTATTAAAGAATAGCTTGCTGCCATGGAATTTCGGAATTAAGGCCTAGTTTAAAGGTGTCCAAAGTGAATATCCAAAACACTTCACGTTTGCGACGGATTTTGTCTGTGTTAATGCCAGCTTTAGCCACAATTTTTTCTAAAACTATCCAACGGATGTCTTCAGGTTTGTGGTCCTTATCTAGATAGTGCGATACTAAAGGGGCAGTTAACTTTTGTGTACGTATCGCTAATTTGTGTTCCGTGATTCTAGTATTTACAGAACGCGACGATTCACCCACATAACCTTTGTTGCATGGACAAATTAGAAGGTAAACAATGTTCGTAGTCTTACAATTTGTCATGATTGATAGGGGAATAGCTGTGTTGTTGAAAGTAAATTCTGCAGTTTCAATGGCTAGTGGACAGATTTTACAAGTACCACATCTATGATTTCCAATCACTGGGGCCCCAGTGATGATATCCCTTTGACTCAAGGTCTTCTGAGCTGGCATCCTTGATCTGACAACTATATCCTTGATATTTTTGTTTTTCTTATATGCGAAAAGGGGTTTATTTATACTTTCATTTCCGCTTTTGTTGACATTAAGGATATGCCAATTTGCATACAGGATTTGTTGAATTTGTTTGTTTAACATGGAGTGCCTAGTTACAAATACTAGACTAGCATCTCGTTTTTTGTTAGTGCCTGTAAGAAGATGTTGACGGTCATAATACCTAGCTCTTTTAAACGAGTCACGTATTAATCTGTGGGGGTAACCGCGTTCCAGAAACTTCTCCTTCATTATAGTAGCCCTCTGGTCATAGTCAATTAACCTAGTACAATTCCTCCTCAGTCTCAGAAATTGACTGAAGGGAATGCTATCTTTCTGTGACGAGGGGTGGAAACTACTATAATGAAGGAGAGTATTACGTGCTGTTGGTTTAGTAAAAAGGTCCATAATTAGCTTTCCTTCATCATGTTTGATACTCAAATCCAGGAATTCAATTTCTGAGTTACTTTTTTTCTCTGTAAATTTTAAATTTGAGTCACAGGCATTCAACCAAGATACAAATTCTTCTAGAACATCCTCATTATCGTCCCAAACGAAAATGATATCGTCAATGAAGCGTGACCAATAAAAAACCGATTCAAAGAAAGGCGCAACCTCATTAAAGACAAATTTTTCCTCAAAGAGGGCCACATAGATATTGGCGATCGTCGGTGCACACGAAGCGCCCATGCTGACTCCTCTAATTTGCTTATAAAGTTGCCCCGCAAATTCAAAAATATTGTTTTCCAGAATAATTTGGAGGCAGTCCAGGATGAATGACATGTTACAGTCAATGTTGAAGGACTCAATAAACCACTTAGTGGCTTCCATTGCCCCTATACAAGGAATATTAGAATACAGGCTCTCTACGTCCAGTGTTACCATCCACTGACGGTGAGCGTTAAACGAGGTGCCTTCAAATTGGGTGATTACATTCCTAGTATCTTTAATATGACCTGGTATTTTCTCTATGTGTGGACGTAAGATGGCATCTATGTATTTTGAGATGGGTTCTGTCACACTCCCGATGGTTGTAACTATAGGGCGTAGGGGGGGATCTTGTTCATTTTTATGAACTTTAGGAATCCCATATATACTGGCCATTTTTGGGTTTCCTATATTCATATAATCATGCTCTTTTTGACAAATGTCTCCCTTGCTTAACGCTTTGGAGGTTAATCTAGTGATCTTGTTTTTAATGATACCTGTTGGATCTTTGGTGATTTTTGAATAGTATTTTGTATCATTAAGCATGTTTTCCATTTTTTCAATATAGTTTGTGGTATCAAAAATGGCTATGCCCCCTCCCTTATCACAACTTTTCACAATAGTTTGCGTTGATTCTTTCAGTTGTAACAAAGCATTGTGTTCATCAATCGAGATATTATACGGGGTATGTGGTATATACTTAGTGATGTTTTGCAATTTAGAGGTGACAATTTTTTCAAAGATTCCTATTTCTGGGTCAACTTGATCCAGAGACGGAGTAAAGGTCAATTTAGGTGACAAACCAGATCTATTTAGTTCTGGCAACTCATTTCCTTGGTGGGAGAAGAAGTTTTTTAATCGTATTTTACGAAAAAAACTTATCATATCATTGAATAGTTCGAACTTATTCAAGCCAGAGTGCGGGACAAACGAGAGACCTCTCGAGAGTACTGCAAGGGTAGCTGGGTCGGTGTTAAGACTACTCAGATTAAAGATAGGTATTGTATTCATTGTCTCCAATACCTTGCATTTCTTGTTTCCAGGTATCTCTCCGTATTCTGTTGATTGTCCTGGAATTGGGGCTGGTAAGGGCCCTGAGGTTGATATGTTTGATTTGGTGGGTATTGTTCTTGTGGTGGATATTGTTGATTGTATTGATATTGTTGTGGTTGCCGATATTGGGGTTGATAATTCGGTCTCCAATTTCTTCTCGCTTGACGTCTCCCTAAAAAAGGTCTATATCCTTGATTGGATCTGAAACGATTGCCCCTCGGTTGATACGGTGGCATACTAGAGTTACTTCCTGAATCCGAGGAGTTGGAAAAGGTGGAATACTTTTTTGATCTTGGATCTGAAGGAGTGTTATATTCTAGGTCATTATCGCTTACCTGGGTATAAAAATTCTCTGCCAGGTATGGATATGCTTTTTCCATACTGAAAAAATGTAGATCTTTCTGATATTTATCCATTTTACGCTTATACAGATAGTCGCTATATGAATTGAGGTCCATCTCCACATTTTCTAACTTTGTTTTAATGTCCGTGATTATTGTAGAGTTTTTGATCTTATCTTCGAGTTCTGCAATCTCTTTGGCTAATTCATCTAGAACCTCTCTGACTGTTTCTACTATAAGCATCATGTGGTCCCTCGAACATCTATTAGAGATGAGGGACCAACGTTCAAGAAAATGTTTTAAATGGATAAATAACCCTGGAATGTTCTTTACCTGGAGACCCTGCGGGATAACTCCTGCTTTTAAGTAGTCTAGAATAAACTTTCCA
The DNA here is from genome assembly GCF_964263255.1 of Lissotriton vulgaris. Taxonomy (NCBI): domain Eukaryota; kingdom Metazoa; phylum Chordata; class Amphibia; order Caudata; family Salamandridae; genus Lissotriton; species Lissotriton vulgaris. Next base: position 242,407,869 of record NC_141689.1, on the reverse strand, counting down.
TGTAACTCAGTTCTTTTACTTTTCTTTTTCAGGGCTAATAATTTTAGTAGATCTTCACATTTCTCATTATTTGATGTATGTCTGGTATCGAAACTAACCGAAGAACCTACCATAGAGGCAAATTCTTCGTCACTAAAGCCATGAGATTTAAGTGTGGCCATAATAGATACGATGACTGAATTTGGTATCAGTAGAGTAATGAAGTGACAAAGGGTGAAAAAGACAACAGCAAGATCAAGAAAAGAGATATAGATGTATGAAGAACGGAACTGCTGGATGAATTACCCAAGAAAACCATCAAAGTGTGTATGGATAAATCAATTATACATAGATCTGGCAAAAAAAGGATAAGGCAAACAACGTGTTCTAATATTTCACATGACAAAAAGTACTTATGTATTATAACAAATTAAAGGAATGATATACAGGACAAAACCCCTCATGGACAGGCCATGAGTATAAATTCTATGAGAAACAGGGGGCCCCTACAATGTATACAGTTAGCTACTCGTAGGGAAGGTAAACTATGTAGAGAAAGACAGTGTAGCAAAACTCTAAGGGCGTAAATAATCCCTAAATCAAAATCTAAACAGAATAATAGACCCTCTAAAACAATCAAATAAATGTGTGCTGAAACGGGAATTTATACAAAAATTCTTCAATTTATTTATTTTTGATTTTAGTAAATTTTGTTTGTTATTTTTATCCTTTGTGCAAAATTCATTTACTTATTTAGTTCATTGTTCACATTTAAAAAGAACCTTGGAGTATAATACATGATATTCAAACACAAGCAAAGAATTAATTATTTACAATTAAAGGTGTACAAAATTAATAAGTGAGAACAGAAAAAATTACATAAACACAAATACATAAACAAATTAACCCAGTGATATACGAAATATTCAGTTGTTGGTATAATTGATGAAGGCAATGCGGTTGAGTGGAACTACGCGCGTTTCGGCCCGAGGCCTTCGTCAGGTGACCGTCATTCGTATATTTTAGATAAATAAGAAAAAGGTGATATAACCTAAACAGACAAAACAAAAATAAAGAAATATAGATGTATCAACAGCTCAGACACACATATTCATTACAGCTATTTACAATGCAGTTTATGTTTCTGTATTTTTAGGGTCTATAACAGTTGCAATGAAGATATATATACAATACTAACGTTTTAGTGCAACCACCTAATTACAATAAATGCCAGACCATCTAGTTTTTTTGTTTTTTAGATGCATAAGTACATATTTGATGATTCTTGTTCCATATTAGCTAAGCTCAAGATCGTCACTTAAAGTGTATCTATTTCAGTTCCATTTCTAACTATGATAGTTATTCTAATAGGTTCTGAGACCAACAGTTCCATATTAGGCACTAAAGTTTCAGAGAGAAAAAAGAGTCCAGAAACAGGTATAGGTATAGACACAGATAAAAAGCCTTATACATTCAACCTAGAGATACCTTTACTAATGAAAAGAAGGGGGGGGAGGGGGAAAGGGAAAAGGGGGGGAGGGGATATAGCCATTTTTACTTACACAACAGTGGACAGGTTGATGTATCAACACTTTGCTTCCTATGGCGACAGTTTTAATTTCATTTGTACCGAGTCAGTTATGCTGAAAGATAGACATGTACCCATGTTTAGATGTTAATATCCAACCGTATATTTTTAGTCATAGTATTAACTGTTCTACAAAGAAGATGTACCTTATTTGCTCCTGCAAAATGGTTTTCTATGCACTAAGTCACGTGTTGGTTATAGTGAGTCTGGTTAGTTGGAAAATAGAAACGAATCCTTAGGATCTTTATTTCAAAGAGCTGATTCTAGATTAAACGAGAGCAAGAAAAATTACTATTTATCTAATTTAGGATTCTGTTCATGCGATATTGGTTTTTACTAGGTCCATGTTAGATTATATGTTATTCATGCCACAAAACTCTCATTTATCTAGTGGGACATAGTCCTGATAGCAGTGTATAGATGATTACACATTTTATATCACAGAGAGATCCTAACAGTATATATCCTAAGTAGCTCGCACACTTTGCAATTTTAGTCTCATAGGGACATTTTTATTAGGGGTTTATAGCCTACCTCAAGTATCCGAAATATTTGTAAAGTTTCGTTTTCCCAAAGCTAGTCGCAGGAAAGGTCAAAGCTTTTAGTCACTTTCCTTGTAGTCAATCTGCATTTAAGAAGATATAAAAAACGACACTATTGTACTAAGCAAAGTACTGCTATATATTGCCTCTCTGATCGTGTCTCTTAGGGTCATTACCTTGATGTGATGACGCTGGCACATGAAGGGGCTGAGAATATTGACCACTGTTAAAGGAAATAGAGAATAAAAACACTATTGTAATGGACATACCCATACTGAGAGTAACTTATCTAAATAGAGCGTCTAACCCGACCAACACGATGTCACTTGCGTGTTGAGCACGTACCTTTGTCTTCTGATTCTCGTGCGTTCAAACGGGGGTTCTAGTCAGTTGATGCTTCCGACCTCCGCGATCTAGACGGACTGAGCGATTTTCTGCTTTTTATTTGAGAAAAAGCGCGTTCGTTTGCTCGCATTACGTAGCTTTCAGCTGTTGCCAATTTCTCAGGGCGCGGTTCGATGACGATTGGCAACCGGGTCACGGGTCACAGAAGCTTACAGTGCATCCGTTTGCTTGCATTACGTAGTTTTCAGCTGTTGCCAAATTTTTTCGGGCGCGGCTCGATGACGATTGACGAACGGGACACGGGTCCCAGAAGTTTACATCGAGGTCGAAAGCAGACTAATGCCGAGTTAGAGCTATGATAGCTATTATACCGGAGCGGCTGAAAGACAGACTATAGCCTGCTCTTTGATGATAGTCTCACAGAGCAAATTACACTGTGTAAATCAATATGTAAATCCCATTTAAAGATCTCATATTTTAGCTAACAAAATTAATAGATAGGGATGTGTTTATATTTGTAGTCAATCTGAATTTATATTCAGACGATATTTGATGTTTGAATAGTGGCATATTTACTCTATCTGACAGTTTAGTATATAATTAAACTCCAGTGCATCTCTTTTGTTTAAGCATATACTCCAATTTAGAGATCTCACATTTTAGCTAACAAACTCAATAGGAAAGGACGTGTTTATATTCAAACGATATTTGGTGTTTGAATAGAGGCATATGTACTATATCTAACAGTCTAGTACATGGTTAAAATAAAGTACATCTCTCTTATTTAAGCATATACTCAGATAGTATTATTAAAGAATAGCTTGCTGCCATGGAATTTCGGAATTAAGGCCTAGTTTAAAGGTGTCCAAAGTGAATATCCAAAACACTTCACGTTTGCGACGGATTTTGTCTGTGTTAATGCCAGCTTTAGCCACAATTTTTTCTAAAACTATCCAACGGATGTCTTCAGGTTTGTGGTCCTTATCTAGATAGTGCGATACTAAAGGGGCAGTTAACTTTTGTGTACGTATCGCTAATTTGTGTTCCGTGATTCTAGTATTTACAGAACGCGACGATTCACCCACATAACCTTTGTTGCATGGACAAATTAGAAGGTAAACAATGTTCGTAGTCTTACAATTTGTCATGATGGATAGGGGAATAGCTGTGTTGTTGAAAGTAAATTCTGCAGTTTCAATGGCTAGTGGACAGATTTTACAAGTACCACATCTATGATTTCCAATCACTGGGGCCCCAGTGATGATATCCCTTTGACTCAAGGTCTTCTGAGCTGGCATCCTTGATCTGACAACTATATCCTTGATATTTTTGTTTTTCTTATATGCGAAAAGGGGTTTATTTATACTTTCATTTCCGCTTTTGTTGACATTAAGGATATGCCAATTTGCATACAGGATTTGTTGAATTTGTTTGTTTAACATGGAGTGCCTAGTTACAAATACTAGACTAGCATCTCGTTTTTTGTTAGTGCCTGTAAGAAGATGTTGACGGTCATAATACCTAGCTCTTTTAAACGAGTCACGTATTAATCTGTGGGGGTAACCGCGTTCCAGAAACTTCTCCTTCATTATAGTAGCCCTCTGGTCATAGTCAATTAACCTAGTACAATTCCTCCTCAGTCTCAGAAATTGACTGAAGGGAATGCTATCTTTCTGTGACGAGGGGTGGAAACTACTATAATGAAGGAGAGTATTACGTGCTGTTGGTTTAGTAAAAAGGTCCATAATTAGCTTTCCTTCATCATGTTTGATACTCAAATCCAGGAATTCAATTTCTGAGTTACTTTTTTTCTCTGTAAATTTTAAATTTGAGTCACAGGCATTCAACCAAGATACAAATTCTTCTAGAACATCCTCATTATCGTCCCAAACGAAAATGATATCGTCAATGAAGCGTGACCAATAAAAAACCGATTCAAAGAAAGGCGCAACCTCATTAAAGACAAATTTTTCCTCAAAGAGGGCCACATAGATATTGGCGATCGTCGGTGCACACGAAGCGCCCATGCTGACTCCTCTAATTTGCTTATAAAGTTGCCCCGCAAATTCAAAAATATTGTTTTCCAGAATAATTTGGAGGCAGTCCAGGATGAATGACATGTTACAGTCAATGTTGAAGGACTCAATAAACCACTTAGTGGCTTCCATTGCCCCTATACAAGGAATATTAGAATACAGGCTCTCTACGTCCAGTGTTACCATCCACTGACGGTGAGCGTTAAACGAGGTGCCTTCAAATTGGGTGATTACATTCCTAGTATCTTTAATATGACCTGGTATTTTCTCTATGTGTGGACGTAAGATGGCATCTATGTATTTTGAGATGGGTTCTGTCACACTCCCAATGGTTGTAACTATAGGGCGTAGGGGGGGATCTTGTTCATTTTTATGAACTTTAGGAATCCCATATATACTGGCCATTTTTGGGTTTCCTATATTCATATAATCATGCAGTTTCTCCTGATACGGAGGAACTACCCAAAGGGTAGGTTGTCTTTGAGGGCCCTGGGGTTGATGACTGCTATACAGTAGCAGACTGTTCCTCTCTGTTGTTTTATTGTATAGGTTTGTGCTCAGTCCTGTGTCGTCAAGTCTCACCTCCAGATCTAAGAAGGGTATGTTCGTATCTGAAATTGTATGTGTGAATTTCAAAAATTTGTTCTGTGTGTTCACCCACTGATAGAATTCCTCACAGGGAGAGCGATCCCCTTTCCAAAAGATTAAGATGTCATCAATAAACCTTATGTTGGGGTACTGATGTTGGGGTAACTTGGGTGCATGATGCCATCTTCTTCAAAGGTTGCCATATAGAGGAAGGCCACACTAGGGGCGAAGGTCTCCCATGGAAACCTTGGGACTGATGAAAAAGTTGTTTCTTATACTTGAGGAAGTTCTCAGTCAATATCAGTGTGGCAAAACCCATAATGAAAGCAACGGAAATAGTTGAAATCCAGTTCTCTCTCCTCAGTAATGATTCAATAGCGGTCAAGGTGGCACGTTGAAGGAATATTCATGTACAATGCTTCCACGTCAAGTGTGACTAGAAGGTTGATCTCTTCTGGGCCCTGCGTTTCCGCTATGATACGTAGGATGTCAGTTGTATTGCGTACATAGAAAGTTATTTTTCTCACCAGGGGTTACAAGAAATGGTCGCAAAGTCTTGACAAAGGTACAAGAGGCGAATCGATTCCCAAATTTATTGGACGCCCTGGGACTGGTGTTGTTTCTTTATGAATTTTAGGGAATGTATAAAAGTAAGGCACCTTGGGATCCTTTGTTGTGAGGAAATCTGCCTCTTCTTTGGAAATCCAACCATTAGTTTCTGCCTCAAACACCTTACAAGCAATTTCTGATGTGAGTCTTGGCGTGGGATCCACAGCAATGGGAGTGTAGTATCTGGTGTTGCGAAGTTAGTTAGCGCTTTCACTCAAGGTCATAATCAAATGTAGATTGGATCAATGTGGCCCCACCCTAATCTGCTTGTTTGATGGTGATGTAAATGTAAATGTAAATGTAATGGGCATTTATAGAGCGCTGCTACCACTCCAAGGAGTATCTTGGCGCTTACACAACCCAGGTGGAAGAGTTGGATAGGGAAAGAAGTCCAGTTTCTTAAACACAGCCACTACACTAGGGTTCTACACAGAGAGTCAGACATGGAGAAAATCCAAGTTTTCAATGCCTTCCTAAAAGGGGCTTCTTGGGAGAAAGAACGCAAGGGAAGGGGGAGTTTGTTCCAGGCCTTGGTTCCTAGTACAAAGATGGATTTGCCACCCTTTGTAGCCAGTTTAAAGCGGGGAATGGTAAGTAAGTTCTGACTAGCGGATCTTAGGCAGCGTGCTGGGTAGTATCTTTTGAACCCCCTTCGTAAATAGGTCGGGCCACGTTGATGGAAGGCCCTAAAAGTAATCAAGAGAAGTTTAAACAGAATTCTCTTTCCTATTGGCAGCCAGTGTAAGATATTTAGAGCTGCAGAGGCAGATGATGTCCTCAGCCAAAGATCGTGCAGCTGCTAATTCAGCATTAGAGAGGTTGTGGAAAGGAATTACTTTCGGGATCACAGCCAATTCCTTCAGTACTGCTCTCTCAAAAGTTAGTATTTCTGGGAGAATCATACTGTTGTTGGGGGTGAACGTGGAGGATTACGTAGGCCAGATTCAACTGAACTAGTCTGTGCCATGTCTTGGAAAAAGACTTTAAGACAAATTTTCCTAAAGATTTCCTGTATCATACAGTTGTCCCTGAACCTGTCGGATCTAGGGGTTGGAACATACCCAAGTACTGTCTTCTCTGTCTCAGTTAAGGTTCTGTGTGATAGGTTTACCACCAGTTCCTTTTGCCCCCAGTTCTGCTCCTGTTCTCTACTGTCTGTGGCATTTGGTTTTGCCACTGTACGTCTTTCTGCATCCCTCTTTTGCGCCCTCTTCCTCTGCCCCAGCCTCTGCCTAAAAAAGGTGGGTTGCCCATGGGAAAGTACTGTGGCTGACCTTGTGGATACATAGGGAATTGCCAGAAAGAGGATGGTGGTAGTCCTTGATAGACCAGTGCGTTGTTATAATTGGGGTAGGTAGGATGATTACCGCCTTTTCTGGTTATTGCTTACTGGAGTCACTATTAGAGGATCCCCTCCTACTGTTATCTGTGTTCTCATCAGAGAAATATCCATTTTTTGATGCAGAGTCATCCTTTAAGTAAGGATAAACTTTCTCCTTGTCAAACTTTTGTATATCATTCTGTAGTTTGGCAATCTTCTGTTTCAACAGATACTCTCTATTGTCAGAGATTTCGTTGTTGATTTCTGCTAATTTGGATTTGAACGTCGTGGTCTGGATATTCGATTTCAACGCCCCTTCGGCTATCTGTATTCTGGCCAGTAGGGCATCTGCTAACCTTTTTGCAGTGTTAATGATTAGCACAAGAAGGTCTCTAGCACATTTCCAAGAGACTAGACACCAAACTTTTTTAAATATTGAGTCTTCCAGAAAAATTCTGGGGAGGATGTTTACTATTAGTCTGCTGGGAGCGATGTTAGACTGCAGATACTCTGTCATTGGAACTCCATGTAGAGTGATTTTGAGCCATTCCCTCTTAAGCGATGCTAAAGAGGTCCAGTCTTCTGATTGCGATCCTGAGGTTACACTACCTCCCATGCCTAGGAGAGGGGGGGGGCTTTCAGGATATCGGTTACAGCTTTATCATTGAAGCTGAGTCCATGGGTGTCCTCTATTTCTAGTAGTTACCCCAGATATCTCCCCACAAACTACTGGGAAGGATAGCGTGTGCAGAACGAGCCAATCATTTTGGTTCACTCCGTTTGGTAACCTAAGCTATTTTGTCCCACGGGGTTTGCCCGTGCATACAATCCATCAACAGGGAGAGGGACTAAGAGGACTTTTTATGGAGGTCCAGCATACACGACCTATCAAGTAATACCACTGAAAGGTATGCAGTTCCTCAGTTGTCCGTATCAATAAAACATAAGTAGGCAATCCCTGTTTGTATGTGCCAATCAGGAGAAATGGGAAGGGAATGCATCCTGTCGGAACTAGGGTCCTCACACACCCAGCCAGCCAGGGGTAATGCTTCCTCATATGGACCTGCTCCTCGTCGGGCCAGTGCTGCCATACTCAACAGGCACCCTTTAAGGGTCTCTTTAGCGGAGATCTTTTATTCCGCGCCGTATGGTTCAGTGGGTGTGAGTGGTCTAGATGGTGTAGATGTATTAGAACAGTGCCCAAAACATGTAGGATAGTCCAAATAAGACTTTTATTCAGGCTGGCTACCCACCTGATTAACAACAATAAGAGTGGCAGCTTTCTGACATAATGGTTCAGTTTAGCTATGCTCTATTCTAGAGGTTGACATGTTTCATGCCCGCTGGTCAATGTGATCCGTGGCGATTCTTCAGGACTTAGTGAGTGAACTATCTGCACAAAGTGGTGGGTGAGTATACTACCTACCACATATCAAATACTGCGAGCAAAGTGTCTTGCAGTGTCCCAAAGTGACCTAAGAGAGAGGGATACAGAATGGAATCACAGCTCTATCAATTTAATAAAGGTCACAGCAAAGCCCTTGCTCAATTGGTTTGTGTCCAACCCTACTCGTGAACAAGAATTTAAATAGTGCGTGGCAATTTACAAAGTTGCGTGATAATAATGTGAGAGTCAATTGACTAATTCTAAAAACAGAAGACTGTGTTAAAAACGGTCTAACAGGGAATCCCTCAAAGATTTCACCGGTTGTCCTAGTGGATATAAACTCAGTCCACTCACCTATCTGTGGTGAAAGTATCCCTCCAAGCGGTATCTGGCAGGAAGTCGAGACACTTGAGTCATGGTTTTCTAAAAAACGTTCAAAGCAAAATGGTGAGATCAACCAACAGCCTAGGCAATATTGTCATTTATTCTCCAGTGCAAATCACATATCATAGTGTCAGCTGGGGGGAAGCCCGGCCACCTCTGAACAGTCCTCCATTACATCTACCAGTTCCACAGAGGGGCGAGTCCAAATGTTGTTAGGTTACTAAGCACTCAACCCGTATAGCAGATGGAGGCCCCCTCTCGCTCTGGTGTTCAGCCTCCCTCATATCGGTATGTGCGTCTCACACCAACATGACTAACCCAACCACCCAGCTCCCTAATTGATGCAAAGGCTTGGCGGTTACCGTGTGATGTTCTCAACCCATCCAAACCCCACTCTGCAGACGCGCTCTGTCACAGGGCTGGACAAATGTTGGCTCTCCGTTGTTACTCACCATTCTGCTGTGAATATGGGTAGATTCACCTACCCCTGAATACCAGTACCGAAAAGTGGTGAGCTGTCCCACGCTGGTGCTAAAGTACTTTCCGGCATCTCGTGTGGCAAGGGGGTGGCTCCCGGATCGCACATTGAGACGTGCCTGCCCACTTGCCCACACGTCACACGCCTTGACGGTGCGACAGCACTGAGCAGAGTACTCGAACGGAACTACGGACTACGGACCACTGCTACAGAGGAACAACAGAGCCCCTGGTAGGCATGCTGCAGTAACAGTGTGGAAGCGGTCCCCGCTCCAACGATCCCACATTGGTGGTTTCAGGGGGTTGTTACAGACATCTTTCCATTGTGCACATGCTGAGACTGACCGATGCTGATCTCCACTGGTAAGAGAATCTTCCAGTTTAGCCCCCATTTATACGGCTGAAGCTGCCACTGCCACTGTGCTCGACCCACGTGAGGAGCCAGGTGACTACGAGTACCCAACAGGGCAGTAGATAGTTGCGGCAGGGGGCGAGGTCATTTTAGAGGGTGCCAGGGTCTGGGGGAGCCGGTGCAGGGTTGGCGCTTGCTAAGGCCTCAGGCACCATCATTGCCAAGAGCGACAACTCCTTGAGAACCTGAGGTGTGCCCTACTTTATAAAAGTTCCAAAGTGCCTTCCTGGGGACCTGATTATCTGGGGGCTTCGAGACTTGAAGTTGTTGGTCGAGCCTGGATCTTTGAGATCGCTTTGGAGCTACATAGTCACCCTAACAAGTAGTCAACTAGTGCCCCATAGTTTATGCAAGCTGTTGTGGGTGGTGGCAGTGGCCATCACAGATTCACATTGCCAGGGGAGGAGGTAAGTGGATGCCATTGAACTGTATTGCATTTTCTGACCTTTATTTTATCAAACACATTTTACTAGCTGGTCGTCCTGCTCTCTTGATTGTGCTTTGCTGTAACATTGTTTCCTGGTCCGGAGTGGCTATTTGGACCACAGTGCTATCTCCCACCACTACTCTAACACAATGGGGAAAATGAAAGCACTGGTGGGTCCCCCCTCCCAAAACAACCACCATATATAAGAGGGCCATGGGGGTCAACGTTATAGAAATTGCTCTGACTGAAAGGAGACTGTCTTTGGGAGTAGGTTGTCCTCCTGCCTCTGATGCCATACTGAAGGTCCCTTCTGGTCCCCCTGGCAGGATTCCATATACAACATTGCTGAACTTCAAGAACCGTCTGTTAGCCAAGTATCCCTTCAAGAACTCTGTCTATTACATCCCTCTGGGGTGCATCATAAGGCATGCTCCCAGACTACTAGAGTCGCTAAACGACGCAAGCCAACAACTATTAAACAACCTATACTGACACACCCTCCAGCTAGCCCTACGGCATTAACTGTCACCTTGGATCATCCTAGTTCCAGCAATTGCATAGAGGGGCCTGCGTATATGCCACTATGGGCAGTAAAGCTGATAGAGGATTGTGTTCCCAAAATCAAAGATATTGTGCAAATGAAACTTTTTCCTATTCTTAAGCACCTGGTAACCATCGAGCAGGGGCTTGCGCATACTAAGCAACTTCAGTACCCATCCTACCAAACTACCAGGACAGCTGCAAAGGGCAACAATGAGAGCACTTCCAACCAGCACACAGCATCAGCAGCAGCGGATGTCACAGCCCCACACAGAGCAGGTCTGCATAATCACCATCTAGATTCCACCGCCATTTACACGTCTCAGACTACAGCAACATGTCTAACAAATGTCAACACTAGTCAACACTAGTCTTCAGATGTGGCACGGACAGTGTGGTGGGGAAGGCTACACTGCTACCAAGTGTGCCAATTTGCTATCAGATTGACCTTCCACCCCCATCCTGCCCATATGTGGCAATCCTTCTTCATGTCCAACAGCTGCGCCTGTGTCAGAGGGTGGTTCAGGAAGACCTCACCAACAAAGGTCTGAACTTTCTGGCACAGCATAGATACTTTCCCTACTCTCTGGCATAACAAATTAGGAAAACTGCAACATCATCATGGTCTGAGCAAAAATATAATTTCTAGCAAATCATTACACAAGTAAAATAAAAGTCATTACGTTGTATACAAATGATCACTATCCATTTCTAAAACATTAATGCAGCACCCACTGTGCTAGTACCATCTGCAGATGTTCTAACTAATATGAAACATATAAACAATGGAGCTTTCAGCCAACGAATGGACTAGTATTCTCAACAGAAGGCACCAGAAGAGACCTTGATAATGTTTCAGTCATAGTGAACTTGGGTACTTTCATTGACAGCAGTGTAATATTAACAGTGAAAATAAACTACTACATGTCAGCTGGACTGTGCTCTGGGGAGCATATGTGGATAAGGTGTATGCAGGGGAGGGGGAAAGCAGGAGTGAGTGACAGAGGTAGCACCCATCTTGTCTAGGATGGTGTATAACAGTAAAATGCTGTTTGACTAAAACACATAATAAAAACACTTCTACACACCAAATAACATTTGTTGCAACTGTAATCATATTATTTGAGCCTAACTAGACAGACTCCAATGGGAAAAAGCATAACAATCACCATTATTAATGCACAAAATATAATCCCTGAAAACAATCTAACAATATCAATACTTCTACAGAGTAAGGTGCCCGAGGAACACAAGTGCAGATAGTATTAAAAGCAGAACCATGTCTGCATTCTCCTCTCTATTAAGAGATACACGGGCTGCATTGTGGTAAAAATATGCTGAATTTGCACTTCAATGTGAGGTGTGGACTTAGTCGTCAGTCCTTTAACTCACTGCACCATAGGGCTCCGCTGTACTTCAATGATATGGCCCATCCAGGCTGAAAAATGTTTGATATTATTTGTGTGTCCATGAAATGGGGACCTGGTAGTTCTTACTGGGCCTTTCTTTTTTGGGCCAGGACTAATTTGCATATGGCTATTGTGGCAAATAGAGTAAAATACAAAGAAATTATTCGATTTTTGTGCGTCAAAATAATATATTGAATTTTAAAGTGAGCAGGACAATACAGAAAAAGAATACTGAATGGTACATAGTAGATTGGGTTAACAAAATACATCAATGACATTAAATTGTACCTGTAAAAATTAAGGGATTAAAATTTGAACAGATCTGCATATAAAAGAACAAAACATGAGTTACTGATGCATAACAAACACAGTATATATAATAAAATATAAGTAGTAAAAATTATAAATATAATGCAAAATAATCATCTGACTTCCAAAACAATTGAAAAGAGGAACTACTATTAACAACATCCTTACAAGATAAATGATCTCCTCGTCTTGTGAAGATATTCCAGGCTCCCTAGGGGTGTACTGATAATGAAAAAACATTTTTTAAATTAGCCATAATTGATTTGAGAGTGGAAGATAATAAAATGTCAACTAATTTGTTATGTACATCAGACAATGTAGTGGATAAGGAAATAGATTTACAGATAAGCATGTCATAAGAAAGATGATCAGAAATGTAGAATACTTTCATTATAATGTCCCATACATCTTTCCAAAACTGTGTAATAATAGTACAGCCAATAAAACATGTCATAGTGAACAATCGATCATTTTACAATGCAAACACAGTGGAGAGTCAAAAAGTTTTTATTTAAATAATTTATAAGGGGTCCATAAACAAAATAAAGGAATTCATTTTATATAAGGCAACAAGAAGCCAACCATAAATATTTGCTAATTATATGTTTCTCCAAGTATCTCGAGAAAACGGTTTGAAGAGTTCATTTTTCCAAAAATGACTCAGAAAAAATAAATGGGTATTATTTGTGTCATGAAAGGTTTTGTAAAAATTTGAAACAGACTGGAAAGAATCAGAAAAAGCATTGATGCAAATTTCTAAATCCTGGATCTTCTTAGTAGGTAACTTCTTTGGAAAACAATTTGGAACAGAGTTACATAAAATTTCATGTTTAGAAATTTCTGCTAAAGATAATGCAAACTTATATTGTAATTCTAAAAAGGGCAAAGAGGCATCATCGCTTCAAACATCATTAAGATAAGAAAAATACCAGCATTAATCAATGATTGCCAGAATCTTTTTGAGGCATTACCTTTTATTAGGGGGTTATTCCCAGCAGTGGAAGTGGATTTAAAAAAAGAATGGTAACTATGATGCTTCATGCAATGGGGGTGGCGACAGTGAGCGTTAGGATGGGGTAAAAGGTGTAGCTAAAAAAACTAAATATTCGGTACTTTTTTGGGTTTTTCATCATCAGACAGCTACAAATAAAATAAAGAGCAGCTTAAATGAAATATATATATATATATATATATATATATATATATATATATATATATATATATATTCACTCCCAGGCTCCCTTCCACACTGGAAACACTCGGACACTTCAGGTGCTGTTTCAGTATTTATTCAGCAAGGGAAAAACGATGCGTTTCGGGGATTAGCCCTTGATCACGCTCGTGTGTACTACTGTCCACCATGTTTAAATACATCACGTGAGAAACACAATAAACACCTCATGTGACTAAAAGAAGCAACAGTAGCGGACATCTTGTAATGTGCAAATTCCCATCTAATAAATACAATTGATTTATATACACGCAATTACTGATAGAAAGTGTTCATCAATATATGTACATATGAAACAGTAAAATATCTTGATTATGATAATATCATTTTCATGTTTCTTACATAGTTGGGATTTACCAAACTTTATAGTACCACATTTCATCGCGACCTGTGTAATCGAGATTTCAAATGCTAGTACCGGTTAGAATGATACTCCCGGCGATGTTATCACAGGTTGCTGTTGTCATTGCGTTACTAGATTTTTGACCACATTTCGTAGTCCTGCCCAAGTGGGCTGGATTATCCTTTGAATTATGCCCATGTGGGCAAATAAATCCCATATGTCCCTGTTTGTTTAGTCCATATGTACAAATTCAATCGATTTGAGTTCATGTTGTGCAAATCATTATATTATCTTCAGGCCGTCAGTTGCCAACATTTTTCAGTGCTCAAACATCTAAAATAAAAACATGATTCCAATTACATTCAGCAAACTGTATTCAGATAAAATCATATTATTCATATAAATGAATTGCCAATTCTTAGCAGATATTCAAACCGTTGGGGGCAAGGCTTTCCAAATCAACAATATATTTCGACTCTAGTTTCCATAGGGAGAGTTCTCGGTTCCCCCCTCTTACACCCAGATTGACACTATCAATCACCACCACTTGTACCTGATTTTCATCACTGTAATGGTTTTCAGTGAAATGGCGAGATACCGTGCTTTATGGTCAGAACCTATGACAGAAAGCAGTGGGAATATGTGAGCCATTATCCTAAACTTGAATTACACACAGTATAAGATAAACTGCTACAAAATGCACAGAAGGTTTAAGATAAATGGTGCTTCTAAAATATAGATTTTAGTAATACCCACACTGTATGTATTACAATTTTTTTACATAACTGTCCCTTCAACACCTCGTCAGTGGTAGTAAAAGCTATATAGTTACAATTACAATTAAAGCACACACTTCAAAGCTCAGTTGTTAACTCTTTGCACTACTACTCAAAAAGAATAAATATATGCCATCACAAAGCTTGGAGTGAATCGATCAATTAAAGCATACTTTACATTTGCAGATTATCCTCTGCATTTGCAGAATTAACTGCTTGCGCACATTTGCATTTCTTTCAAAGAAGCAGTAACCATGGTAGCAAGGCTTGTTTAGCTGTCTACTTAGCTTCAGTTTCACAGCAAAGGAGACTCACTAAATGACACTCCAGCTGGAGCATTTAAACAATTAGTATTAACCGTCCCAGGATGGTTGTCTTTTTACAAAAAGTAGGGGACCGATTATTAGCAGAACAAAAACATTTCAGTCTGTATTTATCCATATCTATTTTTTGCTAATTATTTCTGTATTTATCCATTTTTATTTTGTGTTTTTTATAATAAATTAAGCTGAAATGGGTATTTTTACACATTTATTTGACTGTCAAATATATACTCGCATTTGAATGTCCGAAAGGTTTCAGCAGTATACAGTACAATAGCGTTATCTGAAAATACCTGCATTGTAGAATAGCATAATTATTTGTAGGTCTGCACCTAATTGGGAAATCTATGGTCTCTTTTAATGTTCCCTACGTCTCAAACTGTATACCTACTGACCTGGCATTCATGATTGACAGTAGAAAAAATCATCCAATCCTATTCTGTATTTAAAAATAAATATAGATAGGAAATCAAAGAGTTTTCTGTCTGTATTTATCTTTAAAAATCAGTAAAGACGGAATACTGGGAGCCCTAATATTAAAGCAGGTAAAGGAAAGGCTCAGATTATTACTTGTTCATTATGAAGCCATTTGGGTGAGCTAGTTGGGTCTACCTGTCTAAACCATATTGATCCTTGTTTAAAAATGAAAGCTTTATGATATTTATAAAAGCCTGCTAAGCCAAAGTCACCATTGAGTTTTACAATTTTGAGTTAAGTAAGGCTTAAACGTGGTGGTTTGTGTTATCAAATAAATTTAGATATGTTTGTCTAATTTTGTATAAAATGTTAGAGGTAATTGCATTAGAAGCATAGATAAACTAAAAAATATTTGAAAAGTGATGACCACTTTAACAGATTAAATTTTCCTCCACCATGAGATGTAAGGTAGACCAGCTATGAATTTTATCTTTAATTTTTGAAAAAAGATGGCCACAGTTCTAGTCAATGGAGTGTTTATAGATTGTGATAATTGAATACCTTAGTATTTTTTTATTTATTTTTGCGATATGATGTCAGTATTATTTAGCATATCAGGAGTGCAAAGGACATTTAAAGGAAAGAATTATGTTTTATCCGTGTTTAAAGTGTATCCTGAAACAAGGGAGTAGTTATGTATAAGAGTGAGAATATTAGGTGTGGAGGTTCCTGGATTGCTAATAAATAGTAAAACATCATCTGCAGATGCAGAGGTTTTAATGGTAATGCCTTTAAAAATGATACATTGGATTTCATTAGAAATTATTTTAATGGAAAGTAAAGGTTCGATGGCCAACAAAAAAAGTAAAGGCAAGGCTGGACAGTCTTGTCTAGTGCCCATAAAATGTTGAAAAGAATTAGAAAAATGTCCATTTATAAATAATATGGCAGAGGGGTATGAATAATGAGTGGATATCATTTGCATAAATGATCAGTCAAAATTAAAGGAAAAAAGAGTAAGAAATAAGTATTGCCAATGAACTTTATCAAAAACCTTCTCAGCATCAAGAGCTTAACACCCAGAGGGAAAAATAAAGATGGAATAGCTTTAATTACATGGAATAAAAGTCTGGTGTTATTAACAGAATATCTAATTTTCATAAAACCTGTTTTATCTACATGAATATTAGTTGATAAAATGTTAGCGAGTATAATAGCAATACTTTTTGTATAGATATTACAATCTTGACTAATTAAAGATGTAGGGCGATATAAACTTTAGTATGATCTTGTTTGGTTTTGAAAGTACAATAATCAATGCATCAGTAAATGAACCTAAAATTACACCAATAGTGCTAAAGATATGAAATAATTAAAACAAGTAAGGGGTGAGATGAGGAGTAAAGGTTTTATAAAATTCTGCTGGGATACCATCTGTTCCAGGTGCTTTAAGTGGCTTCAATGACTTAATAGCCATTTTAATTTCTTCACTTAAAATGGGTGAGTCTATTTTAGACCTATCAGATTAGGAAATTGTTGGGAGATTAAATGATGCTAAAAATCATCAAAATGGGGTTGTCAATAGTTGTAGGTTTGCTATACAATGAAGAACAACACTATAGAAATTAATTAACAATGTCAGTAGTTGATAATACAATTTTCCCACCAGTTCTGTGCATAGCATGATTTTAATGTTTGTCTTTTTTAATACGAAGATAATTTGCTAGTAGTTTGCCAGATCTATAAGCATTGAAATAGAATGTAGCTTTGCTGTTCAAACCTGTGTTCCAGTTCTCTTGCTTAAGAGATAGCTGTATTCATTACAATGTTTTTGAAATGAAAGCTTGTAGGTAATATTATTATATGAAATAAATATTTGTTCAATTTAGCTATTTGTTTGTATAAATCATTAACTTTTGTCTGAAATTATTTATTTTGATGAGACATAATGGAGATTGTTACTCCCCTGACACATGCTTTAAATGCATCTGAATGGATAATGTTAGATATTACACCATCAAGTTTGAAAACGAAATAGTCTTCAATAGCCGACGACATTTGAGCCTTATTATTTTCACTGAGAGCGATGCCAGTGAGAGTTATGAGTGCTATCCAATTGCAAACAGGATGAGATCATTTCATGATATCATATATTAATGTTTCCAATAGTAGAGTCAGAGATTGAATGAACTAAGTTCATTGAAGATAATAAATAATCAATTTGTAAGTAGGAATTTTGAGGGATAGAGAAAAAAGTAAAATTCTTACTTGTTGGAAAGTGTAGGCACCACATATCAACATGTTTGGTATTTTCAAATAATGTTTTGAGTGTACAAAAAGCTTGGGGAGGTCTAAAGTGGGAAGAAGAAACTCTGCCTAGTAGGAGATCACATATTAGGTTAAAGTCACCCCCACCAACAAGGAAAACATTACACAATTTAACGACTTCAGAAGTAATATTGCTCCAAAAGGATGGATCATTGTCTGTGGACCATAAATAGTGATTAAATGCAAAATTGTAGTATTAATTTTGACTTTAACCATTAGAAATGTACCTACAGAATCATCAGAACACTTATGTAATGTCTGCAGTTAAAGTGTTTTAGAGAATAGAATTACCACATCATTCTTTTTTCCAATGGCCAGAGAGGAGAGAATGTGGTCTACCCACTTCTTGTTCATATAAGATAAAAGTGTATCATTCACATGGGTTGCTTGAACTAAAAATATATCAGCATTATGTCTAGCTAAATAGTTTAATATTTTCACTCATTTAACTTAGTGGCGTAAACCTTTAACATTAAGAGAAACAATTTTATTCCTGTTAAACATATCCATAACTGTGAACAGTTGGAAGAAAAGATAGTTGAAGAAGAGCCAGAAAAAGTAAAATATGATAATTAAAACCATAACTTAGAGAGTGAAGTAGCTTTGAGAAAAGAACAGATAGATAAGAAAAAAGACAAAGACTAACATATAAAAAACAGCAACAGATAAACATTAATGAAAATCTGGAATCACACAATGTACTAGAGTGGACAGAGGGAAGAGTATGCCCATACGGTAAATAGCATGATGATGGAGAACCAACATTGAAGGAAATGTGGATGTAACAGTGGCCTCAATTGAAAGTCTCATAAGTATTCATTGACAGAGGTAAGTGATGATCTAGAAAAGCACAGAGATTTTCGAGGCAATGAAAGGAGTTAGAAAGGTCGTCTTTCCAAATTTGCTTAGTGGAAGGAACAAAAAGGCCATATTTGAATCCAGATCTTCGTAGTGTTGAATTCTTTATGCATGTTAACTGTTTCTTTGGCAAAATCTTGATGAATAATGATTTTGTTGTTGTTAACCTTGAGATAAGGAATTTCTCTTACCACCTTTCTTATCATCACTAAATGGTTGTAACGTAAAACTCTGAAGATCACTTGACGAGGTTTAGCACGGCCAGGCTTGCAGTGCAATGGAATCCGGTGCCCTTTATCAATCTCAAGATTTCTGGGAATTCAAGAATCAGAAGGTCAGGTTATACGTTCTCTAGATGTCTACTGCTATTATTGCCTTCTATATCATTCGGCACATGAAAAATTATTACATTATATTGCCTATTTCAATTTTCCAAATCTAATAAAAGTTTGATAATAGGATGAATTTTGAGTGTGGCCGGAGGTACTTGGCCTATTTTAGATTGATTCTCTTGTATTTTAATTGTGTAATTGGAAATTTTCATAGATAAAACAGCCATTTCTTTGAAAATATTTTTAATCTCTGAGGCAATGTTGTCAATTTCAGATCTAACAAACTGTAATTCTTCCAGTAATGTGGGTAAGGACGGTTCTGTAGAATCAACAATTTTAGATTTAAGTGATGGTGGAGAAATTGTCTGTTTATGTTTATTGGCTTTAACAGCTGTATTTTTGCCTTCCATGTTGCAAATAAAAATAAGAAATGCCCTGCAGAATTGAGTAATTAAAGGATATAAATTATGAATTAACGCAGACCAATTTAAGTGGAAGGTGAAACAAGTAAAACAAGTTGTAGGAGGATCATAGGCTCATACCGTGCCCTTTCCTGAATGTAAGTATGCCTCTCCTGGCAGGAGACTCAGTCACCGAGGTAAGGAGACTCAGTGGAGGTCCCAGCAAGCCTGCAGGCTCCAAACCGGAGTAAATCACCAAACAAAGGTATCCAGGGGCAGCCACAGGTCAAAGCCACCAAGATAAGGTAATGCAGTAACTCTTTTGACTGCAATAAGTCACTGAAAAACACTGTTGGTAATTCAGGCACAGCAGGAGCTAACAGGGGTGGCCATCTTGTTTTTTGTACTTCCATGAAACCTACAAAGACATTGTTCGACCTGTTAGCCTTAGGGTGGTCTCCCCCAAACATTTTGACTTCTTCCCTCCTGTTTTACTTAAGTCATTTTTATTGGAATTAGGAAATGTTGCCTTTTACCACTGCTAATTATGTTCTTGTGGTCACTCCCTAAAATGTGATAAAAATGCTTTACACCTGATTGAGACAATTATTTACTTATGGGTCCCTAGTAAAGTAGTATATCATGTACCCAGGGCCAGTAAATTAAATTGTAGAATTGGGGCTGCAGCACATATTGTACCGCCCACTTAAGAAGCCCTTTAAAATATGTCTCAGGCCTGCCACTCATCCTGGGTGCAGTTTTAAACTGCCATTTTAACTTCGCAACATAAACTATTTGCCAAGCCCAAAACTACCTCTTTAATTCATATAAGCCACCTCTAGGGTATCCCCTTAATAGCCCATAGGGAGGGTGCATTGTATTTAAAAAGTTGGACATGTACTTGTAAAAGTAAAATTCTTACTTGTTGGAAAGTGTAGGCACCACATATCAACATGTTTGGTATTTTCAAATAATGTTTTGAGTGTACAAAAAGCTTGGGGAGGTCTAAAGTGGGAAGAAGAAACTCTGCCTAGTAGGAGATCACATATTAGGTTAAAGTCACCCCCACCAACAAGGAAAACATTACACAATTTAACGACTTCAGAAGTAATATTGCTCCAAAAGGATGGATCATTGTCTGTGGACCATAAATAGTGATTAAATGCAAAATTGTAGTATTAATTTTGACTTTAACCATTAGAAATGTACCTACAGAATCATCAGAACACTTATGTAATGTCTGCAGTTAAAGTGTTTTAGAGAATAGAATTACCACATCATTCTTTTTTCCAATGGCCAGAGAGGAGAGAATGTGGTCTACCCACTTCTTGTTCATATAAGATAAAAGTGTATCATTCACATGGGTTGCTTGAACTAAAAATATATCAGCATTATGTCTAGCTAAATAGTTTAATATTTTCACTCATTTAACTTAGTGGCGTAAACCTTTAACATTAAGAGAAACAATTTTATTCCTGTTAAACATATCCATAACTGTGAACAGTTGGAAGAAAAGATAGTTGAAGAAGAGCCAGAAAAAGTAAAATATGATAATTAAAACCATAACTTAGAGAGTGAAGTAGCTTTGAGAAAAGAACAGATAGATAAGAAAAAAGACAAAGACTAACATATAAAAAACAGCAACAGATAAACATTAATGAAAATCTGGAATCACACAATGTACTAGAGTGGACAGAGGGAAGAGTATGCCCATACGGTAAATAGCATGATGATGGAGAACCAACATTGAAGGAAATGTGGATGTAACAGTGGCCTCAATTGAAAGTCTCATAAGTATTCATTGACAGAGGTAAGTGATGATCTAGAAAAGCACAGAGATTTTCGAGGCAATGAAAGGAGTTAGAAAGGTCGTCTTTCCAAATTTGCTTAGTGGAAGGAACAAAAAGGCCATATTTGAATCCAGATCTTCGTAGTGTTGAATTCTTTATGCATGTTAACTGTTTCTTTGGCAAAATCTTGATGAATAATGATTTTGTTGTTGTTAACCTTGAGATAAGGAATTTCTCTTACCACCTTTCTTATCATCACTAAATGGTTGTAACGTAAAACTCTGAAGATCACTTGACGAGGTTTAGCACGGCCAGGCTTGCAGTGCAATGGAATCCGGTGCCCTTTATCAATCTCAAGATTTCTGGGAATTCAAGAATCAGAAGGTCAGGTTATACGTTCTCTAGATGTCTACTGCTATTATTGCCTTCTATATCATTCGGCACATGAAAAATTATTACATTATATTGCCTATTTCAATTTTCCAAATCTAATAAAAGTTTGATAATAGGATGAATTTTGAGTGTGGCCGGAGGTACTTGGCCTATTTTAGATTGATTCTCTTGTATTTTAATTGTGTAATTGGAAATTTTCATAGATAAAACAGCCATTTCTTTGAAAATATTTTTAATCTCTGAGGCAATGTTGTCAATTTCAGATCTAACAAACTGTAATTCTTCCAGTAATGTGGGTAAGGACGGTTCTGTAGAATCAACAATTTTAGATTTAAGTGATGGTGGAGAAATTGTCTGTTTATGTTTATTGGCTTTAACAGCTGTATTTTTGCCTTCCATGTTGCAAATAAAAATAAGAAATGCCCTGCAGAATTGAGTAATTAAAGGATATAAATTATGAATTAACGCAGACCAATTTAAGTGGAAGGTGAAACAAGTAAAACAAGTTGTAGGAGGATCATAGGCTCATACCGTGCCCTTTCCTGAATGTAAGTATGCCTCTCCTGGCAGGAGACTCAGTCACCGAGGTAAGGAGACTCAGTGGAGGTCCCAGCAAGCCTGCAGGCTCCAAACCGGAGTAAATCACCAAACAAAGGTATCCAGGGGCAGCCACAGGTCAAAGCCACCAAGATAAGGTAATGCAGTAACTCTTTTGACTGCAATAAGTCACTGAAAAACACTGTTGGTAATTCAGGCACAGCAGGAGCTAACAGGGGTGGCCATCTTGTTTTTTGTACTTCCATGAAACCTACAAAGACATTGTTCGACCTGTTAGCCTTAGGGTGGTCTCCCCCAAACATTTTGACTTCTTCCCTCCTGTTTTACTTAAGTCATTTTTATTGGAATTAGGAAATGTTGCCTTTTACCACTGCTAATTATGTTCTTGTGGTCACTCCCTAAAATGTGATAAAAATGCTTTACACCTGATTGAGACAATTATTTACTTATGGGTCCCTAGTAAAGTAGTATATCATGTACCCAGGGCCAGTAAATTAAATTGTAGAATTGGGGCTGCAGCACATATTGTACCGCCCACTTAAGAAGCCCTTTAAAATATGTCTCAGGCCTGCCACTCATCCTGGGTGCAGTTTTAAACTGCCATTTTAACTTCGCAAAATAAACTATTTGCCAAGCCCAAAACTACCTCTTTAATTCATATAAGCCACCTCTAGGGTATCCCCTTAATAGCCCATAGGGAGGGTGCATTGTATTTAAAAAGTTGGACATGTACTTGTTATGTTTTTCATGTTGTGGTTGCAATAAAACTCACAAATCTGCTTTTCTCTATTGTGAGGCCTACCTCTCGCACAGGATAACATTACCCTATTTAATAAGTGATAACTTTTGTTTGTGAAAAGAAGGAAAGGACATGTTTGGTGTTTTAATTTAAAATAATTTTTAAGGGTAAAGTTGGATTTTACTTCACAATACTGAAAAGGTCACTTTTAAAAACTTGGGATTTTCTTGTCCTAACCATTTTGTGCATTCAGCCTGGTCTGGGGTGACATAACAGTCAGTTGCAGGAATTAGGGCAGCTAGGGACCGATACTGGGTGCTTTTGCGGCCGCCATCATTGAGAGGGCATTCGTGGCAGCCGATTTACGGGCGCCATCTTTGTTAGGGGACTAGTTCCTCCCCTCACACTCCTCCCACGTCTGGAAGAGCGCGCAGGAGCGCATTTAAACACCAGAAGGATCGCGCGCAGGTAGACTTGCTGTTTGTAGCGCGCTGGCTGCTGCTATATTTTAAACTCTTCTTAGTTGTTACTTAATACATTATTTGTGCCGTTTACTATTTTTGCGCCGCACACTCTGTACTTCTAGCTTAGCGCTAGCTAGTTCTTACTTGCACGTTAAAGGTTGTATCATCCTGCAGTTGCAGGAATTAGGGCAGCTAGGGACCGATACTGGGTGCTTTTGCAGCCGCCATCATTGAGAGGGCATTTGTGGCAGCCGATTTACGGGCGCCATCTTTGTTAGGGGACTAGTTCCTCCCCTCACACTCCTCCCACGTGTAGGGCTAGAAATAATGGGCAGACGGTCAGAGCGCAGCGATGACGCGTAGCGGGTGCGCGCCGGAGGTGCGCCAGAGGTAAGCCCGTTTGCACCCGTTCGTGTCCCGGGCGCGTCCGGTGCGTTTGCCTCGGCTACTCTTCGGGCGTTGGACCCGTTAGTAGATTTTCAGGATTTCCAGGTGGATACTATTACTGGTAAGGACGGTATTGCGATCTATCCCTCTTCCACAGCCCTTTCATGTGGTCTATTGAATGTTCGATCCCTTGTAAAACACCATGCGGAAATTGCTCTTTTGATAGACTCTTTACATCTAGATGTCCTTTTTGTAACAGAAACTTGGACTAAGTTAGACTGCGCAGTGGAACTTGGGTGGGCCTGTCCTCCGGGCTATCTTATAAAACACTCCCCTCGAACAATTGGTAGAGGGGGCGGTATAGGTTATATATTTAAAGACTCAATCTCCCTCACACAGCTGGAGGTGAGGGTGGTATCAGGCTTTAAGATTATGGGCTTTTCCATCACGGCCCAGAGTGGCACTCTGGTAACGGGACTTCTATGTTATAGACCACCCTCCTCAACCATCACGGCCATTCAGTCATTGATTGACCTTATCTACGACCTTTCAAACTCCCACACTAGACTATTAGTGTTAGGTGATTTTAACCTCTGGCCTTCTGGCCCTCAAGATCTGGCATATAGAGAACTTTGCCAAGCATGTAGCAATATATAACTTGCACAGCTGGTTTCGGCACCTACTCATGTTAAAGGGCATACCTTAGATCTTGTATTTGCGGATAAAGACCTAGTCGTAGTGGGAGAGGTCGTGGACCAATGCTGGACAGATCACGCACTAGTCCTACTGTCTATCTCTTTGCCCGGTTCACTAAGGACAGGTGATCCGGGTGTTATTAAGACCAGTAGGCAATGGTCCCGTCTTTTGAAACATTCAACTAGACCTACCCTGCTGCCCAGACCATTTATGGTGAAGGATAGTGCGGATAAAAGCTATCAGGTCCTTTGCCAGCAGATTGTGACATCTCTGGATGAACTGGCCTCTTTAAGGAAAGTGAGGGACAGACCCAGAAGAACTAATGCCTGGTTCACTGATGATCTTGGACAGCACAAACTCCGCTGCAAACAGGCGGAACGACTTTGGAGGAGAGACTATAGGGAGCCAGATAAGGTAGCATATAAAGCAACCTTGCGGGAATATAAGATTCAGCTGAAGAAGGCCAAGGCTCAATTTTTGGCAGACACGCTGGCCAAGGCCTCTAACAAATCGCAGCTTTGTTTAAAGTGGTCGACAACCTAGCCAATCCACCTTGTACTGCTCCGGCTATCCCTGTCTCCCAGGAATTGTGTGATTCTGTGGCCTCTGCGTTTGAGGAGAAGATTAGGAAAATTCTGAGCGGACTTCAGATCTCTGGCCAGTTTACATCTTCCTTGTCTTTCCTTGCAGAACCCCCCCTTGCGGCGGCCCAGTTGTCCTGCTTTCCTAGTCCTTCTCTGGAGGAATTCTGCCTTCTGGCGAATGGTGTGTCTTCAGGATCACCACTTGATCCTATGCCTCATAAGATCTGGAAGGCATTTCAGAATGAGCTGTTCCCTCCGCTTCACGCAATTTGCTGCCAGTCACTGAGTACAGCAATAGTTCCAGATAGCTGGAAGATGGCAATTGTTACACCGTTGCTGAAGAAGGCTTCCTTGGACCCTTCAAGCCCGGCCAACTATAGGCCCATTTCGCTTCTGCCTTTTATAATAAAGTTTGTGGAGAAGTGGGTCACGAGAACACTATCCAACTTTCTGGAAAGCAACTCCTGTCTGGACATATCGCAGTTCGGCTTTAGGCCGGCTCACGGGATGGAGGCTGCATTGGTCACCGTGTTGGACGATCTACGAGCACGGGTCGACATGGGCAAGTCAGCATTTTTAGTGCTACTTGACATGTCGGCCGCGTTCGACACGGTGGACCATGCAGTACTATTGGACCGTCTTCAGAGTACAGGAGTAACTGGCTTGGCTTTGAGATGGATAACATCTTATCTCAGCCACAGACAGCAGGCAGTGGCACTACCACCTTTCCGATCTGCCGTACAATAAGTGGATCAGGGAGTTCCCCAGGGGTCGGCGATCAGTCCGATCTTGTTCAACCTGTATCTTCGGCCTCTGGTTGCGCTGATAAAGTCATTCGGCATATCCGTCATCAATTATGCCGATGACACTCAATTGATTTTTTCATTTGAGGGCACTAAGGCAATATCGAGAGACACCTTCCACTGCTGTATGTCGGCTGCAGCTGAGTGGTTGCGAGCCAACTCGCTTCAATTCAACGGATCTAAAACTGAGGTTCTTCATTGCTCCCTAGACCGTACCCCTCGTCCGCTTCCGGACGATTTTTGGCCTACATCTATTCCAGATACGGTAGAGGCTGCTGAGTCGGCCCGTAATTTGGGAGTTCTGTTTGAACCCAACCTGCAGCTTGATGCCTCTGTGAATAGAACTATAGCGGGTTGCATGGGCTTACTTCGCGCCCTATGTAAGATCTTACCGCTTCTCCCCAAGGAGGCAAGGGCAGAGGTAGTGCGCAGCTCTATTCTTAGTCGATTAGATTACTGCAACGCGCTACTTCTGGGAGCCCCAAAAACTTTGATTTTAAAACTGCAGAAGATCCAAAATATGGCGGCTAAATTGGCTCTTTCCCATCCTCGTTCCGCCTTTTCCTCTGGCGCATTGGCTGATCTTCATTGGTTACCTGTCCAACAGAGAATTTCTTTCAAGGCGTTATGCCTTGTCTTTAAGGCTTTGCATGGACAGGGGCCGATACCGCTCCAAAATCTCTTTTCCTGGTACTGCGCTGCCAGACCTTTAAGATCCTCCTTTGCGTTTCTAGTGATGGTCCCTAGGATCAATAGAGTGAGGATGGGTGGCTGTGCTTTTAGTTTCACGGCCGCTACTCTTTGGAACACCCTCCCGTTGACGCTGAGGTGTAGACAAGAATTCACCTCATTTAAAAAGGACCTCAAGACCTTTTTGTTCCCAAGAGCATGTAATGGTAGTCTGCCTGCAGGATAGACACAGTCTCAGCGCCAGGATACCCTTGGGGTGACAGTCGCGCTTAAGAAGTATAAAAAAATAAATAAATAAATAACGAGGTGTAATCAGCAGTTGACCTTTGCGTATTCCTCCCAGACTGTCAAACAAAAGGTGGACTGTGTGTTGGCAGGATGAGCTATCCTTACAGGATGGGAAAGGAGGAGATTTGCACAGCCCAACTTACACTGACTTGACTCTGGTCGGTGACGGTCGCTCCACCCGCCGCACGCCTCCCCGTGAGTGTGCCCGGTCTCCCTACCTGCCTGTCCCTGCTAGCTTCCAGTGCTTGTTTATTTCCCTGTGCTAGTTTAGCTTCTCGCCGTCTTCTCGCCCTCCCCGCTCCCTGCCGCTGCTCCCCTGCGGCCGTCCCCCCCTTTGCCTGTGTACCCGATCCCCTCCCCACGCCACCCCACTCCCGCCTCCCAGCTGCTCCTCCCTCCCACTCCGCCCCTCCCACTACGCCATTTATGGCGGAGTCCGCATTCACGCGCAGCGTTCACGCGCCGTGGGCGTGCACTTTGCGCGCCGAAGGCATGCCAAAGGCAAGCCCGTCTGCGCCTGGACCGTGCCCAGCGTCAGAACCCCTGGCCCCCGCAGATGCCAGCCCACCCGCCGCACCTACGACGCCGCCACACTCAACGCTCTTACCACCGGCCCGATCCCCGGCTGCTACCGAGCCACCCCTAAACGCAACCACGGACCCTTCGCCTGCTAATCCTGTAAATTCTCCTGCTTCCGGAACCGCATCGCACCCGCCAAGCTGAGCACCAGCTGCAACCACCTGAAGTGCATCCTGCTAAACGCCCGCTCCGTCCACAGACACGCAGTGGAACTCTGGAACCTGCTCAACACCACATCTCCAGACATCGCCTTCCTCACGAAAACAGCATCCGACATCGCCATTGCCATCCCGGACAGATACAAGATCACCCGGAAGGACCGCGTCAACCAGACAGGAGGGGGCATCGCCATCATCCACAAGAACACCATCCACATCATGACCAACTCCGACAACACCCTCTCAGCCGCCGAACATCTTCACTTCCAGATACACACCGACCCCAAGACCACACTCAGAGAAACCCTCATCTACAGACCACCAGGACCTCACGCACAATTCAGCGAAGACATCGCAGACTTCATCAGCCCGCACTCCCTCGCCTCTCCCGACTACATCCTCCTAGGGGACCTCAACTTCCATCTGGAGAACAACAACGACAACAACACCACCACCCTGCTGGACAACCTCGCCAACCTCGGACTCAAGCAACTGTTGAACACCCCCATCCACTACGCCGGAGACATGCTGGACCCTATCTTCTCCTCCAGCAAGTACATCTCCTTCAGCCACTCCACCGGACTCCACTGGACAGACCACAGCTACGTCCATTTCAGCTTCAGAAGAACCACGACTCACCACCACCCGCAACAGGTTCCCAGCAGGAACTGGAACAAGATCACCACCGACCAGCTCACCACATCTCTGAACCAGAACCCTCCCGCCAGCTCAACGGACCCCAACCAAGCAGCCAACAACCTCGCACAGTGGATCACCAACTGCGCTGATGACCTCGCACCCCTGAAAAACCATCCCAGCAGGCCCGGCAGCAAGAAAGCCTCCTGGTTCAACGATGACCTCAAGAAATCCAAGAAGAACTGCCGTACCCTCGAGAAAGCCTGGCGCAAAGACCCGACTTCAGACAACATGACTGCCCTCAAGCACGCCTCCCGCAAACACCACCAGCTGATCCACACCACCAAGAAGACAGCATTCAAAGAACCACTAGACCACAACGCACACAACAGCAAGGAACTCTTCAGCACCGTCAAAGAGCTCTCCAACCCCAGCGCAGGAAACAACGGCATCACTCCCTCACAAGACCTCTGTGACTCTCGCGCCTCGTTCATCCACAGCAAGATCGCCGACATACACAACAGCTTCGGACCACAAATCACGCACCCAACCACCGAGCCGACGCCCCCCACCAGCACCCTCCGCACCTGGACCCCGGTCAGCACCGAAAACACCATCCACACGATGAACACCATTCACTCCGGATCACCAACTGACCCATGCCCCCACCACATCTTCAACAGGGCCGACTCCGTCATCGCACCCCAACTCCGGGATATCATCAACTGCTCCTTCAACACCGCCACCTTCCCGGAGAGCTGGAAGCATGCCGAACTCAGCGCCCTCCTGAAGAAACCATCAGCAGACCCCACCGACCTCAAGAACTACCGCCCCATCTCGCTCCTCCCTTTTCCTGCCAAGGTCATCGAGAAGACGATCAACAGTCAGCTTGCCGCCTTCCTTGAGACGAACGTATCCCTTGACCACTCGCAGTCCGGCTTCCGGGCCAACCACAGCACCGAGACCGCCCTCATCGCAGCCACTTACAACATCCGAGCCCTACTCGACAACGGGGAAACAGCGGCCCTCATCCTCCTGGACCTCTCAGCAGCGTTCGATACTGTCTGCCACCGCACCCTAGTACAGCACCTCAGCAACATCGGAATCCACGAGAAGGCACTAGAGTGGATCATCTCGTTCCTCGGTGGAAGAACCCAGAGAGTCCGCCTCCCCCTGTTCGGATCCGAGGCCACCGAAGTCATATGCGGCGTACCACAAGGATCATCACTCAGCCCCACCCTCTTCAACGTCGACATGAGCCCCCTCGCAGCCATTGCATGCCAACACAACCTCAACATCATCTCCTACGCCGACGTCAACCAGCCACTCCCTCGCCGCCGTCCCACGCATCCGAAGAGCCACCATGGAAGGAAGATCCTTCTCCTACCTGGCAGCCAAGACTTGGAACTCCCTCCCCATCCGCCTCCGCCTGACCCAAGATCACCTCTCCTTCCGGAAGCAACTCAAGAACTGGCTGTTTGAGCAGTAGCAGACCCCCCTCCCCCAAGCGCCTTGAGACCCTCCGGGTGAGTAGCGCGCTATATAAATGCCTTGATTGATTGATTGATTTAGAGGAACTTATTCAGCCCACACAAAGAACTTCACAGTAGCCTTTTGTGGACTTTACAGGTAGAGCCCATTTGATTCTTCCCATTAAGCAATACAGTGGTGCACAATAAGGGTGTTTGCAGAACTCAGTATTTTCTCACTACATACACATTCTAGGCTTGACACAGGACTGAGTGGAGATGCTAAAGCCAAGGTGAAGGATTCACATATTCAGATTCACATGGAACCATTGAAATGGATGGCCATCAGACTTGCCACTGTCACATGAAAAATAGCTCAAAGACAACGGGGGTGGTGTGTGTCCCTCATTCTCACTGCACTCTGTATCACGCTTAACTGCTTCAGGGCTCTCCTCTGTGCTTGAATGGTGTCACAAAGGGAGGTCCTCTGGAGTCTTTGCTGCCTCCTCCTTAATGTCAGGTTCTGAGTGAATTGGGAGAAAAGGGGGAATTGCTCTGTTCTCACCGATGGAGGCCTTTATGGGTGCTGTAACACCCTCAAATGTACCCTCCTGTTCCCTGTCTTGTAGATTAATCTGTTTAGGCCATACCAACGTTCTTGGCGTCAGCTTGCAATTGATACGCCTCACTGTGGTTGCACCCTCTACAAGCCATCATCACATAAGGCAGCCATTTAGGCAATGGGGCATGCTGGGACATGCTAGATCCTCTTTCTACAAGGCTTGCAGGATTCCTACCACTGCAACAGAGGTACCTACATGATCCATGGGACACCAAACACCTTCTTCGACTAAAGACCTATCACTCAGTGCTCTACAACCACTGGGTTCCACAGATGGGTAATGGGTTGTGCAGAAGTCTCAATGGAAGCTGGCCATATTAGATGAGGTCAAGCTCCAGGCCAAGTCCAATCTGCAACATATGAATTGCAATTGAAACCCACTGTGTGCTCTTTGATGTATGCCACAACAATATTTTCATTGCAGATTTATGCCTTTTTGGTTTAGAAAGTGACTGCTGTTTAGATGCTATAACCTGTCAAAGAGACATAATTCTATTCTCCTATTCACCTTTGCATATTCCGTTTTTTCACTTTGATTTCATGTTACAAAAAAGCGGTCCTGTTGTTGCTATATCACCTAACAGCTCTTTAGGCCTGGCAATAGCCAAGTCCTTTAGATTTTTTGCAAAATGATATGCGTTATACTTACTTATGCATGCTTTCCTCCAGCCCCTTTTATACAGTGGTCTGTTATTATGCAATTTAATTTTTTCTTCCACCCCCTACAGCACAGGTCTGTGGGTTAGCCTCGCTAAATTAACTGTGAATGAGGGCATTCTGCCCTTTCATCATGAGAACATACATGCAAAAAGTAGTGCCAAGGACTGAATAGCAATGTGTGCTTTTTGAGACCCAAAAATATATTTGCTGTTAGCAAGCTGTTTTTATTTTAGATTTATGAGTGCCTGGCATCTTCCGAGATCTAAAACTTTTCCAAAAACCACATAAAAGAAAACAGACATTGACAAAACCAAAAAGTCGACATCCACATTCAGACCTATTGGCTTTACCAATACTAGTTTTTAAGAGGTGTCGCTAGAGAAGTATAATAGACATGGTAGGTGTGGGAATGCGCATTCTGACGTTATTACTTCAAAAGCTCTAAGCCATGGCAAAGCACAATGCAGGCCACACTGGATCTTTCTTCTGCAAATGTCCTGGCCGGCTATAATTCCATCATGACGCGACTTGCGCACAATGATCATCCGTAATGGGAGGCATTTGCCGCAGACCGTATTAACCTATTAAAGTGTTTGAGACAAATTAACCGAAGCCTGGGATGTATATTTTTGCATGTTCGCTTAATGGTTTTCAATGTAAAAAAATAACCTTTTGCAATTTGAACAGCAAAATGCCCTGGGCTTTCTTAGAAATCGAGAAAAGAGACTCATGCGTGCATAAGTCATTTAGGACTGTGTCCCAATTACAAACAAACAAAACCCATGAACCATGCGAAGCACTTATCTGACAGTTTTAAAAGCCTTTCGCATGAATTCTTAATTTGAATGCGGGCGGCATATTATTTGCAAACATTACCTATGCAGCAGCCAATGTCCTGGCGTGTCCTGCTAGGGATAAATGCTGCTCGGCGTAACATTAGTGGGGCATTCATCAGGGTATCCAAATAACCATTCACCGTGGGCAGTGCAGTCAGTTCTTGGCAATGACTGATCGGTATCATTATTGCGATAATGTAAGGCACTAAATACCCCCCTTTATTATGCCGGAAGAGACAAAATGCAGATTGTGGCCTCTGTGTTTATTGTACCCATGCATTTGCTGCAGGTCTAAGCAATGCAATTGTAAACTACTTGTCCATGTGCCACAACAACAAAGCCATTTGCATCGGCGAGCAAGGTTTAAATTCACCAGCGGATTCATTCACAAGTGGATTGGTTCACCAGTGCAAGGCTGTCATAGACTGTGGGCCCAATTCACAAAATTAAACTTAGGCACTTGGCCTAAACTTAGACCGAACGTCTAAGTGTATCTTTGTGAATCGGGCCCTTAAAGCCTTGCACTATTACAACATGGTGGAGTGTAATAGTAAAAAACAAAAGTGCTAATACACCAAAGTAATGGTATTTCACCACGTGTAACTGCACAAAACGTACAGTTGTGAAAGTGGAAACGCCTTCATATTGTTGTGCACAATAATTCACAACATGTTTTGAGAAGTGTACCTGGAAATCTTCAACTGTCCCAGTTTTCCAGACGAAAGTCTGGAAAGTTTCGCCAATTCCTGAAAGTCCTACATGTGAATGCCTGCTGTCTGCAGAGAAACAAAAAGGATATTTAATTTCTACCTCGTTGCTTTATATCCAACCCGGACTCAGGGCAAGATTCAAAGGGGCATATTATCAAGGGATTCATCTCCGCTTTTTTGGCTTTAAAAACCAAGAAAGCAGAGATAAAATTATCTCCCTACTACCTAGCTGTCGATAACACCAGTTAGCGACAGCTAGTAGGAGATAGCGGCCATCTTGGGCCCCGCTTTGCATGTCAGAAAAATGTATCACTAATGACATGCAAAGTGGGCGTGCCAAGATGTTAGCGACTGGAAACAGTCGCTAACATCGCTATCTCCTATTACCAACTTTTGGAGATATTCGCGCTAAGCGCGAGTATGTCCAAAAGCGAACACCTGCCCTGAGCAGTTCTTAGCCATGTTATCCAATGGGAGGTGGATAACATGGCTAAAAGCATTAGCTCGGTAATGCCTGAATATCGCTGATTTTTCTGCGATATTCATGCATTATTGCCGATTTTTATTGCATTTGCGATAAACCTTGGTAATACCAAGGTTTATCTGTGATCAAAATCGCCGCAGCTCGGCGATAATTTTTTATCACTAACCAAGCAATAGCGATAATTATTGCTATTGCTTGGTAATATGCCCCTCAGTTCTTTGCAAGTGCAGGTCTCAGCAGATTGTACCTGCCTGGTATTACGTAGGCACCAGCCTACACTGTGCATTCTGGGACAAGTACGCAACCTGCCCTTCACCTTGGATTGCCTCCGCAATACGGAAACTGCTGAAACCCGGTTGGTTGGATCTTGAATTGTAGCGTTTCTCAAACAGTTTGGTATTCTGCTGCGGGCAATTCCCATAAAATTGTGAATAAAACCTGGATCCGCACTGGATTATGGAAGACGATCATTGGCACAGATGTCTGTGGAACCTGCTATGGTGGTATGCTGAATTGTGCTGGTATTCCTCCTGCTTTTTTGACTTTGTTCTGCATGGGACTACCAGTGAGATCAAGGAGACAAGAGACTTGGACAGAGCCCAAAGGAGAACTTCCCAAGAACCTATTCTCATTATGTGCAAATGAGCTGAGTGGTGACTATTAACGATGAGGACCCTCCTTCCAAAGTTTGCTTTATTGACTCTGTTCACCTCTGTGCCCCCCTAACATTTGTCCTTTTGTGGTAGCCTCTATTCTATATCTGGCATGGTGTGAGTAAGAGCTAACCCACAGCCTAAGTGGCCTGAATTCCAAAAGAAGTGCTGCAGAGTTGAACTTGTAGTCTCCGTGATTGCTTTCCAACAAAGATCCAACACCGGGTTGACCTGCTAGGTAATTTGATCCTGTTAGCTCATGGCCTGTATAGTCCTAGAGCATGCCCTATTCCTTGTGGATTCACAAACCAATTGCCCTTGTGAGTTATACAGCTATCTAAACACCTTCCAGTACTTAACTCTGTCTTCCTTGATTGTGTAGTCATGGACCCAGAATTTATAGGCCCAGAATGTGAGATATTCATTTCGTAAGGGACTAGCAGGCCCTAACCCTATACCATAAGCGACACATATTTTCCTGCTTCCATAACTGTTGACTATGAACACTGAGACAGTTGTGAACACTGCGAATAGTGACATAAGATACAGCTTAATGCGGCATGTAAATTGGCCCCGGCCCATTAAGCATGCTCTTGTTATTGCTATTCTCTGTGAATGAATTAATGTAGGTTGTGAGGGCATCTGTGATGTCCTCTATAAGGTTATAAACAGTGCAATGGCTGGAGTTGTGTTTGAGAAGCTAATCATAACCAACAAATTTTAGTGTGTTTTAGGTTTTAACTAGTAACCATGACGTAACTTCAAATTATTTTTTTTGAAAGGATTTCTAAAGTGGTTTGTTTTGTGGGTTGGTAAGTAATCTTAATAGAACATCCACGCACTTTTTGGACAATGATTTTCCAAAATGTATTGAGTTTTGCAGTGCTATAGAGTGGCCCGGGCCAAAAGCCATGTTATTTTTACAATACCCATTCCAGCAGTACTCAGAAAGTATGTCACCCACCTTCAATGTACAAGATCCTTAATTCATTTTCAGTTCCTATTTTCTTTTCTCTTCAAACCTCTTCCTTTGCTTTTTTCTGATATGTGATTTAGCTTAATATTTGCCATGTCAGAACAGAATATATACCTCCCTAACCAGATTAAGTGAGCCTTAAACCTCTGTGGTAGCGGTTCAAATTTGACTAAATTCAAGCAAATCATTAACAAGTTATAAGCACGTAAAGTCATTTTAAAATATCTATATGTTTTTACATTTCTTTATGCTTACAATGAAACAATATAACATTTTGGGATATCAGAGGATTACTAGGTAAGGGTATGAAGGGATGACAAAACAAAACACCTGTAAAAATCTGTAGAGTGAGCTCATTTCACAGAAAAATATGCAGATTAAGTCTGTAATCCATAATCAGCTTTGAGGTTGAATCGTCTCAGAGGAGAACTGAGCAAGACAAACTTGATGCAAAGGGGATGCAGGTAGGATGGGTAATGCATGCATTTTTTTCTGCTTGCCAAAATCTTTGACATCTTGCCACAAGAGTGGATTCTTCTTTGGTTTGGAAATGAGTGGGACGAGTCAGTGCACCATGATGGCTGAGTCCTTTGAGACAACAGGCAGGGTTTCATGCCAAAATTCTGCAGCAGCTACTCCGCTCTCGGGTTAGCAGCTCTTCTTTTTCCGTTTTCTTCTTAGGTCCATTTAATCTGAAGTTTAGAGCTTAGGGGTAACCACTAAATATTACATTTAAGGGTGTTAAAGGGGGTACCAGGTAGTAGCAAATGGGCTACCTATCTTTAGGGTGTTTACACTCTCAATGTGACCACTTCCTGTGGGAAGTGGCACAACCCTTACAGGTTAATTCCGTCCATCTCAAGATGGAGCAATTGGAAAAGTGGGGTCCACATCACCTGCCTCACCTTAGGGGTGGTGCTTGCTGAAGGTGGGTACACCTCCTAATCTAACTAATTGTCCCACCTGTCCGCCTGCCAAATGTGGGCAGGACAGGGGGGTTGGCATCCTCTGCTAACTGGAGATGCCTGGGTTGCATTTCAAAGGTTGTATTGTCTTTGAAGCTCCCTGCCTTGAAATGCCATTGAGGCCTGGGGATGTGTGAAGCACCTCCACTCAGAGTAGGCATTATTCCCAGCCTCAGAGAGCACATGCTCACACCAAATAAGGTCAGAAACAAGTCTGGTGGTGGCAGCCTGGCTAAGACTAGTTAGAGACCACAGCAGTGTTTGGTAGGTTTTCAGGGATAACCTCTGAGGTGCCCTCTGTGTGCATTTATTAATAAATCCAACACTGGTATCACTGTGGATTTATTGAGACAAGATGTTTGGTACCAAACATCCCTGAGGACAGTGAAGCCATCATGGTGCCGGGGAACTCGAAATGAAGGGTGTCCAACCCATGTACTCTATATGGTTTCCCTGTGTACTTTTATTATTGTAGAATGGACTTAGATATTGTAGGGCCATATCTGCTTTGACAGATATAACTAGACATGTGATGTAGGGCACCTAGCCTTTGGACTGTTAGGCCTACAGGACGGGTGACTTACCTATTCCTCATGTAGTATCTGTAGGCATGGCACACAAGGATGTGTGCCATGTCGACTCTTTAGTTTTCTCTGCACCAAGACACACAGCCTTTAATGACAGTTTGCATGGTCTTGGTGAGGGGTCCCTAAGGTGGCACAATTTGTGCTGCATTTCTAGTCGACCCTCTTCAGTTCCAATGCCCTATTTACCCGGGAAACCATTTACTAGGAACTTACAGGCGTTGCTCAAGTTTTGCCAATTACAGTTTTAGGAAAGAGCTCTGCCACTGGGAACCTGGTTAGCAGGGACCCAGTGTACTTTCATTCACAATCACATCATGTTCCAGGCAAAAAGTGTGGGCTAACCTTGGCAAAAGAGACACTTTCCTACACTTACTCTGACTAGGGCTACAGCTGCTGCTTGAGCAGGGCTCACACCCCAGTCAACCAGTAGCCCAATTTCTAACAGCCTTAAACTACGAGTCTGTCCTTTGCACAACGTGGTATGGTTGCCTTTTGGCAAATATGCATTTACCTAAATCAGCCACAAGCCCTAATCTATCTAACACTCTAATGAGAGCAACAATCAATTAAAAGTTCATTCCATTAGCAGACATCTAAGGGCGGTTTATTTCCTGTGCACTGATAGTTACATGTGGAACCTTGTAGTGTGCGGTAATCACATTATCACTGATTTATTGCATTTTTCTAGAGCTGCAAACAAGAACTTCAGTGAATTGGCTTTTTGAGGAAGTGGCACTCCACCACCAGGCATCTAAAGCTGCCTTATTTTTTTCTATGCTGTTGACACTGTAATGAGCCTCTGTGGGTCTCTGCTTTCAACTTGTGCTTGTAAAGATTATTATTCAAATTATTCCTCGCCTTACTTTAGCCTTGCAGCTCACAAGCCATTGAGCTGTGCCAAAATGACCATTTACTGTATTAATCTTCTATATGCATGACAGATCTTCGATTCTTGTCTGGAAGGATTGTTCCAAGCTGCTGGCCAACCAATTGACCTCTATATGTTAGATAGTCCATTAAGTGTCACGTGGTAACTTTTCAGAGGTGTATAGAAGATGGAACAACATACAAGGTAATTGATGCACACGGTATTTAGATTCAATGCCAAAACACTCAAATTATCCACGCTCACTCTACAGCAAAAAAAATACGAAGTACTAATATTTACACTGCTGTCCAAGGTCTACTGAATTAAATTAGCGTTCAATACGCTCAACATGATTGCCAAATGATATTTTATTATGTATGTAATTACCAAGAACCATTAACTATAATATTTGTGGATGATATGCACACATTCATTTTAATAAATTAGCACATATTGATCAAAATGATGTACTCCACTTTTCTTCATAAAACTAAACATTTGTGGTTGGTTTGACACCTCTAAATTAATTGCGTCTCCCGCTGTGATTTACATTTCTGCTCTGTGAAACAATCACTGATATGAGTTAGTCTAATAAAACATAAATTGTGACAGAGTAACAATTGCAAATAATGAGCGCTCTCTTTTAGGGCACAAAAGCTAAAACCGTGGAATACTAATGTATTACACAGGCTTGAACTAGAAGCCAGCTCACGCATGCAGGTAATATAACAATGCCTCTCCGATGTATTAATTTATAGCTTTGTGCTTTTTTCTAATATAGCCCGAAGACTTCCGATTTAAAGTAATATTGGAAAATAACACACTCTCCTACAAAAATAAAATGGTGTCTTGCAGTTTGCCAGATGTAGCACACGTTTTATATGTGTGTGTGTGTGTGTGTATGTGTGTATATATATATATATATATATATATATATATATATATATACATATATATATAAGCACTTCTCAGGTCCCCACAGGGGAGGCTTCCTATAGGGGTCCCAGTAGTTTCCTCGGAGGCGCCCATAGCTCTAGAAGAGAAGAAGTTACATCTCGTTAGAGAGAAATGGGCAGAGGTGAAAGCATGAAAGAATGGAAACAGAAGATGAAGAGATGTCCTGGGGTGGTGGGTTTTTATCCCAGACTACCCAAGGGGAGAGTTCCCAAGTACCTGGAGGTGGATGATATTGATAAATGGCTGACAGCATTTACAAGGGCCTTTAAGACGAGAAGGGTTTACTCAAAATACTGAGGTTCACACAAACAGCACTTTTTTTTGTACGATCTGATTGTCACTCCGTCCTCCATCTTGCCTTAGCGCGAACACATGCTGATGGTTTTGGAGCACTTCCTCCCACCCTCTCCTGTCATTGCTTGCCCATCTCACCATCCGCTTCTGCTTCCCTGCTTACCCGTCCCCCCCACTACCTTCCTTGTCGCTGTTGCGTTTATCTCTTTTTTGCACGAGCCATTGGTATTGGAGCACTTGTTCCGTCCTCCATCTTGCCGTAGTGCTTGGAGCACTTTAGTGTTTACCAGCTACATTACACAATGACACATTCATTGTCATGGGCAGGGGGAATTGTAAGTGATTTGCCCAGAATCACAAATTGTTCAGCCGACCTTTAGATTCGAGCCTGATTCCACAGCTCCCCTGTCGGCAGCTCTGGCCTTTACAACACATCCTCACTTCACTTGAAAACTCCTCAACTGTTTCTTACTATCACTTCCACATTTTTTCAGCAAGACCCTGTCAACACCAAACAGACATTGGCTAGGTCAATAGATCTCGGCAATGCATAAGCCATTTGCCTTTTCAATGTGAATGTCTTTTAGCCATGTTGTCTAGCAGCACCTCTGCTGTTAAACCTCTTACAAAGGTCCAATTTGTGCTAAGTATTTTTCAACTGTAGTTCTGATGGGATACAATGAACTCTCTTCCTTATTATATCACTAAGTAAATTACATGGTGCTAGAAATGTTCCCAGGAGTCGGTAATGGGTAGCCATTTACCTTATTTTTTTAGGTGTGTTGTGCACCGTCTACTTTTTTCTCTTGCTGGAAGTCCTAGAGAGGTAGTTGCATAGGGGTGGAAGTAACTTGCACAGTTCAGTGTAGCATAATCACGTGCAAGATTACACAGAATTACGCAAGAAGAGCAATTCTGCATTTAGTGCTATAGTCTTAGCACATAAATGCACCTACATTTTATGCTAAGAAATGGTGCTAAATGCAACAGAACATGAATAGTGAGTATGACCAACTGCTTGAGCTGGGTAAATGTGCACTCCGAGTAGGCTTTTCCTCCAAATGATTCCAAGCATTTAGCTCTAGTTTCTTAGCAGACAATGCACCCCCGTGTCTAAAATGGACACTAGAATGCATTTCGTGTTAACAAAATATTGCTAAATGCAACAGAACATAAACAGCAGCGCAAGCAGCCACATGGGCTTGCTAGATGTATTCTAGTGGTCGGATTTTTTTGTCTTACAAATCACTCTTAATAAGTGAGTGGGCATACTTGCGTTATTAACAATAATTCTACATTAAAAAGTAATGCACAATTAACTAAATTATATGCAGCTTAAACCACACTTGAACGTTGAATTTTAGAAATTATTATCCTCTTCACTGGAGTTGATCAACAGGCACAGCCCTCTCCTCTGACTTCAACAAATCCTCTCTAATTATTGGCCCTCGGGTGTAGCCATTTGTGAGGCGTATGCCAATCACTACATTGGGTCTTGCACATTTTAGCATGAATAGTAGAACCACCCACCCATTTGCAAACAAACCAAGGTAAGATAACATGACTGAGCACAGCTATTTTGTATCTCCACTGTCTCACGGGTTGCAGCATGGACATTTAATACCCTAATGACCCAATGATAGTGGTCATTCGGCATGAAGAAATGAGTTGCTCTTGCAAAGAAAACTACTTTTACTAGGCCTGAGCAAAATTTACATTATGCCTGCATAAGTTCAATAATCTAGCCTAAGTCTTGTTATGCAAAATTCCTGAAATTTTGCTATCATGCCACATTGTGTAATTCTGTGCCAATAATAGTAAAAATGTAAAGCAAACCCACCACTTGTGGTTAAAATGTGTAGCAAATGAACAGTATTCATTTGAAAACAGAATGCGACTGTAAGTGGTTCTTTTATGGTTTTACCCAATCATTTTGGCGTGAAATGTATTCCTGCGTCTAAAATGGACACAAATACTCATGCCTTATTTAAAAAAAGGGAGTTGTTGGTTGACTCGGGTGTGAGCCGTGATCAAGCAGCAACCACAATCCTTGTCAGGGGTAGGCACAAGTAAACCCCAAATTAACCTGTGCTCCAGCCCTTGGCAGCTTGGCACAGAGCAGTCAGGCTTAGCTTAGACGCAATCTTTAAATTATTTTTGCAACATTACAAACAGTAAAACTGTGAAAACACACCACAAAAGTATCTCACAACAGATGTATAAAAACAGAGCAATTTTTAATAAATAAAACAAGACCAAAATATTTCGTGCCGGACTGGGACAAAGTTACAAGTTCAGGCCGAGTGCAAAGGAGTTAGGGCTGGCGAAAGGGATCCAGTTAGGACTGCTGAAGAAAGTACCTTAAAATCTGGGTTGCAGAGTGTTGTAAGGATCCGCATTGAAAATGCATTGCGCAGCCAAAGTGATGATTTGATTCTGGAGTAGAGGGTCCCATCGACGAGGGCTTGTTATGTGAAGTCCAGCATCGAGGAAGGAGTGTGCAGTTGGGGCGATTTGTCGGTTCCGATGAGCTACGAGACTGCAAAGCGCAGTCCGGCAGCGTCGACGCAGCCATTGACAAGAGATGTGAGGGCCTTCGCTAAGGATGGATCAAGCAGTCAGTGAGATGTGTCGAAGAGCTGTGTGGCTACGAAGTGGAGCGTCGAGGCTGGCATTGATGAGACATGTGAGGGCCTGCGTCAAAGGTGCATTGCAGAGTCGGGGCGAAGCGTTGGTTCCAAGGACTGCGGCAGCAATGTGGCTCTTTGTGATGGGTCCAAAATGCAGAGCAGCGGCAATGTGGTTGTTCTGCTCAGGGATGCGCCACCCAGCGGATGACCTGCGTTGTTTCTGCTGGATCCACAAAGGCTGGTAAGCACCTTAAGCCCACTTCCAAGGTCTAGGTCTGGGTGGCACCACTTGGCAGGGTAGACTCACAAATGATAGAGTCCACATGCAAGGTTTTTTGAGACTGTTATGTACACGAGACTTCTGATTAGGAGGCCAGCCAACCATCCCTTGGAGTCACTCAGGATTTTAGGTTCAAGAGATGCAGGTCCAGTGCTTCTCACACAGGTAAAAACTCAGCAGGCAGCAGGGCAGCACAGCAAGGCAGCCAATCCTTCAGAGAAGCAGTCTAGCAGACTGTCAGTCCTTTCAGCAGCACATCAGCCTTCTTCCTGGCAATGTATCCACAGTTCCAGAAGTGTACTGAAGAGTTGGTGTCTGAGGTCCCCTTTTTATACCCTGATGCCCTGGTTCTGGAAGGTGGGAAAAGCTTCTAGACCGTGTTTTGGACTTGGTGCTTTTGGCAGCTTCACCCCAAAACTTTTTGCGTTCTCTTAGCCTTTTCCTGTAACCTGGTGTTGGTGATTTTAGGACTCTGAGCACTTTAGCACTGTGGTCCAGTGTAAAGTGAGTGCGCTCTCTGTGTAGGTGTGGTGAGATGGACCTGCCCTCCCATAGGAATGCATGGGGGATATGTGTGTCCATGGTAATTCCTGCTATGAGAGGAGTGCAGGGGCGAGTTTAGTATGTATGAACTTGTGGGAATAAATGCTGCACAATGGTCTGCGCAGATTTATGGTGACTGGTGGATAAATGCCACTTTTAGAAGTTGGCATTTCTGTGTATTGTGTATCTGCCTGCCTGATGCAAATTGCATGTCTGGCTTGTGATTGACAGGAGACAGGGTGAGTCAGCCCAGTGATGAATGTAGAGATCTGCATGCCGATGGGAGGGAGGAGTTGCACCTGGGACCTAAATAGGGCTGTGCCTTCCCTCCACAATGCTGGCTCCGCCCCCTGTGGTGTGCGTGATTACTGAGCCCCCACCTGACAAAGGGGAGAGGAGCTGGGCAAAACAAAGTGCTCCAAATCCCCCCTGGACCAGTTCTGACCGGTATGCCCAAGCACTGTGCTGTGACAGAAAGGGATGTACTAGTATAAATATAGGTGCAGTGACCCCATGAAAAGGTTCAGTTCTGTGCTTTGGTGCTGATCAGGCTCGGGTGTGTTGCTGCTGGGGCACGGCTGCCAGGAGGGCTTGCCTCCCTGTGCCCTGCATGGCCCCTTCATTGCTGAAGACTTGTTCTTTTAAAACTACTTTACCTTTGCCGTTCTAGCGCCGGGGGAGTGCTATATTTTCCCAAAAGGAAGGAGCAAGAGGGATTCCCCCCGTGTTGCTGCTCTTGGAGCGGGTGCCAACCCCGCAATGGCGTGCTGTTGAGCGGGAGCCCACCCCACTTTTTTATTTACTTTCTGGATGCCCAACCAGCTTATGCCTTCTTTTATTTATATAGCAGGTGCCCACCCAACATGTGTCCAATTAGGACAGAAGCCCACCCCGAATTGCGGAAAGAAGAGGAAATGGCCACCGCGATCTCACGGCGACCAGGAAGTCAGACAACCTTGCCTGCCGAGGGGTGGGACTTCCGCATTATTGGAGGGAAGTCCCGCCAGAAGCTGGAGGTTCAAAGCCTCCGGGCCCGGGTAAGGAACAGAAGCCACCAATGGCAGCGCGGAGCTCCCGTGAGTGAGGGAAGCCCCGCCTGCTGCCAGCATTGCGTGACCACGGCGGAGGGGGGCCCGTGGCACATTGTCGGTACCTGCACCCTGCTGCAAAGGAGACAGAGAGAGAGTTCCTGAGGAGAGGGGTCTCTCCCGAGCATGCCGCCACCAGGTGAAGTACTAAAATCCTTTTCTGATTTGTGTCCCCCATGCACAGACATATTACAAATGAATATTTGAAATTACCAAGTACTATGATAGCCGAGCACCTAGACAATCGTGTAAGAAACAGGTCTAATCTGTTTGCCTAAGAATTGAGTGTTCAGTGGTACGCTTTCTTTAATTTGTGCTCTATTTAAACCTGGGCCACCGGACCGTGTCTTTTATTAATACATCTATGTTTTCTCTGTTCTTAAAGCATAAACGTAGCTGATTTGTTAACTGATTACCATCAGTTATTGGAGGATTTGAAAAATAGATCCGCTCTGTATGCAACAGAATTAGTAATAGTGGTAAGCTTGACAACGTTTTCTACAATATACAATCCAGACCACTTGTTTTGGTGCATCAATGAACAATGTCCTTTCCTTAATTTAAAAGAGTCGGGATGAACAACCGCTAAGGATCTTGGTCTCCTTTTATCAGAAGCTCTGAGGAACTTCAAAAACTATAGGTATGACTTTTTCAAAAGTTATGCAAATATAGGCAATCCAATAGATATTTAGTGTCGATTCAATGTACGTAGTAATGTGGTTTAATCGCACCAAATTGTGCACACTGAGATGAGTCTAATCTCTTAAACTCTCACAGACACCGTGTAGTGTCTAACCTACACTTTACCCTAGAATGGCAAATGTTTAGAGCCTATCGTATTTCATTTAGGTCTTCTGTATGTCCTCTTATTTTGTCTCACACTGTATAAACTTGGTTTATGACTAGACCTTTTGACAGCACGTTTTTAATTACAAATTGTACTCTTCAATTCCGCCCTCCTTGTAGTAATTAACAGGATGGGTGTGTGCTAATTAATTTCCTTACTCCCCAGGAGGTTGCCCACCCACAACTCCATTGTCCTGAAGAAGACCCGCCTCGTAAGGACTATTTTCCTACCTTTAAGCGGGTCGAAACGTTGACCACACAACTACGACCAATCTCCTACCCCAAGCAAGACCTTAACGGCCGAAGCGGAGTTTGGTTTTGTACCTCAGTCATATGTTGGACTCTCTAAGAGCCTTATGTTGTGGCCTTTTGGCGAAAGGGACCACATGTACTAAGTGACCAAATTGAGATTAATACTTGTCACAGAATGAATCTGATTATCCTTTGACCCCACTCTGTCCTTGACACTTCCTTCACTTCCCCCCTCCCCGTTGTGAATGTGGGCACGTACATTTATCACCAATTTGTTCTGTATACAATTAAATGTATTATGAACTCTGACCAGTTAAATGTAATCATGCAAATCTGAATAAAACTCTTTTGCAGCTACTAGCTTTGCTCCTTGAATGGATTTAGTGTTATTGATATAAGTTTACAATATTTTGTTTTTTTT
Source organism: Lissotriton vulgaris (assembly GCF_964263255.1). Classification (NCBI taxonomy): domain Eukaryota; kingdom Metazoa; phylum Chordata; class Amphibia; order Caudata; family Salamandridae; genus Lissotriton; species Lissotriton vulgaris. The sequence goes on along the minus strand of NC_141689.1, from coordinate 242,363,601 downwards.
TGTCTGAGACCCCTTCCCTTTATAACGCCACCAGGTGAAGAGCGGTGATGGAGCGGGCGAAGGGAACAGGCGGCACTGCACTTGCGGCAAGGCGGGCTCCCGTGTGGTGAGGAGAGCCCCGCGTGCAGACTAACAGAACAGCCAGCCAGGAGTCCTCAGAGAGTCCCGGTGAGCGGAGGGTACTCGTATGCAGGGAGCAGTCCTCACTGGTCCCCAAGGAGCCTGCAGAGTCCGGTGAGTGGGGCTCAGTCTTCCAGGGGTTGGGGGGTGAGTCGGGGCACATTGCCGGTTGCCCACCCCCTGTGCCAGTGCCTATTTGTTTCTTATCCAGCTGCCCAACCTGATAGGGGCCAGCTGCACCTATTGGGCGCAATGGTTGGTGAAGCCCCAGTGGGGCTCAAGAGTCAGAGTGAGTGGCCCTGCCTACAATCTTTTTACAGCTGCACCGCAGTTAGCGGCAGCTGTACCGTTTAGGCCATTTGTTGTGTCCCTGTCGCAGTGAAGGACCCAAGAGGCGCCATAATGCCAGCACCACTATGTCTTTGGGGGCATTTATTTTGTTCCTCGTGATGAGAGAGGAGTTGGAAAAACTGTCCCAGTGCATTTGCACACTTTTGCACACTTTTGGGATTCTGCTGCGGTGGCAGCCAGTTGTGACATTTTGGGACGCAGGGCATTTGAGCCCAAGTGGAATGCCAGGTTGGCATGGGGTCAGTTTCTAAGGTACGCCCTATTTTGATGTGATGCATAATGTGATTTATGTGATATATATACGTCATATGGTTCATGTCTAAATGTGATATATATTCCTATGAGGTAATTGCACACTGTGTTTATGCAGGTGGGACCTAAGGCGTGATGTGGTTTTTATGCTTATGAGGTTGTTTTGCATAATGTGTTTATTCTGGTGAGGTTGGTGCAAAATGTAATTTGCGCCTAATGTGATACTGTGCATAATGTAGTAGTACATCTGTTGTGGGACACTTTTGTGGTGTGTTTTCACAGCTTTACTGTTTGTAATGTTGCAAAAATAATTTACAGATTGCCTCTAAGCTAAGCCTGACTGCTCTGTGCCAAGCTACTAAGGGGGTGAGCAGGGGTTACCAATGGCGTGTAACTCCCTTGCCCTGACTAGAGTGGTGGTTTCTGCCTGGCTTTGGTGCAAGCCTTAGCCAACCTGAAATCCCATGTCTAACACAGTTTCTTTGAGTTGCATAGATGCCCCACCTTCCCTGCCCTGCCTACAGACTAACTATAAGGGGTATGTAGCCCCTTGTGTGGAGACATGACACAGCTTATTCAGGTGTTAGTGAGGCTGGGCTCAGCTCCTCCCTCCCATTCTGCAGGTGATGGCCGATCCAGTCACACCTAAGCTCCCATTGTGTGTGGCTGTCTAGGAGGAATACAGAATGCCCAAATGCCAACTAATTCCAGTCATGTGACCAGAGACAGGCTGCTGGCACCAAATGGGTAAGGCAGGAAAATGGCAACATTCTAAAACATGAACTGATTATTTCCTCCCATTTGGAAATTACACTTTTAAAACGCAATGCTATCCCATGGGAGAGATAGGCCTTGCAGCAGTGAAAACTAATTTAATGGTTTTTCACTGCAAGGGCATGTAAAACTTAAAAGTACATGTCCAACTTTTCAAACACACTGCACCCTGCTCTCTAGACTGTCAGGGGCCTACCCTAGGGGTGGTTTATATGTATTAAGAAGAAAGGTTTGGGCCTGGCCCCAGGTACATATAGTACCACTGTACTAGGGACTTATAAATAGATTAGATATGCCAATTGGGAATAAGCCAATATTACCAGGTTTGGAGGAGAGAGCACATGCACTTAAGCAGGGGTTAGCAGTAGTAAAGTACTCCGAGTCCTAATGCCAGCAAAAGCGAGGTAACAAAAATGGAGAATGAAGGGAAAAAGTTTTGAGGGCCACCCTATGGCTGACAGGTCTAACACCTTGCTAAAATACAACACCAAGGGGCCCGATGTAGGTAGCCCTTTACCGATCGGAATCGGCCGAAAATACCGATTTTCGGCCGTTTCCGATCGGTAAAGGGCTATCGAGATGTAGGGGCACATTTTCGGTAATTTTACCGAATCGTTATCATTACCGAATCGGTAAATTTACCGAATCAGTAATATTTACCGATTCGGTAATGATAACGAATCGGTAAAATTACCGAAAATGCAATGTAGGTAGGCAATGTTCCATCAGCACATGGCTTACAGAATCGGTATTTTACCATGGAATACAAATCCATGGTAAAATACCGATTCCTGTGTACATGCACATCTGTGCATGTACACATGTGCCATGTGACAGACAGACGTGCCCTTAGGGCATGTCTGTGTGCCACATTGCACACATGCCCGTTTTGGGGGTGCTAGAGGGTGTCAAAGTGACAACCCCTGCACCCTTGCCAAATTCGGTATTTACCGATTTGGTAAATACCGATTCGGTATTTGACTTTAATCCTATGGGCTTCAAAGGCCCATAGGATTCAATAGCAAATACCGATTCGGTATTTACCGAATCGGTAAATACCGAATTTGTAAGGAATCGGTAACGATTCCAGATGTTGGGACCTACATCCCATTTACCGATTTTGAAATACCGAATCGGTAAAATTCGGTATTTCAAAATCGGTAAATGGGATTTACCTACATCGGGCCCCAAATGGCTGGTTTATATTTTGCATAATTATGCATGATTTTGTCTACTTTTCCCCCGAAAGTTTGCATAATTGCAAAAAAGCAAATAACACCGATTTTGCACATCACTACTCAGCACATGGTTGACTATGAAGAAATGTCTTCTGTCCTAATGTGTTTGCATTAAACTATCTGTAATTTAAACAGAAGAATGTGTTTGCAGAATTCTAACATATCTAATAATTCCAGGATTTTTAGGAGGCTGATATTTTTTGTTGTACTATTGCCCATTAGACAGTATTATTAGTACATTTCTAATTTCCTTTTCAATATTATGGATGTTCCATTATGTGTTGAAAAAGAGTTTCAGGCAGTGAGCATTTCATGATGTTTTCCAACTCAAATGTACCTTTCATCTGGTAAAAGTGTAAAGATTGAGTTATTATTCGAAATAATGCATTGAGGGGCATATTATCAATTGGGTTTATCTCCGCTTTTTTGGCTTTAAAAGCCAAGAAAGCAGAGATAAAATTATCTCCCTATTACCTAGCTGTCGCTAACACCAGTTAGCGACAGCTAGTAGGAGATAGCGACCATCTTGGGCCCCGCTTTGCATGTCAGTGATATTTATCACTAATGACATGCAAAGTGGGCGTGCCAAGATGTTAGCGACTGGAAACAGTCGCTAACATTACTATCCCCTATTACCAAGTTTTGGAGATATTCGCGCTAAGAGCATTAGCTCGGTAATGCATGAATATCGCTGACTTTTCAGCGATATTCATGCATTTCGGCCGATTTTTATCTCCTAGGAGATATACCTTGATAATAGCAGGGTTCCTAAGCGATAAAAATCGCCGCAGCTCGGAGATAAAAATATCGCCGCTAAACCAACATAGCGATAATTATCGCTAGTTGTTAGTAATATGCCCCTGAGTTTTTTGTTATGACCAATCCTAGCACCTGTAATGAAGAATAATAAAAAAAACTTTACTCACCTGGCCTCACTCGCAAGGAAATATTTTTTAAAAGGTATGTAAGCGCTATGTACAACTCTCAACCAATATAATAATACAGTAGAAATAAGGAACTTCAATGACCATGAACGGATTATTAATAAACATAATGGTAGGAAGTGTGCAGTGTTCCTGGACATGGGAATGGGTCAACGCTTAATTTGAGGCATTGGTTTCCAGTGCTCAGCACTGGCACTTAATTGTCAACACTGCCACTTAAAACAGTCTACCACCTGGTGGCACTGTTTATCTAATTTAGAGATGCGCGCAAAACAGTTGTTAGTTAATTGAATATACATGAAAAGATTATTAATACCTAGCCGCCCAGGCCATTATTATTGGTTTAGGGGTCATCACACTGTAGAAGTAGATTATAAGCAGTCGTGTTGCTACTCTTAGCTGCAGCACAGGCAAAAAGCGGTGCAACCTGCAGTGACTTCTTGACGAGGGCCCTGGCAGTTAGGTGTTTTACAAATTGCGCACTAGGAAGGCTATAGTATTCTTGAACACGGGGAAGAGTACAGTATTCCTCACCATGTGTAAGTGTATAGTGTTCCTAAATACAAGACATTTTTAGGATAATCAATCTAAGAATGTTTTCTGATGTGAGGCAGTCATTTAAAATCCAATTGGCACAATGTGGTCACAAGCTATGAACCACATGACTAAAATAGAAGATAGACAGCCAAGAGCCTGAAACACATAGGGAGCTGCATTTGCTTATGGATCTTGGTTTGGAATGAAGGCAATATCTCTAATTCTTCATAAAATAGTTGTGCAGCAGTAGTGAATTGAAGGCCCTCTAAAGTAAGCGGAATGCAGATCTTGGCAGAGTATCATGATGATGCTTCTAGCATGTTCCAGCTTGTTATTTGCAAAGCACATATTGAAGACCCAAAAGACTGCATACAACCGCTGCATGAAATGCGTGATGCCATACCCAGGTCTTGATGCCCATGCCGAATTCTTTTGCATTGTCTGAAATTGCCTCCAAATTCAGAGCTTCTGGACCCAGGTTGTCACTACACTGATAAATAAGACAAGACTTTACAAAGCTCCACGTACCTGAGATCTGCTTTTTAGTGATACCTCCAAGCAGGAGGGGGACGAAACAGTTCATAGGCTTCTTGAGCCTTTAGCTGGATAAAAGCAATATATCTCTATAATGTACATCAAATTATATTCTCGCATTTATGCTTTGGATCTCTTATGTGGCAGTTGCTGTGTCTATGGTGCCAGTTAGATTGAGCGAAGAAAACTGGTGCACTGCCTGAGACACTGGACAGGATCACTAAGAGCTTGTTTCAAAAGGGGTCACCTCAAGCAAATCCTCCTCGCCATTCTGGTCGGTCTGTGACTCTCAGCTGGGCATGATCCACGATTTCTACTTTCTGATTTGTGACCCCGTCTTTCTCCCAAGACAGTGGCATGGGTACACAATTCATTTCAGGGCTTCCGCCTTCACTGAGGTCCTAGTTGCCAGCAATGCCTGTGCTGGTTACCTTCACTTTGGCTTCAAGCTGGACGGGTGCTGACGCTGACTCTCGAGGCTGAATCTCATGTCCGGGCCCCTCTGGCAATGGTTGTAAGGCAGCAAAAATCTATTGGTGGACAGAACAAAAGGTCTTTAGACAATGCACAGAAACAGTCTATCAACAGAGAGGATACTTCCTAGTCTTGGGACGCCCCATATATTAGCAAGGCACTCAAGAACCACTTTCATCTATCTATGAGAGAGTAAAAGAAAACAACAGCCTGGACCTTCTGGCAAGTAGAAAAGGAACTCTTTGGTAAACTGACAAGATTAATACATCACCCAATCCCCAGCAGCCAAGGAAGGCTGTATTCATTTCCTAAATTGTGAGGAAAAGAGAAAAATAACACAGACATACCCTAAATCCTTACATTGGTGTATTCCTGTGTGCTAATCTGAAAACCCTAAAAAAAAAGGAAATGTTCTACACTGTTGCTCATAAAGTTTACATTACTACAGAACTGCAGACACTTCTAAAATGATTCTGATAAAAAGCACCTACCTTGTACGCTTAGGACCATGCTCTCATGTTATAGGAACAACAGAAAAATCAAAAACTGCTAATTTCACAGGGGCTCTTGTCTATAAAACAACATTTCCTACAAATTATTTTTTGCTAAAGATCACATGGGCATCTTCCCTGCGTTCTACTTTTCATGATCCAAACTATGCAACATCAGCTCTAATAAGGACTGTCAGTTTAATTACACAGACAACTCATTAAAAAAACTAGCAATGCCCTTGCAAAACTATGTAGCATGGAATAACATACAACAATGGTATTATCACTTAAGAATTTTAGAACAAAAACTACCCACTTCTAGCTCCCCTTAAAGGTCAAATAAGGGAACAGCAATATAGACTACTGATCCTGTCATAATTTCATCAAACAGGATGGGCAGTAACATAACATATATTTTTAACCATTTTATTAATGATAACAATGTTTAAAACAGTATTACTGAATAGCCAATTAAGTGTCTCATTGCTATTTCACAGACAAATTAGACAGGCTAAAAAAAATAATTGAGAAAAGGAGGGAGTAACATACATTTTACCTAGCCTTAATTTTTAGAGGAGCTAGCCTCCTTCCCCCATTTTGACAGTAGGAAGCCTGAAACAGGTTACACTTCTGTCAACACTATCAACCCCTATGTGTAGCAACTAGGCATAAACAAAGTTATAGGAGGTACATAGCACTTTTGAGAAAACTAAAAAAACATGAATACCCAAACCCCAAACCCTTTTAGCAAATGTACAAATGTAACATGAGGGCACATGAAGTCGAACTAAATTTCATTGCCTCAGCATTTGAGCATTAGTGCTGTATAAATATGGCAAAGCTTATCTGTTAATCAAAGTTCACATATACCATTATATCGTTTGCTTTCACATGAGTGCATAAAGTCCTTGTTTTTTGCCCCCCCCAAAAAAAGGTAAAACTTCTCCTTTTTCGCTGCGCTGCCATCTTGTCTTTCAAAAAGTTTCAGATGTCAAAATGTCAAAGCAGACCTTGCTCTGGTAGTCCTGCCAGGCTTCTAAATATAGAACTGACATTTAACTCTTCCCAGCTGTCCTATTCTGTGTGCAAAGTATTCCATGCAGCGTTCGCTATTTAAAGTCACCCTGAAAACAGAAAGCTGACCCATTCCCCTGTTTGTCAGTTTAGAGTTAAGAAAAACACTTCTGCTGTTTTTTATACATATTTTCAATTGTAAGAAGTGTGCAATATACTTGTCTAACAATATAGTAGTCAGATATTTGTATTATACCTAAATGTATGCATTTACTGAAGCCTGAGGCACTTTAAAAGTTGCTCTAAATGGCAAAAAATGCTGTTTAAAAAGTGAATTTTACCCAATTTCGACTGTGATATTTGGGGCACTTAAAAATGAATATCCTATATTTTTTTTGCATAATAGTCATCCTCAGAATGTTTACTAGATAGCCCAGCAGTTGAAAATTAAAATATTCATATCTATCCTTATAAAAATTAGTTTTTTTACGCCTGCGCAGAGTTATATTTCACATGCAAATTTCCTCATTATGTGATACAACACAACTTAAATTAAATTTTAATGCTAGGAGGTCACAGTATGAGTATTAAGTGTTATAAATATTAAAAAACGAATTTAAAAGCACTTATTATTTGTAATAATTTTTTCACAATTATTTTTTTAATAAACCATCATTTTGATAATTCCACATAGGAAAAGCAAGCTGCATCTCTTGCCTATCATATTTAGACACATTCATTCATAAGCCTAAGCACAGAAGCCTAACTTGAAACCTGAAAAGTTTTGCGCCACTTTTTTAAAAGGACAGTCATTACTTAACATCAGAACCAAGAATGTGCTTATGTAAAAAAAAGGCTTTAAGAAAGGAAATCCCTACCTTAAATGTTTTCCTGGTATCTAAAATGTTGAACCTGATTTTTGTAACTTTTTAAAACAGCAGTCTGAAATGCAGGATTTGACCCCGTGTTTAACTGACAAAATCCTGGCTGAGTCAACATTCCTGTCTCTCTGTGGCCTATAAAAACAACATCGGTTTGCTCAGCAGCAGTAAAAACACAGCTGGTTGAAAACTTATTTAGTGTTGAAATGCAAGTGTGGGGACAGTCTATTTAAAACTGAGGCATTTCAATGCATGTTCTATAATATGTCAACGCCAACTGCCTTAAGCTCAATGGAGGCAAGACTGAGGTGCTGGTGGTGGGGGGAGGCCAGGCGGCGTGGACGTCGGCGTGGTGGCCGCCATGCCTGGGACCAACACCCATCCCCTGCCAGGAGGCGAGGAATCTGGGCATTTGGTTCGATTCCAACCTGACCTTTGGCCCCCAGATTAATCGGGTGGTCGGATCCTGCTTTGGGACTCTTAAGAGCCTTAGGAAGGTGCTGAAGTTCTTACCCATTAGAGCTCTCCAAACGTTGGTGCATGCACTTGTTACATCTAAGTTGGACTATGGCAACCTTCTCTACTTAGGGACCTTAGAGAAGAATCTGAGTCGCCTGCAGGTCTTGCAGAACGCTGCTGTCCGACTGGGGCTCAGACTACCTAGAAGAGCTGCCTCAAAAGCGGCACTCCAGACCCTGCATCGGCTCCCGGTAAGAAGCAGGGTGGAGTTTAAAGCACTATGCACATGCCATCGGATCATTAATGGCAGGTCTCCCCTTCCTTTGCAAGGACTGCTGACACAATACGAGCTGTCCCGTTCCCTTAGATCTTCCGGCTCGGGGCGCCTGGCCATTCCAAAGGTGTCTAAAGCACGGATGGGCGGCAGATCCTTCAGGTATCTAGCTGCGTCCAGCTGGAACAAACTACCTGCGGCGCTGCGCTTAGAACCATCTGAATCTATCTTCAGGGCCAAGTTAAAAACATTATTATTCATTCGCTAATAGGTTCCGCTTTCTGCAGTTCTCCTGTAAGCACTCACTCCTTAGCGCGGGGACACGCCGTTGAGCGTCACCAAGTGCTTTACAAAACCCCCTAATAATAATAATAATAATAATAATGTGTTTAGTTCAGCAAAAATGTAATCAGATGATGTGTTTGCCTGTTAATATCTAATACAATGTATCTAAGAAAAATGCTGTATGTTTATTTATTGCAAAACGCACAATTTCGTTTTTGAGGCTGTGTGATGTGAATTCTAATTTTATCTTTTAGGCATTAGCAGTTTGTACATGTGCATAATTGCTTACTCTATAAATTAAATAGTAACATACAATTATTTAGCATATCATATGGTTCATTTCTGGGTTTTTATTTAATTTTTATTTAATATTAATTAAATGAGATTTTGCATAACAGACTGATGACAGCAGAAAAACACAAACACACACATTGAGCTCATTCCAGACATATACAGAAGGGGTCATAGACTCAGGACACGTAATACAGCGTGTTTAAGGCTAGCAATCCTTACACAAAGAGCGCAATCGCTATTTACTTACAGAAGTATCACTAATGGGAAAACCACAAACCACATAGACATTTAAACACACATTTAACTCAAAGATCAACACTTAAGACAGAAACAAAGGACAGCCCACAGACTGCACTTAAACCAAACCATTTGAAAATACTAGTTGTAAGTCATATTTACAGGAAGAGCTTCTCAATAGTATTCCAAAAGACTGCAAAAACAGCAGAAGCAAGAAGCCAAAATACACTCAATTCACTAGCTTTGGCTGGCAGAACACCAACAAATCGCTCTGCATATCTCCATTCATAAAATTGCGTAGAAAAAGGATCCTTGTTTGTATTATGTCCATATTTGAATTCCATGGGGATACAAAATCACCAAGGAAGAAATATGTTTTTATACCTAAACCTATTTAGGTATTCCCTCAAGGGAGCCGGCTAATTTAATTCACATCTCACTATGGTACCTCCAAAAAGCAACACATTCTTCGATGTGTGCTTGAAACAGGCATGCCAGTAATATTGCAGAATATGCAAATATTATAAGCAAAATAGCGCTTAAGGTACTCTTCGTACATTGCGCCGTTCAAATCTTATACAAAGTAGAGAAAAGTCTCCTCATTACCTGCCTACTCAAATTGCAATTTGTATATCTATCCCATACAAATAGAAAGTTGTGAGGAAATAGAAAATTTTTGTATGGTCAATGTGTCCCCCACTCGCACCCTACCCATATACCTATGCTCCATGTATGTTACCATGTTACCATGTAATTCCCTTCCCGTGTCTGCCACAATAATGTTTCCGCATTTTCGTCTAACATTGACATGTCGGTTATTAGGCCTTCCCTGAATGTAACGTTAATTCTGCACCAAGGCCTGCTTTTCCAATGCATTTCCATGATACACTTTAAATAACGCGAAGCACACGTTTTGTGGTTCAGTCGAGCCAGACCCTGAATTGAGGCTTCGAGCCTCTTCTGTCTCAGAAAGCTGCAGTTTAGGTATGCATCCCTGACCTCTACCTTACTTCCTGCTCAGGCGAGCGGTGCCCGGCTCGGCCTGGCCTGCCTGCCAAGAAGGTATTTTGCCTACAGTTATCTGTTCAGCCTCCGTGAAAACACATTCCAGTCTAGTGAAATAGGTAAACATATTCCCGCCTGCAGAGCAAAGGGCCCGGCCTTCCAGTCTCCTTGCAAGTAATTTACTGCACCCGTTGCCATAGTAGGCCCATGCCCCCACGTAATGCACAGAGAAATATAGGCACGCACTAGCATTCAGTAATGAATGGCCTCTGCCCGAGAGACCTTTTACTTCAGACAATACATCCTCCAAACACAAGATATCAGATATGTTATAGGTACAGGTCGTCCTGACATCCCAGACACCAGACTCCTCTACTAGTGCTAAAGGCAACCCCCAGCTCTCCCCAGTTACATGTCAATTACGCGTCATGACTAAGTTGCGCGCGCATGTCGAGCAAAGGTTTCTGCTGACCCTGCAGATTTCCTCCATACATCCACCCACCTGTGACACTCCTATAACATGCCGAATATACACCTCTTTACACGCCTCTTTCTACGCCCATATGTTCTTATCTTTCTTTTCACTTGCTCCGCCTGGAGTGTTACGCCTACTGTACCCATTGCTATTATGTGATTTTACTATATATATTGTATGATGTTAATAAAAATGTGACATCCTTCCTGAACCTTAGTGGTGATGGAACACGATTCTCCCCTGGCTCGAGCCATTGGAATAAAGCCCGTATGACTCCGATACCACGGACTCTGCCTCTCATTTTATGAGCTATTCTTATTGATATTTAATGTATAGAAAAATGTATAGGTAATTTTATTTACCACAGTTGGCCAACACAAATCTAAGCCACAGTAAGTGTTACTAAACTACCTTACCAATCCAAGGCATCAAACCAACAGCAAGTGATGCAGAACGACTCTTACCAATCAAATGGCTGTCCAAATTCTAACTGCCAAGTTCTGAATTACCTAACGGTCGTTTTTAGACTACTCACGCCAAAAAGGTTCTCAGTCAGGGGCCCGAACAGGGACCCCTCCCCTTCCCCACGCGCCGGCGATGTAACGCAGGCCCCTGACCCCTTCTACAGCCGTGACGGACCCCTATTTGTGCACATCCACGGGTTTTCCTGCTAACTCCCTCAGGCCCACGGAGGAGACGGAGACTGCGAGCAGGCATCCGTACGAGGCGGTGAGGAATGCGGAGAGTCCCGACCAGAGCCCAAGACGAGAGAGCACGGTCCGAGGTATCCCGAGGCCCACCTGTTCCGAGGCGCATGCGCAGCAAGAAGCCGTAGCTGTCCAGAACAGTATCAAGTTTCCGAGGCCTTCAGTTCTGCTTCCCGGTGAGTACCGTTGTTGGGAACGCATATAGACGGGTTCATTTATTGTGCCCGGTCAAGACGGGTCTGGGTACACAGACCCGGTCCAGACGTGTCCACTTAGGTGGATACGGTATGACGTGTCTCTTTATGGGACCGGTATGACTGTACTGTTCTAGCAGTGCATCCAGTATTCTAGTCTATGGATTTGTGTTATTCTATGTATCAGGTAATCACTGTTCGCAATATTTTGGTGTCGTGGTATGAATGACTGTTTGCAATCGTTTTCGTGTTTAATGTGTTATTGTTCAGGTCAGTTCAAATATGCCGCTGTTTTTGAAATTACGTCAGATAGGAACCAGGAAAGGGATACTCGAAGAGGCAGTTCCCGTCCCGCCTAGGGACACTCCCGGACATTTTATGTACCATAAACACGGCTTAAATGCCATACTGTACTTGGATTTATGGGTTGACTATACAAAAGATCTGGAAGAGAAATATAGATGGCCTGTCTCAGGGACATGGGATGCTGATTGCATCATGAGAGTAGAAGAAGCACTTTGGAAAAAGAAAGCCAGACAATCCCAGAAAGATGCCATAGAATTGTGGCGTAAAGAAGCGCATAGAAGAACAGAGAAAGAACTAAGAAAAGCAGAGAAAAATATAGAAGCATCAGAAAAAGCTCAAGAAAAAGAACTACTAGAAGAAGGTGAACGAGTCAGAGCAGAACAAGTAGACCGACAGAGAAATGCCCTTATTAAAGGCATGTATCTCGTTCTTGCCGAGGGCCTACCCAAAGTGACCCCGGAAATACCCAGAAACTTGCCGCCACCATTGGTCCCGACTAAACTCCGTCATAAACAGACCGCGGCGGATATTTTTCTTTCTTCTTACTTGGATGACACTGTCCCAGAGTACGTTATTACAAATCCTCCTCCAAATAATCCTCCTCAGCACCCTGTTAACACGTCTTCCCCCACTGTTACTGTTCCTCCTGTTACCAACCCCCCTCCCAATCCTTCTCTCCCCGCACCTGTAGTTCAGGGTCAACCCACCATTCCGGTGACGTTACCAGTCGCTACACTACCAGCGACAGCACAGCCAGTAATAGTCGACGCAGGTCTAGGCGATCACAATTTAGGACTAGCGGGAGGAGTCCCCCTCACCCCGCCTTAGTTAAAACGAACATCACTAAGAGAACTAGCATTACAGCGCACGCCAAAAGTGGCTACATACGCAGCCCTTAGACAGTATCTTACTGATTGCATATATGACATGGTACCAGGTGAAGATCAAATGCTTATATATTCATTGCGTGTACGACGTGTTACAAACTATTTGACTATTCTACCAGACATGAAGGAACATCTAGACAACATATATCACTTTATTAGAACGGGGGAGAGACCAGAAAGCATTCACGAGGCCATGGCACACAGGAAAGTGGAGATCCAACTTATGATCTTGCAGTTTTTGATAAATTGTTTAATAAGGGAACAAGACCAGCCCGGTTATGATAAAGAAGGGATGAAAGTCCTGACAAAATGGAGTGACAACATAGCCGATGGCAAACATAGTAAACAGAGTTGTATAGAAGTCATGTACAGAAAGATTCGTAAGGTAATTCTAGACATACACGAGAGGGAAAGGGCAGAGAGAGAAGCCGATAAAGGGGATGATGAAGTTTCAGAAGACGATGATATAGCAATTGAGAACCCAGATAGAATACAGTACGTAGGTAGGGCAAGACCCTTTGATAGACCTATACGCCCAGAATGTAAGAAACATTTTCTTTCCCCCATACCAGAACAATGTTCTCTTGAGCTTCTATTCCAAGCCACTGACAAAGTACTGAAACAACGAATAGGTTATAGTGAACTTAGTACCATGCACGAACAGGAACTAGCCCGGTCAGCAGTACAATGGGCTGGCAATACTAGCGTATATAAAGATGACATAGTAGCGCAAACATTTTTGAGTCTTCCTCCGGAAGAACAGCGAATAGCTGGTATGTACATGATCCAACATCTCATTACATTGTACGAAAGTCAGCATTCTGATCCAGGTCCCCTATATAATATATTGGAAGAGTTACTCCTAGGTAGATGGAGAGGCCTAGGTACCGATTTAATTAATGTCATTCTAGAACAGCGACACAAATACAGGACTTTCCTAACTCCACATTTCGTTCCTGTTCCACACCCAGAAAGGAAAACATTTTACATAGACAGACAGAATCCCTTACGAGAGGTTCATCCTGTTAAAGATAATGCGGGTACGCTGCAGCGAGTATTCGTATACACACCCTTGACGAAAATGGAATTACTAGAAATGAAAAAATGAGTGCCCTGTCACGATAAAGACCCAGCAGGGTTCCACCGTGAATTAAAAGACATGCTCCGCATGGGAGAGTATACATATGCTGATACACTTAAAATGTTGAAAGTTCTGTTGCCTGCAGGTATTTACGAAAAACTTAAAGAAAAAGAATGGGAAGTGGGAGAGAAAAAGATTAATTGGACAGAACTAGAAGACGAGGAAAATACACGAATTCCTGGTACTGGCCTCGGGACTAAAGCTAAAGAATTACCAGAATTATTAATACAGGTCCTTACCGAGGCTATTGACAACTAAAAAGGAAGATTGGGATGCTATCTCAGCCTGCAAACAGAAACAAGATGAAGACACTAGTGATTTCTATTCTAGATTCGAGAAATGTTTCATTATAAATAGCGGCCTAAAAACAAGTAGTGAATCATACCCACATCTTTTTGTGACCAAATTAGTAGAGAATTCCTTACCACAAGTTAAAAACAGAGTACTGAAGGTTGAGAGCACATGGCAAGCAAATAGCCCTTCCCAAATGTTACAAATGTTACAGTACCATCAGAACCGAATTAGAGAAGAACACGAACATGAACAGAGACGTATAAAGGACACGAAAATGAAAGTACTAGTTGCCCAGTCCGTCCGTGCTGATGGTCAGAAAAGGGGTACGGCGCCGCCCGGTCATTCTGCAGCTCCTGTTAAAGGGAACTGCAATTACTGTAAACAGCCAGGTCACTACATAAATGAATGTGCCGTTCTGAGACACAATATCGCTACAGGCAAGACGAAAGAAAGACCGCGTCCTCCTAGACAAGAACATATTCCACAAAATATCCCGCAGAACACGCAACCTCCACAGAACGCACAACAGACAGTAGCAGTACCTCAGCCCCAACCCATAGCTGCCACACAACATGTCACGCAACAATTGTACCAGTATGCACTACCCAGATTATCAGCAGTACTCATGAAACAGCCTAGAGAGGGAGGTTGGCTTGCCCCTTATTGAAGTTCCTGTAGATCAAGAGGGTCCCTATGTACATAGTCAGGTATTAGGGAAAGACAGAACATTTTTGATTGACACAGGGGCGAGCAGAACTACCATCAGTCATGACGAGGTTCCAGGGGCACCCCTCTCAGGCTCACAGAATGTTTCCCTGGGATTTTCAGGAAAACCTATTGTTAATGAAGTATCAAAACCAGTTTCCCTAGGAGTTGGTCCATTGTCTCGAACTACAGATTTGTTGCTTACGAAATCATGTCCTGAAAACTTGCTTGGTATAAAGACGTTGAAAGCTTTAGGAGCAGTGATTTGTTGTTCCCCGGAAGGAGTGAGATTGTTTTTACGGGATTTTAAAGGACATTATGTTTTGAGAGATTTCGACCCCAGACTTCAGAATGTTCCACAACATTTATGGGCACAAGGTCCGACTGACGTAGGTTGCATGCATATTACACCATACCGTGTTACACTCAAACAAGGAGTTGTACTGCCCCGAATCCGACAATACAAACTACCACCTGATGCTGTAGTGGCCTTACTGAAAATTGTTGACGAGCTCATTGCACAAGGAGTGGTTGTAGAAACCGACTCCAATGTATGTAATTCCCCTATCATTCCGATTCTTAAACGAACTGACCCGAATGCACCACCGGTCTACAGACTAGTGATTGATCTCCGGGAATTAAACAAATGCATAATACCACAGTACCCTGTGGTCCCAGACATTTCTTCACTATTGACTGCTATTGACTCAGAAGCAGCGTTCTTTACTGTCATCGATCTCAAGAACGCCTTCTTTAGTGTTCCTATACATCCGGAAAGCCAGTATCTCTTCGGATTCTGTTTAAATGGCCGAAGCTTCAAATTTGCACGTGCTCCTCAAGGATTTACAGAAAGCCCTAGTATCTATAGTCAAGCTCTAAAACGACAACTAGACAGTATTCACATGCCTACTGACACTGCCCTACTCCAGTATGTTGACGATCTTTTGATTACAGCACGGACAGAACGAGACTGTGAACGTGCATCACTGACAGTCTTATATTTTCTGGCGGAAAAGGGGCACAAGGTGTCCCCTTCAAAGTTGCAATTCTGTGCCCAGCAAGTGGTTTACCTTGGACACTTGCTGTCCAAGAGGGGTAGACAGTTGACACCTGACCGTATCCAGTTAATTGCACATCTTCCACAGCCCAAGACACAAAAGGAAGTACGGGCCTTCATTGGCCTCACTTCTTACTGCAGACAATGGATCCCCCAGTATGCATATCTAGCAAACCCACTCAAACAGTTGACAACACAGGAGGCAGCGACTTCGACTGTCCTCCCTTGGACTCAGGAACATACACAAGCTTTTGAGGAACTGAAGAAAGCTTTATGTCAAGCACCTGTTTTAGCGACACCATGTTACAGCAAACCTTTTACACTTTTTGTCACTGAACGCGATGGCACAGCATTATCGGTTCTCACTCAAGATCAGGCAGACAGACACAAGCCTTGTGCTTACTTTTCTAGTACATTGGACCCAGTGGCCCAGGCTCTGCCTGCATGCCTAAAATCAGTTGCAGCAACAGCTCTAGCAATCAGACAAAGCGACTCCATAGTATTAGGACATCCCCTGACAGTACAAGTTCCCCACTCAGTGGAAGTTCTCCTGAACCGAACTCAGACACAACACTTGACCATAGCAAGACTAACAGGATATGAATTGACACTGTTTCAGCCACACATCGAGATCAGACGTTGCAACACATTAAATCCTGCTACACTTTTACCTTCAAGTACAACAGACCCTGCACCACATGACTGCGTGGAAATAATCAATAATGTAACAAAACCAAGACAAGACTTGACAGACATTGCATTACCCGACCCAGACCTGACACTTTATGTGGATGGTTCATGCATGAGAACAAGTACAGGAGTGTTAGTGGCCGCATATGCCGTGACCACTGATACTGAAGTCATAGAAACTCATCGCATTGACACCTTGTCAGCCCAAGCAGCAGAGCTCATTGCTCTGACCCAAGCCTGTACACGAGCCAAGAACCTAAAAGTAAATATATACACAGATTCCCAGTACGCATTCGGAGTCGTTCACGACTTCGGCGTCCTCTGGCAAGAGAGAGGTTTTCTGACCTCCCACGGAGCCAAGATCCAGCACGGTCCCCTCATTCAAGCTTTGTTAGAAGCTATACACTTGCCTACAGCCATAGCCATCATGAAGTGCAAAGCACATACTAAAGTCACAGACACCATTTCCCAGGGTAACGACCTGGCAGATAGAACAGCTAAGCTCACAGCTCAGGCTCAAACAGAACCTGACTCTATGGTTCAAGTTATCATAAATACAACACATAGTCCAGCACACTTAGGAGAAAAAGCCATGTTAGACAGTATACAGAATATTTGGTTCAACAAGCATTTACGTGCAGCAGCAAAACAGAAAGTGCATACTTGCATGATCTGTTGTCAGTTCAATCCAGGCAAAGGCATTCCCGTGGAACAAGGTGGATTTCATCCTCCTGACCACCCATTCGAAGTCCTCCAGATGGATTATATTCAGATGGATAGATGTCGAGGATTCAAGTATGTCCTCGTAGTTGTATGTGCCCTTTCCAGATGGACAGAAGCGTACCCAGTCCCAGATTACACTGCTGTGACCACTGCCAAGCAGTTGGTTCGTGAATTTTTCCCACGATACGGCTTACCCCATGTCGTGTACTCAGATAATGGACAGCCATTCTCGTCCGAACTGATTAAACAGGTATCACTCCTGTTAGGGTACCAGTGGAAATTTCATTGCGTACGACACCCCGAAGCAGCTGGTCTCGTTGAGAGACATAATCAGACTCTGAAAACACGGTTAGCAAAAGTCTGTGCAGAAAAAGGTGTAGATTGGATGGTAGCCTTGCCGGTTGCCCTCTTTTACATGCGTATGGTAGCTCATTCCAGAACAGGGCTATCCCCGTACGAAGTGGTCTTTGGTAGACCACCGAATATGTGGGGTACGCCTATGCCGCGTAAAATCACAGATGTTGATAGTAATATGCTGACAGATTACCTGGCTTCCTTGATGTCTGCACTACTCTCTTGTCGTTCACAGGTCGCGGCTGCCTTCCCGGACAACACCCAAGTGAAACCGCATGAAATCGTTCCGGGAGATTTTGTTCATATAAGAAACTTCGACCGCTCAAGCCCTCTGGAGCCCAGGTGGCGGGAGCCGAAGCTGGTGTTGATGACCACGAGGACCGCAGTGAAGGTCGAGGGAAGGAAAGGCTGGATCCATTCCAGCCACGTAAAAAGATTCCATGGACTGTATCCAGAGACATTTCCCAAGGGCTGCCCTGATTCCGATACTGACACTAAACTCCCCTTATTAGAAAAAACTCTGCAGCAGGAGTATAGAAGCAAGTTACGGTCTAGTAAGTCAGACAGCGTTTAATTGTTTAAGTCCCCCTCGGGTGAAGCGGTTAGACAGGTTTCTGACATGTATGAGATAGACCCAAATAGTGAGAGAGATAGACAGAAAGTCAAGAAAAACAAATACTGCAAGAATTTGCGTAGCAGATGCATTGTTTTCCTAACCATTATGTTTTTTCTGAGTATAACGATCATATGTATAAGCTTGACACTACATGTTTTCTTTCCTCCTCTTGGTTCGCATGTACATTCTTTTTCCAATGACACTGTAGAGCACACATTCAGTGACCTGCCACCTCACGAACTATCCTATCGACTAGCAATGCGCAACAACACTTTCATTCGTATGTTACACCATACTCACCAGACCAGCAACGCTACAAATTGCTGGGTATGTGGCCGACCCCCACCTTATCAGAAATACAAGGGATCTCTGCCCCTCTTCCCCTATCCGTTTACACATAATGGTTTGTGTGGAGCATGGTTTACTTTAATGTCATCCCTAGATAGTAAGTCCACAGTTTCCCAGGGTGATTGGATATGGGGGAACCTGAATACAGTCATGAATAAAGCATGTTTTCCAGACGCAGACGGTCTTCCCCAAAGGACTGGGACCGATCTAGAAAATGAAGTATATGCCTTAGGACATTTTTCCCTCAACCTCATGATCCTGAACGTCCAGTCCGAGATTAATTCGGATTTACCGTTTATAACAGTTTTACCTGTGAAGGGCGAATTATGCGTTAAAAAAAATGGTTCAGTGCATCTAGGACACAGTGATTGTAATACTGTGGTCAAATTCAGTGATAAAGGAAAGTCTACTTTCAAAGCTTCCCGTCATTCCTATTTTATTTGTGGTCAGACAGCTTATGTACGTCTGCCCTTAGGTTGGGATGGAACGTGTTATATCGCGTTCCTACTCCCACCTGTTTTCCTAGCCCCATCCGATTATCATCGGAATTCCCAACTCACTCATGTAAGACACAAGAGAGATCTTCCTCCGGTTATCGATTACTCCGAGTCAGCATGGGATCAGTATAAGGATTACATTAAAGGATATTTCTGGTTCATAAGTCCAGTCCAGAACAGTAAAATAATACGTAGGCTAACTAGAACTCTTGAGGCAGTAGTGAACGAAACTACCTTTGCCTTAGGTAACTTAACCGAGGAACAGTCTGCTATGAGACTTGTTGTTCTTCAAAACCGCCTTGTCCTTGACGTCATCTTGGCCGATAGGGGCGGAGCTTGTAGAGTGATCGGCTCCAGTTGTTGTGTGTTTATTCCTAATAACGCACCATCAGTGTATGCAGCGATAACAAGACTCCATAAGATTGCTCACCAGTTACACCAGAATCCAGGCACCTGGACGTGGTCCGGTTGGCTCTGGAGTGTGATATCTGCCTGGGGATGGAAAGTGTTATCATTCCTAGGGATAGTATTGCTCATCGTATTCAGTTGCTGTCTCTGTCTGCAATGTGGGCCAGCGATTTGCGGCTTGTGCGCCACTGCTTGTGTTCCCCGTCCACGTTCGCGTTCCCATGCTCGAGTGAGAAAAGACGAGCAAATGATGTTATATGAACAGATAGATGGTCTCATGAAAATAGACATATCCTGATGGGTGAAGTAGGGGCCAAGGAGGGAATGAGGAAATAGAAAATTTTTGTATGGTCAATGTGTCCCCCACTCGCACCCTACCCATATACCTATGCTCCATGTATGTTACCATGTTACCATGTAATTCCCTTCCTGTGTCTGCCACAATAATGTTTCTGCATTTTCGTCTAACATTGACATGTCGGTTATTAGGCCTTCCCTGAATGTAACGTTAATTCTGCACCAAGGCCTGCTTTTCCAATGCATTTCCATGATACACTTTAAATAACGCGAAGCACACGTTTTGTGGTTCAGTCGAGCCAGACCCTGAATTGAGGCTTCGAGCCTCTTCTGTCTCAGAAAGCTGCAGTTTAGGTATGCATCCCTGACCTCTACCTTACTTCCTGCTCAGGCGAGCGGTGCCCGGCTCGGCCTGGCCTGCCTGCCAAGAAGGTATTTTGCCTACAGTTATCTGTTCAGCCTCCGTGAAAACACATTCCAGTCTAGTGAAATAGGTAAACATATTCCTGCCTGCAGAGCAAAGGGCCCGGCCTTCCAGTCTCCTTGCAAGTAATTTACTGCACCCGTTGCCATAGTAGGCCCATGCCCCCACGTAATGCACAGAGAAATATAGGCACGCACTAGCATTCAGTAATGAACGGCCTCTGCCCGAGAGACCTTTTACTTCAGACAATACATCCTCCAAACACAAGATATCAGATATGTTATAGGTACAGGTCGTCCTGACATCCCAGACACCAGACTCCTCTACTAGTGCTAAAGGCAACCCCCAGCTCTCCCCAGTTACACGTCAATTACGCGTCATGACTAAGTTGCGCGCGCATGTCGAGCAAAGGTTTCTGCTGACCCTGCAGATTTCCTCCATACATCCACCCACCTGTGACACTCCTATGACATGCCGAATATACACCTCTTTACACGCCTCTTTCTACGCCCATATGTTCTTATCTTTCTTTTCACTTGCTCCGCCTGGAGTGTTACGCCTACTGTACCCATTGCTATTATGTGATTTTACTATATATATTGTATGATGTTAATAAAAATGTGACATCCCTTCCTGAACCTTAGTGGTGATGGAAGACGATTCTCCCCTGGCTCGAGCCATTGGAATAAAGCCCGTATGACTCAGATACCACGGACTCTGCCTCTCATTTTATGAGCTATTCTTATTGATATTTAATGTATAGAAAAATGTATAGGTAATTTTATTTACCACAGTTGGCCAACACAAATCTAAGCCACAGTAAGTGTTACTAAACTACCTTACCAATCCAAGGCATCAAACCAACAG
Organism: Lissotriton vulgaris; assembly: GCF_964263255.1. NCBI lineage: Eukaryota > Metazoa > Chordata > Amphibia > Caudata > Salamandridae > Lissotriton > Lissotriton vulgaris. The sequence continues at coordinate 242,342,447 of NC_141689.1, read as the reverse complement.
CAAGTGATGCAGAACGACTCTTACCAATCAAATGGCTGTCCAAATTCTAACTGCCAAGTTCTGAATTACCTAACGGTCGTTTTTAGACTACTCACGCCAAAAAGGTTCTCAGTCAGGGGTGACATCATGTGGAGGATCAAAATCAGGAAGATCAGAAATATACTGGGCTGCAGAGACAAAGAATCCCCAGAATCTCAGTGCACAGAGTACCTCCTTAGCAGAATCCTGTCCTGTCTGTCTCCTGACAAAATCACTCCCTCAGATAGCCACTTCTCTGATGAGGTCCTTGTTGGAGCGCCATTTAAAGAAAACAAGAAACCTTCTCAGGGGTCCCACTGATACTTGGTCCTTTTAAACCAACAAAGAAGAAATTGGCACGGAAGTTGAAATATAAAATACATATTTATTAAACCTCAGATGAGGGAGACTACGTCACACAGAAGCCTTAGCATATGAATGAGGCAGTCTAAGAAGTACAGAAAACTGGGGCCTTATGTATGCTTAGGGTTACATAGTCAGCACAAGACCAAGGGGCAGTCCTAGTTCACACAAGCATGTAAAATGACTAATATGGGCATACAAGATCTGCTTGCTCAACAAAGTGGGAGGAGCTAACAGTGGCTGTTTTTGGCAAACACATCCTGACATTTACATACTAGGAACAGTTGCAAGGACAGCTGCAAGCTCAACTGAGCATGTGCGAAGGTGGAAGATGCTGAATATAGTTCGTTTCTAGGCAGACTACAAGAGCACTCAACACTGAGGGAGGACAGAGCACATGGCGAGCATGTGGCACCACATGGCAAACAAGATGGCTGCCAGAAATACAGAATGACTTTCAGCTCATGCTAACAAATTCATGCAATATTTAACAACTTGTGATGTGTTTGATGCTGCACCATGGCTTTGGGAAGTGGTAGAGGTTGATCCTGGTTTTGAATGACTGGTTGGAGATCCTGTCAGTAGAGAATGCTTCAGTAAAATAACCTCAGCCATGTTTTTCCTGTGTGGTGATCTTAACCCTCTTGAAGCCAGGAATACTTCTGTATTGAGTGTACCTGGACCAGGCAAACATATTAACCACTTCACCATGGAGAGCACTTCCAGTCCCAGCAGGAATCAGGAGCTCTTGTGTAAGTTCTCTTCTTCCAGCAAGAGTCAGGAGTCCTGTTAATTCCAATAGGGTCTTCTTCTTCAGGCGGTGTCTTCCCAGATCCAGATATATTCTAAGAAGATAGTGGTCGGCAAATGTATCCTGATCATGGCAGACTTTAAGGGTAACTTCTAAATATATAAAAATAGTTTTTAAATGGCAAAAACACTTTTCCATGGCATGTGTTACTGCAGCACCTTTCAACTGAAGCATGCCAGAGCACAGTTGTGCTCCTGACAGCCATGTATTTTTGTCAAATATTTGGATGGTGTAAGTACACACTGCAGCTCTCATATGATATTGGATTCCCATACTATTTGGTGATTTCTAACCCATCTGTCATTGTCTTAAAGAAAAGTTAAATAGTTCAATTGGTACAAACCATTTTTGGCCATTTTGACAATATTACTTTAGGTTATGATAACACAAATTGTGGCACTGAAGTTCAGTGCCAGTATGCACAGATTTCTAACATCAGCGAAAATAAGGTCTAGTACAAGGTGAAAAAACTGGGGTTACCATGAAAAATAAAACTAATTTGCTGGTGTGCATTTTTTTTATTCAAAAGTTTTTATTTGCATTTGCAATATAATAAAACAAAACATAAAAATACACAGCGCATTATTCAATACTTTTGGCAACAGTACAGACTTATAGGACAAAAAGTCAGATGCTTTAGAGAGAGAAGGCATTCAAAAACGAAACTCATGTTTGATGAGAAGAGAGCTGTTTAAAGTTGAAAAACATCAAATCACAAGTGGGGCCATTAGGATGACGGGCGGACTATGTCCACCGGCCATCCTATAGCATATCGGGACCGCCCGCCATAAGGGTCTCAGCACCACCCGCCACAATGCTAAAAATGCTTGTCATGCATGTGCCTGCCATGTTGTGCATGCACACGTAGGAACCCCCCATGTGCCTCCCCCACCCCCCCATCATCCTGGGGGCCCGCAACAGGCCCCAAACAGAATGACGCATGCCTTTCGCCGCCATGGAAAGGCACCCTCCCGCCCTCATCCTAATATGGTTGGCGGTGTCTCGCAGACACGCCACCATAGGAAAGCACTTTTTCCTCCGGTCGACTTCGCGACTGGCAGAAATGCGGCGGAAGGACTTTCCGTCCACCGCGGACTCCCCAGCCATCCCAATGTGGCGGTGGGTCATTTTTTTCAGGATGGCGGGCGGATTGCCCCCGCCGGCCCGCTGGTAGCTTCCGCCGGCCTGGCGGGGGCAATCCGCCCGCCATCCTAATGAGCCCCTAGGTTTTTGCTTCTGAGGGTGGGATCAGTCAAAAAGCTAGGCCTTGAATCCCTTTCTGAATTCCCGGAAGGAGGGAGAAGTTCAGTGGTGAAAGGGAAGATCGTTGAAGGACTTGGCGGCAAGGTAGGAGAAGGAGCAAACTCCATTGTAGTTGTGGTGGATGCGTAGGGGTGTGAGCGAGAGCAAGGCAGGAGTTTTGCAGGTGTCTGGAGAGCCAGTGGAAGTTTAGGCTGTGGTTGATGTATGTGTGTCCTTGATCATGAAGGGTGTTGCAGGTGTGTATCAGAATCTTGAATTGGCATCTCTTCTGGACAGGAAGCCAGTGGAGCCTCCTGAGGTGGGGTGGTATGTGAGTCCATTTAGGGAAGTCGAGAATAAGTCTGGTGGGCCTTCTACCATAAATAGAATGGTCACCAATGCAAAAAAAAATACATATGCATGTAAGCTACAGATAATCACATTTTTGCTTGGAAAAGCTTTGATTGTTTTTTGTGGCCAAAGCAATGCTGACACTCTACTCATAGTGAGTAAAATGTAGTTTGAAGATAAAAGACCTCATTTGAGGATTAGTGGTAATTAAGCAACCAGACAAAAGATGGCAAAGGATCCCAGGCACCAAACTCCCATATACCACACCAAGTTTTTGTAGGTCTACATAACCATTTCACGGAACAGCCAGTGGATAGAATGATGTCAGAGAAGCTGCCTCTTTCACATCATTCAGAGGATTATGAGGACTCTGCTCTAACAATATTCACATTCGGTTTTTCATGCATTGGACTGCCATATGCTGCTGCATTGTCTACAAAGTTCACCACTAGCACACTATCTGGCTGAAAAGCTTACCACCTCCAGTGGCTTGCAAAGTGGTCATGATTATGTTTTATTGTAATGATGAGAAAAATGGAAAATATAATTATTATGTGATTATTTTTATTATGGTAGACCAACCCTAGAAATAGAAGTGTAGACCAACCCTAGACAGAAAAGTGGAAGCAGAGACATAAATTTACTTTTGATTAACTCAAAAGCAGAGTCAATAATGCTTTGGTTTTTGATGTGTGGTTTACTATATTTGTTCTTTTCAAGGTTCTGTGGGAGTGCCTGTGGATAATAGCTAAAGCTTTATTGGTACTATGTGCTTAATGAAAAACAGCCTACGTGGACACACATAAGATGATTTGGAGCAAGAATGTTTAAGATGCAAACAAAACAATACAAAAGATAAAACAAATGGGCGTCGGCTCACCAAAATACCAGAGGTAGCAGAAGTGAAAAAAAAAAAAACCCTCTGACCTTAATGATATCACAGGAAGGGACATCATATGACCCCTGACCCTGATTTTTTTTCCCAGTAAGGCATGTCACGCGACCCTAATATCGCAGCAATTGAGGATTTGCTTTGCATAGTATACCAACATAACGCAAAGTTGAGCTATGCTCTGCTTTACATTATTTTGTATCAAAGGTGCGTTCCATTGGTGCTGCATGGGTGTTTCCATGAAAGTACCCAGGGGATCTGATGCAAATCGGCACCTACAAACATTGGTAGACAGGAATTTATGCCAAAATCTGATGTTTCCTTGAGTGAGGCGTAATGAGGAGAATTGTTTTAATTAACCACAGCTTTCCAACTGGTGTGCTACATAGCACAACACACATATAAAGTGTGAAAAGCTTTAAAGCATAGTTTATGTACTGGAAAGCACCCCTTCCAGTATAAAACCTATGCTTCAAAGAACAGCCTGGTATTTGATGTCCACTATTCTAGTGGGTACCTTGCACCAGTCTAATTGACCCTTATGATGGTGGTTGTAAAGCCAACCTTATAGATCAGCTATCCTAGTGGTAGCATGGACCAGGAGTCTTAGGCTAAAGCTTCAGCGAGCATGTGGAGCAAGCTGTTTTACCAATTATAATCCCTTGACTACCAAATGAAAGGAAACCACACAAGGTATATACAAAATATATATGAATTTATTACTAACACAACCCCTCTGAACTCTTTATGAGGTCAGAGATAGAGGTACATCACAAGTTACTCATTAAGCATACTTTAAGTTGCACAAATACAATTCTGCCCTAAGGGCCTCACGAACCATATACTAAGTAAGTGGTATAAGAACCACTTCAGGAATAGAGAATAAGCCTAGAGCCTAGGGAATGGCTGGGGCTACACTGGGCAACCAATGGGTTGGAAGTAGGAGGCCCACGGGAGAAGCGTGCAGTGTCTAAACACAGTCGCTAAGTTACCATAGAGTTATAATGGGAACGTAAAAGTTACAAAGTAGTAGATTAAGGACACTTCCGGATGGACTACGTTAAAACCCTTTTAAACTTGGTCACTTCGAGAGTCAACATCCACGGGAGCACTGGAGTACTCGAGCTACCTCACCCAGGGAAGCTTGGTGCCTAGGTGTTCTTTCGTGTTGGGTTTCGTCGCTGTTTCCAATGGAGAGCTGCAAAGAAGTGCTGCAGGTGACCAGGAGAAAGGTGTTCGGGTGGATCCAAGGGTGGATCGAAGATGTGAAGAACCTGAAAGCAGAGTGGACAGAGTCTGGGTCACTAGCCAGTGACAAGGAAGGAACCAGGAAAGAACCAGGCGATGTTGAGTGTTTCAGGTGAAGAAGGTGAAGCTTGTCTCTGCAGCCACGAAGACCAGGAGCCATCAATGACAACCAGGAGCTGGATTCGAGCTGTCCCATAAAAGATCTTATTGAATACGGTGTTGGTATCCAGATTGAACCCAACAAGCCTTGGCAAACGCAATCCATGCAGGAAGAGAAGATTGGCTTCAGATCAGACCAGCAAGGTTTGGGGAGCTTCTCCTTTGCAGGGAAGCTGGAGCAAGCCCGGAGCAACCAGGAAAGCCATGTAGTTTCCAAAGGAAGTCTTCGGAGGGCTAACTAGCCAATGGGCTCGCAACCGGGAAGACACGTTGAGCTGAAATGCAGGAGCAGGCCCCACGTGGCACTCGTGGAGTGTGGAGGGCTGAGCTTCAGTGCAAATGCTGCTCGGGTCTGGGGCTTTTGAAAACCCAATGCACATCTTCGAGGATACCTCAAAAGCTGCACGGTTAGCAAAGAGCAGGTAGTCCAGGGTGTCCAGTCCCACGTCTGTCGTGTCCGCCACGGGTCGCAGCTTTGCTGTGGATGTGGATCGGAGTCGGAGAGGTCTGGAAGTCCAGTTCCTGAGTTGATGAGTCTTCGGGTTCCGGTGGGAGCATCGACAAAGCAAACCGGCAAGTTACTGGGGGTGCCTGTTTGCACATGGTGGTCACTCCTTGACCACAAGGGAGATGTCTTCAGTCTTCTAGTCGGAATAGAACGTCAAAGGTCCAAGAGTTTCATTTCAGAGTTTCAGTCCAGGATGATCTAATGTCTCTAGACACTGCTCCTATCTTTACACTAATCTAAGGGGCTGGATTACCTGCTAGGTCCCTCCCATGGGTGGAATCTGAGAAGGGGGTCATTACACCCCTTTCTCTTTGTCCAGTTTTGCGCCAGAGCTGGGGCTGGTTTGAACCGGGCTATGCATGGAGCACCTTGTGTGCCCCAGGCAGTGTCTGGAAAAGCATCTTTCCATTGAACCCACCCTGCCCCAATACACTACAGGCTGTCTGGGGAGGTGCTAGCACCTTCCTCGACAGGAAACCTATTGTCCAGGCCTCCCTTGCCGGAGTTTCGTCCAGTTGCAGGAGGTCAGACTCGTGTCTGTTGCAGCAGCATCCATTTTGTGATGCTGAGGCTCTGTTTAACTTTAACCAGGTAAAGCAGTAACTACATGTCTTCTCCCTCTAGAAGGGTGGAATGCTATCCCTGTCACCAGAACTGGTGGGGGGTAGTATTCCAAAGTGTTTGCCACCTTACACGGCATGTTTTGATAAAGCCAAACCAAAGTTAGCATTAACCGCAAGGATTATAATGCAATTAAGAGTATATGGTATGGCTATATCATAGAACAGCTAAAAGGACATGGTTTCGAAAGCTGCAGAAGGGTTCAGCTCATGCTAGAGCACCATCTCACACAAAACCAAGCACTCTCCCTTCAGGATTGTCAGGCCTGCCATAGGAGTGACTTATAGGTATATATGTGTCTATATATAAGAGTAGATATAGGTATACTATATCTAAGCAAGGGGTGATTACACCACCTTGCCCAAGCTGAGTGATCAGCCTGTGGTGTCAGTTTGGATGGCCATCCAGGGGTGGCATAATACATGCTTCAGCCCCTGGTAGGCCTTGGATGCACCTATGCCCTGGGTACCTATAGTACACTATAAAGGGGCTCACAAAGGTGACCCGATTCCCAATTAGGTATGTACCTAAAGTACATGGTATCAATTTAGAGACAGAACAGCAGGGCTGTGGGTCTGATTAGCAGGCCCACAGCCACACGAAAGTCGAAAAACCATAGAATCACTGTAAAAAGTGGGGGTGACAATAGGAAGCAGACCCTACTCTCCTACACAACCCCCCCCCCCCCAAACGCAGGGACATTAAACTAACCTTGACCAGTTGAGTCTTCATGTTCTAAGTGGAAATATCTGGAGAGTTCATCTGCCAGGTGTGTCTGACTTCCGGGCTAGATAAATATCGGAAATGGCAGCTTCGCGCAGCAGACGCATGGGGTAAGAGCAGATCCTTCTCTGCTCCCATTTTGCTTATGCTGCTGCCTGCATTTCGAGACTTTTTAATCATTTTAATCATTTTAATCATTCCCTGTTTAAATCGTTTTTGGTAACAGAAAAATACTGCTGCTGTTTGTACCTGTAACAGTTCTTTTCCTCTGCTCTTTGCACACGTTCCCTTTTCCTGACGCCTTTGCTGCCTGACGCTCCCCGGTCCACCACAGGTTTTACCTGATTGATGTGGAGGGAGTGCCAGGTGTGTTAGACTTCCGGGCTAGATAAATATCGGCAATGGCAGCTTCGCACAGCGGACGTGTGCAGCGGGCGCGCCGGCGGTGCGCCGAAGGCAAGCCCGTCTGCGCCCCTCCGCGCCTGGCCCGTGCCTAGTGCCAAAATCCCTGCCCCTCCAATACCTTGTATCCTGTATTATGACTCGACAGCCCTCCTCAGTCTTAACACAGCAGCCCCCAACTGCTGTAAACTGATACCAGGCAATCCAAATTCAGTATGCACCTGTGGTTTCTCCCTCCCAGAACCATTGAAAACCAGGGCATTTCAAACAACCCAGCACCCCGGAAATAGTAAGCCCAGCCCTCTGGGACTAGATCCACCTTAAAGGGAGACCTAGTAAAGGTTAGATCCCTAGCCAAACATAAATATGAAATATCACAACTTATTACTGATCACGACCTGGATGTACTGTGTCTGACCGAGACATGGGCTGACGCTGCATCTGACCCTGACTTCCCAACTGCAGCCCGACAGGCTACCAGGCAATTAGGGTAGACAGACCTATCAAACGTGGGGGAGGGGTGGCCATTATAATTAGGGACCATTTCCCAGTTAGGTTTTTCCCGACCTCTACATCCTTTTACGAGTCTTTACTTTTCATCATTGAACTGAATACTAAAGAAACCTTTAAGGGTATCCTTTTATATCGACCTCCCGGCTTTAGGAGCCATTTTATCTGTAACATTGACACCCTGTTAGAATCCAGTCTACAAAATGATGAATTCCGCAACCTCAGAGACTTTAATTTCTATCTTGAGGGTAAAGCCAACAGGGAGACGAAAGCATTACTAGAGACCCTGGAGGCAGTAGGTCTCGCACAAAAAATTCAGACCCCCACCCATGAGGCTGGCCACACCTTGAATGGTTTCTTTTCCTCTGTCAACAACCTTGCGCCAATGGAAACGCTTGCCCTGACATGGTCAAACCATGCATTGATTAAATTTGCCTTTCCATTTACCCCCCTGCGACTGTCCAAGGTATCAAAGACCGCCACCACTACTAAAAGGAGGTGGGAGCTCATGGATAAGCAATCCCTTCGCTCCCTGTTAGAAGAGTCCTGTCCCTCTTTCCTAGGGTCGCCTGAAGTTTCAGCCCCAAAATACCTTAAATGGCTCAACGACTCATTTACCATTTCTGCCCCTTTAAAGAAAATCTCAGGAAATAGACAAAACCCCTCAGCTCCTTGGTTTTCTGAAGAGCTTCGGCTAGAAAAACAGCGCTGCCGGCAATTAGAAAGACGCTGGCGAGCCAAGTACTGCCCTAACCTGAAATCTATCTACAAAACAGCACTATCGCTTTACAAAGATCACCTAATAGCTATTAAAAAGGATTTTTATACCAGACAAATCAAGGGAAAAAAAAACTCTTCTAAGGAACTCTTTCGAGTGGGTAACATACTTACATCGGCAAAAGGCCCACAATTTAAGTGTGACCAAGAACTATGCGATAATATTGCTGCAGCCTTCAAGATGAAAGTGTTGAACATTTTCAATAACTTTCAGAATTCCACCCCTTTCCCCTCGATAGATTTCACCTGGAGTGAGCATAATATAAATACTCTGCTTGCCTTTTCTCCTGTCTCCGTTGAGACCATAGCCAGATACATCCAAGACTCTCAATCTGGATCCCCTTCTGATCCTTGCCCGCCGAAAATCCCTAAAGAAATCGGCGATGTGGTTAGCCCAGCTCTCACAGATATTTTCAATTCCATGTTTACGACTGGCTGTTTTCCATCAATTTGGAAAGATACCGCCATCCTCCCATTGCTTAAAAAGCCCTCACTGGAGCCTACTGACCCACATAATTATCGCCCCATTGCCAGGCTTCCTCTTCCAGCCAAAATAACAGATAAAGTTATGAATTCTCAATTGACACAATTCATTAATGATAACAATTTGCTGGATCCATCTCAGTTTGGCTTTCGCCGTGAACATAGTACGGAGATAGCACTGATTAAGGCAACAGAAGAGATCAGGGTGGCGATGGATCGGGGTGGCACAGCCATGCTCATACTCGATCTGTCAGCCGCATTTGATACGGTTGACCATTCTCTCTTGCATGAGCGGCTCGAGAGAATAGGGATCGGGGGTACAGCATTGGCTCTGCTTTCCTCCTTCCTAAAAGACAGAAGACTCATGGTTGAGTTGGATGCCCACCGATCGGATACATACACCCTCCCTTGTGGAGTGCCTCAGGGCTCGTCCTTGAGCCCGTCACTATTTAACGTGTATGTCTCAGAGCTGGCCCCACTAATTCAGAACTCAGGGTTTTGCCTCACGTCCTATGCTGACGACACTCAGATTGCCATTACCATACAAAAAAAAGATTCATCTCCCGCTGCACAATTCCAAACCTGCATGCGTTCGGTCAATCACTGGATGAACACCCATTGCCTAAAGTTGAACTCCTCTAAAACAGAGATCCTGACTTTTGGCAACGTTCAACCATGCTGGGGCAACCTTTGGTGGCCTGTGGAGATGGGTGAACCCCCCAGACCAGCGGAAAAATTAAGAACCTGGGGGTGTGGTTGGACCCTAAACTTTCCTTAATCCACCACACCAACGCTACTGTGTCAGCAAGCCACTTTCTCATCAAAAAGATCAGTAAAATTCTCCCATACATTCCAGTAAATGGCAGAAAAACTGTTGTCACAGCTTTGATTCAGTCCAAACTGGACTATTGCAATGGATTATTAGGAAATGCCCAAAAACAGTGTCTCAAAAAACTCCAAAGTGTGCAAAACTCAGCCGCTAGACTGCTTCTCAACATTCCCAGAATCCACTCAGTCACCGCCGAAATCCACAAGTTGCACTGGCTTCCGGTGGAGAAACGGATTAAATTCAAAGCTCTGTCCATAGCTTATAAGGCCCTTAACAACAAAGGTCCGATCTTCTTTCAAAACTTGTTGGCCAGGTATGAACCTATCAGGAATCTCCGGTCCTCGGGCGCTAAACTTCTCCAGGTACCAAAAACCTGCACCGTGCAATGGGGCGTGCGTAGTTTTCATTTTTACACCTCCAAACTCTGGAACTCGCTCCCTCTAGAGCTTAGAGAGTCTCCCTCTCTTATCGGCTTTCGGAAAGGCTTGAAGACCTGGCTATTCCAGAATTAGCCGTCATTGCAGACTCCCCCATCCATCCATAGTGCCAAGACACCCACGGGTAAACGTGCGCTCTACAAATTACAATAACATAACATCTGCATTGCCATTGTCAGTTCCAGGTCTATGTTCCACTGTAAAGTCCATCCCCTGTAGGGAAATGGACCACCTGAGTAGCTCGGGATTTTCACCCTTCAACTGATTTAGCCACAAGACGGGCTTATGGTCTGTCTGAATCTTGAAGTGAGTACCAAACATGTATGGCCTTAACCTCTTCAGGGCCCAAACCACAGCAAAGGCCTCCCTCTCAATAGCTGACTAACGTTTCTCTTTAGGGGTCAGCCTTCTGCTAATGAAAGCTATTGGCTGGTCTTGACCATCTTTATCAATTGTGAAAGAACAGCTCCCACACCCAACTCAGAAGCATCTGTTTGGACAATGAATTCTTTGGAGTAATCTGGACTTTTCAGAATAGGTGCAGAGCACTTGGCCTGTTTCAGGTCATCAAATGCCTTTTGACAGCTTACTGTCCACCGAACTTTCTTTGGCATTTTCTTTGAGGTTAAGTCATTAAGTGGTGTCACAATGGACCCATAGTTCTTAACAAACTTTCTGTAGTAACCAGACAGGCCCAAGAAAGCTCTGACCTGTGTTTGGGTTTTTGGAGGAGTCAGTCCTTTATGGTCTGGATCTTGCTCTCCAGTGGTTGAACTGGAGAGCAACCACTGGAGGCCTGACTTCCACCTACAAGGTGGCCCAGGTACACAACCTTACTCTGCCCTATCTGGCACTTAGTAGCCTTGATAGTTAGGCCTGCCTTTTGCAGGGCATCCAAAACATTCTTTAGGTGGATCAGGTGATCTTCCCAAGTGAAGCTAAAGACAGCAATATCATCAAGATAAGCTGCACAATAATCATCCAGACCTGGGAGGACTTGGTTCACCAGTCTTTGGAATGTGGCAGGTGCATTCTCCAAGACAAAGGGCATCACCACAAATTGGTTATGATTTCCTGGGGTTGAAAAGGCTGTTTTAGCTTTTGCATCATCAGCTAGTCTGATCTGCCAGTAGCCAGCTGTCAAGTCAAATGTGCTCAAAAACTTGGCAGAAGCCAGTCTGTCAATGAGCTCATCTGCCCTTGGTATGGGGTGGGCATCTGTCCTAATGACAGCATTGAGACCTCTGTAGTCCAATAGTCCAAAAGTATGCCAGCATAATGGGAGTGAAAAAGGTGTCATATCTCATTAGACATGGTGCATTTGTTCTCTCGATCAACAAAGGGAGAGACAGGGTTCAAGGGCACTCTTAGTCCCCAATCAATAGATACAATGACCTTCCCCTAACAGGGAAACACCTGTATTTCTTGTGGATAGTTTCCCTGCACATAGCTTTAAATTTTAATATGTCAAGTTGACCAGCGAATAAAAGATTTTTTGGGACAACCTCTGACATTTTTAACTACACTCTCTTTTTCACATTCACTCTCACAACAACCTGCTCCGCAGTCTCCTGGCGTCGTAGCACACTCGGGAGGTACTCGATCTCCCGAGTGGACCCGATGATGAAGCATGTCACCACTAGGGTGAGTGAGGGTTTCTTGAAGAAATAATGAGTTTTTTTCTTGAAAATTAGTCCAGCCTTCTGACCAACTACAGCTGGCCTTATATTAATACGTGCTATCACACCCACGCTTCACTGACGGACACTCTTCCTTTGCATTTGTTCTCTCGCCATTTGATGCAAGCCAGCTCACCAACTTTGTTGCTACTTTGCATTGCGTCAAAGAATAGAAAACCTGGGCTACAATCTCACTCAATTTCAATCTCCAAAGTTCAAACGGTTTCATTAAAAACCATGAAAGCACAACAGCAATACATCAGTATCAATGGAGAAAATAAAAATTAAAACAAACTAATGACAGTACTTAAGTAGAAAGAGATAAAATTCATCATTAAAAATGCAGATTATAAAAGAATCACTACAATGAATCACACCTGGAACGCCTCAGTCTCAAAGAAGCTTTTGAAACACTAGCAACAATAAAAGCAATGAATTCATCAGGCAATGTAGAAACAGTAAAGCAGGTCAAGCTTGAGCAAATTTCTGTACCTTCATTTGCGGAACACCAAATGCTTTCCTGGGTTCAGTATAGAACCTACAAAACATTAAAGAGCGCATTGTATCTTGTTGAGACACATGGTTGTAGCTGCAAGGACCTAATACATTTGTCTCATTTTACCCTCTTGGGGTCGCAAACAAAAGCTGTAGCAGGTGAAACCTAAATCTCGTCAGCAAAAAACGATAGTACTGTTTGTGACACATGTAAGATAGGGTTCCATAACTTAGAGTGTCTTCAGCAAAATGTAACCTCGAACTGTAGGTTTATTTAGTTGCTCATGTCCCTTGCCCAATAACCTTCACCGTAGGAAATGTTCTTTGACCCATTTACGATCTGCTTTCGCCATAGTTCAGGGGTTGATAAATAACTCTGTCGTCCCAATGCTCTATAAAGACTTCTTACTCTATTTAAACAAGGAATGCGAAGAGAGTGGTCAAAGTGAAATACAGTCCTGCAATATTTCCTTGTTCATTTTGGTTTCAGCTCTTGCCTGTATGTTAACACAACAGAGGAGGGGGCGAAGGGCCTGAATATCAGTGAGTTAACCCACACCCAGTTCCTCATGAACAATAAATGATGGAGTGCTTTGAGGAACGTGTAGTAGGTGTCTAAAAATTGTATTTGAAATTTTCTATAGCTGTTTAAGCTTGATGTACTCCCTTGAATCCTAGCCATAGGAGATTCTAGAGACATATTTAGCCTGATATACCTACACCAGGGTCTTTAATGGTCTTCTACATAATCTAGACACAAAACTGAACACTGCTGAATTGACCCTTATGAACTCATTTTGTTTCCCTTCTAACAGGGGTTTCCAACACAGATCAGAATCAAACAAAATTCCATGTAGGGAAATGCTTTCACCTTAGTTAAGATGTGGGCCCCCACTTTGAAGGTTTTAGTCTTAGTTGAAAGGGGTCCTGCTTCCATTAGAAAGATTTATTAAAATTGACTGCAAGGTCCAGTCCATCCATGAACACCACAAATGCAACCAAAAGATTTTGCAAACCTGTTGCAGTCCTGGCCATCAAAACAGAATCATCTGCATAGAGCAATACTGGGACAGAGAACATTCCTATAAGATGGCAGTCTGCTCTAGTTGCCACTAGCACCCGTGCCAACCTGTTTATATATAAGTTAAATAGGAAAGAGGGTAGAATACACCCTTGACGGACCCCCCAACCCAACCAGTTTTAAATGGTTGAGTGCAGTTATAGTCATTTATATATCAAACTGTCTCCACAGTGTTAGCATGGAGATACCTAAAAAAATAAACAATATTCGAATCCACCCTATAGTGATAAGGGGTCTCCATAATTTATCACGATTCACTCAAAGGCTGGAGTAAGGTTCATAAAGACCATATGGACAGAGCCAAAGTGAGCCACTGTGTATTTATTCATAAACATATACAGGTTCCTGCACTGATTGATAGTAGCCCTGCCAGGCCTGGATCTGTATTGCAGATCTGACAGTGTAATGTTTTTGTCTGCCCAGGTTGTCAATCTCTCTAAAAGGACCTACCCCAGAAATATTATGACCGAATCAATTAGAGATATTGGTCTGTAACATTGGGGGTTGTTCTTATTTCCCTTCACCTGCATCGTAAGTTCTTAAAGTGCATCCTCACTGAGTCCAGCAAAAACGCTCACCCACCCACTCATCAGCAGCAAAATCGACTACGGCAACCCACTTTACGCCAGCACCAACCCGAAACTCCAAAAGAAACTGCAGAACATCCATGACACCTCCGCTAGACCCAACCTGAACATCTCACGCCACATCACCGGCCACCTGATAGACCTGCATTGGCTACCTGTCAACAAAATAATCACCTCCTCATGCCTACCTACAAAGTTCTCCACAATGCCAGCCTTGCATACCTCAACCATGCTTCTCCTTCTACACTCCCACCAGACATCTCTGCTCTCGCCAACTGGCCCTGGCCACCATCCCACAGATCCACAGACCACGGCTGGAGAAAAATCCTTCTCCCAGCCCGTGGCAAAGATCTGTAACTCCCTGCCTCTGCAACTCAGGCAATCACCATTGCTGCTGCAATTCAGGAAGGGCCTCAAGACCTCTCTCTTTGAGAGAATCGCTGATCCACTCCGCCCAACTCAGCACCTTGAGACCCTCATGGGTGAGTCGTGCTATATAAGAACACTGATTGAGTATTTGATTGATTGCTCAATATTGAGACAGATGAAGAACTTATTTATGCAACTGGAAAATGAGTTCTTTTGAAGGTCTCAGTAGTCACCTATGTCCACCTAAGTTTTCTACCTTTCCTAATCATTGCTCATTTATTGTTGTCCCCTTGTGTATTCACCATAGATGTCAGTGACCAGTCTAATAACAGGCAAACTGTGCTTTGATCGCTAAATGGACTCCGAAGAATTTTTATGTCAGTGATCTTCGAAAAAGAGAGGGCGAAAAAAAATTGTTGTAGAGGTGTAGCCCCTACCAGTAAAAGTTAGGGGAGCGTATGATGTCTCAGAACATACAATTTTATCAAGGGAATAAACAAAATTGCACTCATTTATTATGGCATATAGCAAATCCCTTTCACTAGTGTGCTCCATATGTAAACCTTCTAAAGACATACATCTTGCAGTTTACCTTGATGCTTTCTGGGGATTCTCACACAGATAATTGTTAAAGTCCCCTGCCAAAATTATATTAGCAGCAACATTTGTCACCCCTCTAGTTTTCTAATAAAAGAGCCCAAGATATGAAGATTGGTAATTTATGGGGGGAGTCTTGGCATAATACAAATTCAAAAATGTTTGTTTTGTAGCTCTATTGAGAGAAATGCTTAATGCTTCTAGGTGGAAACACAAGCAGAGAGCTACTTTATCTTGCTTTTGACGTCTAAAGAAAGACAAAATTACCAAATCTCTACTGGCCCTGCCCCAACTTGACTCAATTGCAAGAATAAACAAGGATTTATACCCTTCCAGAAAGAAACTATTTGATACAGCCCATGTCTCCGGTAGACTTATGCCACTATAATTCAAAATAAAACGTAGACAGTTCACATCCTTACTCCTGGCAGCAAGACTTTAAATTTTCCAACTTATTAATCTAAGTCCTTGTGATCTAATTGTAGAATGACCACCAGAGCTAGGGGTGACTGAAACCTGGCTAACTTCATGGAATTATTCTTAGTAATTGAATCAGTCACAAAGGTTCCTGGGAGCTCGAATGTGGCAACTCTTCAATTGGAAAGCCTCAGGGGGCCTTGATTATCAATATTTCCAGGACATTTCATTGACTGCCAAAATGCTAGACACACCAATTCTGCCCTAATAAAATAACCCAGAAAAAGGGCTAATATAGATTAAGATTGACTATCTCTAGATAGCTTGTAGATGCCAGGACATGGACCACCTCTACAGGCTTGTTGAAGCTTATCACTGTTAGGGATGAGGTCCCGTTTAAGGTCTCCTCCTCTTTCTTTTCTTATGTACACCGGTCACCTGGTCTAGAGTAGGCGGGGCATGGGGCATAAAGACTGCACCTACCTTTGTTTCCTCGCTTGGTTTTGTTTCTGGTTACCTTCGCCTGGATCCTGGTACCTGTAACTCCGTCTGCCTTCGGTGACCCTTCGTCTGGATCCCTTCTTTCCTCCCGATGGTTCCTCTGGACTGGCGGCTGTCGTCCCGGTGTTGTAACCCTTTCCTTGGGAACGCTCTGGAGAGTTTTTCTCCAACGTCCCTGCTTCTCTTTATTTTTCATTATCTGAAAGTTTCATACGCGGCTGCGTAGTGAAACTAGTCACGTTTCTGGTATTTTTGTCAACCTCTCTGCCTCGTTGTGTGAGGTTTTGGGTGTCTTTTCCGGACCGTGCTAGCCGAAGAGGGATTTGTTTGTTTCTGTAGCGTGAGTAAATAGGTGGCCACCGGGTTTTTTTCTGTCATTAGACTTTTTCCCCTGATTGTATACGAAGGTGGGAGAGCCTTTCTTTTCCTCTGGAGCATATACAGAACTTTATTGCTGCTTGGCTTTGCAATCCCTGCCGGTCAGCTCGTAAGACGCCCGGAGATCTTGCTGACGGTAAGAGGGTGGTTCTAGCGACGGAAAGATGGAATTGTGTGTACATGAGCAAAGAAACAGCTGGTTCTTAGTGGTGTCCCATATTAACTCTAGATATTGTGTGTTTTTATCATTTAATCCAGGTATCTTGTTGGGTGTGGGTTGACTCGCTACATCAGAGACCAACAAGCAAAAGGAGCATACACGCTTTCAGAAGCCCACCAGAACTCCATATACCTTCTCAGTTTTGTGTCTCTCTCCCACCCTCTCCCTGCTCTCCTGTGGTGGTGTGCTCTACTTTCATTGGTACACCGCATAGGGGTTCAGATAGAGGATTGGGTTACTCTTTGCCTCTGCAGCGTTGGGCCTAGTCGGATGGTAAAGGTAACAGAAAACCAAGCCCACGAATTTAAACGCTGCCCGGGTGAAGATGAATGAGGATGGGCATGCGATGGGTGAGGGTGAGGGCCCTACTTTGCAGGATCTTATGGGCGCTATTACCTCCCTGCAATCCTTAAAAACTTAAGGCAAGAGAATATAGGTTTGAGACAGGAGCTTAGTGTTGTGAAAGCTAGGGATAGGGGCGTAGTCCAGGGACCGGTATTACACCCTGCTACCTTTCAGTTTGAGAGAGGCGCAGGACAGGCTGCGAGTGGAGGGCCCCCTATAGCGGTGACTGTAAATACTCCTGTGCCCGTACCCTTGGTAGCACCAGACGCTTTTCTGGTGACTGCAATAAATTCAGTACATTCATGAACCAATGCCATTTGCATTTTATGTGCGGTCCTAATGCCTTTCTGGAAGACTCGGCTAAAGTGGCTTTTATCATCTCGTATTTAGCAGGTACAGCGGCATTATGGGCAGTCCCATTGGTAGACAATGACGATAGAGTTTTGTATAATTATTTGGCGTTTAAAGAGCAGATGCGATATTTATTCGCAAAACACGCCTTTATGCAAGCTAGTGATGTGGAGTTACTTAAGTTGAGGCAGGGTAAGCAGGACTTACTAACTTATATAGCCACTTTTAATCGTCTGGTATCAGAAACACAATGGCCAATGGAGAAAAGGACTTCTCTGTTCTATCGGGGATTGTGCGAAGACTTAAAGGATGTGGTGTCACAGGTTGTGGATCCTCCCATGGATTGTGTGGCTTTTATCAATTTAGTGGTGAAGCTCAATCATCGACTGTTGGAAAGGCGTGGGGAGCGTAATAGATTTCAGTTTTCACATACTGCATGGACAAAACAGGAAGGGAAACCTACTGTTGAGTCCAAGCCGCCGGGACCTGAACCAATGGAGATTGGTGGGGTCAGGGGTCTGTTAACATTTGAAGAGAAGAAGAGAAGGAGGGATTTGAATCTGTGTTTATATTGTGGAAGTACGGGTCATTTTGCCCGTGAATGTCCTTTGAAATCCTCTAATGTGTCACTGTCGAGAAACACAGTGGCTTTTATTGAGAAACAGGGAATGGGTAACCCGTTGGATGATTATAATTCATCATATGAGGTCATAGGAGCCGTGCAGAGAGTACTGCGACATTTTACCATTTCAGCCTGTCTAGTGGTTTCGAGTACGAGGAGGGTTATGATTTCAGTGTTGATTGACTCTGGGGCCACAGGCAACTTTATGGATATTCAGTTGGCCGAGAGATTGATGGTCCCATGTGTGAATAAAGAGCAGCCAGAACCTGTATGCGCTATTGATGGCACGGAGCTGTCATCTGGTTCCATAACACAGCAGACCGAACCGTCATGTTTGTTATTCGATAACGGCCATTTTGAGGACATAAGTTTCGATTTAATTGATGCTCCTTCATTTGGTGTGGTACTTGGTGTGCCCAGGCTGCAACTGCACAATCCTCGAATTGATTGGGTGAGAAGAACAGTGATGTTAGATTCTGTTCACTGTCTACAGAATTGTTATAAGGTGGCTACTGACTGGATACCTCCTTTGACGTGTGCTGGTAGTGAATGTGGAGAGGTCCCGTTGTTACCGGCTCCTTACTCCGTTTTCAGGGAAGTTTTTGATAAGGGTCAAGCAGATAGTCTACCACCTCATCGATCTTTTGATTGCCGAATCGATCTGGCACCGGGTGCTATTTTGCCATGTAGTCGCATATATGCCCTATCGGAGCCAGAAGAAAAGCATCTTAAATAGTATCGCAATGACATGTTGGCCAAGGGATTTATTCGTCCCTCGTCTTCCCCTGCGTCCTCAGCGATCTTTTTCATACCGAAAAAGGAAGGTAGTCTGCGGGCTTGTGTAGACTACAGGGCTTTTAACAAAGTCACTGTAAAAAACAAATATCCTCTTCCCTTGATTCCAGTGTTATTGGACCAGTTAAGAACTGCGACTATATTTACCAAACTTGACCTAAGGGGAGCATATCATCTGATTCGTGTTAGACCCGGTGATGAGTGGAAGACTGCTTTTAAAACTAAATTTGGTTTATTTGAGTATTGTGTTATGCCTTTTGGTTTGTGTAATGCTCCGCAGCTTTTCAGTTTTTTATTAATGAGGTGTTCAGGGAATTTTTGGATATAAGTGTTCTTGTTTACATTGATGATATTTTGATTTATTCCCAGTCTTCAGTTGAGCACGAGTCACAAGTTCTCCAAGTCTTGCAGAAATTGAAGGAACATAAGTTTTTCGTGAAACTGGAGAAATGTTGTTTTCATGCCACCAGTGTAGCAGTGTAGAATTCCTGGGGTTCATCATCACATCAGACGGTATTAAGATGGATCCTAGGAAAATAAAGTCTATATTGACGTGGCCACAACCTACGTGTGTAAATGATGTGCAGGTCTTATTAGGTTTTGCCAATTTCTACAGGCGTTTTATCTCACATTTTTCGGATGTGGTGGCTCCCATGACGGCCTTGCTTAAGAAGGGTGTGTTGTTTGTTTGGACCGCTGAGGCACAGGCTTCCTTCGATTTGTTAATACATCATTTTACCTCTGTCCCTGTTCTGATGCATCCAGATCCCGCTATGCCTTATTTTGTGGAAACCGACGCCTCCTTGTGTGCTGTAGGGGGAGTTCTCTCGCAGAGGGATCAGGACACAGGTTTTATGCATCCTGTTGCATATTTCTCAAAAACGTTGTTGCCAGTTGAACGCAACTATACTGTGGCGGAACGGGAATTTCTGGCAATTAAACTATCATAGTGAGGTAGTGTGGCTCACTGGTTAGAGGCGGCAGACCCGAGAGCAGAGGACGGCCCGGGACCAGGGTTCGATTCCCGGTGCGGCAGGTTTCTGGACCAGGGTCAGCGGACTCGATAATTCTCTCGCCTCGGTGCCCACTCTGATCAGCGATCACACTCGGCAACTCTGGGCATTAGCTTGCCTCATCTTCACTAACGGCCCCACCAGACCGCCGGGGATGCCTGGTCTCACCCTGGAGATACCCATTAAGGGACCATCTCTCAGGGAAGCCAGGAAGGGTTTCGCAGCGGTCGAAGCGCCTTGGGACCCTCCGGGTAAGTAGTGCGCTATAAAAATGCCTATACATTTACATTTACATTCATTCGAGGAATGGAGACATCACTTATGGGGAGCCAGGCATTCGATTACTATTTACACAGATCATAAGAATTTGGAGTTCTTTCGCTCTGCCAGAGAGCATTGACACCTAGGCAAATGCGTTGGGTTTTGTTTTTTAATGAATATGACTTTGTCATAACGTATCGACCTGCAGCCCAACAGGTCAAATCAGACGCTTTATACCGCATCCATGTGGAACAGACTGACATGGAACATGAAAAGGATATATTACCTATGATTGCTGGTGAAAGGATAGTGGGGGTGGTGTCTGCTGACGACTTTTGTGCCATGGTAAAAGAGAAGATACAGAAAGTTGATTTGGTGTCCTGGTTATCTCACTCGTTGTTTGAGGCAAGAAAGGGGTTGTTATATCGTGAGAACTGTTTGTTCATAGCCCCCTAGTTGAGAGATTTTGTTCTCCAATCGTGTCATTCCTCGTCATTGGTTGCACATCCAGGTATACATAAGACTAAGGAGCTGTGTTTGAGGTGGTTTTGGTGGGACACCTTGGCGCGTGATGTTCAGGTTTATGTGTCATCTTGTCCTGTTTGTGCCGTTAGTAAGCCTTCCCACCTCAGCCCTTCTGGGATGTTGCATCCATTGCCTGTTTCTCCGGCCCTATGACACGCCATTAGTATGGACTTTGTAACTGATTTGCCTCCAGTAGCAGGGTATACAGCAATAATTGTGGCGGTGGATTTATTTACCAAAATGGCTCATTTTATTCCTTTGCCGAAGATCTCCACCACCAAGGAAATGGCTGCAGTGTTTATTAACGCAGTTGTAAAACACCACGGGTTACCCTCTGCTATAATATCAGATAGGGGGGCGCAGTTTATATCTCATTTCTGGACGGAGTTGTGTTTGGTGTTACAAATGGAGATACGGTTATCATCTGCGTATCATCCGCAGACAGATGGCCAGACAGAATGTACTAATCAAACCATGGAGCAATACCTCTGTTGTCTTCTGTCTTCTTTGTCATGTGCATGGGTTGATGCTCTTCCTCTGGCAGAATTTGCCTATAATAACAGCGAGCATTCTTCCTAAAGTATGACCCCTTTTTTTTGTTCGATGGGTTACCATCCTAGAGCCATACCTATTCAACCATCTGGACATGTACCTGCTATAGATGTTTTGAGTAAGTCTTTGACACACATATGGGAGATGGCACAGTTGCAGTTACAGAAGTCCAAGGCGATAATGAAGGCACAAGCTGATAAACACAGGTTGCTCGCTCCGGTATATGAAGTGGGTGATCGGGTATGGTTGGCCACCAAGAATTTGCAGATCAAAGGGTCAAGAAAGTTGCAGTCCCGGTATGTGGGTCCTTTTTCTATATGTAAGGTGATTAACCCCGTAGCGTTGAAGATGGAACTTCCTGACGATTATGGGGTACATCCTGTTTTCCACACCTCATTAATTAAACCTCATGTGGAAACTATACAGAAATTGCCTCATCCTCCTCCCTTGATGATAGATGGGCAGGAGGAATTTGAGGTACATGCTATTATTGATTCCAGGCGCAGGAGAGGGAGGTTGTATTATCTAGTTCACTGGAAAGGCTATACACCAGAAGAGAGGTCATGGGAACTAGCTAGTGGCGTGCATGCCCCTAGGTTGGTGCGTGAATTCCATATGGCTCATCCATCCAAGCCTCGTCCGGTAGGGAGGCCCTTGGGGGGGGTATAGAGTAGGCAGGGCATGGGGTATAAAGACTGCACCTACCTTTGTTTCCTCGATTGGTTTTGTTTCCGGTTGCCTTCGCCTGGATCCTGGTACCTGTGACTCCGTCTGCCTTCTGTGACCCTTCTTCTGGATCCCTTCTTTCCTCCCGATGGTTCCTCGGGACTGGCGGCTGTCGGTCCCAGTTTTGTAACCCTTTCCTTGGGAATGCTCTGGAGAGCTTTTCTGCAATGTCCCTGCTTGTCTTTATTTTTCATTATCTGAAAGTTTCATACGCGGCTGCGTAGTGAAACTAGTCATGTTTCCGGTATTTTTGTCAACCTCTCTGCCTCGTTGTGTGAGGTTTTGGGTGTCTTTTCCGCACCGTGCTAGCGGAAGAGGGATTTGTTTGTTTCTGTAGCGCGAGTAAATAGGTGGCCACCGAATCGCGCTACGTTAGGATTTTTTAGTGCCCTACCCCTTGTGGAACTGTGAATAACAGGGTTTTTTTCTGTCATTAGACTTTTTCCCCTGGACGTATACGAAGGTGGGAGAGCCTTTCTTTTCCTCTGGAGCATATACAGAACTTTATTGCTGCTTGGCTTTGCAATCCCTGCCGGTCAGCTCGGAAGGCGCCCGGAGATCTCGCTGCCGGTAAGAGGGTGGTTCTAACGACGGAAAGGTGGAATTGTGTGTACATGAGCAAAGAAACAGCTGGTTCTTAGTGGTGTCCCATATTAACTCTAGATATTGTGTGTTTTTATCATTTACTCCAGGTATTTTGTTGGGTGTGGGTTGACTCGCTACATCAGAGACCAACAAGCAAAAGGAGTATACACGCTTTCAGAAGCCCACCAGAACTCCATATACCTTCTCTGTTTTGTGTTTCTCTCCCACCCTCTCCCTGCTCTCCTGTGGTGGTGTGCTGTACTTTTCATCGGTACACGGCATAGGGGTTTGGATAGAGGATTGGGTTACTCTTCGCCTCTGCAGCGTTGGGCCTAGTCGGATGGTAAAGGTAACAATCACCACACAGATGCCAGCACATTTTTTTGTCTCTTTCCCAAGTCAATTCACACTTTCTACCATGTGTATCCAATCACATGTATTAGGACATAGAGTAGAATGTGAACCTATCCAGTACAAAACTTTATTTTTAATTTGCATATAGCTTTCTGACATGTTGGGCTTCAGTGCTGGAACATTTCCTAAAACAACCACTTAAGGAGTAGCCTCAGGGAATTATTGGATGGTAACTCCTAACCTTGGGGTAAAGGGATGATCTGAACCATAGGCAACAAAGAGCCTACCAGGTAGCATCTGACAGGAAGACGTAGCTTTAGTTGCATTCACTCAAGAGGCTTGTGATGAGCAACATCTCCATCTGCCATATTGTTCAGGAGCTAAATTTGACACTCCCCCCCCCCTCCTGGTAGGCCAGAATCACCTTGCACCCAGTCTCACCCCTGGTTAAATTCCCTATTGGTTAAGTCAGCATAAGCTGACTCCATTCATGCAATAGGAATCTTCCTCCCTCCATTATCAGACTGGTTCACAGTTTTATCTCCACTCCAATGTCCGAAACGGATTGCTCAATAATGCCAAGATGGTTGCCATAAGACTCAAACAGTCCCTTAATAAGTGACTCAAGCTTAAGGTAACGCTTGTCCAGTAAGATATGAACTTTGTTGTTAGCCCCAACCTCCAAAGAACTGTCCAAACACTTAAGGCCATTTTAGGTACTTTTAGGTGATTTGACTTTGGGAGTGGGCCGTTCTCTATTTTTCCTCTTACCAGTTCGAGGTAAGGGGTCTGACATTGTCTCTTCAGAGACTAAGCCCTCTCAAGACAGGCCTGATGCACTACTGCCTGAACCTGCACAATGTTGCTACCACAGCAGGAGCCACTTCTGTGGAGTTCACTGGTATGGCAGCTAACACAGAGACATTCTCAACAGGCAGTCTGTGACTGTGAGAGACATAAAGGTCAGGACCAGGGTTTGAAACATCATGTCCAGCAGCCACATGGACAGCCAGCTCCTCTCCCATGTTAGTGATCTCTTCAACCCCTGGTGACCCCTAAATGACGTACACAATGAAACAGTTTTACACAATAAAAAAACCTACAAAACAATAAAAGGCAAATAGAAATGTGAAAAATGCACCTTTTTTCTACGTAATGACAAAAAAAAAGGAAAGGTATGTTGACATTACATGCTCATCAAATAGGGTGCTTGAAAGGCAAAAATGGTAATTACTTGAATGTAAACTGAAACTTACTAATCTGTGTCCTGCTGTACATCCTTCATAATTTTTCAGGTATGCAGACAAAATATCGATATTTAAATATCGATATACAATAATATCGAAGTTTAAATATCGAAGGGACATAATATAGAAGGTAAGTAATATCGATAGATTTTAATATCGATATTAGTAATATCGATGTTTTAAATATCGATGTTAGTAATATCGATGTTAATAATTTCGCTGTTACTGATATCGATTTTAAATTAATTTTATGTATATTATTATGTATTCATTATGTTTATAATTTATTTTTATGTAATTTAATTACATTTTGTGTTTTAGTACTGTTAATTGATAATTATGTTCTGTAGCGGGTTGTGGGTTTATAGGTGAATAGGGTGGGAAGTAATTTAATTATACTAAATTAATTATTAATTAGTAGGAATTATAAATTAATTTTATTAATTGGTAATTAATTTACATTAATTGGTAATTCATTTTTATTAATTGATTAATTGATAATCATGTTCTGTAGCGGGTTGTGGGTTTATAGGGGAATAGGGTGGGAAGTAATTTAATTACACTAAATTAATTATTAATTAGTTGGAATAAAAAATATATTGTAATTAATTGGTAATTAATTTTTAATAATTGGTAATTAATTTTTATTAATTGATTATTTTATACTTATGTTCTGTAGCGGGTTGTGGGTTTATAGGGGAATAGGGTGGGAAGTAATTTAAATTTAATTAAGGAATAATGTTTTTAATGAATTGTTTTGTTAATTATATAATTGTTAAATAATTATTGATTGGTAATTAAATATTATTAAATGGTATTTTTATACATTTTTGTAGTTAATTATTTATTGCTGATCATGTTTTTAATAATTGTGTATTGGTATTTGTAAATGGTTTATATTTATTTAATAGTTACGTTTTTTATTATTTAAAAAAAATACATTTATTTATAAGTATGTTTATTTTTATCCCTACGCTATCCACACTTTCCCTACTGTTGCACTCTCTGGAGTGGGAATAGTAATTGTTACCCCTACGCTATCCAACACTTTTCCTACTGTTGCACTCTCTGGAGTTGGAATAGTAATTGTTACCCCTACGCTATCCAACACTTTCCCTACTGTTGCACTCTCTGGTGTGGGAATAGTAATTGTTAGCCCTACGCTATCCAACACTTTCCCTACTGTTCCACTCTCTGAAGTGGGAATAGTAATTGTTACCCCTACGCTATCCAACACTTTCCCTACTGTTGCACTCTCTGGAGTTGGATTAGTAATGTTTACACCTACGCTATCAAACACTTTCCCTACTGTTGCACTCTCTGGAGTGGGAATAGTAATTTTTACCCGTACGCTATCCAACACTTTTCCTACTGTTGCACTCTCTGGAGTTGGAATAGTAATTGTTACCCCTACGCTATCCAACACTTTCCCTACTGTTCTACTCCCTGGAGTTGGAATAGTAATTTTTACCCCTACCCTATGCAACACTTTCCCTACTGTTGCACTCTCAGGTGTGGGAATAGTAATTGTTAGCCCTACGCTATCCAACACTTTCCCTACTCTTGCACTCTCTGGAGTGGGAATAGTAATTGTTACCCCTACGCTATCCAACACTTTCCCTACTGTTGCACTCTCTGGAGTTGGAATAGTAATTTTTACCCCTACGCTATCCAACACATTCCCTACTGTTGCACTCTCTGGAGTTGGGATAGTAATTGTTACCCCTACGCTATCCAAAACTTTCCCTACTGTTGTACTCTCTGGAGTTGGAATAGTAATTTTTACCCCTACGCTATCCAACACTTTCCCTACTGTTGCATTCTCTGGAGTTGGAATAGTAATTTTTACCCCTACGCTATCCAACACTTTCCCTACTGTTGCACTCTCTGGAGTTGGAATAGTAATTTTTACCCCTACGCTATCCAACACGTTCCCTACTGTTGCACTCTCTGGAGTTGGAATAGTAATTTTTACCCCTACCCTATCCAACACTTTCCCTACTGTTGCACTCTCTGGTGTGGGAATAGTAATTGTTAGCCCTACCCTATCCAACACTTTCCCTACTGTTGCACTCTCTGGAGTGGGAATAGTAATTGTTACCCCTACACTATCCAACACTTTCCCTACTGTTGCACTCTCTGGAGTTGGAATAGTAATGTTTACACCTACGCTATCCAACACTTTCCCTACTGTTGCACTCTCTGGAGTGGGAATAGTAAGTTTTACCCGTACGCTATCCAACACTTTTCCTACTGTTGCACTCTCTGGAGTTGGAATAGTAATTGTTACCCCTACGCTATCCAACACTTTCCCTACTGTTGTACTCTCTGGAGTTGGAATACTAATTTTTACCCCTACGCTATCCAACACTTTCCCTACTGTTGCATTCTCTGGAGTTGGAATAGTAATTTTTACCCCTACGCTATCCACCACTTTCCCTACTGCTGCACTCTCTGGAGTTGGAATAGTAATTTTTACCCCTACGCTATCCAACACGTTCCCTACTGTTGCACTCTCTGGAGTTGGAATAGTAATTTTTACCTCTACTCTATTCAACACTTTCCCTACTGTTGCACTCTCTGGTGTGGGAATAGTAATTGTCAGCCCTACGCTATCCAACACTTTCCCTACTGTTGCACTCTCTGGAGTGGGAATAGTAATTGTTACCCCTACGCTATCCAACACTTTCCCTACTGTTGCACTCTCTGGAGTTGGAATAGTAATTTTTACACCTACGCTATCCAACACTTTCCCTACTGTTGCACTCTCTGGAGTGGGAATAGTAATTTTTACCCGTACGCTATCCAACACTTTTCCTACTGTTGCACTCTCTGGAGTTGAAATACTAATTTTTACCCCTACGCTATCCAACACGTTCCCTACTGTTGCACTCTCTGGAGTTGGAATAGTAATTTTTACCCCTACTCTATCCAACACTTTCCCTACTGTTGCACTCTCTGGTGTGGGAATAGTAATTTTTACACCTACGCTATCCAACACTTTCCCTACTGTTGCACTCTCTGGAGTGGGAATAGTAATTCTTACCCCTACGCTATCCAACACTTTCCCTACTGTTGCACTCTCTGGAGTTGGAACAGTCATTCTTTACACCTATGCTATCCAACACTTTCCCTACTGTTGCACTCTCTTGAATTGGAATAGTAATTTTTACCCCTACCCTATCCAACACTTTCCCTACTGTTGCACTCTCTGGTGTGGGAATAGTAATTTTTACACCTACGCTATCCAACACTTTCCCTACTGTTGCACTCTCTGGAGTTGGAATAGTATTTGTTACCCCTACGCTATCCAACACTTTCCCTACTTGTTGCACTCTCTGGAGTTGGAATAGTAATTTTTACCCCTACGCTATCCAACACGTTCCCTACTGTTGCACTCTCTGGAGTTGGAATAGTAATTTTTACCTCTACTCTATTCAACACTTTCCCTACTGTTGCACTCTCTGGTGTGGGAATAGTAATTGTCAGCCCTACGCTATCCAACACTTTCCCTACTGTTGCACTCTCTGGAGTGGGAATAGTAATTGTTACCCCTACGCTATCCAACACTTTCCCTACTGTTGCACTCTCTGGAGTTGGAATAGTAATTTTTACACCTACGCTATCCAACACTTTCCCTACTGTTGCACTCTCTGGAGTGGGAATAGTAATTTTTACCCGTACGCTATCCAACACTTTTCCTACTGTTGCACTCTCTGGAGTTGAAATACTAATTTTTACCCCTACGCTATCCAACACGTTCCCTACTGTTGCACTCTCTGGAGTTGGAATAGTAATTTTTACCCCTACTCTATCCAACACTTTCCATACTGTTGCACTATCTGGAGTTGTAATAGTAATTGTTACCCCTATGCTATCCAACACTTTCCCTACTGTTGCACTCTCTGGAGTGGGAATAGTAATTCTTACCCCTACGCTATCCAACACTTTCCCTACTGTTGCACTCTCTTGAATTGGAATAGTAATTTTTACCCCTACCCTATCCAACACTTTCCCTACTGTTGCACTCTCTGGTGTGGGAATAGTAATTTTTACACCTACGCTATCCAACACTTTCCCTACTGTTGCACTCTCTGGAGTTGGAATAGTATTTGTTACCCCTACGCTATCCAACACTTTCCCTACTTGTTGCACTCTCTGGAGTTGGAATAGTAATTTTTACACCTACGCTATCCAACACTTTCCCTACTGTTGCACTCTCTGGAGTGGGAATAGTAATTTTTACCAGTACGCTATCCAACATTTACTTACTTTTTTTAATTTGTATTACATTTTTATTAATTGTTATTTATATTATTATTTTATGTATATAAATGTATTTGTAATGTATTATATTTTCATTTATTTATAAGTTATTAATATAATTTTTTAGAGTTAATATTAATGAAGTATATACTATGTAATATGTCTTTAATATTTGTTTTTATTACATTATTCATTAATTTGAAATATTATTATATATTTTAACTATGTTTATTACATTTATAAGTATTATTTTGTTAATATTAAAAAAAATGTTTAAAAAAAACTAAATTTTTAAAAAAACGATATTTTTGACATTCATATTTTTTTCTATATTTTTATACTTACCTTGTTAGAGATAGGATGTCGATATTATTTTAATCGATATTTTTGCTGCGATATTTTTGTAGGTAGATATTTTTGTATTCAATATTTTGTCATAGATTACATTTTTCATATACTACAACTTTCTAAAATAAATGCCCCACACCAAGAAAATTGCCACAACCATGCATAGGTACTGAATTTGCTGTTCAAGTCATCTGTATATCACCTGTAGATAAAGATATGTCATTTTAATGTTTCTAAATATGTTTCTTACTATTTATTCCATATTTATTGGAGATAATCATGTATGTGTTCAACCAATGGTTATCAGAATATGTATATCTGAGCATAATTCATAAATCTTAGCCCCGTCAGCCTTAGGGTAGTCTTCCCCCAAAACTTTTTGCAGTTGCCTTCCCTTTTGCCGAAATATGTTTTGGTTGGCCTTAGGACTCCGTGCATTTTACCACTGCTAACCAGGGCTAAAGTGCTTGTGATCTCTCCTTTAAACATGGTAAATTTGGTTTACACCTATTCAGCACATTTATTTTACTTATAAGCCCCTTTTAGAGTGGTGTACCAAATGCACAGGGTCTGTAAATTAGTAAATGAAATGCTACTAGTGGCCCTGCAGCACTTATGGTACCACCCACTTAAAGTAGCCCCTTAAAACGTGCAGCCTGAATGCAGTTGTAAAATGCCATTTTGACTTGCCAGTTTAACCCCCTTGCCAAGCCTTAAACTCTCCTTTTAATACATATAAGTCGCCCTGAAGGTAGGCCCTAGGTTGTGCAGGGGCAATGTATTTACATGGTTGGGCATGTACTTTTAAGTTTTATGTGTCCTAGAAGTGAAAAATGCCTTATATGGTTTTTACCACTGTGATGCCTACCTGTCCCATAGGATAACATTAGGTTACCTTATTAGTTTTATTAAGTGCTAACTTTTAAATGAGAACATGTGGCATTTCATATTTGGTATCTAAGAAATTGAAATAAAAAAATCTCTTTATTGGTAAAGTCGAATTTCAAGTGACAATTTTGAAAATGCCACTCTTTGAAAGTTGTAATTTTCTTGCCCTGAACTATTTGGTGCCTGTACCTCTCCAGAGTCACATGGCTGGGTGTAGTTGGCAGTTGGACTTTGTTGCTCTAATGCTGCCTCACAGTAGAGGGGTTTGATGTGCCTGATTAGGCATTTCACTGGCAGGATTGGGTAGAGGGGTGAAGCTGGGCACAGACTCACTTGCAAATGAATAGGCTGTGCTCTGCCTTCACACAAGGGTTTGTCACCACTGCATTGTCTCTGCATCCAGTTTGGAGTCAGGGCAGTGGAGTCAGATAATCCCAAGAACTTCAAAGGACAACTTGTAGAAACTGCTCCTATTTTGAAGAAGGTACCACGTATAAACATGAACCCTCAGACTCAATCCTGAGTTCACTTACTGGACCTGCGGAAGAACTCTCAGAATAATGCCTATTGCTGTGGCCTGCTGTGTGCTCTACAAGACTGTTTTACCCCACCTGGAAGGACTGCTTTGCTGCCTGGAACCTGCCCTGAACCCCCAGTTGCCTGTGCTGCTGTATGAGCCCTGCTTCTTCACTTGAACACAGGACTACCAGAGTGACTCCAAGGGCCAGTTTGCTGGACTCCTGTTCAGAGCCACAGGAACCTAAATGACTCCCACCATGTTAAACCCACACCTGAACCCAGCCTGAGTGAGTCCTAATCCCCAAGGGGTGCCCCTCCAGTCCTAGACCATTGGTGGTGGTCCTAAAGGTGCCCAGGTAGCAAAAATTGAAAACTTGGGACCAACCTGCTTGTCTATCCGCCCAGAGGATCTCCGGAAACGGTTGATGGAGCGAGGCTACCCCAAAAGACTTACCAAAAGGGCTCAGAAGAGAGCGTGGTATAGCCCAAGAGAGAATTTACTAACACCGAAGCAGGACGACCAAGGACATATGGAAAGGATGATATGCGTC
Source organism: Lissotriton vulgaris (assembly GCF_964263255.1). NCBI lineage: Eukaryota > Metazoa > Chordata > Amphibia > Caudata > Salamandridae > Lissotriton > Lissotriton vulgaris. The sequence continues at coordinate 242,311,801 of NC_141689.1, read as the reverse complement.
ACAACTTTGTCGACTCGGAGTCATACCATTAAGAAAACCATTAACAAACATTGGGGGTTAATATCTGACAACATAGAGAAAGACAGTCCACTGATGTACTCCTTTAAGAAAGCTGAAAGCATCAGGGAACATGTTGTGTGCGCCTTTCTAGAGACTCCAAAACCCCTACCATCAGATCCATGTGGAATCTACCACCTATCGCAGGGCACTTCAGATGTGGGCAGTGCAAAGCTTGCTCCACTACCATTCAAACCAAAGAGTTTGTCTACAGGGACCATGTGATCCCCTTGAAAACATTTTCTAATTTCAATACAAACAATGTTATCTACGGAATTCTATGTCCCTGTGATTTGATCTACTTAGGCCAAACCCTACATAAGATCAAGACCAGGGTCCTCCAGCACTGCAGCCGGATTAGATGTGGTACACAGGGAGCACTCCTGGTGGAACATTTTGCTATTATGAACCACAGTCCGGAGGACATACGCTGAGTAGTAATAGAGAAAGCGTCCTTAGGGCCCAGGGAAGGAAACATTGGGACCATTCTCAACCTGAGAGAACGCAAGTGGATTGCCTAGTCTGACTCTATTAGAAATGGCTTGAACGAGTCGGAAATTAGCCATGTCCAATTTGCTTGTCTGACATGTGACTAATTCCCCTCCTTTTATCCAGTGGAATTTGGTCACACATTGCACATTAGATTGATTTTACATCCTGATATCAAACACACATATTTCATGCATATAAGTGCCCAAAATGTACTCCATCTAGTTAAAATGTGGTACAAATAACATGCAAAATCTCTATGTCATGCCTCAAACATGTTCCCACTGGACTACTTTTATACCAAGCACCTTGTAAGCATTTCAAGGGAATGTAGCAACCATGCAGTCAACACTGTACAAAGCCAACTGCATTTAAATATCCCGCCTGTGATGTCACTTTTTACTCTGTTAACTCTAATAACTGAGGTTTTGCCCACCACTGCAATAAGCCTACTTTCTATCAAGATTGTACCTGTGTTGCCACGTTTATTACTAATTAATGTGGAGGACATATGTGCATCTACACGTCGTCATGTTTATCACTTATTATTGTGAAGGTCATAAATGTATTCATAAGTTGCCCCCACTCCTCCTCGCTAAGTTCTACCTGTACATTACCGTTAACATGATTGTTTTTACAATTGATCCATCTGCATCTTTTAGAGAGGCTTTGTTTTTATATAGGACGGGAGTCTTTCTTCCCTGACTCCCTTCGTCCCTGACATTCATGCAGGCATGCGCACTGTCTGCGTGACTTCGCTGGTACTTAAGCAGCCGCCCCTGAGCCATCCGGTTTGCTCTATTCGAACAGAGGCTTTGACGGAGAAGGTGACCTGTTTAACAGTGAGTCCCGACCTTGCACGAGGCTCGCTTACATAATTCACTTTATGCCTGGGCCTCATAATAGAATTACACACAGACACTTGGTGCCAAGTGAAGATGGAAGGCTCGCAGGGGCTCTCCTGTAGGATTAATACACATAGTGGTCTTAAGCAGGGTTGCCTGTTGACCCCTCTTTTGTTTTCCTTTTATACATATGACCTCCCCGAGAAATTAAACTCAGTGAGGGGAGACACCCCTAGAATTGGTACAATGTCTATTGGCTCCCTAATATATGCAGATGACGCTGCAATTTTCGATTTAACCCCTATTGGCTAGCAGTGTCGTCTGGATGCCCTGACTAAATATGCAATGGACCATTTTTTGAAAATTAATATTGCTAAAAGCAAAATTGTAGTCTTTCGCATGAAAGGTTTCAGTATAAAGAAAGGGTATAAGTGGTTGTTGAGGCAGGAAGAACTTGAATTGGTCAATACGTATCTGTATTTGTGGAAGGTTTTTTCAAAAAACGGGCTTGACTCAGAGCACATCAAACGGTGTGTTGGTAAGGACGCCTCCCAGGCTGGAGCTCTAAATAGATTTTATTAGACCTGTGGGAGACGTCATTTTAATCACGTTCTGTCAGTATTTTAGGTCAAAATCCCCCCTACATTAACATATGCTGCAGAAGTATTAGATAGGAAGAACTGGCTCACTTTTGATAAGGCTGAAAGCCGTTTTTTTCCGCCAAATTTGTAATTTAAATTCTTTGGCTGCCCCACATGTTCTTCGCTTGGAATTCCATTTAGTTTCTTCTTATACTTCATCTTTGGCAGCGGTCCTGAGGTGGGGGAACTCCCTCTTCTGGGGGGGTGAGGGCACCCTAAGGGTCGCCTTGAAGTTTGAAATCTTTGCTAAATTAAAAGATAAATCAACTTTTTTCAGATCATTTGCCCACGCAAACCACTCATTTGAGCTTAATTTAAATTGTGATTCACCTATGTCTAAGTCTTTACTGAAGTTATTCGTAAAGAAGTCAGTAAGCACGATTAGTACAGTAAGGGATACAGCTTTAAGTCAACCTAAAGCCCGCAATGAGGTGATCTGTGTGAGTGCGATGGGGAGTAGACCCCAGCCCTATCTTTCATGGAATGTCCCACATGGAATTAGAAGGTTAATACTACTTTTAAGAACCAACCTGTTGCCCTTGAGAGAATTAACGGGCATTTGGGAAAAAACTCCTAGAGAGGAGGGAATTTGTGAATTGTGCTGGTCCCAAATACAGGATCTTTATCATGTGTTATTTGTGTCTCCAGAACTTCTAAGGGCAAGGCGAATGTTTTTGAGACCCTCATTTATCAAACTTAATATTCGTTCTGCTCAGGAGGCCCGATCTTTTGTGTTGTACCCTCCAAATGAAATGGTTTGCCATAGAATATTTCAATTTATTAAAAACATTGCTGGCCATTTATTAGAACTTTTGTTTTTAAAGAGTTTAGTTGGTATGAGTAATGTTTGCTGGTTGGCCAATGTAGAATGTTGTATTCGTTATAAAGTATGTTTCTTTTATTGTATTGGTGGGTGACCCACTTGTGGGACACCCCCGCGCCGCACGGCCACCAGCTGCTGCGTGTGCCCCTTGCCTGCCCTCTGCCTCGCTGCTGCCTCGTTTGCCGGCTGCCGGCTGCCGCCGCTGCGGTTGTTTTTGCCATTGTTTTGACGTTATTTTGTGCCTGCTTGGTTTAACTCTCTTTTTTCCCTTGTTTTATCGTTTATTTGTGGCTGTTTTGTTGTAAGTTCATTTTCCCCGTGTTTGCTTTCCTTCCTTGTTGTCCGCCTACCTCGCCGCCCTCCGCCCTCCCTTCCCGCCACCGCCGCTTGTCCCCGCCCCTTTTTTGTCTTCTGTAACCCTCCCCGCTCCCGCCTCCCAGCTGCTCCGCCCACCCGCGCACTTGGCCTTAAATGGCGACCGTGCGACGCAGGTGAGTGTGACCCACTTGTGGGACACCCCCGCGCCGCACGGCCACCAGCTGCTGCGTGTGCCCCTTGCCTGCCCTCTGCCTCGCTGCTGCCTCGTTTGCCGGCTGCCGGCTGCCGCCGCCGCGGTTGTTTTTGCCATTGTTTTGACGTTATTTTGTGCCTGCTTGGTTTAACTCTCTTTTTTCCCTTGTTTTATCGTTTATTTGTGCCTGTTTTGTTGTAAGTTCATTTTCCCCGTGTTTGCTTTCCTTCCTTGTTGTCCGCCTACCTCGCCGCCCTCCGCCCTCCCTTCCCGCCACCGCCGCTTGTCCCCGCCCCTTTTTTGTCTTCTGTAACCCTCCCCGCTCCCACCTCCCAGCTGCTCCGCCCACCCGCGCACTTCGCCTTAAATGGCGACCGTGCGAACGCGCAGCGGTCACGCGCAGCGGGCGCGCCGATTGTGCGCCGAAGGCGCGCCAAAGGTAAGCCCGTCTGAGCCCGTCCGCGACTGGACCGCGCCCAGCGCCAGGACCCCTGGACCTCGAAGACCCCGACCTACCCGACTGACGTACTCAGCCGCCACCCTCATCGCTCTCAACACCGGCCGACTCCCAGAATGCCACCAAGCCACTCCAAGACGCACCCACGGACCTTTCAGCTGCCACGCCTGCAAGTTCTCCTGCATCCGGACCTGCCCCGCACCAGCACCCGCCAAGTCGAACACCAGCAGCACCCACCTCAAGTGCATCCTGCTCAACACCGCTCCGTCCACAGACACGCCATCGAACTCTGGAACCTCCTAGACGCCACAGCCCCTGACGTTGCCTTCCTCACGGAGACCTGGATGAACGCCTCTTCAGCTCCCGACATCGCCATCGCTATCCCAGAGGGCTACAAGATCGTCCGGAGGGACCGAAACGCCAACCAGATGGGAGGAGGCATCGCCATCATCCACAGGAACACCATCTGTCTCACGACCAGCACCGACAGCACCCTGACCAGCGCCGAACACCTGCATTTCCAGATCCACACCAACCCGAACACCACCCTCAGAGGCACCCTGATCTACCGACCCCCTGGACCACGCACGCAATTCAACGAGGACATCGCCGACTTCGTCAGCCCGCATGCCCTCCCCTCCGCTGACTACATCCTGCTGGGAGACCTCAACTTCCATCTGGAGAACAACAACGACCACAACACCAGCACCCTGCTCGACAACCTCGCCAACCTGGGACTCAAGCAACTGGTGTCCACCCCCACCCACCTCGCCGGACACACACTCGACGCCGTCTTCTCATCCAGCACAGACATCGACTTCAGCCACGCCACAGAGCTTCAATGGACGGACCACAGCTGCGTCCACTTCACCTTCAAGAGAACGACGACCCACCATCACCAGCAACAGGCCGCCCGCAGAAGCTGGAACAAGATCACAGCAGACCAGCTCGCCACCTCCCTGAGCCAGCACCCTCCTGCCAGCTCAGCGAACCCCAGCCAGGCCGCCGACAACCTCACGAAGTGGATCAGCAACTGCGCGGACGAACTCGCCCCGCTGAGGACCCCGCCTAGCAGACCCGGCAGCAAGAAGGCCCCATGGTTCACCGACGAACTCAAGAGCTCCAAGAAGAACTGCCGAGCCCTCGAGAAAGTCTGGAAAAGGGAACCGACACCGGACAACAGGACCTCCTACAAACTTGCCACCCGGAAACACCACCAGCTGATCCGCGCCGCCAAGAAAACAGCATTCAAGGACCGGTTGGACAACAACGCACACAACTGCAAGGAACTCTTCAACATCGTGAAAGAGCTTTCCAACCCCAGCGCAGGAAACAACGACATCACCCCATCGCAAGACCTCTGCAACTCCCTCGCCTCATACTTCCACAACAAGATCACGGACATACACAGCAGCTTCAACAACTAACCAACGCACACCATGACCGACCAACCACCCCCCCCCACCACCACCCTCCACGCCTGGACCCCGATCAGCACCGAAGACACCATCCGCACGATGAACTCCATCCACTCCGGATCACCAACCGACCCCTGCCCTCACCACGTCTTCAACAAGGCCGACGCTGTCATCGCACCCCACCTGCGAGACATCATCAACACATCCTTCGACACCACCATCTTCCCTGAGAGCTGGAAACACGCCGAACTCAGCGCTCTACTCAAGAAACCAACAGCGGACCCCACCGACCTCAAGAATTACCGCCCCATCTCGCTTCTCCCGTTTCCAGCCAAAGTCATCGAAAAGACCGTCAACAAGCAGATGGCCGCCTTCCTCGAGACGAACGGATCCCTCGACCCCTCACAGTCCGGCTTCCGAACCAAACACAGCACCGAGACCGCCCTCATCGCCGCCACCGATGACATCCGAGCCCTGATGGACAATGGAGAAACAGCGGCCCTCATCCTCCTAGACCTCTCCGCGGCATTCGACACGGTCTGCCACCGCACCCTAGTACGGCGCCTCAGCAACATCGGAATCCAGGACAAGGCGCTGGAATGGATCATCTCCTTCCTCGACGGAAGAACACAGAGAGTCCGCCTACCACCGTACAAGTCAGAGGCCTCCGAAGTCATCTGCGGCGTCCCCCAAGGATCATCTCTGAGCCCCACCCTCTTCAACGTCTACATGAGCCCCCTCGCGGCCATCGTACGCAAACACAACCTCAGCATAATCTCCTACGCCGACGACACCCAGCTGATCCTCTCCCTGACCAACGACCCCGCCGCCGCCAGAGCCAACCTGCACGAAGGGATGAAAGAGGTAGCCGAGTGGATGACGACCAGCCGCCTGAAACTGAACTCGGACAAGACGGAGGTCCTCATCCTGGGCTCCTCACCCTCCGCCTGGGACGACTCCTGGTGGCCTCCCGCCCTGGGCACCGCACCCAAACCGACAGACCATGCACGAAACCTGGGCTTCATCCTGGACTCCTCCCTCTCCATGACCAGGCAAGTCAACAACGTCTCCTCGGCGTGCTTCAACATCCTACGCATGCTACGGAAGATCTTCTGGTGGATCCCCACAGAGACCAGGAAGACCGTCACCCAGGCCCTCGTCACCAGCCGACTGGACTACGGTAACGCCCTCTACGCCGGTACCACCGCCAAGCTCCAGAAGAGACTCCAGCGGATCCAAAACGCCTCAGCCAGACTCATCCTCGACATCCCACGATCCAGCCACATCTCCGGACATCTGAGAGACCTTCACTGGCTCCCCGTCAACAAGAGAATCACCTTCCGCCTCCTCACCCACGCACACAAAGCCCTACACGACCAAGGCCCGAGCTACCTCCACAACCGAGTCAACTTCTACGCTCCCAAACGCCACCTCCGATCAGCCAACCACGCCCTCGCCGCCGTCCCCCGCATCCGAAGAGCGACTACAGGAGGAAGGTCTTTCTCCTACCTGGCCGCCAAGACCTGGAACTCCCTCCCTCCCGACCTACGCCTGACCCAAGACCACCTCTCCTTCAGGAAGAAGCTGAAGACCTGGCTGTTCGAGCAGTAGCGGCATCCCCCCCCCCCCAGCGCCTTGAGACCCTACGGGTATGTAGCGCGCTTTATAAGTGTCACTGATTGATTGATTGATTGGTGTATTTTTGTGGACCTCCGTAGGAGATCCGTAGCAAATAAACTAATTGAATTGAATTGAAAAATTGCATGTTGGATGACTAGTGCGCTTAACCTAATCCATTCCCCCATTTCCTTTTCCTTAATGGAGATTCAGAGAAGGAATCTGGCCCGTGCTTCCCAGTTAAGGTAACCTTTCCCTTGCCGCTCTTTGTTCCTCTGAATTATGCACTTCTAATGCATGACACACGGCCTACCTTTTCGGTCCTAGTTATTTTTATGGTCTTTTTAGACTTCACCGCTCAGTGAGACTGTTTTTAATTACTCGTGCATCCTATTACACTGTGATGCAACTTTGTGCTTTAAGCTTGTTGCCAGTTACTCATGCATCCTATCATTATGTGATGTACTTTTGTGCTCAATGTTTGTGAGTCATTCCTTCTTAAACACATTATTTTAATCCATACTGGGTTTTTCACAACTAGCTCAGAATGATCTGTTTTTTCTCTCACGTTCTGACCACTTTGCATATTGGGGGTTGTACCTTTAATGAGGTCTGCTTATTTAGGTTCCTGTTGCTTTTAACTCTTAGATTCTCTCCAAGGAGGTCTGCTTATTGGGGTTCCTGTTTCTTTTAACCCATAGATTTTTTCTACTGTGGCAACTCTACACCCGTTTCACCCGGCATGACATAAGATAAAGCCTACATTCTAGGCAGTAAGAGACCTGCTTTCAATTTAATGTATTTCCCATCGATTCTCAATTTTGAATTGACTGGGTTCTCACTGATCTTGCACTCTATTAGTTTCAGGTGCGCCGTCTCCTCTCCTACCACATAAGCCCACGCGCCTTTCTACGCCCTTAGCCACCGTGCAGAGGCCCTTTGGTAATAATGCTAATTAGATTCTATCTCCCTTCTTATGTATTAAATCTTGCCCGTATGAATATGGTTCTAAAGCTTTTTCATGTCCTTCCCTAGATTACGCCCATCCTCCTCCCCTCACCTTGTCCTGATGAAGACCCTGTGTAAGGTATTCAACTGCCTACAGTCTCTTAGGGGTCGAAACATCGACACTTTACTACATAGCCAACACAGGCAACAGATATTTAATGTTGTGCTTCTGTTGTTATCATGGTTGTATATTGTTTCTGCTGAAATTGAGATTCACAAGCTTGAGGAATGAGCCTCATGGTTTTGAAGTAATGTATTGTTTTTGATTGGCACTCTTTCTCCCAGTCACTTCCCAATCCTCACAAAACACCAATGCCAGTCCTCCCTTCCTCCCCCTCACTGTGTGTCATGCCTAGGGTCATTGTCACTTGTAATAACATGTAATGGAACAAAGATATTTGGCATCAAGAGATCATTGCCCAGTGTGAATTAAACATTGAGTATATACTAAAATACCTTGTGTGTTATGCTTTGTTTTGAATAATCGCTTTTGATTCCTCACATTATACCATTATTGTCTGGGACCACTGTCCTTACGTAATGTCTATCTGCCCAAGCTGCATCGCCAGTTGGACAGACTTTGTGGCAGCTCTGACTACGCAGTTCTCTGCAGCAGAAAATCCTGTTCAGTGGCCCCTTGGCGAAGGGGTATCCAAAATTATGGAACTCTCATTGGCTACAGCCTCCTGCCTGGTCCAGCTGGAGCTTTTCAACCTCCCAAACAGTGACTAACAGCCAGATTCATCATCGGCATGTTTTGCGAGTCTGTAATAGCGAATGATAAGGAATTGCTATTACAGACTCGCAAAACGGGATTCATGTAGGAATCGCTAAATAAATTGCGATTCCTACACATTCCTTATTTGCGATTAGCAAATTGCTAATCGCAAATAAGGAATAACTACCCATTCATTCCTATGGGCCTAAAGGCCCATAGGAATGAATGGGAAGACATATCAATGTGCGAATCGCTATTAGCGATTCGCATTTTGATTTTGCGATTTCAAGGGTGCAGGGGTGTCCAATGAACACCCTGTTGCACCCCTGAAAAGTAAATGTAGCCTGATGCATGCGCACACACACATGTCCAAAGGACATGTGTGTGTGTAACATACCACTTAGAAAATCGCACTAAAGTGCATTTTTCTAAGTTTTCGCTATTTACCACAAAGTTACACTTCAGGGTAAATAGCGGCCAGAAATAGCGATTTCGCAAATAATAAATGGATAATGAATTGCATTTAAGGAATCTCTAATAGCGATTCCTTAAATGTAATTTCTCGCAAATATGCGATTTCGCAATTAGCGATTTTTGCATTTAGGATGATGAATCCCAAATGCAAAAATTGCGCTCGCAAAGAGCCAGATTCGCAGAATCTGGCCCTTTGCGAGCCGTTTTTTTCTTTCATGAATCTAGCTGTAAGGGCCATATGTATCAAGGAACCAATTTGCGTTTCTGTAATAGCGATTTTTAAGAAATCGCTATTTCAGAATCGCAAAATGGTATGTATCAAGAAAAATGCATTTTTTTAGCGATTTCTTGATATTCCTTAATTGCGAATTCGCAAATTGCGAATTCGCAATTAAGGAATACTTTCCCATTCATTTCTATGGGCAAGGAGGCCCATAGGAAGGAATGGGATTTTTTTCTCAATTTGCGAATTCGCAATTTGCTAATCGCAAATTGAGAATAATTTCAAGGGTGCAGGGGTGTCCAAAGGAAACCCTGTTGAACCCCTGAAATAAGCATAGGTGCACATGTGGTGCACATACATGCCCTAAGGGCATGTTTGTGCATCATATGGCACTTTGAAAAATGCTAAAATGTGCATTTTTCAAGGAATTCGCAACTTACCACCAACTAGAAGTTGGTGGTAATTTGCGATTCCTTAAGGCCATTTCGCACATTTTTTTGCCTTCTTACAATGCATTTAAGGAATCGCAAAATTTGCTATTCCTTAAATGAAATTGCAAAATAAGGAATCGCAAATTTTGCGAATCCTTATTTTGCATTGGATTTTTCTTCATACATATCATTTTGCGAATTCCCATTCGCAAAGGCCGAAATTCTGCGAATTTCGGCCTTTGCGAATGTGAATTTCAATGATACATATGGCCCTATGTCTGAATGTAGAAATTTTCACCACCACTTCATCCAGTAATTCCCCGATGACAACGCCTCCTCCTCAGATACTGCCTGCAGCCGTGATCCACCTTCTCAGAACGTTTTCTTCTAAGCCCAAAGGTAAGTGGTGACCGGGCCCACTCCACTCTTTGTATCCAACCCACACTCTATTGGGGTCAGCCACATTTTTCGACTTTGACCTGGTCGCGCGACTAGAGGTACGCTTTGGCGGTTTAATTTTTTAGGCACTTGTTTTTACTACAAAGGGGAAAAATGTATAACTCTGGTTCTATTCACTGGGTCGTTGTCAGTTTGGTGTAAAAAACACATTCAATTTTACTCTATTTTCCTGTATTGGTGTGGGAACCTTCTTATGTTGTGTTTTCACTTTATTACTGTTTGTGTGCGGCATAAATACTTTACACATTGCCTCTAAGTTAAGCCTTACAGCTTCTGTGCCAAGCTACCAATGGGTTAAGCACAGGTTAATTTAGGACTTATTGTGGTATACCCTGGAGGGGACTGTGCTGTGGTTTGAATAGGGGGTTACCCCACTTCAAACAACCACACAATTTCCCACAATCTCTGACAACATACAATAATGACGTTTTTTTTGTCAGTGAACATGGCTTCCAGGACTGAAGTTAATATTCGTAATGAGTCACCATCTTCAATTTCTTCCAGTTCAAAGAATTAGCCACTTGTGCAGAAATGAAACAGTGACAGAAACTTGGCACTGCTTTTCAAATGGTTTTACCAGCTACAAGTTTAATCCGAATACTACTAGGAGTTTGTGAAATTCAGATAATGCTTTTGCTTAATTATGCAACATTTCGAGAACATAAGTTATACATAATTACGTGAAACACAAATACACCATTTAGCACTATTTAGGAGTATATTTTAGCTTACAATTAATCCTTAGCAACATTTTGATTTAAGGACGCATTTGTACAAAAAACATTTCAAGAATTTTTTTTTTTACTATTAAATATTGACACCAACACTATCGTGCTATAAGAATATGAAGGACAGAATATCGAGAAATAAAATATTAAAAAGTAAGTGCATACAGGGAGGTATATATTTATTATTCCTCACACCACATCTACGTACCTTAAAGATATATGTACCGCATAGGAGCTTATATGTAGAGTTAGGTATAGAAAATCTAGAAGTAATTACCTGTGGATATAATTTTTCAGTATTTTGTATTTGATATTCTGTCCCGTTAATAGTGTGTGTTCGATATTCAGAGGGCATACTGCAAAAAACAAAATTGTCATGAACAACAGCTGCTCGCAAACTGGTTTTTCACGTTGTCCCTAGTTTCCCGAACTATATTTTTACCATGAACAACACAACTGATGTAATGTTGTGATTTCAGAAATTACCCATGACAAGCGTAATGCAATATTTCTAAAATGATGCAAATTGCACTGGTGTATTTACATTTTGTCGGGTCTAGAAACCCGCCAACATATCAAGGATGGATTGCTAATCATATTATTGTTTTTAGAAACTTGTTCTGGGTTACTTGTGTGTTTTTACATAACTTAAGGGTCCTCTTTGGCCAGAAGAATGTCAATGCAGTGGATGTCATTGTAGGTTGAACCACTCTGCCTTCTACCATATTGCTATCAAAGGTCCCTCAAAGACCAACTCCAGCAATTTGAGACTAGGGTTTACCACATATAACCTACTCCAGGAGTGCAGTTACTTGTTAGTAATTTAGTTTACGAAGCACCTAAAAAAGGTATTTTGTGCTGGTTTTCATGTTAACCCTGTTTAACATTTCTGGCTGCGACACATAGAAGACAAATATTTAAAACATATATACCTACAGAATCTGTTTAATTCCACAAACGAATGCTTTGTAAATGTTGTGAATTTCTTCCTGAACATGTCATACATTTTTACATCAAGTAAAAACTACAGGGCATATTACCAACAACTAGCGATAATTATCGGAAGGTTGGCTTAGCAGCAATAATTTTATCGCCGTGTAGCGACGATTTTTATCGCTTAGGAGCCTTGATATTATCAAGGTTTATCTCTTAAGCGATAAAAATCAGCCGAAATGCATGAATATCGCTGAAAAGTCAGCGATATTCATGCATTACCGAGCAAATGCTCTTAGCCATGTTATCCACCTCCCATTGGATAACATGGCTAAGAACTGCTCAGGGCAGGTGTTAGCTTTTGGAGATATTTGCGTTTAGCGTGAATATCTCCAAAAGTTGGTAATAGGAGATAGCGATGTTAGCGATGTACATGCCCACTTTGCATGTCATTAGTGATAAATATCACTGACATGCAAAGTGGGGCCCAAGATGGTCGCTATCTCCTACTAGCTGTCGCTAACTGGTGTTAGCGACAGCTAGGTAATAGGGAGATAATTTTATCTCCGCTTTTTTGGCTTTTAAAGCCAAAAAAGCGGAGATAAATCCCTTGATAATATGCCCCTACATTTCAACAAGATTTTGCACCTTTCCGCTTGAAATGAGCATTGCATCAATGTGGGGAAAAGGCACAATTTGTTCTTCAAGGCTTCGGTTTGCTTTATGGTTGTGGGTGCTGTGTCTCCGTGATCCATCTTGTAGCGCTCACCTTGGCGAGCAGGGGCTGCACGGCTCATAAAAGTGATGCATGAACTTTCTTTGGAGTTTGAGCCCTGCTATTAAAGGGCGTGAGGTGGCACAGGAGGCACTCACCGGCCCTGACTCTAAGCCTAAACGCTCTAATTGCCTTATAGATGCCTTACTCATTGGTGATTGATCACAACGCACTGAAGAGTTTTTTGGGCGCTTGATTGCTGGCTGCAGCGCACTTGTTACTTCTTGTTCAGCACCGAGGGGATTTTTCCATTGACTTGCCTCTCCTAAATCAAATTGTTCAATCCAGGTGAGGAGGCAGAAAAGGCTGGGAGATAGGGATAAAGCACAGACAATAAAGAAAATCAATAGCCCTTCCCCCATAAAATAAATTGAGATTTATAAATTTTAGGTGGCCAATGTGTACCTATTTTCTTCAGAATTATAGCGGTGGCACTGGCAGCAGCGAGTGAAATAGAGTCACTCATGCTTCTCTTTGTACCACGGTTACATTGACTTTCCCCGGGCTAAAACAATAAATTCTTCAGGAAATAGCGACGCGATGAAATAGCACTCTTTTAGCCTCGTGCGCAGCATCAAACTACTGCACTATAAAAGCATATTCCCTCAGGTTTACAATTTACCGTGAAGCGGTTCGCATCAGCAGAAGACGCCATTTGCATAGATTCGCCATTGAAAATACGCGCACGGCCATCTACTGCTATCATGAAGAGGCGTTTATTTTGCGCCTTCCTAAATCCCTCCATAATCAGACTATTGCTCAGCTCCTAAAAATACATACCTATCCTGAACAGTAGAGAATTAGGAGCCATTTTCTGGCGTGGCCTGTACATATGCCTGCCAGGGGCAAGTTTAACGTATTCATGGAAACCAGCATGGTACTATGTACCTTCTTTCGATGGGGAACTTATTTAGCTATGTCCTCAGTATCAAATGAAGTGCATCATTTAATTGCATCCATTAAGGACCGTTTACCAATGGGGAGACAAATCACAAATGCAATGCAGTTGAACATAGGATTCGATGCGCAATCTAATTTTGCTGTCACTAATCCTGCTATTCATAATATAACTGTCTCGGCACTGCGAAATCAGAAGTCACACAGTACTAAATGTAGTTTGTGAGGCATAAAAGTCTTTCTGATTTATCTTTAGCCCATTCTGAAATGAGGTGTACCCTCCTCTTTACAATTTGAAATGCCATTGATGAAAAGTTTGTGACCACGATTGTAGGCGCTAACCATTGAGCAAATGCCAGCACCTAACTTCGGGCTTTATCAGATTCACATGGACAGCTTTAAAACTGTGGATGGTGACAGGCTGTCCTAGAGAACACTGTACACAACCCCAATATCATTACTTGCAAGTAAGGATTTATTTTAAAAGTAGCCCTCTTATTTCTCTCTTCCAGTGGGCTAATAATTAAGCCTTTATTAAGCCTCCACATTTGCCTTCAAATGCATCTTTTTTCATTGACCCCTGTCTTCTTGTTGTGGTAATGCAAAGAGAGCGGCTAACACTCTGGCTAATTGGGAGACCATAAAGAGAGTTGTGGGAAGCACTGGTTTGCTCTGATGGGGTTTGACATCACTTATGAATTTACCAAGTCTTACAGACCATACCAATTTTCAAGTCCATCCATCAGGGACCCCGGCATCAATGGATAATGGGATTGGATGGACAGTGAGCTCTAGCAAGTGATGATACAAACATTTACAACACCGCGACCAAACCTGAACCTTTCATGTTGTATCCAGTGTCTACTCTCCTAACCAATCTGATGTAGGCCTCAAAGGCTTAGTGAAGATCTATGAAGTACAGTCATCTGTCAGGGTACCATTTATGAATGTTGACTGGATACAACAGTCATGAAACAAGGCATCCAGTCACCCAAGAAAAGACTATCACTACATCTATGTCTGTGATATATGAAGGCCGGTGATTCCCTTGACGGCCTCCTATTGGTTTTCCTTATTCTTTCTGGTCTAAGTGCATTATTTGACCCTTTTCTACCCTTTTTTGTTGGACAGTGACTTTGGTTGAAATGCTCGCTTATTACATTTGTTGATGCATAGTTATTTTTCGTTTCCCTTCGTGAGAATGTACATCTATAGCATGTAAACTCTCCATTCTGTCTAGCAGATATGATACAAACTGGTCGTTACTGGCTTGACAGTCGCTTTGTCTGTTCTTTTTTCCCTTATCTGGACCAATGAGTTTCCCACTGAGTTGAGATATACGATCACCCCTTTACCCAAACCTTGAAACCTGTTCTAGCAGTTCTTTAATAAATGTGTACAGCTGGGACCTAAGATTTTCTACCCTGTAGATTACGAATTTTAGTAACCCTGTGAATTTTTACAGGTTTGCAAAAGTACACATAGAAATGTTCAAAAAATGTATATTAACATGCATCCAAAGGATGAAATTGTGCCTGGAAAAAGTGAATTCACATGAGCGCAATTCCACCTATTGAGCTCTGGGGGAATACTTGCCCCCATCTGGTGAAATGTCTTGCACTACACACCCTACCACACCTGGGGGCAATTCCTGCTCATTATCATGCTGAAGAGGATTTACTTCTGTCCTTAACATGAGTATAATTTTCATGATAGTAATCGGTAGAGGACACGTTTGCGGGTGTTTCAAAATTTTCCGGAGCAGCTCCAGAATGCATACTCCCCGCCTACTCAACATTTAAGAATTGCTTACATTTGTGAATCAAGCCATCTGCACATATTAGGCTAAACTTGCACATGCAAACAGCTCGGTGAAGTGTGCCGTGCACATTTAACCCAATTTGTTGCCAACTTTGAAGACTTTTTCACTGTGATACTGGTTCAAAATTCCTATTGTCTTGGTTGTAAAATACCGGTGGAATTTCCAGGTTTCATAAATTGTATTGAGTGAACAATTTACCATTGTGCTCGAACTTCTCTTTCGTTTCATTTGCAATGTTGTATTTTGTTTTGCAAAGTCTCCTGGGAAATTGCACTGCTTTCAAAATTAAGTTGCCTGCATTGGTGGCCACTTTAGTATGTCATCTTTGTTCCTTCTGGTCTGATAAGTGAATAAAACATTCTTTGTGATACTTAATGAATTCATAAATGTGTATCTCCTTGTGTCGAAAATGCTAATAAAATCAAATTGTAATATATTTGTAGTCAACCCCTCGAAATAAAGTCCCCAAAACAACCTACGGAAAGCAAGTAATAACATCCAATTCAGGAAATTTTTATATTACTTACTGGCAGTTCCATTACTCTGGGTCTAATTTTCCTCATTTCAGTCCTCAGTAGTAAAGCATTTCTGCCTTCAACAGACATTCTAATCTCTAATGAAAGGTGTAAGTAAAAACAAGCAATGTCAAAGCCAATAGATCTGGCCTTGGCAAGTTGGCAAAATACTAATTTATTTTTTATTTTTCTATAGCTAGCCAAGAGCGACAAAAAGAAAAAAAGAAAACACGTCGCCTCTTAAGAGTGGCTGCTGTATTCTTGCAATAACATGTTTAAATCAAAACAAAATTATTGATTTGGCAGTTTTACAACTGATTTATTTGAGACATAACAGCACATGTTCAGCCGTGGCTTCTTGGCACTGAATAAAAGATGTTGATTGTTACCCAACTCAATGGTACTAATTTTAACAACCTCAGAAGGATGAAAGGCTGAGTGGACCCAGAGGGATTTGAGCCTCTGACCATGAGCTCAAACACAGGCCTCTAGAGTGGACACATTAGTCCACTAAGCCACCAGACCCAACTTATTTCCAAGTTCCTCGCGCTGCTGGTGTGGCACTTTTAATGATGCTCTGGTGGCGTAGAGTGCACAGCCGTATTTACGAGGCCTCGTAGAGCCACTTTACGTGGCTTTCCATGGCCTTGTAATTATGGTGTTAGGCAACGCAGCACAAGTCACTGTACTGCCTTATATTGCATCAGGGTGGGTTTCCCATGCAACACCCATGGGTTTGACACTTTCCCATATTTGCAAGGATCTGTAAACCTGGGAATGCGTCAAAACTGTAATGAGGAGAAATATCTTTATTTCGTCTAATTTTTTCCTTTTTCTATGTGTGCTGCATTCTGCAGCACACATAGAAACGGAAAAAGCCTCAACAGATTGTTTTTGTGCAGGAAGGTGTGCCAAATAATCCTGCCAACAACGTAGAGACCATGGTGCAAGGGTGCCTGCCTTAGTGCTAGGCACCAATGTGTGCACTGGTGCAGGCAGAAAGGACAGGAATGCACCGTGTCTTGTAAATATGGAGCATTCTTGCCCTTTCAAATTGGCTAAAGCAGCGCAGCAAATAGACTTGCGGTGCTGCCCTACGCCAATTCATTGTAAATGAGGCCCTAAGTCTTTCATTTGTGCCATCCATTTTTTTATTACTATTTGTGAAGGGAACAACAATAAGTACTCACTACCTAACCAAGAATTACAATTTTAGCCAACCACAATGTTACAATGCCACTTATGTTATGAAGATTTGTAAGGTGCTCATATCACCTCCAGGGAATCCTGGCATCTAAGATAAGAAGGAAGTGCCCTGGTTGGGTCCTATTGAAACAGCCAGGTTTACAGCTTTTTGTGAAATTCAAAGATGGAGGTGGAGGCTCTAATGTGAAACAGGCTTTAGTAGGCAGGTAATAAAGAATAAAAAGCAGGGGACGTGGGTGTTATGTTATGTTATGTTATAGTGATTTGTATAGCGCGCGGCTGCCCCAGCCAAGGGGCTTCCCGGCGCTGCGAGAAGACTAAATGCAGAAAGTTAGAAGCACAGAGAGAAGAAGAAGCATTACTGAAAGAGGTGAGTTTTGATGGCCTTTCTGAAAGCCAAAAGGTCCTGCATGCCACGGATTGTTTCCGGTAGACTGTTCCATAGCTTGGCAGCCAGGAAGCTAAAGGATCGACCGCCTTTTCTGGCCAGTTTGGTACGAGGGATGATCACGAGATGTTGTCCCTCTGAGCGAAGCGACCTCCTAGGAATATACTCCGACAGGAGGGGGCACAGCATTGGGGGAGAGGCGCTTTTAAGAATTTTAAAGGCTAAACAAAGTGCCTTGAACTGGATCCTTTTGCCCACCGGGTGAGCAGGAGATTGGCAGTGCGGAGGTGTATGGTGGGGTGAGGAAGTTGGGCGGCTGTTCAGGTACGCAGGGCTTTGCTTGTGTATTGCTCTGTAGGTGTGAGTGAGGAGAATGAAGAAGGCACAGTTGTGAATGTGGAGCCAGTGGAGGTCTTTCAGGTGATTGGAAGTATATGTGTGCTTAGTGAGAGTTTGAGGGTGAGTCTGGATGCTGTTTTAAGAATGACCATGAGTCTTTTGGTGAATTGTGAGTGATTTCAACGTAGAGTGTGCTGGTGATCAGTGCTTGAGTGATGGATCATTGGGTGATTAGTGGAAGCCATCAAAAAACTTTGTTGTGGAGTTTGAAGGTGTAGAAGCAGATGGAGGTGATTGTGTTGACCTAATTAGACATTGAGATTGGATTTTTGATTGCGATCCCTAGGTTCCTTGCTGAGTTTAACAGAGTGAGTGTTGGTCTTAGTTCTAAGGGCCACCAAACTGCTAACCACAGGTCGGTGTCTTTTCCAAAGAAGATCACTTATGTTTTGTCACAGTTGTGCACCAGGAAGCTGCAACTTCAGACATACAGTAGATGAACTTCATCTGGGTGTTGAAGGTGTTATTTGGAGAGGGAGAGAATGAAGTGGGTGTCATCAGCGTAGGAGATGATAGTCAGTGGAAACAGACAATGCTGGTGAGCGGGGCTATGTAGACATTGAAGAGTGTAGGGCTGAGGAAGGAGCCTTGAGGGATGCCACAGGTCCGGTTGGAGGCAACGGACACGTACAGGGGCAGTTTTAATTTGAGCGCATCTAGTGAAGAAGCAGCTGATTCAATGGAGTGCAGTTACATGTCTTTCATTGATGTGTAGGCATTGGATGAGGATGGACTGGGGGATGGTGTTGAAAGCACCAAGAGGTCAAAAAAGCAAAAAGGTGGTGAAGGATGAGTGCCACTTAAA
The DNA here is from genome assembly GCF_964263255.1 of Lissotriton vulgaris. NCBI lineage: Eukaryota > Metazoa > Chordata > Amphibia > Caudata > Salamandridae > Lissotriton > Lissotriton vulgaris. The sequence continues at coordinate 242,293,162 of NC_141689.1, read as the reverse complement.
GACTTTTATGACAGCAACTTTAAAATAGTGATAGAAAATAATTTGTCATCCGACTGGGCATGCGAACTGAAGGCAAAATAAATAATTTGTATGTTAAGTTAATATAAAAATAAAATAAGCAAACTTTGACACTGAAGAAAGCAGAATTCTTTTTAGGCAGGATTGGTTCAGTCAAAGTGAACGGAGCAAATGGGGAAAGTGGGCTGACCCATTGTCCCATTTTGTATGCAGGGGCAGGCAGAAGCAAAATATGAATGGCAATGAAAGAAGCCCACACACCAAAAGCTCATCTATGTATGTATATTATATATACTTTCTTTTAAAAAAAAAGTAGTCTGGAAAGGCAGCTCAAGCTGTCTCAAAAGTCAGACCTAATGATCATCCACCTGCATCAGGCACAGAAGGCACAATCTACCCGCTGTACATCCTTTATCTAGCAAACGATAGATACTAATAATAATATTAATAATAATAACTATGATCCCTTGTGTTTGTCTTGGTTGACCACTCATGGTAAGGTGGTAAAATATGACTGAAAAGAGGAAGGATGGATTGGGAGCAATGGAATTAACAATAAGTAATTCAAACTTTGACAGTTTGTCCCATTCCGTATTTCTGCCCTAACTAATGACGAATACTCAAATTAACAGTTAGATGTGCATAAAAAAACATATTTTAATGACATGGGGCCTACTTTTGCCCTTGGTAGGTTGCCCGCTGTTCTGTCATGGAGGTGTAGGTCTTGACTTCTGCCACCTTGGTGGAGGCCCACCCACCATATTTAGAGAGTCTCACCTGCCTGGCATGGGTCTCACTTCCGTGAAGGAAGATGCTGCCATGCCAGCTTCTTTCACAGCAGCGAAGATTGTCAAGTAGGCGCCTTGTTTCAAGCCCCCATTTGGCAACCTTTTTTGATTTCATCAAAGAAACTCCTAAAGTAGGAGTTTGTTTCTTGAATGCAAAATACTAAAGGTACGAAGTGAAAGGGGCTTTTTCCCTGTACATAAGGGCTGTTAATCAATCTCCATGCCCATGGCGGGCATGACTGGGAGGAAAGGCGACAGTTATCCTGCGCTAAGAGGGTGGCACAACCATCTGTTTGATCCACTAGTTACCAATGAGGTAGCCAGTGCTCACTCCACTGGCAATGAGCCTGCTCTCAACGGCCCTCATGGTGCTTGCCTCTCTCCTTAGCTCTTTCAGCGGTCAATACCTGAGCACATAGATACACTGCTGCAGCTTCTGTCCATTCCATGCTCAGAAGACTCATCAGACCACTTTCCCTCCATACTTAATACTAAAACAGCCAGAAGGAATATGTCAGGCTAGGATTGGTAAATGTACTAACCTCCAAGAACAGATCCAGCAGGGGTGATGCACAGTTCCCAGATCCCCTTAGCACTACTCCCAAGGGGACATGAAAGACACTTCCCTGCACAGTTGTACGCGGGTGAAAGGGGGAAAAAGGGATACCAGAAATGCAGCAGTCCTCCACCCGTGGCCTCTTGATTCCTTGTAGACCATAGAACAGACCTTTGCCGGAAGGAGTCCCTACAGAGAATGCAGTACGCTGTGTATGAGACAAAGGACAGTCATTACTTTCAGTAAACAACACGCAAGAACATTCGGTGACAAAGAAAAGGTCACTAGTCAACCCCACTCATTCCATACACTTTCATGGTACTCATGCTGGCCACTGTGCAAGGAAGCCGGCCGGTTAGGTTGAAGGTACCATCAGGCAGGTGCCAAAACAAAAAATAATGTATGCGCGGAAACACTCTCTTCTTGAGAATGAGCGCATGCAGGACGACAGTTATCCCCTGGAAGTTGAGAAGAAAAGTGTGATACGTCTCACACCCTGCTGGAATCCAGTGGGGGGCCAGAGAAACACCAAACGTATTGATTGTCTGAGGTAGAGCTCCTGGGAATAATAATCATCATTCAGATTGCAAAAGAAAAGAACTCAACCAAAGACCATAGTATTTGATTTGCAAGCAAAGAATTCACAGACCAAGATCCAACCCAGTAGGGATTAATAAAGGCAATAAACAGTAACCACGCAGGCTCCAGGAGCCTCAGCGCACTCCAGTAAGATACTGACCAAAAGCCTCCTTTCTTACAAGCGTGTATGCACAGAAGTCATGGTGGTCACTGGGGGCCTTACCGCACTCTTAACGTGGAGTCCTTGTTTGTGCTCGAGAAAATCCAGGAATTATCCGGAACGCTCAGCGGCATCCTGGGGTTTTAGAACGAGTGCTTTGTCGATGTCCAATGAGGCTCTTCAAGAAACGGTAAAGCGTCCTAGGGGTCTTCCTCGAAAAGGTATATTACAAAAAAGTTTATCCTTTGGATTGCACTTAGGACTCAATCGAAATTGTGATCTGTATGCTCAAAACGTGACCTCATTCATACACATTCATGCTCTCACCAATCTTGTAAGAGAAATATAACCATGTACCCAAGATCAACAGTCTGGAAAAAGTTATTTATAAAAACATATGTAGATCTATTTATTAATAATGGTATCATACATTACATAAATCATTTGATGCAAGGTCATTTACTTGTAAAATCCCCAATTTAAGATCTAGAATTCATTCACAACGTTACATACATGATAAAAACATCTAGGTCCAAACGAAAGTACATACAAGAAACAAAACAGTATGTCATTAAAAAGCACACATCCGTGATCTCACGATAATTAGGACTGGAATCCGAAACTGCAGTACTGATAATTCTGTAGTTCCAGCCTTTACACGGATTGTGTTTCTAAAAAGAGCGTCAACGCGTTTCGATGGTACACCTTATAACACCATCTTCATCAAGACTGTATTTTGTGACACTCAAACAAAAAGGGTTTTTCCTGGAACCTTTATCAACACCTCTTAAATGATGGGATGGTGATACAAGGATACTTGGTATCGAAGCGTAGGAGTGCAAGACCGGAGCTGTAACCCCTGTCTTCCTCAATTTGTTCCTCGCTCAAGTGCCAGGGTTTATCTTATTATTGCAGGTTATAAACATCTGTTTTATTTTATTATATAAGGGCTTTCATCATTCTATTCGCAAAGACGGTTCTTAGCGCTGAATCTGCAGCCGTTCCTTTTTGATGGGACTTATTTGTTCCCTGGATAATTGTTTGTTTCCTGCTTCGGTCTCGATTTTGCCCCTTTTAATTGATTAAAATTGGTCTGCGTTCGAGCGCATAGCGTCTCTCGTCCAATTGGATTCATCGATAAGCCTGAGTGATGCTGATTCAGCTCCGACAATGGCTCCAGAGAAAAACAAATGCAGTAGTTCAAAATTGACAAGCGCCGGATCCCCCTGGAGGAAGAACTTATAAACGCAGTCCCGAACTCCCGTGTCAGACATGGCTGGTGGTGCTAATGCATGCTGGGCAATGTAGTCGCTTTCATACCTGACCTACCCGCATACACACGGCACCACGGGGGTTCATGACAGAATAAGCTTAAATGTTAAAAGTCTGTAGGAAGCTGCCTCTCTATATAGTTTACTGAAATGAGGTACACTGTGCAGACAGTCCAGACGACCCTTATTAATTTACACTACAGAGGCACAAGTAACAAACATATATGCAGTATTTTGTGGTAGTGTGGGCGAGCAACATAGGCATATCAGAGGGTTCTGCTAAGATTTGTTGTACTCACACAAGCAGTAAATGAGGCACACACTCAAGAATACATTGAGATCAATTTGGAAAAAAAGCACATTTTTTATATAGATTTCAGCACCAAGAACTTTGGTATCAAACAAGTACTTTCCGAGATATTGTTTTTTGCAGCTAAGTAAAATGTTCACTTAAATAGGTCTTTACATGGTAATGATTTCCTATGAATAAAATACATATAGTGTATACAGTGACTTGCAATAGGTGTCCAGGGGTCCCCTTTAGGACTTGAGGGGATAGTGGGGTAAGGTCCAAAGAACCACCAGCAATTAGTCTTTACCTGCCTTGGAGCGTACGGGTGGAGAGGTGCTGGTCGTGTTGGTAGCTTTGAGTGCCACACCAAAGCAGAGAGGGGCCAAATAGAAATAGGCTGCAGAGGGGAACTTGGGAACAAGGGCAGGAGCTCCCAATGGGGGACTCGGTTTGTGAGGGCCTTGGGAGCAAGGTAGGACAGTCGGTTCTCGGAGTGCTTAGGTCAGCTGGGCTTGTGCATCCCGTACTCTCAAGGTTGTCAGTCTCGCCGGTTGAGGGGTCAAAAATAGGACAGCTGGGCCACGCTCTTATTGGGCATGTGCGAAGCTGATTTCATTGGAGTCCAGACTGGGTTCAAAAAGGCTCTGGTTGCTGAAAGGGGTCTGGTACCTCAGGTATTGGTGCTGTGTGGCTATGGTTGGTCCTGGTGTCTTTTTGCTTGGTAACTAGATGGATATGACCTTATGGAGTACAATTACCTCTTCCTGGACAGCTGCTGCATTGATGAAACTGGAGGGCAGCAGAACGGTTGACCGGACTTTGCTGTTTGGTGCCAGCAAGCTGTCATTCCACTGGGGTTCTTGACAGATGCATTGCTGCAGGATGAGTTGGTTTGTCGTGATTGTAGGGCTAGGTGCAGGCAGGCAGTGCTTGGCACCACAAAGTCTGCATCTGGTCCTCAGTTCTCGCTTCTTCACTCTTCTTTGTCCTCTTCTACTTGTGTCCATTGAATCTGAGTTCCTGGTGTTGGGAGTGCCTCTCAAATATTCAATTTTGGGGTGTTAAGGGGAGTGTAAGGTAGTAGGCAATGGCCTACTTACCTTTAGGTGCCTACACCCCCATATGACCACCTCCTGTGGAGAGTGCGCATAACTCTGACCCTGTGTATCTAATTTCACCAAAAACCAAGATGGTAGAATTATATTTTTTGTGTTCACTTCAGTTAGTCCACCTTAAGGGTGTAACTAGTCTGATAGTAAACATGCTTCCTGACTAGATCATTTTCCCTCGTGTCCTGGTGCCAAATGAACCCTGGGCAGGGGATGTTATTTCCCCTGTCTGGGGCAAGCTGGGTTGCATTTCAAAGGTGGTAGGTGCCTTCGAAGCTACCTGCCTTGATATGCTGATTACTAGTCATCCTGCTCGGTGGAGGTGACAACACCTCCTCCAAGCCTCAGAGAGCATGGGTTCTCACCTGGAGGGGGCCAGAAACATATTTATGGTGGCAGGCTGTTCTACACCAGTCCGCCAGTACACTAGAGCTTTGTAAGTTTTCAGGGACACCTCTAAGGAGCCCTCTGGGGCATGTCTTAATACATTCACAACTGGCACCAGTATGGAATTATTAGGAAAAGGTGTTTGATAACAAACACCATATGTTTCAGTGAAGTCATCATGTAGCTGGGAAACTCGTAATGACCAGTAGACAGTCCACCTACTTAAGATGGCTTCCCTGTTCTCTTGTACTATCTAGTATTTAACCTAGACAGCACAGGGCCATATCTGCTCATGTAGAAATGACCATACATATAATATGATGCACCCTTCCTTATGGCTGTAAGGCCTGCTATGGGAATGACTTCAATATAGTGCACCCAGTGTCTGGGGACATGGCACACACTGTGTGTGCCATATCGTGTTTTCCCTTTTATCTGCACCATTTTATGCAACCTGCAATGGTGGTAGGTCCCCTCCTTAGTACCCATGCTGCAGCCATTAGGGACCTTCCTTAGTACCCATGCCCTAGGTACCAGGTGTACTATTTACTAGGAACTTATAGGGGTGCTAAAAGTCTTGCCAATTGTGGAACAATTGCACAGTTACCTTGTTTTTTGGAAATAACACTGGAGCTGAGGACCTGGTGTTGCAAAGTCATCCTGTGTGCCCTGTGCAACCCCATTTTGCTGACTGATACTGGTGGTTAGGTTACTGACCCTGACTTTTTCTGGGCTCTGCCTAACCAGGGCAAGTGCTATGTTGAAAAACACAGTGAAAACACACACATATGTGAGGTTACACGATATATTGTGGTACACTTATAATTGGCATGACCTACCCTATAAGTCCCCAGTACATAATAGGACAGGGGGATTAAAATTACCTTTAAGTCCCTAGTACATAATAGGGCATGGCAGTTTGGAGGCCAGTAGCTCTTTCTGCACTTGAATGTGTGCACTGCTGAGAGCCTGAGGTAATTTTAAAAGCAGCACTGTGTTGTAGCACTTCTTTTAAATGTAAATTGTGCCCAAACTCGACTTTGGTGGTAGGGGCACTTTAAAGGTGATCAACTGCAAGCTTCTGGCATTTAGGTACCCCGGGGTCTCCAGGGGTAGGGGGTCATGTCATTATCAGTAGGGCCCTTATAAGAAATGTTTTATATATCCTGGGAATAGAAACATTTCACATTTCACTTGACCCGTTGTAGTAAAGTACCTCATAAAATCGACGTTATCGCTAGGAGCACTGTGAAGTGCTCCTTCTACACTATTCTTTGCATATCTTGGATCCCTAAGTCTCACTTTGGTATCCCAGGGGTGGACGTCAACTATCAGGGCCCTTATAAAAGATATGTTATACGCCCTGATGAAGGAGAAATTGCATATTGCAGTTTTCCCATTGTATATGCCTAGCCCCGTAGGGTAACATGGCAATAGTTTATGATGGCATAACTATCGCTAGGAATCAAATAAAATATAATTCAAGGACTTAGGAGAATGGCATTGATAAATCCAACAATATGCTATTGTTGAAATTATCCCGAAATATACAGAAAAGAGGTTATAAGACTTTCTTGTCTGAAAGCCAAAATTCAGCTTTCCTATGGTCTTCCCTGATTGGTCAGAGTTAACAGAATTAGCCAGGCTGCATTGATGAAGTGATATGTGGCTCCTCCTCAGAGAGGCTATCTGTTGGAGAGAGCTCTGCTATACAGGAATGCCAAAGCAGGGGTGAGGGATTGTAAAGCATGAGCTTAAAAAGGGGATAGGACTGGGAGGGAATGCCGGGCCCATCTACTCACCAGCCCCTCTGATCTATCCAGATGGCAGGCTTAAGGAAGGAATTTTCAGGTGGTAGGGGAAGGAGAAATATGAAAATGAGCCATACTGGAGATTGGTTTAACCAGTTCTTGCTCCTCTGCTGAGATTTCAGCCATACTGAATTTTGGAGGAATGGTGTTTTCTGGGAGAAGAATATGTCACACTTTGGAGGAAGTGGTCATGCAAGGGGGTGTTGCCCTGCACCTCATTGTACAGGAGTGCTCTCCTGCTTGACCCTAGAGAACACTGAACAGAGGTGGAGAGCCTCTCAGATCTGCTGCTTGAAACTAAGAGAGTAAGAAAGCTTGCCAAGCGGGAAACTTGATTTGCACCATCAGGCCCTGCATCCTGACTGACTGCGTGTGCTGTATTATCTGGAACTACAGATCTTTGGATGTACCTTGATAAAGAGAAATAAAGAGTCAACTCCCTGCTGGCTACAGGTTTACAGAGCTCACCTGGATCATTTCCACCAAGAATACCCTGCTTGGAATGTGTCCAGTGGATGTGTAAGGGTTTTGTCCAGGTGCATTGTGGGAATTGTGGTCCCAACCTTTCGCGGACCACCTTGGAGATTCCAGACGCTTGGATTGTATTTTGGACACTTTGGACCATCAAGAGGAAGTCCACGAAGAAGTCCCAGAAGTTTGGAGAAGATTGGAACAACTTTGGAAAAAAGCTCCATAAGGGGACCGACTCAACTGCAAGAGCTGAGTTGGCCACCTTCAACCATGGGCCAGCCTGACCTGCTGGTTCATTCCACTGAAATGCTCCAGAGGCCCGACTTCCATAGTATGACCAGGAACTCCCTGGAAAGCAAGGTGGCGGAACCTCAAAGAACAGGGACTGATGAAGCGCATCGAGATACCCCGGCATAAAAACTCATGAATAGTTTCTAAGTCCGATGGTATAATCTCAACTGAGGTCTATCATGAGGAGTATCCGAGGAGTCGGCCTGAAACTTTAACTTTGTCCCAGTCAAGCACGACTAGATGTCCCAAAGTATTGCTATAGGGTCATAATTGCAATATAGTGCTAAATCCTTAGAAATTCATATCTCTGGTTCCCTACATTGGATATTTATCATTTTGGTGTCCTTTTAGAGATAATATATATATATACAGCAGACCCGTCTTCTGAAGTGGCCGGAGGCACAAGGGCAGCTACGGCATCTCTCTAATTATCCAAGGTATTGGAAGCACTCCGGCTCGCCGCTCTCCTAATCAGCAAGGCTCCCGCTGCAGCCCAGCAGTCCGTGACCTCACGGAGAAGTCAGGATCACGGCATTCTTGGCTTCAGGTACAGCGTTGCAGGAGTTACCAGCGGTCAAGACGTTTGGGGAATCGGGAGAGGAGAAGACTTTAGCAACAGCACAGTCTCTTCGTTTTACAAGCGTCCACATTCATCCAGCACTCCACGAGATAACAGTGGATTCAGGGGGACTAATCTTACCTGGCTTTCCATTACTGCTGAATGCTGGGAGTTGTAGTTTGCCGACGCAGCTACAACGCACTTCCTCCAATCAACCTGACCCACCTGGATGGCCACCAATGGCAAGACGCCGTTTTCCACTTAAAAACGAATGGACAGATTTTAAAGTGTAACTGGCATTTGAGAAAGACATTGTTGTCGAAACGCGTCATGCCACACTCTGCTGAATAAATTCCTTTCCTGAATTCCCCGCTGTGTCTCTCCGGTTCTTCACGCAGGAATCAACTTCTTTTATATATATATATATATATACCACGTGACTCCTCTGGATCTCTCGGTGTTTCCAGCGCCTGCTCAGCACACCAGCAAACAGAAGGGAGACGGACCACATAACATCAGCATATCGTTTTTATTTCAGTACACAGAAAGCAGCTACGCGTTTCTGGCAAGGTATGCCCTTGTTCACGCCGCTTGGTGTTGTATTTTTATTGTGTGTTGTATCTTAATTATTTACTGAATTAGTGTTTTTAAATGCTTTACATACCTGTCTCCTAAGTTAAGCTTGCCTGCTCACAGCCAAGCTGCCAATGGTTGAGCATGAGAATAATTTATTGAGATCTACACTGAGCACTAGATCATGTTAGTGGCCTTATAGCCAGTGGTAGATGCATGTTTACCACTACTATTTACCCACTTTTCAACACCTGGTTAGCAGGAACCCACTGCACTTCAGTCAAAGCTGCTTCAAATACCAGGCAAAAAAATCGGGGTTGACTATGTCAGAAAGGGGAACTTTCCTACAGAGTCTTTCTGCAACCCATTCGGAAAGGCGTACAAGAGCCAAGGAAGAATTAAGGATGATATCAAATGTTGACTTATCCCTTCTTTTTCTTAAACCAAAGTTGGCCCAAAACTGCTAGGAAAACATTTTAATAAATAAATTCAACCAAAGAGTCTTCATAGTTATCTCACAACGCTAGATCCGGTATTGCAAAGGTGTTTTGAAGGCATGAGCAAAGTAGACCATTGCACTAGGCACTCAACTTCCAAGGAGCACCCTGGAAAAGTGATCTCTCTCTCTCTCTCTCTCTCTCTCTCTCTCTCTCTCTCTCTCTCTGTATCTCAACCTTGTATTTTTCTTTATCTCAACCACTCTCTCTGTCTCTGACTCATTCTCTGTCTAAAAGTAAACAAAAACAGAGAGGTTTCTCTGTCTATTCAGTATCATTTTAAGGATTTTGGGACATTGGACGAGACATATTTCAGCATGTAACCTATTTTTTGAAAGAATAAGTATAATTCAATATTGCTGGCATCATGTAGGTTTGAATTAGCAGAATATGCATAATAAAATTGAACGTTGTTCTGAATAGGAGGCCCAAAATATGTCTTGTCTGGAGCCCAAAAAATCCTTAGGATATCAGTGCTGTGTCACAAGAGACTCTGAGCTGCTGCATTTTTGATTGCCATCTTGATCCAACCTGAAAAAGAATGCTGGCCAACATGAGCAACATAGAGCTTATCGACCTAGCATGGAGAGCAACTGCAAACTGGAAGCTGCCACACTGAAAGGATAAAGTGTCCATCTAGCACCACCGAAATCCCACATTCTATTTACATATTAATATTGAGGTATGTAAAGAAACTTTTAAATAAACAATGCTATTCCAATTACAAAAATATCAAACACAAACATACAATTTGCATTGTGCTGTGACCAATGCCATTTCGTTTTTTACATGCACTAAAGTAGCACATGACACGGTAATTGGATCTTATTTTATCTAAGCAGAAAAGCAAAATGGATACAGTATACACAACAAACCACCAGAACAAGGAAAATGAAAGTGTCGCCCCTCAAAATATCATGTTTCAAAATGCATGTGGATAAGTTTCAATTTAATTAGATGGATGGCTTTGCTAGAATTTTTGTTGCAGTCTGAATCAGTTATAAAACAAGAACTATTGATCCAAGGGCTATTAATAAATAATAAGTCAAAATTAAAGTCATCCTTTTGAAATATGCAACAAGGACTTTGCAACGCGGATGTATACATGGTCTGAAGTGCACCTAAAGGAACAGAATACATCCCAGATCCAGTGCAAAGACAAACAAGTCTCTCATTTGGAGAAGGCTAGGAGATTGCCTATAAATGCATAATTCTGGTAACTGCGCTACCAATCGAGGTAATTGTGATCCTACAGTAAATATAGATGTACATGGGGAATAACATGTGGAAATAGCGTTTCTGCATGTCTTACTGCAAAACACTAGTGGAATTAAGAGCAGCTTTTGCTAAAGCCCACGTGCAAGTGCATGACATGCAAAGAACGACACTGCCAGACTTGCTAATAGGGCTATATCAATATTTCTAAATTTAAAAGACATTTTCCTTGCATTTAGCTTCATATTTCCCATCTTCTAAACTTTACTTGCACACTGAAGTTCTCCTTTGGGATACAAGGGCTTCTATATATGAGAGCCAGATTCTTAAGTCACAAAGAGCGATCCTGCAGACACAATTTGATTTACAAGAATCATATTCTATACTTAGGAAGAGTGAATCTACACACATAAAAAGATTTTCTCATCCATAATATATCATCATTGTGTTGAATAATGTTATTGGAGCAAATCTCCGCCAACAGTCGTATTCCAGGACAGGAATGTCTGCTTGTGAAGGAAATTAGACACAAATTTGTACGTATTTCCACCCTTTGTTAAAGTGAGAAAGAGGAGGGACCACCCCTAAAATTGGTGAAAAGTGATTTCATCATTGGAAAAAGAAAATAGCCCCAAAGATATAAGCGATCACGTCCAAATGCCTTTTAGGAAAATATTTTCACAACCATATATTTACACTTGCTTAATTTATGGCTGCTGAAATACTTTTGCATCTGTGAGACCTGGAATTCACAAAAAAACTTCCAGAACGAGCGACTCGTGGAAAACTGCGACTGTCACAGCTTTCCAGCAGTACTCCTTAACCTTTCTTAGAAGAATTTACATCAAATATAAGCAGAATCTCAATAGACTACATTTCCTTTTTAATGTAAAATTGGCTCAGATAGATAGTTGCAGTGTTTACTGAATCCTACAGTCATTTTACAAATATCCTAATTTTGTAAGGTAATGCTAATCTAACTTAATGACCATGACTTGTATTATAACCCACATTTATTATTGCACTATGCTCTTCACATTATATTTAAAGTTAGAGACTTCATGAATGGAACATTTATTACATTATTGGCTATAATTTCTCAGCTATATTGAAATAGAGAGGTCATGGCTACTTTTACCACCTCACTTAAAATAATACTTTTTAATTTATTTCTATCAAGACAGTAAAAACTTTGAAAATTGTTTAGACTTCCGGGGCGAACAAAGCCCCTCTTTATTCAATCTTATCGGTAAGTTGTTTATAGTGTAGCAAAAATTAAGAGTGTTAGTCTGTTTTTAGACTGATAGTAGTGTTGTCATATTAGATGGTGTATGGTGATTTCCTAACATATCTTTTTTCCTCTTTTTTTATATTAGGTCCTCATAGCTCTGAAAGTGCCATCAACACCATAGTGCGTGGAACGTCCCTCTCAAGCTCCAAATAGGAGTTCTACCCTCAGGTACCATGCCATCTCATTCACTACCAGTGCTCTTCTTGTGGTCAAAACCTCGATTAATAGTTACTAGATTTAATCATAGGACCGTGTTAGCTGTTTCTATTACACGCAACCATCTCTCGAAAGGTGCTCAGATTATGTAGGCTGAACTTGTATGCCCCGCATTGTCCAATGCATGGATTCGCCTGACTGCTCTAAGCCAATCACCCACCTGTGGGAGGTCTGCTTGTAACCACCTCTTACATATTCCCCTCCAGGCCAGCAGAACCATATGAAAGAGAAACCTATGTATGTCCTCATTTGCTTCATGCTTTTCTCCTTCACTGCATTCTGTACCAAAGAATACCAAGGATGGGTTTACCTGAAAAATAAAGCCCCAACATCACTAATAGTACATTACCCACTTCTTGCCAGAAAGATCTCAAGGCAGAACAATCCCAGAACTTGTGTATGTCATTGGCTTTCTATAGAAAGACTTTTTACAGCAGCTATTCTCACTTTTCCTGGTCTTTTCCATCATCTGAGGAGTCTGATAAAACTTGTGAACAGTGAAAAAAGTTATTCTTTTTTAGAGTAGGGGATTTAACTGTAATGTACAATGAGTTTAAGGATACTTGCCATAACTTCTTGATCTCTATTGAGGCAGATCTGCCACCTAAGATGTATATATCAGCTTTGAAGAGGGATTCCAAAATAAAGAAGATCTATCCATATCCTACATAGCAGGTTTAATATAAAGTACCAAGGAATCTGCAAGCCACTGTTGCATTCTAATCAATGTGCTGTAAATGTCTTGATTAAGGGTTGCGCTGGGTTATTCCAACTAAAAAACAGTTAGAGCAAAGGTGCCAGTTTAACGAGGTCTTCAATATAAATTATTCTCAACTCCTCATGACAGAAGTAATGTGGACAGCTCAGAGGAAGGAAAGTAAGGTGACACCAAAAACAATTCTTCTCTCTATGAGTGATAATCATTACATATTGAATCTTATAAATCTCAAGTAATTGGGGAGTAAGTTTGCATTCCAGTTGTGTGGTGAGATTAAACACTGCATGTTAGACCTCGCATCCTTGGCATGGTGCTCCCTTAACTTTTTGCCTTTAATCCTCCTATTTTGCTGACTTTGTTTTTGCTAGCTTTAGGACTCTGCACATTTTACTACTGCTAACCAGTGCTAAAGTGCTTGTGCTCTCCCTTTAAAACATGGTAGAATTGGCTTACACCCAATAGGCACAATTAATTTACATATAAGTCCCTAATATAGTAGTACTACATATGCCCAGTGCATGTTAACTAAATGCTACTAGTGGGTCTGAAACACTGATTGTGCCACCTACTTAGGTAGCCCTTTAAACATGTCTCTGGCCTTACATTGCAGCCTGTGTGTAAAGTTTTGAACTGCCGTTTCAACCTAGCAAAGCAAACCTTTTGCCAGGCCCAAAACCTCATTTTAATACTCATAAGTCACCCCGAGGGTGGACCATCAACAGCCATAGGCCTATAGTTAGCTGGAGTAATGCGGGCTCCCTTCTTAAAAATGGGAACTATATCAGCTCCAAGCCATGTTGAGGGTATGGGAGCTCCTCGCATTATGACGCTAAAGACCAAAGAAAAAGAGGCTCCCGACACATCAGTTTTACCAAGGAAAAGATCTCCTGTGACCCTCTACAAAACCGGGGCTTTATGGGTGATACTTTTGTTAATTGCCACAATTTTTTATTTGTCTGTGACAACTAGGCATTCAGGAGAGTCACTTATACAGGCATGTGGGGACAAATCAGTGCTAGTCGCAAGGAGTGAGGGATTCAGCAGCTGTTGGCAATACAGAATCTTGGGAGGAATACAAGCTTGCAAAATGCGCAGCCAAGGTTGTAATGGGAATATGATTTTCAATCAGGGATTACCATCCACTGATCCAGTCGCAATAATGCTCCAGAAGGAGCGTGAATCCCTCCTTCTTGCCGCAGTCAACAGGTTGGTCCACTTCATCCACTCTATCTGTTCACATTCTCTCTTGGCCTCTCTTATGCAGCATTTTTAATTTAATCGAACCTGCCTTATCATCGAATGGTCCTGCTCTGTATGGCCTCTGTCAGTGCTAGTCTTGCAAGTTTACACCACTGATTATACCACGTTGGGGTTTGAGCCGTCTGTTTGAGTGGCCAGATTCAACATAGAACAATTCACGTAATTTTCCAAACAATTTTAAATATGAATCTGTACGACTTGCCCATTTTCCGGACTCTGGCTGGAACTGGTCTAAGAATATCAAAAAAACATAAATTTCCCCAGCAACACATTGGTAAATATGACCAATGACTTCATTTGATGTAATAATGGAACTCCAATGCACCCTACACCTACTAGATGACTAAACCAATCTACCGTCAAGAGGGCCATTGGGATTAGTACATGCTGTTGGCATTATTTTCTTCAGCTCTAATGATAAGGGTTTGTGGTCACTATTGGGGAGAGGATTTGGCCTAACAGCTAGGGCGTCCAACCTCGAATCTGGGGAACCGGGTTCGAGTCTCGGCAATGACACTGAACATCCTGTGATCTGGGCAAATCGCTTAATCTCCCCGTACCTAACAAAAATGAATGTGTCCTCATGTAAGACAACTGGTTCTATGTAAAGTGCTCTGATACCCGTTACCGGGTCAAGTTCGCACTATATAAAACTCCGTAAAAAAATAAATGCAAGGGATCACAGTCATGTCTATTAAAGAAGCTCATAGTCTCACATCCAATACGATGTAATCCAAGAGGCTTGACCCCCAGGGATGATTAAATGTATGGTTTCACTCTATCTAAGATAGACCTACCAGGGCCTGATTTAGCACAAACGTGTTAGTTGAACTGCTAAGGGAGGGCATTTAACTGCTGGTAAAATTGACAATTGGGTTATAGACCAGGCCTGGTCTTCGTCAGTAGAGTGAAGTCTAAAATGAACATCTAGGGGCTTAAACTGACAATTGGGGTCACCTGCTGCAATTTTCATTATCTCATTGGGAGTGAAACTAAATGCGCAATTAGCAAGGTAATCACATCTGACTCAGGTCTTGCACATGTGGGCCTGCAGTGTATGTTATAGACATGACAAGGGATAATACCAAACAGTGTAAGACTAATATCAAGTATATCCGGTGAGCCCAGTTTAACTTCTTTAATGTCAGCACGCAATACAGTTTTAACTCAAATTGTTACTCCCCTGGAAGGCCTGCCACGCCCTGAGGAGATTGCTACCTCATTATAAGATGCAAATCGCAGCCTATAGAGGGGGTTAGTGGGCCATGTCTCCTGGAACAGACATATGTCAAACAAATCAATAAAATTATACCACTCCGGTGTAGCAAGTTTAGAAGATAGTCCGGCAACGTCCCTGGATTGCAATTAGAGGAAGTTAGTAGGGGGCACGTCTACAACAGCGGCATTAGTGACTATGACAGCTGGGGAGGCACGATGGTCTACCTCCCAATTACCAAGTCAGTCAACATCTGCCAGTGCTTCAAATCAGTTATAAAATGGGATAGCAAAGGATGAATGTGGTAACACAATGGAAGGAGCAGCTGGGCCGTCAGGGGGCTTCAGTGCAAAGAAACCTGGTTTGTAGAAGCAAACCTGGGGTAGTGGTAGGATGTTGCTAGCAACTGGGTGTTTACCTTCTTGCCCGAAAAGCAGTTGCATAACCATGGGGGTGATTTAAAGTTAATTATTACACAGTCACCTTGTCAGTCCACAGGCCCAAGGCCAATCCAACCCACTCTTCTTGTCAACAAAATGTTGCTTCTCAACTTGAGGGGAAAGTTCCTGTGACTGGTTAACCAGTGCAGAGATGTATTCAAAAGTTTGTTTTGTGTCTCGCCTTGGTCCTTTCGCAATGGGGGAACTCCTGATAAAACCAGAACACAAGGGCAGGAAGCTGCGGGTAGGTTGATCATCAGCCATTGAATGATTTGAGCTGAGCCCCCCGCTAGCTCTGTTCTTCGTCTTGCACAAGTCTCCAGGGGATCCCTTTGGCAGTGTTCCATTTGATTTAGAGTAGGATCATTACCCATTAGTGATGGAATTAATTAGGAGTGGCTTGGCAATTGCAACATTGCTGAGGAATCACCCTGCGATGGAGCAGATCATCTTTGAGTGCCTTCAGCCTGATTTAGGTAAGTGACTGTAGGTGACAGTGACACTATAGCTGCAAGGGGTTTAGGCATGCTCCAACCCCCAGATGCTTAATCGCTTGGAGGAAATGTTCCATGGCATCAAGCCATTTATTAACAGGTGATACTACTGCTTGTAATAAGTCTTTGAATTTCGCAAAACAATCCTCCAATAACTGTACCTTCTCCTGCAACTTAGGGACTCATACGTGGGCCCTAACTTCCCCTGCCCATGGATTGGGTTGTTCACAGGTAGGAGATAAAAAGTCTGGAGCTAAAGCTTCCATTTGCGTGGATGATTCACCGTGAGTAGGCTTGATCAGCCGTTTTGAGCCTTTAGTGGCTGGCATGGAACTATGTGCAGGCTTATTATTGGTCAAAAATGAAGACTGTGCCGAAGGGTCTGATGTACTTGTATCATCAAATCTAGCTAAATCTATAGAAACATGGGGTTGGGTGAGGAATAGGGCCAGATTCGATGAACTGAGGGAGAGTCTTTTCTCAGTGAGGTCTATTTCGTTACTAATGACACACACTGCGGCGTTCTATCAATTAATGTAGGAGGGGGTATCCAGTTACATGGAGCTTGCAGCATTCTTCTTTCCCACAGACGAATTTGCAAGAAACAGAGATAACACCAAGCATACTACAAAAGCAGCAACCGGGTGGGGGGGGTGGCCCAGCCCAGCCTTCTCCGGGCTCTGATCGGCACAGATGTGCAGGGGCGGGGTGAGAGGTCCTGACTGAGTCCGGAGCGTGGGGACACCCTGTCATGCACTTTGCAGGCGACTCTTGTACGTTTTGTTACACCACTGGCATGGGCTAGTCCACGTGCGCGAACCACGCAGTGGTTATAGCATTCGCTCTTTACAGTTCTTGGTTCCTCCTCTAGGCAGCATGGTCACAGATGGGATGCTGGGGATGTAGCCCTCTACCTACACAGCAGTCACAGAGCCACAAAAAGGTGACACGCGCCCCCTGAGTAGCTGCTTCAGAATTCATGCTTTACAGTTCTTGGTTCCTCCTCTAGGCAGCCTGGTCACAGAGTCACACTGGGGGTGTAGTCCTCTCCCCGCATGTCAGTGAGATAACCACAAAAGATGAAATGCCCTTGTAAAGTAGGAAACTTAAGAATAATAAAGAAGTAAGGGTTTATTAAAAAGAGCACAGGAGCAAGGTAGGACGCAGCCTACACAGGACTTAATTCCCAGCAACTGTCCTGCTGGTTCTCTACAGGAATGCAAACTACAATAGAATGGAGTTAAATGAAAACATTCTATAACATGACAAGAAACTCATTTAAAGCAACATGACACATCTTCCTCTGTAACATAAATGAAAATAAAACAAAATAACAATTAAAACACAAAATTATTTAACCATTTAGGTTTAACAGGAATACGTTTCTTGAGATTATCTACATTGCTATTTACCACGTTCCTATTTACAAAATCAGAATTAGACAAATTATCATCACCAACAGTAGAAGCATCACAAACAGGATCATGCAAAACTTCATTGCCACACTCAGAAGATTGAACCACCTCAGAAACTCCACTAGATGAACCAGTAGCACATTCTGAAACAATTATGCCACAATGATCCTCCTTTTGAGGAGTATGGAACTCTCTGAAAATGGCTATTCTTCGGAGGTTCCATCCGAACCCAAGCTTGCAAATCCATTGTGCTTTGCACGCGTGAGTTCGGATCCCACCCTCGTCGCCAATTGTAAAGTAGGAAACTTAAGAATAATAAAGAAGTAAGGGTTTATTAAAAAGAGCACAGGAGCAAGGTAGGACGCAGCCTGCACTGGACTTAATTCCCAGCAACTGTCCTGCTGGTTCTCTACAGGAATGCAAACTACAATAGAATGGAGTTAAATGAAAACATTTTATAACATGACAAGAAACTCATTTAAAGCAACATGACAGCCCATCTCCAGTAGTCAAACACCACCAACTAATCCCTCCCATCATATAACCATAAGCCCACCCATTAACTATCATGTATAGAGGGCATGAACATTTGAGAAGTTTAACTATATCAGACCACTCCCATTTGTATGCATCATTTGTATGACAGGGCGGTTTTAATATAGTTTTTTCCATATGTTATTGTTATGCACAGATGCACAGACTACACATATATAGGGTGCGTTTAATATGTACACTCATGCATAAGATATGCAACCTTTTGTCGCTGGTGCCAGTGTCACACATTTCTTGGTTTGTGAAAGTTATAATAGAGAATAGGGGCGCACTCCTTGTTTTCTACTGAAATGAGTTGACTATATCCTTAACAAGTTTAATGGCTGGGGTGCTACATTACATACAAGTGTTGGCTACCACCGTTACTATAAGAAAATGAAAGATGCAGAGGAGTCTGCCAGTAATGCGCACTGTTCCCTTGGAAAGAAAATTATTTCCACAAGTTTACACAGTCTATAGAAATTTTTTTAACACATCAATAACATTTATTCAGAATTAACATGAAGCATATATATCTTTTTCTTAGTTCCATATTTCTATTTCATTGTAAATCAACATACATTATAACATTTTCTATGTTCATGGATGTATTCCATTTAATGTTATTGCATTTCATAACATATCATAATGCTTTCACAGTGAACCTATTTACAAAAGGATGATTTCTGAAGAATGTCTATCTTCATGAGGGATCCTATTTTGAGATCGGTGCCCAATGCATTTCGGGAACTAGTCCCATTCATGAACATAGAAAATGTTAATAATGTATGTTGATTTACAATGAAATAGAAATGTGGAACTAAGAAAAATATATATATGCTTTATGTTAATTCTGAATAAATGTTATTGATGTGTTAAAAAAAATTCTATAGACTGTGTAAACTTGTGGAAATAATTTTCTTTCCAAGGGAACAGTGCGCATTACTTGCAGACCTTGATATGGTATGTCTATTGAGCTTGAGAATGGGCCCAGATAGTGCTATTGTCTGCAAAGTCTCTGTCGCATAACCCACGTGTCAACTGTGATAGCGATATTTTATTGCTTTGTTTGACTTGTGTATTTTATAATTAATTATTTTGTGTTGTATGGATTTACGAAGACGTAAGACGCACAAGAAAACATTTTTTTCAAAAAATCATCCTAAAACTGTGAATTACAAAATTTAAGAACAGCAGTGAGCAAAGGGTTTCTTCATACTTCAAGGGCTTGTAAGTCTGGATTTCACTTTCTTAAGTCGTCCCAAAATGTATTTGATGAAGCTCTTCACTATGACCCTTATTGATATGTGTTGGACTTCTGTGCTCTAAAGTAGCCAATCTAGTCATAGCACGTACATTGTAGTAAAGTGGTTGTTCCCTTATAGATGCAAAATGACGTCATACCAAACCATAACTTAAAATAATGTAACACAATGGACACTGGCCTTTAAAAACGAGCAAGCATCAAGGTTGAACGACTGGTTCTTGTATATTCCAGTGTATTTGCTGAATGTGCGAACTAAAACCACCAATTCGTTCTAGATAGAGATACCGGGGCTTATTTACAAGCTTCTTGCGCATCCGGTGAGTCACTTTTAAGCTGGATGGGAAAAAGTGACGTACCGGTGACGCAAGGGGCTTGTAAATAAGCCCCCACGTTTCTAATTATATTGGTTAAAGAGTTTGGAAGCTGCGAAGCAACGTTGCGTAATGCCGTCGGGCGTACAACACGGGCGTAGCGTGATACCACGGCTCATTACTCACACAGAAGCCCTCCAGACAAAACGTTATTACAAATTACCCAGATCGGCGCTGTTTTACAGCACTGCTGTGGATACCCGTAATGCCTTGATGGAAAAATATAGCCTTTCATCCCCGTGAATTGATAGAAACCTGTCTACACAGAGGATGCTCAGAAGCCTTGAACAACGGAGCCCGAGTTTGAGGCGGGGCCGTATTGCATGTAATAAAAGCAACCAATGACCTCTGTGAGGTTGTCGGGTCTCATTACAGACAATGAGGCTGGTACCTGCCACCGTCAATTTGCATCAACAGGGGTCTTGTGCGGTGGGATATGATGGAGCTGTAAAGCAATCTTTTCCATTTAAATAGTTTAATTGAGGAAAGCTATCCGATGGTGGGCTAGTTAATGCGCACAACAATTTACGCTGCCTATTTTTCCCCGAGTCTTCTTTGTGAGGGGAAAACTGCATCTGATTTCCACAGAAGGGAAGCAATTACAATGCAGATTCTTCATAGCGAGATGGCATATGTTTGGTGCACAGAAAATGAAATCTTGAAGGGTAACTGTCGGGTAATAAAAAAGCAAGATCGTTTAAGCTTCTTTTCTCACTTAATGCGATGAGGGATTATATAACTGTTAAGGTTCGCTGCAAAACCTGCCTCAGAGTCTGATTCATAGTTAAATAATCTAATGAAAAGGAGTTGTTGATTTAAAATATGTTTTTGTATTTGAAATTTGAACACTGTGGACCACGTTGACAAGACATTAAATAGTGCCTCTAAGAAATTGGGTTGTTGGTTGACTGCTTTTCAATCAACAGCTACACTCCCAGACAGGGTAAAGCACAAAAGTCACTAAACTTACCTGTGCTTAACCCTGGGCAGCTTGGCACAAAAAGCAGGAAGGCTTAACTTAGAAGCAATGTGTAAAGTATTTAAGCAGCACATAAACAGTAATAACATGAAAACACAACACAAAAAAAATCCCACTTAAATTTAAAAAAATAGAGTAAAATGTAATAAATCATTTGACACAAAAAAATGACACAAATCAAATCAGTGGAACTAGAGTTATGAATTTTCGCAGTTTAAGGTAAAAAGTACCGGCTAAAAGATCAAAGCGTCAACTGAAGACATCTAGTCGTGCATACCGGGTCAAAGTGAAAAAAAATGTGGCTAACCACGATGGAGCATGTGTCAGATACAAGAAGTGGATTGGGCCCGGTTGGAGCATACCACCGGACTTAAAATACATTTTGAAGAAAAAGTTCTGGGAATATAAAGTTGAGCGGGGTAAGGTGCAAGCGGTGTCCAAGGAGTGCAGCATCATTGTCCGGGAGTTGTATTATAAATTTCTACATTCAGACTTGGTCACTTTTTTGGGAATTAGAAAATCTCCAGTGGTACAAGGCAGGAGGCTGTAGCCGACGAGAGTTCTATGAGACTGGATACCCGTCTGGCGAGTGACTGCTGAACTTTCTGCTGCGTAGAAGAAAGTAGCAGGAGCGGCCGTGAAGTCAGGTGACTGGCGATGCAAATGGGGACGTTAGACTAGCAGATTGGTCCCTTTCTTCTCTTGGTTCTCAGAGCAGTTTAAAGCCAACAATTTTCAAAGCCCCAAGTTTTAAATGTTGGCTATCTGGGCATGTTTAGCACCACCACCAAGGGTCAAGCTTGGAGGGGCACTACTCGGGGGATAAGACTCACTGAGGTTGTGTCCAGATGCCGGTTCAAGATGGTGGAAGCCTGTTATGTCCATGTGGATCTGAACAGGTGGCCAGCACACTAGCCCTTGGAGTTACTCTGGTAGTCCTGGATTCAAGTGAAGAAGTAGGGCTCATGAAGTAAGGCAGGCCTCTGAGGGTTCAAGGTAGGCTCCAGGCAACAAAGCTGTGCTTCCAGGTGCAGGAAAGCAGTCTTCTAGAGTAAACAGCAGGCTACAGCAGCTGGCAGTCTGTTGAGAGGCCTTTCGCAAGTCCAGAAAGTGAACTGAAGAGTGGGGCTGAGGGCCCTTTTTCATACCTGGTCCTACTTTGAAGTAGGAAACGTTTCTACAGGTTTCACTTTGAAGAGCTTGGGATTTCCTGTTTCCCCTGCCCTAGTTCCAGGCTGGATACAGGGACAATGCAGTGGTTGCAAGCCATTTGTGTGATGGCAAAGCCAGCCTGTCAGTTACCAGTGGGGCTGTGCCCAGCTCAGCACCCCCATACTGCCAGCAGGTGTCCCATTCAGGCACCACGAATCCCTCTATTACATGACTGTCTGGGAGGAATTCTCAAAGTCTACCTGCCAACTACACCCAGATATGTGACCTAGGACAGTCTACTGGCACCAAATCAAATGGTAGAGGGCAGGAACATGCCAGCTATCGAAAAGTGGAATTTTCAAAATTGTAATTTAAAATCAGATTCTATTAAAGAGCATTTTTAACTATAATTTAATAGATACCAAACATGAAAAGCCCATCTATCCCCAATCAAAATTTAGCCCCTATTAAATGTAATAAGGTAACCCAATAATATCCCATTGGACAGTTAGGCCTCACAGTAGTAAAAACATACATTTAGGAATTTTTCACTACCAGGACATGTAAAACTTAAAGGTACATGTCCAGCCTTTTGATTAGAATGCACCCTGCCATATGGGCTACAAGAGCCTACTTTAGGGGTGACATGTAATAAAAGGGGAGTTTAGAGCTTGGCAAGTGGGTTATATTGCCAATTCGAACTGGCAATTTACAATTGCATTCAGGATGTAATTTCAGGCCTAAGACATGTTCTAAGGGGCTACTTAAGTGGGTAGCACAATAAGTGCTGCAGGTTCACTGGTAGCATTTCATTTACAGGCCCTGGGTATATGGTATACCTCTGCAAGTGACTTATAAAAAAATTAAAGATGCCAATCAGGTGTAAACCAACTTTATCATGTTTAGAGGAGTGAGCACAAGCACTTTAGCTCTGGTTAGCAGTGTTAAAGTACACAGAGTCCTAAGGCCAACAAAACAATTTTTAACAAAAATGGTTAGAAAAAAGCAAAATGTTTGGGTTGACGATACAGAGAGGGCCGGGTACGACAGTGCCCATGACTGTCCTTCAAGCAGGGAAATTAACTTCACCAAACACAAATAGAAATTGAAAAGGTTACATGTGTCAATTGATAAGTCTGTATGAATCCTGCACAGAAAATATAAAAGCTATGTCTGGATAGAATTTCGATTACGCTGGTGTGATCAGAATAATGTTGGTAATTACACATTAATCTTTGCTGTAGATTCACCAATATTTATGCGATTACTCCTACTTGTGTAATGAAGATTAATTTGGGGGAAAAAAATCCTACTGCAAGAGTACATTTAGCGAGCGTGAGATGCTTCTCGTTATTCATGTTCTTTCACATTCAGTGCTATTTCTTATTGCAAAATACATACTGGCATCCATTATGGATTCCAGGGGGCTTTTTTTGCTCTAAGAAATAGAAATAGAGCTAAACACCGAGTTATTCTTCTTGTGTAATCTTGCAGAAGTTTTAGGAAATTCTGTGTAATTACGTTACACAGAATAACGCAAATTATGCCCACCTATAAAAAAAACTGCAGCATAAGGACACTTTTAAAGCACTCCAAACTATAGATAGGCACCAGCACTGAACCACTGCACACTGATATGAACATCGGCAGAGCCAATAGCTCTGGTATTGCAGTCAGCCTGTAGGATTTGTCAATGTTCGTTTTGCCCTGTCATGGTTTTCCAAAACTTCATTGTTGGGGAAACTGCAGAGCCCTCATCAATCTAAAAAGAATAACAAATTGTTTGGTCACAGACAGCACACATTTCCATAGGAGACCCTCACATTTTAAGGAACAACTTTTTGTGTGGACATGTTCCAAGAGAAAGGGCAGCATTGCTTGTTTGACAGTGAAGTTAGACAATGGCTGTACCACCGGCGGATGCTGTAAGCTGTAACGTTTAGAAGACAACAAAATCAAAAGGTCGTGACATGACATCACAATGATAATGCCACTGTTGAACTTATCATAGCTAGTGCAGAAGAGAGATTATGGAACTTTCTCTTCTGTAAGCCAAAGTCCAGCCTTCTAATGGTCTCTGCTGATTGGTCAGCCTTAATAGGCTTAGCCAGGCTGCCTTGAATAGGTGATAAGCGGACTGGCAGGAGCAGTGGTTATCTGATGGACAGCACTCTGCAGCCGTGGAGGTTAGGTGCTAGAGAGGGAGCTGGGTGAATCAAACTGAGAACAAAGAGAGAGCAGATCAGTAAGAAACGCCAGGCATTTCTTCCCCCACACCCTGGGTCCCAGCCAGATGGCAGGTTTAGAACAGGAATTTTCCGAGGTTGGGGGAGGAGATCTAATGGAAATGAGCCACACTGGTTTTGGTTTAGATAGCTTGTAATCCTCTGGAGAGTAATCATCCATGTTGGATTTTGGAAGTACAGTGCTTTGTGAGACAATAAAATGCCACACTTTGGAGGAAATTGTCATGCTCGTGGGTGGCACCCACCATCTCATTGGATAGAGGTGCCCCCTGCTTGTCGCCACAGAACACTGAATAAATATCTGAGAGTTGCATAGTCTCTGAGATCTGCTGCTTGAAACTACAAGGAGAAGTAGGACTGCCTGCTGGAATCTGAAACTACTGCCCTAGGGACTATGCCTTGCTTCAAGAAGGATTAAAGAGTGGGCTCTCTACAAGCTACAGGTTAACAGAACCCACCTGCACCATCTCCACCAAGAGTCCTTATCCTGTAGTGAATCCAGTGGGCTTTTAATGATTTGCCCAGGTGCATTTTTGGAATTGTGGTTTAGACATCCCAGAGACCATCTAGGAGATTCCAGAAATTTGAATTGGTGTTTTCGACACTTGGAAACTACAAGGATACCTTCAGGAAGCACCTCCTGAGGTTTGGAGAATTTTTGGGAAAATACTTCATAAAGTGACCAACCCGACCTTGAGAGGCAAGTTGACTACCTTCAACCGTGACCCGACTAGGATTGCAGGTTTGTCCAACTGAAAGCTCCGGACTTTGACTGGGGCCTCGCTGAAAGGCAAGCTGGTGAACCCTCTCCGAAATCAACCTGCTGTGGAGGGTCAAGCGTCTTTGGAAGAAAAAGCTCCAGAAAAGTTTCTTAGTGTGAAGGTAAAATTATGACCAGGGCCTCCTGCTTAGTGTATCCGACAAGGGCTCCCTCGCTGTCAGCCTCAAACTTTGAGTTTGTCCCAGTCACGCACAACCAGATGTCTTAGAGCGGCGCTATATGATTTTAAGCACTATAGGTGTTTAATCTTTAAAAATTCATACCTCCGGTTCCCTACATTGGGTTTTTTGATGTTTTTGTGTCTAATTGTTCATAAAAATAATTTTCATTGTTATAAGTTGCTGTGGGATTTGTATTGTGTGTTGTGTATTACTTATATAATGTATTGGTATTTTAAATGCTTTAAAATCCTGTCTCCTAAGTTACGCCTGACTGCTCGTTGTCAGCTACCAAGTGTTGAGCAAGGGGCTAATTTACTGAGACCTTTACTGGAACCTATACTGTGTTATTGGCCTTATTAGTCATGGTAGGTGCATACTTACCCCTACCAACAATCCAGTTTCCAACATCTTTGAAACCCTGTGGCCAAACTGGTTCAAATTTGCCAGCCCAATAGGACACTCTTTTTAACATTATATTCTCTCTGTTTGATATATGCTTACGGAAGAGTAGTACTTCTAAAACCTGTTATTTTAATTAACTTAACCATGAAATGCCCAGAAAGTGAAGAATCGATATTCCTAGTTCTGCCATGCCTCTTATGTTATTGTTACCATGTTACCATGTTTTGCCTTTTCCAATAGGTTTGGCAATGCACAAAAATCTGAAAGTCATTTGACGGAGTAAACACAGAGACATCACAAATGTGTGTGAATTAAGATATGTGATTTCATGGTATTACCATTATTACAATTTAAGATTGTAAATATTCATATTTTCTTTTACCCGTAACCCTTGTTACGTTATGTAGATTTGTATAGCACACTTATAACTCGTGATGGTACCCAGGCAGTCTGCAGGTACATAAGTGGGTCTTCCTGAGAATTATTTGAAAAGACAGGTCTTCAACTTCTTGTGAAACTCAAAAAGTGATAAGAAGACTCTGGTGTTCAGTGAGAGTTTGTTCCAGGTTTTGGGCGCAATGTATGAAAAGGCCCAACCTCTTGTTATGCTTTTGTGTATCCCCAGTACATGTGCCAGCGAGAGTTCAACTGAGAAGACGTGTCTGGAGGGTTGGTGGAGGTGTATGTGGCCCTATGATGGCAGGTGGGGCCTATTTTGTGTAGTGTGTTTTATATGTGTGTGTGAGAGGAGTTTGAATTGAGTGATTTTTGTGTATAAGGAGCCAGACACGTTTCCCAAAGTGTGGTGTAATGTGGGTGCGGCATGGTAGGTTGAGGGTGAGTTTGGCTGCTTCATTCTGAATGGTTTAGAGTCTGTTCAGATGCTGTTTGGGGACCTCAGCATATAGTGCGTTGCCATAGTCAGGTCTTCTGCGCATGAGGGTCTGTGTGATTGTTTTCCTGATAGCTAGATTTTCACTGCATCCTCAGGATATGGAAGAAGATTATGTGGACGGAGCCAACATGGGTCGTCATGTTGAGCTTGTCAACTAAGATGATTCCTGGGCTTCTTCTTTACACAGTGTGGGTGGGACCTAGGTTTGTCACCACCAGGTGGAGTCCCACAGCAAGTTCTTCTTTCCAAAAATCACTACTTTGGCTATTTTGTGAGATAAGCGTGAGGCAGTTGGACTTCATCCTGGTGGTGACAAACCAGGTGGTGAAGTTGATACTTGTCCTCAGTGTCTTGTCCAGGAGGGACATTGTTAGTTGTGTGTCATATGCATAGGTAAATATGTTGATGCAATGCATTCTGATGATGTTGACCGGTGGAGTTATGTAGATATTGGAAAAGGATTGTGCTTAGTGAAGATCCTTGGGGGACTCCACAGATGATATTCCTGGCTTCTTAAGTATAAGGTGGCATGTGGACTTTCTGGGTTCTTGTGGTTAGGAAGGAGCATATCCAGGAGAGGGCAGGTCTTTGGATGACAGTATTTTACAGACTTCTTATCATGGTGTAGTAGGAGACCATAGCGATAGCTGATGAGAATTTCTACAGGATGAGAACCGCTGTTTTCCCGTGGTCGAGGATCATCCTGATGTCATCTTTTGCTGCGATGAGGGGTGCTTCGGTGCTCTGGTTGGGCTTGAAGCCTGATTTTGTGGTGTCTAGAAGCCGTGTTCGTCATGATAGTCTGCGAGTCCCTTGTTGTTTGTTTTTTCCATGGCCTTGGCTGGGTGTGGTAGGAGGGAAGTCAGGTGGTAGTTTGTAGCTGGGCAGGGTTTTAAGAGCGTTTCTTTAAAAGTGCGTTGACTGCTGCGTGTTTCCAGACTTCTGGGAAGGTGGCAGTGGTGTTGCAGGTAGTTAGAATGCAGGTGAGTTTTTCGCTGATCACATAGGCTCCCATGTTGTAGATGTGATGGGGGCATGGGTCTGCTGGGGCCCCAGAGTTTATGGCTCTCAAGAGGGTAGCTGTCTCTTCTTTGTTAATAGGTTTCAATGTAGTCATGGCGGTTGAGGTGTCTTCCATCTGCAGGCTGATGGATAGTCTGCTGGGGTTCGGTTGAGGGTAGACATTGTTGTAGATAGTTGCCATATTGTTTCTGAATAAGTCTGATAAGTTGTCAATTTCTGCTTGAGTGGGGGTGATGTTGTTGGCGGTGACTGTTGGGGAGGTGAGCTCTCAATCAGGGGCTCTCAATCAGAGGAGTAAACAAAGATTTTACATTCTTTGCCATTCTAATGTGAGAAAAGGTTGGTCTGAAAATAAATGTTTGACTACTGGGTTATTTTGGAAGATGTTCCAATGTATGGGGATTATCGGCCAAATGTATAAACTTTCTGGTGGCGAAAAGCAGTCACAATTTGCGACAAGGCATTTTGCAACCAGAAACATACTCTGCAAACCGACCTATGTAGTAACAGGTTGATTTGCAAAAAAAGGGTTTGGATTAAGTCACAATCCGACCAAAGTGACTGATAATAGGTAGGTCACAAATTGCAGCTCAGTTTGGCTGACCATAATCTAGGCCTACCAGGGTCTAAATAAAGTCATTTTCTTTTCTTTAATTGCAGTATCTTTTTCTTAACAGAAATGGGGCTATTTGAAAAAAACATTTTAATTTAAAAAAGTTTTACTGAGAATTGGTCTGTTTTCTAAAATTCACAGACCGGCCCATAGGGGATCCCTTCCTTTTGCAAAAGGGTTCACACCTCAACTTGGGTGTAGGTAACCTTGCAATACTTTGCAACCAGAATTCCAGTTGCAAAGCACTAATACTTCTGATACAGATTCAGTATTTGGAAGGGGCCTCACGCCACTTTCAAACACTGAATCAGTATCCAAGTTCCCAAACCCTTTTAGGAGTCTAAAAAACCTTACCAAGTGCTACATTGGGAATACATTGCCAGGAATAGGAGAGTTTGCAAAGTCAAAATCTTTAGTAATTCTGCCCCAATAATTTTTATTTTACTCCACTCAGTGAAAAAATAACTGATAAAAAACTTGCTACTCTACTGTTTGTGTTCATGCTAAAATTTAATGCACTATTTTCTTTTGAGATTTCTATTTGTTTCTTGCCTGCATACAATAATCAAAAGGATTGTCAATGTCTCCATATTGTTACTCCCTCT
This sequence comes from Lissotriton vulgaris, assembly GCF_964263255.1. Lineage (NCBI taxonomy): Eukaryota > Metazoa > Chordata > Amphibia > Caudata > Salamandridae > Lissotriton > Lissotriton vulgaris. Next base: position 242,264,509 of record NC_141689.1, on the reverse strand, counting down.
ACAGAAAATTCATTGTTGTTGGCAATGCCTTGACTTCCTCTGATGAAGTCCGAATAAGGGAGATGTTCAAGCGTAGTCAGGTGAAAAGTGCCAATAATCTACATGTAGTTTCATTCAGTTGCATTTCCACGTAACTAAGGAGCAGATTTATCAGGACTGTTCCACCACAAAGTGACAAAAAGTGGAGCAAAGTCTTGAAATGGTATTTAATTTCCCCAAAATTGGCCTTTTTTCAGTGCAAATAGTGCTTTACTAGGTTTTACAGCACTTTGCGTCAAGAGATTGTTACATGGGAGGTACGCGCGCATTCCAAGACAATCATCCATGTTTTTTGATGCACAGTCCAATTGACCAAAATTGTTAGACCAATAACTCATCCTTGAGGCAGACACAATGTTAGTGAACAAATGTATTCCTACAAACAATGCACACATTGCATTTGTGTTGTACCGAATAGCATACATTCAATTTGTAAAATGTGTGAAATGTTTCCAATTTACAAGTTCTATTATTAACTTCCTAAGGGCTCCATTACAAGAACCCATGGCGGCGGTACCTTGACCGCCAGACTGGCTGTCCACCTGCGATATTACGACTAATGGTGGTGGGACCGCCACAGGATAACTGCTACTGCAGGGTACCTTGATTCTGTGGCGGTGGCACAGCGATCATCGGCCATAATATGCTGCCAGTGCAGCTGTTGCACAGCCAAACATATTATGAATTTCCTCAACGCCAGAGTGTGCCCCCCATCTGCCCCCCATCTGCATGCACGCCTAGTTCCTGCAAGACATGGACTTAATAGACCATGCCCTGCAGGAACTTGCTTTGGCATTCCCATTACAGTGCCTTTCTAAGGCTCACAGCCTGGGAACGTCAAAGCACCACCCGCCAGACCAGGAGAAAACTCCTAATCTGGCGGGCAGTGTCAGTACGGCTTTGGCATTGTCGGAGCAGGCGTTGGATGGAGGCCAGCTCCTACACCACCAAAATCGTAATTAGGCCCTAAGTAATTTTCAACGTGGTGTTGGAGATAGTCCTCCCTGGATGAGATCTCCTTCACAGCCTGGGAACGTCAAAGCACCACCCGCCAGACCAGGAGAAAACTCCTAATCTGGCGGGCAGTGTCAGTACGGCTTTGGCATTGTCGGAGCAGGCGTTGGATGGAGGCCAGCTCCTACACCACCAAAATCGTAATTAGGCCCTAAGTAATTTTCAACGTGGTGTTGGAGATAGTCCTCCCTGGATGAGATCTCCTTGAGGGAGTTTATACGAAATGTTATGACTTTTTTTTTCTTCAATCAATTGAAATTATTTTAATGTCAAATATCATTATAAAATATTGTAACATCATTAATAAAATACAAAATTACAACATATAACCACATAAAATTGACTTTGTAATAAATTATAAAATAACTTAAATAATTGAATTTCAATTTAACAAAATACATTTTCAAACAATAATAACCCTACCTCACTAACATTTTTATTTTGTTTCCACTTGTAGTAAGCCTTGTCAAAATTTAACAATCTGATTATTTAAAGTAGGTTTTAACTTTTTTCAAATAATCAATAATTATACTTATTTGCATCATTTACCCCTATATCGATATCTATATCCATATCTATGTGTAGTTATTGTTAGGATCTAGTTGCCATAGGAAATGGATTTCCATTGTCAATTTTCAACAACGTCCAATTTTTACAGTGGTGGAAACAATTTTGTAACTTACCTGCTTTGAACCATAAATAAGTAAGAGGCCACTTAGACAGCCCCATGCGCAACCCCAATTTAGTGAGACCATTGCAGCATGAACACAGACGGAGCAGACTCTCTTCATGGAGCTGGTCATCTCCTGTATAGCAACTGTTGCTGTGGCTGGATCGAAACACATTAAAGGAATCTTTCTCAAAGCAGAGACTTCTTGAGCAGGGAATCCTGTGCAAGCACAAGGAGAAACAGAATGTGCCATGAGGAACACCTTGGAGCAGCCTTCTGAAAAAAGCCGCAATCTGTGAGTTGCGCTTGTCATGTGACTTTGATGCACTTTGGCACACAGTGACTCTGCACATCACATGAGTGGGGCCCGCCCCCAGGGAAGCCATTTTAGATTGGGAAACTCTTGTATGCACAACTCTGCTTATCTTAGGATCTGTTTTATTAGTTCTTAGCTGACGATAGGAGGAGTGTTATGTACCTAAAAGACTGAGGAGCATATTCTGAAGGAGCTATTGCCTTGTTAACGGCACTTTATCGCAGCCAAAGTCGCGATAAATTTTTCGCACCATTCACAAGCTGGTACCTGCCATAGTAGCCGCAAAAAACATCGCCACAGATGACCCCAGCAACAATCACTAATGAGATGCAGAGTAGGCTTTCCCGAGCAAAAAGCTGCGTCAACACCACTCCGCAACATTCTCAAAGACCAGCCAGATTGGCGATAAGATCACAAAACATGCAATAAGGCGCGTTAGCAGCAGGAAACTAACACCTGCTCTGACCTGGTGTAAAGTTGGACCACAGCCTGCACCACAAACGGGAGACAAGGCCAGAGCCACACCTGAAGAACAACAGATGCCATGGAACCACTGATTATGCAGTCCGGACACCCAAGAGGGCCACAACACCCACCGCCACCGCCCCCAGGACCCCCCTCCACAGACTCTCCCCCCTGACAAAGACATGCCATATCAACTACACAGAATCATGTACCAAATATTCCACCTGAAGTTGCGCAATCACATCTGGTTACATGCATGTGTCGACACAAAAATGAGCATTACACATTCACCTTCAAAGCAACAAATGAAAATGTATTAAAACAAACAGAAGAGAAATGAAGACACATGGCTGCACCCATCAGGACACTCCATAGGTCACAGCCTGCAAAACAAAAATACTGTTGAGAAGGTGTGTCCTGCACACATCAAGGGACGGAGAGAGAGAGAGCAAAGGAGATAGAGAGAGGGTCAGAGAGATAGATGGACAGAGAGGGGGAGAGCCAGATAGACGGACAGAGAGGGAGAGAGAGAGATAGACGGACTGAGAGGGTGAGAGTGAGACAGACGGGCAGAGAGGGGGAGAGACAGACAGATGGACAGAGAGCGAGATATACGGACAGAGAGGGGGACAGAGTTAAATTTGGGGGTCTCTAGTTCATAGAGGTAGGTACCTTTGACCAAGTAGGGACCCTTGAGTCTAGTCAGGGTAAGGGGGTACACTCCTAAAATAACCCCTGCTCACCCCCTTGTTAGCTTGGCACGAGCAGACAGGCTTATCTCAGAGGCAGTGTGTAAAGCATTTGTGAACACATACAGTAATCCAGTGACAACACTACATGTGGACATCACACAAGTTGTAGTATAAAAATAAGTATTTTTATATAGACTTAACACAAGACCACAAACGACAAAAATCTACAATACTGTAATTCAAAAATGGTAGAACTAGCTTAGTTCTTTTTAGATGTAAAATGCAAACTTTGAGTTCAATGTACCTTTGGATGCTTAACGTTATACAACGAAAGTGTTGCAGGGAAGGTGATGTGTCGGTTCCTTACACAGTTAAGAACGGTCAGGCGTCGGTTCCCTACTGCTGCGTAGGGGATGGTGATGCATCAGTTCTTCTCTGCATGGGAGGGTGATGCATCGGTTCCTTACTGCGCTTCCGTGGCAATGCAGCCCGCAACGCAGTGATGCGATGAAGATCCGGTGCAATGAAACAAAATGGCATCTTCTTCTTGATGCGACAATGATGAATGCATGCCCGACCGCCGTGCTGTGACTCAACGATTCTTCTGAGCTGCGACAGGCCCTGCGACACGCTTCTCCGGTGATGCGACGGCGTCTGCTGTGACAGCTGCATACCCGCTCAGCACTTAAGGTGCCCCTACCTCAGTGCACCAAAAGTCACCGACCCGTGGCAGTGTGCCTGTGCGTGGCCGCAGTGCATCCGTTGCCACCAAGTCTGTGCCCCACTAGTCAAGGACCCTCTATGATTGGGCATCATGGTGCGGACGCCAACATGTCACCTCCGGGCCTGCGGAATTTGAAGTTGCAGGCCACTGGGCCCCCATGCTTACATGCACAGCACACCGATACACCCCGAGAGAGGTTGGAAATGGTGTTGTGGATGTGCGCCTGGCCCTTTTTATTGACAGGTCACATGTGCTGTGATGCGTGTGCTTGATGGGTGTGGTTTGCAGGCCCGGACTGGCAGGTGCGGGCACCGGGCAATCCCCCGGTGCGCCGCAAGGGTGGGGGACGGTTTTGGGCTCCTGGGGGCAGTTTTTTTTACTCTGCTGTTTTTGCAGCAACGCTGCAAAAACGGCCCTGTAACAAATTCGGCCGAAAACCGGCCCTGGCAAAGAGCGCGGTCACATCCCCATCCCCCCGGAGGGTGAGGGGGCCGGCCGAGCATTTTGCCAGGGCTGGTTTTGGTTCCTAGTCCGGCCCTGGTGGTTTGGGTGTAAAGCAGCCGTGAGGGAGTGGCCGTAGCATGCTGACAACTAGATCTGTGAGCAGCAGATCACTACAGGGAAGTCCTGGCACATGTCACATTGTTGTCCCCCCTGGAGCGTAAGCCTAGTAGGCTGACCTGGCGGATGCCAGTCCAGCTTAAGGGTTTGAACAAAGACACCGGGGCTCTTGACGTGGTTCTGTACTGGGCTGGACAAGGAAGTAACTAATGCGTGTATCGCTGTGGTTGAATTGGTGCCACCCGGACAACATTCGGCAATGTGTCACCCATTGACCCAAGTCCAATGACATGAGCCACATGGACAATAGGGGGAATTCACTGACCCTACATTCATCAATATTACCACACATGAAAGACCATAGACGCGATACATCTGTGTGATTCGGAATGTTTAATGCACATTCAGTGGGGTGTTGCATCTGGAGCAGTACTGAGCCATGCAAACCCCACTTTACAATGTTGGCACGTGGAGGGCCAGCCAGAGTCCTTCAGGGAATGACAAGTCCAAAGGAAGAGGAGTTCAGTCTGCAGTCTGTTTGCTGTGTCATTGGCGATCAAACAGAATATGGCAGTTCATTGCGAGGTCCAAGGTGAATGTCACAGAGTTTATTGGGGGGCAGTGGAAGGTGATGATGCAGAGGACAGAACCAAGCTGAAACTGGCCATATGGCGGAGATGAATGCTACTGCGTCCTTCTTACCACGATGACGCTTTCATCTGCCTCTTCGTCCTCTGCTGAGCCATGTGCCTCACGTGTGGGTGGCGCTGGTCTTTCTCCAGCACTGTGTGGCAGTGACACCTCAGGGGCTGGAGGTGGAATGTCTGCCGCACTGTGTGGCACTGGCACTTCAGGGGGCGGAGATGTGGATGTAGTGGTAGCAGCAGCATGCATCAGCGCCAGGCCTTGTGGCAATAATGCCACTAGGATGGTGTTGAGGTCATTGAGGAACCCAGCAACCACTCGCTGGTGTGCAGCCGTGGCAGCCACTCTTTCCTCATTGGCCCGCTCCATGGTCTCCATGAGCCTCCACATGTTTCCCACCTCCCGGGCGAGCTCGATGGAGCCACTCTGACTAGTCAGTCATTCTTGTCTCTGAGTGAGGACTCTGGCGATGTCAGCAATGGTTCATTGGAGAGCATAGAGCAGACTGTGGGTGTCAGTTAGGGACTGTGAGTGCTCCCTGATGGGACTTAGACACCCACATATGGCATCAAGTTTATCTGCCATGCGGTGAAGCCCACCCGCACCTGTTCAGCCAGCTGCTCCGGGCATCCCAACACACAGCGTTGGAAGGTCATGTGTTTTCTTTGTGGGGGTCCCGGCAGGCAGCTGTGGTGGTGGGTCCTGTCTGCTGTTTGGTCTATGCAGGGAGTAGGGCCTTCTCATTGCAGCTGGGCTGCCCTGCTCCTGGAGGTGGGCTGTGGAGGCTGTCATTGAACTCTTGGAGGGCGTCAGAGTCGAAGCTGTGGTGGTCCTCTTTGTCATCAGAGAAGAGGGTCGGGCTGCTCTGCAGGAGGTATTGATTGTCCCTCAGCAATGCGAAGGGGAGATGAAGTTTAACAATGTGTTCACATGTGTGTTGTCGCATTGTACATGTTTACATACAGACTGCATGACTGTGTACATCATGGCTGTTTGGGAGGAGCTGACTATTTGATGGGAGACAGTGGACATTTCGACAACAGACGTGTGTGTGTGTGTGTTTGCACTTGTGCATAGTCATCTCACCTTTCCCTGCAATGCCACTTGTGATTGGCCAGTGTCTACACCCAGTCGGCAACAGTTGTGTCCTGTGTTCTGTTGTGGACGTATTGCGGTTTGTGCCACATTGTTGTCAGTGTTGCTGTGCTCTGCATGTTATGTGTGTGTGCTGCATTTTGGGGGTATGGCCCCTGCTGCTCTGTTTTGCTTCCCCTTATCCCTTTTCTGCAATGTGCCTTTGCCTTCTGTGCTTATACAGTACTGAGATGTTGCATACTTGGGTACATTGGTCTCTTGATGGGAGTTGGGGTCTGGGGCATGGTTTGTCCGCAGATGTGCTCAGCTCAATTGTGCATGTGTGTCACGGCTCACACTCAAACTCTGCCCAAACACTGCACGAACGAGGATGACGCCAGTCCTCCTCCTGCTCCGCCGCAATGCACACTGAATTACAAACACAGGGCGCTAACCACTGGGGAACCGGGAGAGGGTGGGAAAAGACAAGACAAGGAAGTCAAGAAAAAAACACTGCTAATGGCCCCTTCCTTCTTCTTCCAACTCATGGAACAGACAGCACCTGTAGTTCAAATACAAGACAACCGTAAGACATGCAGAAAGAAATGTTTCAATGCTCATGCATCCCAAAGCCCAGTTCTGTATAATGATAATGATAAGGTACTTCTCTTACCAATTTAATAGTGATGGTTTTCCTCAAAAATAAGTAGAACAATGCAGGATACCAGAACTCCTCCTGTACACAATGTCCCAGAATGCACTGACTTCCTTGAACAAGTCTTTGGAATAATCCAGGGGAAAAAACTCTTTAATTCAGAGAAAAACCCTTCTCAGTCTAGGCTGGAAATGAATAAAAAATCTTAATTTCCACTCTCTTATAGTGGTCACTATGTGCTATCCAAAAGAACGCGATAGAAGCGAAGTTACTCGCAGTTTTGCCCAAACTCCGCATAACGATGTGGAGCGACTACAAAAGTGCAGGAAGAAGGCTAAAAACGCAACTCAAAGGCAGGGAAAGGTAGGTAAATGGATCAAAATGACAGCATTAAACACGAGCGGTTCTTGTGTCAATCTCCTGAGGCTTCCATTAACTTCATGAAAACTCCAATATTTCCCCAGTACAAAAATACTATCTTTTTGTCCCAATTGTTGCCGATTTCGCCAAAGGAGCAAGATGCTCCCAACCAGCTGTCCAAGAACAAAGCTCCCAATATAGGTGGGTATCCAAATGGGCTCTTCTTGATACCTTAGGCTCCAAAAACAAGATCCTTCATTTGGGCTGTAACACGGAGTAGATCACAAGCAAAGGAGGAAGCACTGAATCACCACTTAAAGGAGAAGGATCCCAAAGATGTGACCCAGATGCATGAGCACAGAAACAGGACTGCAATGATGGAAAAAACAAACCCTAGCTAATTCCTAACTATGTGTGCCATTGTGCCCATCTTCCCCTGTCCCCCCAGTCCCTGGTCGTTACTCACCCTGTTGCTGTTGTGTCTGGTCATGTTGAGCAGTGTCAGATCCGCCGACTCCAGTCACTGTCTCCTCACTGATGACTGTGGACACCATTTCCTCCATGTCGTCCAGCTCCTCCTGTTGCGCCGGACTCCCACCTCCAGTATGCATTGCTGCCTTCTGGTTGTTGGTGAGTTTCAGCTTGGTTTTGCACTTGACGTCATTCCAGCGCCTGTAGACCTCTTCCATTATCCTCTTCAGCATTTCCACTGCACGATGGACTGCCATATTCCATTTTTGCTTGCCAATGAAACAGTGGAAGTGACGAACAGTTGTTGATGGTTTTTGATCACCTCCTTTATCAGGATCCTGTTTTCCTACACACTGAAGCACTTTTTCCTACTCTTCTTCTCCTTGGCCTTCCCTGTCCCCAAGGTCCCAGGCAGGTCCTCCGGGGGGGTTGTGGGGTTCTGGTTCTTCTCCGTACTTGCTCTGGCAACATCCATTGTTCTTCGCTGTTGTTTGGCATTTGTTTGTCAGTTTTTTTTCTACTTTATGGTGATTTCTCCCTCCTGACGCGTGTGAATTTCAGGCCTGTTGCTGGTTTTTGCTGATTTTAGTACCATGATTGGCCTCATCGCAGCTTTTTTGTGTTTCGCATTTTTGCGACGTGGCATTGATTTTAATGCTGTCAGTTGATGCATTTTCTGAAGACTATCACATGGTACCGCCGTGTTGAGAATGCTTGGTTAACACGGCGTAATTTTCCGGCGATACACTGTGATGTTGAAAGTTGCGTTAAGTAACTTTTGCAATGGTAATCACACGTTCTTGCGAATATGCCCCAGATTTGTTTATTGTACTCCTTCACTTCCACTGGTGTTAGCTTCTGAAATTGATCATGTTCTCCTCTGGGCAAGAAAAAGTCAGGCATCATAAAGGTTACCAGTGGGGGTCTTGTGAGGATTGCAACAATAAGGGTATTTATTTTGAATCCCGGCATGACTTTATTGGATTTCTTCTCTCTTTTCTTTTCGGTCCACTGACACAATATTGTGATACCAAAATATTGTGACAAAAATATTAATCAAAAAAATATAATTTTTCTATACATATAATGGTAAGTAAAAAATATCAAAACAAATATATCGTTTTATACTAATATTTAAAAATATATACAAAAATATTGCTTTTACTATATATGTAGTTGAAATTGGTAAACATATAGCATTAATATAATGTAAATTAAATATGTGTAAATAATATTTAAAAATATATATAAATATTTACTAATTTAAAAAAACACACACATAGATATGAAAGTGTGTACGTTTATATACACATATATAATCTAAAACCATTTAATTTTTTTAAAATTTAACTCATATTATAATTTTATAATTGCTTTTAAATTTACCAATATATTATATATATGTATATATATATATATATATATATATATATATATATATATAAAGCGCTCAAACCCTCGAAAAGTTTTCGAAGAGACGACACAACGTGGTGGAAAAACCTTTCTTTTATTTCTCAGTCGCTGTCAACGCGTTTCGCCTGACCCAGCAGGCTTGGTCACGATAAAGTTTCAACAAACATGTGCAAACATTTAAAGTGCTCTGCAGTCACGTGATACATCACGTGACAACCAAATTCAAAGAACTGAAAGAAATATTTACAATGGTTTTCGTGATGCGTGTCACCGTGCATTTTGTTTTAACAAAATATTTATAAGGTTTAATTAGGACACAACTTAGCGCGAAGTGTAAATAAACAGCCTTTAAATTAAGTAGTCGTAACGGTCTAATGAAAAACAAAGAGGCATTAGAATTTGCATGCGCATTTTTTTCAGACCTCACTCTTAATTAGAAGTGCTTTCACAATTATTATGCACACATTCAGCCCAAGTGGGCAATTCAACTGCCAAGACTACAAAAGGCAAATTACATTCAGTAGTTACCGCTTGTCCAAAAATTCCCTAATATTAGCAAGGATACACGCAAATAAGAAACCAGAAACATTTTTTCAAAATCAAGCCCTAGTGGGCAAGTCTAATCAGTTCACTAGTTCATATGTGCAAACAAAAAATTCTAAAACCAATGACACAAGTTATCTAAACTTTTACCAAGAGCAAATGACTCTCGCTACGCTAGAAGCTAATTGTACCACATAAAGCTATCCTTATTTAATTAAAATAAAGTTCATAGGTGTGTGTACAGGTCTTCTTCGATGTTCAGGCCATATGGGCTTTTTGTATTCAGTTCAACTATGTACCATGACTCCAGTTTGCGTAGCTTCTTCACCCTATCCCCCCCTCTCTCATTCAAGGGTACGGAATCAATTACAAAATAGGATAGACTGCTCGGATTTTTATCATGGAATTTTTCGAAGTGTCGGGCGACTGGATAAGATCTATCCGCATTCTTAATCGCCCTTAAATGCTGTAGCACCCGTTGGTGAACGGGTTTAATTGTACTACCTACATACTGCAGGTTACATCCACAACATAAGACATAAATCGAAAAATCTGTCTTGCAGTCAAATTGACCTTTGATCTTTTTTGTTCTGTTAGAGAGGCCTGGTTGGTAAGTGCTTGTATTTTTCCCATGTTCACAAGCCTTACACTTGCTACATTTTAAGAACCCATCCTTTCTGGACAACCAATCGCTCTTTTTGTTTTTTGTTTTTTTCTTCTTTACCTTAGTCAGCGTGGTCTTGACTAACATTTGCTTAAAGGATCTCGCCTTCCGGAAGGTAATAAGAGGTCTGTTAGTTAGTGAAGGACCTATAATTGGGTCATTTTTAATGACATGCCAATGTCGGGTCAAAATCTTCCTCACTGATCCATGTAATTTGTTGTAGTTTGTAATCAACCTGCATTCATTATCTACTTGCTTTTTCATCTTCTTGTCTTTAAAAAGAACCTCCTCTCTAGTTTTCTGCTTGATTTTATTAAAAGATGAATTAAGACAATTATCACTGTACCCCCTCTGTTTGAAACGCAGTTGGAGCTCAGAAAATGCACACTCTCTGTCATTAGGATCACTACAATTCCTAAGGACTCTTAGACCCTCCCCATAAGGGATGCTGTTTACTAAGCAAGTAGGATGGAAACCACTGGCATGTAGCACAGTGTTTCCAGAGGTCTCTTTCCTGTATATTTTAGTTTGTATTTTATTGTCCTTTATATAAACTGTAAGGTCCAAAAAATTAACAGATTCTGTGCTGAAGGTACTAGTGAATCTCAAATTCAAACTGTTTTTTTGTATTTTTGTCAGAAAGAGGTTTAGACCTGATAAAGGGCCTTTCCAGACAACAAACAGGTCGTCAATAAAACGACTCCAATGTAAGATGTTGTTCTCCCACTCAAATTGGCACTACCTCCGGATCACCTGCTCCTCCCACCAGCCCATATGCAAATTAGCATAGCTGGGGGCAAAGCAGGTGCCCATCGCAGTGCCACAAGTTTGATGGAATAGTTCATCATTGAAGATAAAGAAGTTATTTTTTAGGCAGGTGGAAACCATCGACAACAACATTTGCGTATGAGCCCACAATTTGATTGGTCTTGTCCCTAGGAAGTGTCTAATCGCATTAAGCCCATCACTGTGCTTAATGCTCGTGTATAATGTGGTGACATCAATCGTTACCAGAATTAAGTCCTCCTCCCAGGGTATATCATAAATGGATTTCAAAAAGTCCCCTGTATCTAGAATGTATGACGGGAGTTGTGTAACCAACGGATTCAAGAATGAGTCAATAAACTTGGAGGTATTTTCTAACCCACTTCCTATGGCTGAAATGATCGGCCTACCAGGGGGGTTACGCACATCCTTATGCACCTTTGGGAGCAAATAAAACACTGGAGTGACCGGGTTGGTTATCTTAAGATATTTAAACTCATCATGAGTAATCAGGGACTGACCAAACCAGTTTTCTAGCTCTGAATTGTATTGTGCATGACTATTAACCA